>NW_027256893.1:11493863-12171363 GCF_029215685.1 Pituophis catenifer annectens | reverse complement strand
ACCACAATAAACCTGTGACAACTGCACAAGAACTGGTTTCAGAACAAGTAGGAAGATGGAAAGTAGGGGAAGTATGATCGACTAACTTAACAAATGATCGAAAAAAGAAATCCTGGCCATTCATTCAGCATCATTGGCTGACTAATCCAAATGCAACTTAGAGACGATATCTTTCTCCTTTAACTGCCAGCACATTTCTTTCTTCCATTAGCACAGCCGTCCTGCTGAAGTTCAACAGCCTAGCAAGATTCATTTCATTTGGTGCTCTTGCCAGGATGTCAAGTTGTCAGAGAGGCAGGCCAGGTGGTGAGATCCTCTGAAATGCATGCACACTCGCTAATCTGGGCTTTGCGCGTATGTAAAGTTGGGAATGAGGACTAAGGCAGTGGAGACATAAGGAGAACAAATACTTGTTGCAAGCCCAAATCTGCTACATGTCACAAAGAATGTAAATCAAGAACAAGGCACTTGTGGGAAGGCAGGAGAGAGAGGGAGGGGGAAGGAGGGCGGGAGAGAGAGAGAGAGAGAGAGAGAGAGAGAGAGAGAGAGAGAGAGAGAGAGAGAGAGAAACCACATTGTCCAGGATTTTCACACATTTGCTGAAGTCACATCTCGCTGCAGAACATTGCTGTTCCTCAGAGACCTCTCTCACTTTTGTTTCTCTGTTCACAACAGGGATTCACTTACCCACTATAGAGTTACATATCCAAGAAAGAGCAATTAACAGAAGTATCTAACATCCCTTATTGCTTCTTTCTGGATAATGGCTGGTTTTGAAACCAGAAATTTTAAAAGATCAATGGGAGGGGAAAAAAAAAACAACTGTCGAAAATGGAAACTAATAAGGCCTTTTAGAAAATCTTACCTGAAAGATTCCCCAGATTAGAAGCCTTCCCTGTTGAAGAGGGCATGCACCCGCCTTCAGCAGATAGTCCAGGCTCCTCTCCTTATTCAAAATATGGGAAGAAAATGGAGGAGAAATCAGAAAGGAATCTTGGCACTTGAATATAAAATGTTCCTACCTGCGCGGAACAATGCCCTGGGTTTCATTATCACCAAGGTAACTGCCAGGTTATTTTATTTAAAAATAAAATAAAACAGAGTTCAGCTCTCCATCAAGATCTTCCATCATCTTCTTCGTTGTCGTCCCTCATTAATTCTGAAGCTTCCTCAGCTCACTGTGTTGAATGTTTAGAAGAATTAAATGTGACTTCCAGGAAAAAAGGGGAAGTCTGCTCTCCAGATTAACCAAGAGAACTACTGGGGAGTGCTGGAGACAGTTTCCCTTCTCCCAGTGCATTAGAATTTTTTTGTTCTCCATTCTTGTTAGCACCTCCATTTGAGAATCAGTTGCACTTCCAATTTGGCGCCTTCAATATATTTGCCAGATTGCCTCTAGCTATCACCCTCTCCCAAACTCTCCCCCCCAAACACACACACACCTTTAAAACTCCATTTCCTATTTAATGACACAAAGAGATCAGTCCTGGGATGAAAAGAAAAATAATAATAAAACCAACAAATGGTACTTTATTTAAGCAGACATTTCCTAGCAGGAGACTGTGCTGTGGTTGTCATCTCCATTTTTATTTAGGGAACTGTCTCTTTCTATTACTTCCAGAGAGAAATAAGCTGTGCACACACAGTGTTCTCTTTTTCAAAAGAATTAAAACTCCCAGAAACAGTGAGATTTTTTTTTTCTCCATTTAAAATAAAATAAACCACAATTTCAGCCTTGAAGGAAGCGGGGCAGGCTGGGTAGGTGACTGACATATATACTTCAAAAGATGTGCTAATTTATTTCATACCACTGTATCCAAAGATGACAAATATCATCTGGGATATCAGTAAAATATAGACAGATATGTCATATACTGGGTTACACACTTGTGTTTCATCACACAATGCCATAAATAGATAAGTGTACATCAAATGTGTTGAATTTGAAATGTTTGTTCTGGACCTTTGCAACCTTATTAGGAACAGTCCTCCTTACAATCTGAAACAGGTTTCTTGATCTCAGAATTGAGTTAACTCAGATAGATTCGAAGCTGATTACAGTCAAGAATGAAGCCATATATAGCAATGAATGGCAGAGAAAGAGATAACCGAATCACAGAGTTGGAAGGGACCTTGGAGGTCTTCTAATCCAACCCACTGCTTAAGCAGGAGACCCTATGCCACTGATGGCTAACCTTTTTGCCGTCATGTGCCAAAAGCGGGAGACCACGGGGGGGGGTCTCTCTCATGTGTGCCCACACCCATAATGCAATGCGCCCAACCCCCCACATGCATGTGCGTGCGACCCCCCGCACTCCCTCCACTTATGACACTCGATGGCACGGTGGGCCAGGTAGGCCTGTTTTTCACCCTCCCAGGCTGCAGAGGCTTTCTTGGAGCCTGGGGAAGGCAAAAATGGCCTCCCCCTTTGGAGGCCCTCTAGAAGCCGGAAACGGACCATTTCCCGACTTCTGGTGTGCCCAGAAGGCCCAAAAATCAGCTGGCTGGTGTGCACATGCGCACTGGAGCTGAGCTCAGGCAACACTTGTGTGGTGGAGAAAGCCTCCAGTCAGGGAGCACTAGGTTGATTTTCTCCTTGAAAACACAAGTCAGTCACTTGTGTTTAATACTGTAAGCCATGATTAAACCAAGTATCTCTTTATAGAAATAGAATCTTCAATTATCTTTTTTGTGATCTGCACTTGATTGTTCTCAGGGTTCTCAAATCTCAGAGCTGCTATATTTTTGCATCTCCCAATTCATTCCCTTCTAAAACTTTCTGGTGATTTGTCTGCTTACTGAAAGCTAATTTCCACGATTTGCTTTCCATGCGTTGGAAAAACATAGTGAGTCAGCAAAAACAGTTTTTCGGAAGGGCCAACCAGGTTAGTTTAGTATGAATCTCTGGAGCTGCAATATTGAGTTATCCTTCAAACAACTCCAAGAAGGTTGAAGGAAGAAATAAAATCGTAGTTTGGTATTTTTTTCCCCCTCCTATTCTGTTTTACTACTATAAATATCGGTCGTTTCTGGTCAATAAATTCTTGGCTTCACTAAATTGAATAGAATTGGGATAGCTAATTTTTACCAATCTCATTTTGAGAGATTTGTTCTTGACAAGAAGAAAGAAATCCAATCTTTTGATGAGATTAAAAAATATAACTTGTTTCTCTTATTTTTCCAAGATTAAATGCACAATATTCCCCACCTTAAAAAAAAACTATTTTCATGAAAACAGCATATGTCTGAATATTTTTCTCCTAATATTTCTCTTTTTGTGTATGCTATTTTCCTAAGTGATGCAGTTCATATGCAATTTTCTCCAATATTTTGTCTCCATAACCATCTAATGTCTCCATTTTGTGATGCTTTCTTCTAACATATTCATTTTATAAATTTCTTTTTCCCTCATCCTTGATGTCAAGTCATTAAAACATCATAACCATTATCAACAACAGTGAAGATACAGATTGTCAACACAATTGTGATTATACTTCTTCCCATATACTGAACGGTGTTAGCCATAATAATAATGTTAATGGGATTACGTAGATATTTAGAGTCCTTGAAACACACCTGTTAAACTTTTAAATGTGAAATGATTAAGTAGTGATTTCTAAACAGTTCTATCCATCTTTATAGCTATGTATGTATTTATTTATTTATATATTTGTTTGCCAGTTAGTTGAGGATAAGACAGCTTCACCAGTTCACGAAGAATTAAAGAAAGAACTTCCTAGACTTACAAGTAGCCCTCAATTTATGACTACAATTGAGTCCAAAATTTCATTTCCTAAGCAGGACAGTTCTTAAGTGAATTTTGTGATCTATTTTATGACTTTTCTTGCCACCCTTGTTAAGCGAATCACGGTGGTTGTTAATTTAGTAACACAGATGTTAAGTGAATATGACATCCCCATTGACTTTGCTTGTCAGAAGGTCGCAAAAAGGAATCATAGGATCCTTCACTGCCCTAAATATGAAACATCTGAATGTTGATCATTGTAGAGCCTTCACCCTTGCTTTCTCGGGAAAGGGGTGGGGGGAAATGAGGATCTCCCCATCTAAACACTGTTCTACCTTTTTTAAAAATTCTGCGCCAAATGCAGAGAAATGGAATGGAGAATTTATCCAGGGAAAGGAGAAATTCCCCAACCACTTCTTAAAAGCAGGACTTTACCCTTTGTAACAACAGCACCATCACTAGTGGAAAAGAAAATCCCAGAGGAAAGTCACCTCTTGATGTTTTTTCCTTGGGCTTTAATGGAAGTACAGGAAGTCAGAGGAAGCAGCCCATACAATTTTGTCTGTTTCTCAGAACTTCAAGTTGGGTATCTAACACAGCTAAGGGACACATTATATTGTTCTGCATTCATTTACTGGTTAAATGCTGGCTTCAAGAGAAGTTCCAAAACTCACTGAAAAACTGGAAGATTCCTACCTTAAAACCCAAATGCTTTAAAACCATTTCACCAAGGGGATTTACATTTCCGCAAACAGTTGGCTGGATTTGTGTAACAGCAGTGTCAGAGTTTGTTGCAAAATCAAATCCAGAAAGCACACACAGGTAAATTGGTTCAGTGGGATTCATTAACTTCTTTATATACATAATAATGCATGAAGATAAATGTACAATACCAATAGCTGACTTTTCCAACGTGGTAGAAGTTAGAGGCAGAGGAGAGAACAGTTCTTAGTTTCAATTCAGCAGAGCAGACAAGCCCAGACTTGTTTAGTTCTCAGCACAGAGCTTAACACAGACTAGTTTCAGTTTCCTTTTTGCACAGACTCAGAGCTGAGCCGCGCCCAGACTCCAAATTGTTTCAGCTCCCATTGGCTGATCTGTTGCCATGCATATTCATTGGCTGACCTTGTTACCATGTCTTCCCAGTCATGAATATTCTGACAAGCAGCAACTGCCTTGGATATTTTTCTGCTTAGGACCTTGATTCTTCAACATATTGATTGTTTCAGTAAAAGTCTGGAAGGGACTTAACCACCTTTAGTACTCATTAAAATGTCTTAAAACTGTGACATCAGTTTTGAGACTCACATAGTAGTTGTCTGCTTTCTAAGTAATGCACCCATAAAAAGTAGAACTCTGAGACAGGTTGATTCCTCAAAGGACAATTTTATTGAATACATCATATTGGCACAACTGGTGAAAGCCGACTCTGAAAGTTCCTATGGCTTTCACCTAATTAAAAATAAAGTTTTCCCCTTTTCCCCAACTCACTGGTTACGCTGTCCAAGGTGCTGGCCGGCTGCTTGGTTACTTCACTCCTCCTCTAGCCAGCCAATTGCTAGAATGTCCTTGGTTCCCACAGGAAAACTTTTTGTTTCGGCTACAAAACCCCATCTAACTATTTGATAGGGTCCCGTCCTTTCTTCTCCTTGTGGCAACCCTGAACCTTCAAGATGGCCTCAGCCAGGCTCACTTCAAGGTTGATACTAGTTTGGAGGGGAAAAGTTAAAAGTAAAGGAACCCCTGTGGATTTCATTCCATGGTGTTCATCTCTGTTTCAAGGCCATTGAGCCAATGCTGTCCAAAGACCAGCATGGCTAGCATGACATCACAGAGTGCTATTGCCTTCCTACTAAAGTGGTACCTATTTATCTACTTGCATTTGCATGCTTTCAAACTGCTAGGTTGGCAGGAACTGGGATGAGGATGGGAGCTCACCCCATTGTGTGGTGTTCAGGTCTCAAACTTGGGCTGCCGGTTTTCCAGCAGACAAGCCCAGTCTTTTAACCTCTGAGTCATCATGTTGCCCTTGGTGGGAGAGAGGGGGAGGCTACTTTAATTAATAGGAACAAGGTGTTTGTTTTTTTTTCTGCCTGAATCAGGTCCAAAACACTTTGCAGTATCTCAGTATCATGGCATTTGCAAGAATGATGAAGCACAATTGAATACAAGAATGATTTGGGGCTAAAAATAGGAAATGTGATATTATAAATATTATTCCAGAGGCTTTTTTGTGTATGTAATATTAATGTATGTATATATGTGCATGCATGTATATGTGTGCGAATACATACATGTGTGCATATGCGTGTGTGAACAGTTACTTTGATGTTTTTCACCATTGTTTTTTGTTACTATTATTGTTTTATATTTATATCGTTCCTTTCCTGGAGTTCGCTACAAGACCCATAATGGCACAGTAGTTAGAATGTAGTATTGCAGGTTAACTCTGCCCACTGCCAGGAGTTTGATCCTGACCAGTTCAAGGTTGACTCAGCCTTCCATCCTTCTGAGGTTTGTAAAATGAGGTTTCCCCCAGTTTGTTGGGGGAAATATGGTGACTCTGTAAACCGCTTAGAGAGGGCTGGAAAGCACTGTGAAGCAGTATATAAGTTTAAGCGCTATTGCTATTGCTATAACGTACATGGGCATCCTGTTCTGACCTAGGCTTCCTGAGACAGTAAAAAGCACTAAATTAGTCCAAAAACCCTCTTTTTATTTCAATGACTGTGAATTCTGTTCATTCACAGCCTGTTCATTCTCATTCTATTCATTCACAGATGAATCACAAATAGTTTGTAAAGAGTCCAACAGAAGTCTGCCACAGTCCTTCGGAATAAGGCTGATAAGCACCCACCTTTATCTCCCTTGAGATGCTGCCAAGGCCTAACTGGCAATTAGCTTTGCAAGGCTACATGGAACACAGAGTCAAAACGGAGTTGCTTCCTGCAAAGGCTCATGTGCCTTTGCTCTTCCTTTATGTCTTTTGGGAGGGGCCAATCATCTCCAGGCTTTACTAAAAGAGTTGCCCCTTTTGTTTTAATTGTTCTTGCCTTCTGACAGCTTTGTGCATGCACGCACTGGGAACAGAGTCCTCCTGTTCCTCTGCCTCGCTGATGTCTGACTCTGGAGGCTCCAGAGTCCCCAAACTCCAGGACTGGCCCATGTTCCTTCCCAGCCTCCTCACTGCCTGAATCTGCTGCCAGCTCCGCAGACCACCGGCAGACCACAACACATCCCCTCCCTACATTTTATCCTCCTGGCAAAGTAACCTGAGAGATAGTTGTGAGGTAACTGGGCCAAAGAAGTGTAATGAGATCTTCTAGTTGGAACTCCTCAGCTTCAATACCAACACATTATATAATACATTACATTGATATCCCTGCATACTCAATTTTAAAAAGGACCCAGAGGATTAAAATGTGCTTAAGGAACGAGCAGAGATGTCTATCGTCACATGCACGCACTGACACACACATAGCCACAGAGACCGTGTAAGAGAGAATTATTGAGGGAGACTGTGAATTCCCGACAGCTTGATGTTTTCCACTTGACTATTTTTGTCAGATGGCATATGTATAATTTATTCTTCTACATGGGCTACTTTGTCTTGAAAATGGCATTTCAAGCTCTCTAATTTTGATATTCCATTATTTGATTTCAGCTGCAGATAACAATTTCTATGGGTTTAGGGAATTGGTTCTCTCCTTTTGATACAGTGACTTGGAGCTATGTTGACATAGAAATATGCTGCTGGCATTTAGTCAGGTAAAAAAAAAAAAAATCGCCCCACCACATTTCTGCGTTTCTACAGTCTTTCATATGCAGCCATATGCAGAGTTCCTTGAAATTAATTCTAACTAAAGAGAGGTGTAAAGGTAAAGGTTCCCCTCGCACATATGTGCTAGTCGTTCCCGACTCTAGGGAGCAGTGCTCATCTCCGTTTCAAAGCTGAAGAGCAAGCGCTGTGCGAAGATGTCTCCGAGGTCATGTGGCCAGCATAACTAAACACCAAAGGCGCATGGAACGCTGTTACCTTCCCACCAAGGTGGTCCCTATTTTTCTACTTGCATTTTTTACCTGCTTTCGAACTGCTAGGTTGGCAGAAGCTGGGACAAGTAACGAGAGCTCACCCCGTTACGCGGCACTAGGGATTCGAACCACTGAACTGCCCACCTTTCGATCGACAAGCTCAGCGTCTTGGCTACTGAGCCACCGCTTCCCTTAAATAGTGGTGTAGCAAGTAGAAATATGAGGTGGATTGGAAATGGGTTTTGAATGCTTTTCATAATTATTTAGGGGCAACCAGAGGGCAGGAGAGTAGAGTACAGTTGTATCAGCTGGGTTAGCTGAGTTTGGCCAAGGCAGATGGCTGAAAATTCAAGTGTGTGTCTGTGTGTGTGTGTGTGTGAAGTCAGTGTCTCTGCCTGTCTTCTTAAGATCGATTAATAGAATAACAGAGCCGGAAGGGGCTTTGGAGCCCTTCTAGTCCAACTCCTGCTTCAGCAGGAGACTCTATACCAGTGATGGTTAACCTTTTTGGTGCTGAGTGCCCAAAGCAGAGCCTGGATAGCTCTGCAGACAGAAGCACTGTAATTTAACACCAGCTGTCTGCAATTAAAATAAGTTCGAATCTTGCCAGGCTCAAGGTTGACTCAGCCTTCCATCCTTTCTAAGATAGGTTAAATGAGGACCCAGTTTGTGGGGGCAATAAGCTGACTTTGTATAAAATATACAAAAGTATGAAGGCTACTGCTTAACGCATTGTAAGTCTCCCTGAGTCTCCGGAGAAGGGCGGCATATAAATCAAATTAAAAAAAAAAAAGTGTGCACACGGGGGGGGGGGGGAATGCACACACGCGTACCCAAACCCCCAAAATGTAACGTGAGCAACCCCGCGCATGCATGCATGTTTCCTGCTCATGTGTGCACATTCCCTGTGCATGCACGCTCATCCCCACACATGCACCCCAGCCCCCCGGCATTTGCCCCATCCCCCGCACCCCATTTTGGCTTCCAGGTTGGTGCAGGAGGCCTTCCAGGCCCAAAATGGGGCACGGGGGGCGCTCATGTGTGAACCCCCAAAATGCAATGTGAGCATCCCCTTGCGCATGCTCCCCCCCGGTGCATGCACGGCAGAGACCCAAAGACCAGCTGGCTGGCAGGAAACGCGCATGTATGCGCGGTGCAGCTGGGCTGGGGCGACTGCTGGCATGCCCACAGAGAGGGCTCTGTGTGCCACCAGTGGCACACATGCCATAGGTTTGGCCATCACAGCTCTATGACATTTCAGACAAATGGCTGTCCAGTCTCTTCTTAAAAGACTCCAGTGATGGAGCAGCCAGGACTTCTGAAGGCAAGCCATTCACAGATTAATTGTTCTCATTGTTAGGTAATTATTCCTTAGTTCTAGCTTGCTTCTCTCCTTGGTTGTTTCCAACCATTGCTTCTCGTCTTGCCTCCCGGTGCTTTGAAAAATAAGTTGACTTCCTTGTTTTTGTGGCAGTTTATGAAGTTGGAAAACTCTGGATCCTGTCTCTCAAGCAATGTAAATCTTATAGGACTCCGGAGATACACCTTCCCTATCATGGTACCTGCCCTGTTGAATAGCATTCCTGTACAGATTTGCATATTTTCAATCCTGTTTTCCCCTCAGGCAAGCCTTGGCTTTAGAGGCTGTGTATCGGAGTGAAATCCAGCAGGTTCTGAAAAGTTCTAGAGAACCGACAAATGCCACCTCTGGCTGGCCCCAGAGTGGGGTGGGAATGGAGATTTTGCAGTATTCTTCCCCTGCCACGCCCACCAAACCACACCCATAGAACCAGAAGTAAAACAACATTGAATTCCACCACTGCCTTGCAGTCATCTGGTTGTTAGCACTCCAGGGGTAGGTTCTATTTACCTTTACTATCGGTTCACTCGCGTGCACGCACACACTTCTGCGCATGCACTGGAGCGCCCTTATGATGTTGGGGTTGGTGGGCGGAGCCTCCTGCTGGTTTTACTACCGGTTCTATAGAACCGATCCGAACCGGGAGTCACCCACCACTGTAGCACTCCCTCCGAGAGTTGTTGAGGCCACTGAGAGGTTTATCTGTGCCCTCAGAGTCACTTGAATAGTGCAAATGGGTGTGGAAGCTTCTTGGAACTGTTGAAAGGACTGTGTTGTAAACCATGGCCTGGATGACTGAGAATATCCATAGTGTCAACCAGGGGTAGGATCTAAAAATTTTTACAACCGTTTCTGTGGGTGTGGCTTATTTTGTGGTCATGGTTTGATGGTCATGTGACAATTCTTTAGGATTTAGCAGAGGTACTGGTCTACCAGGCTTTTAACTGCTTGCAGAGCTGTACCGGTCTACTCATTTCTTTTGGAGGCACTGGTCTACCCATTTATTTTTGCAGGCACCAGTCTACTCATTTGTTTTTGCAGGCACCAATCTACTCAGCAGAACCGGGCCGAACCGTGAGGAACCCAACACTGGTGTCAACTCATAAAGCATCCCAGGCCTGCTTTCTGGACATAAGACTATTATATAAATGTATATTCCTTGAACCTTGCTGGGAACCTAAATTGCCATTTTGGATCTGGATTTAGTTGTAAGCAGACCTAATTCACAAGTGTTAGATTTGTGCCTTTGCTTGGATTCAAGTTGCTCACATAATCTGCTTTGTTTGAAAGAACACACAACTGTGGCAGAGGCTTCGGTGCCTTTGTGGCTTATTATTCATCTGTGTTCATTATGTGGAACTTGTGTAGCATAAAAATGTGAAACACTTCACTGCAAAAAAATTGGATAGAAGGGAATCAGAAATTTATAGCTGCTCTGTACTTAGCCAGAGATAAAAACATTCTTTTCCCTCTTTTTTTCCCCTCCCCATGACTATGGCTAGTGGTTCTGTAGTATTGGAGAGATATTCTCTAATGATAAGAGTATATTTTACACGGGCAAAATCCCTCCCGCTGTTTAGAACTGGAAATCTGAATGAAAACCATAGGAGTCTGGGTCTTTTCTGATAGAAAGCAGTTTTTTAACAGCATGAACTTATGAAAATACTTGCTTCAAATGAGAGTTTATTATTCTTAGTGCTGGAAATGATGCCTCATTTATTAAATTAAACCACACAGACAGATCTTCCTTTGATTATACGACAATGAAGGCTAGGGTTTTATCTTGGGGACACTTTGCTTTAATTTAAAAAGAGTTTGTTTGCACAGCTGACGATAGATCAGTATGAACAATAGGGTAAAATAAAATATTTATTTTAAGACGTAGTGAGCCAGGGTTCCTATACAACAGATGCATGTCTGGGTTTTCAATGTAAGAACGTTAAGTTTAACATCAGTTCTATATTTATTTAGGTGCTATCTTTTAAAATCTCCATCAGTAATAAGCCCCTTCCTTGTATACTTGTTAACAATATAGTATAAACACAATTTAGGATAGGAACTTCTTAGAATACAATATGTAAAAGAACAGCATACAAAGCAGTGGGTTTCAAATATTTTTACTACTGGTTCTGTGGGCGTGGCTTGGTGGGCATGGCAGGGGAAGGATACTGTAAAATCTCCATTCCCTCCCCACTCCAGGGGAAGGTTACTGCAAAATCCCCATTTCCTCCCGATCAGCTGGGACTCAAGAAGCAGAGAATAGATGGGGGCGGGGCCAGTCAGAGGTGGTATTTACTGGTTCTCCGAACTACTCAAAATTTCCACTACCAGTTCTTCAGAACTGGCCAGAACCTGCTGCAACCCACCTCTGATACGAAGGTATTTCCTTGTTTCTAGTGTAAAATTGTCTCACACAATAATAGCAGTATGAATCTCCTTTATAAGATGCTTCTATTTCCCAGCACATCCTGGAATGACCATATAACCTCGCTACGTTTTCCTCTGTTTTGAGAATTTATGAACCTTATGCACATCAAGAAGCTGAATGAGGAATTTACAAAGCTAAACACATCATAATAAAACTACTATGCCAGAATGAATAAATTCGCAATGAAATAGCATGACAGGGAGAGGGAGGAGAAGGAAGAAGAGAAGATAATGATCCTGGAAAACAATCAAAAGTTGAAATAAACAAGAAATAGTCTATACTCAAAGGGTAGCAATGAAGATGTCATGGTAATGTGCCTGGAAGGTGAATTCCGTAATTTGGGAGCTACTTCAGAAAATGTATCTCTGTCAATAACGTGAGGGAACAAGAAATCTCAAGAAAGAATCTCCAGTTGGCAGGCAGGCAGAAAGATTTCCAGTAAACTAAAGTATTCTGAGAAATCCCGCTTTATTTATTAATTTTCCCCATTCATAGCAATAGCTTTTCCTTGAGTACATTTGGCTAGAAGACATGCTTATGATGAATCCATGTGGTGCTTGTGTTCTTGGAAAGAATAACCCAAAATACTTTAATGCATGAATGATTAATCATCCACACACAAAAAAATGCTTGCAGTTTTCCACTTTAACAGCCAATGCAGAGCACTTGTGACGATCTGATGTATACGATTCGTGGTTGTCATTTGTACACTTGCAACAGGTGTTGTGACATGATATCATTGTTGCCTGTGTGTCATTAGAGCTCAGCCTCATACTTTGTAACCAGGCCTTCTGTTGTACAAAAATTGCTATTCACTTTTCAAAAATAAACGATGCCACTTGCTAACAAGAGGATGGGATTGAAGGAAGAGATACAAGGGTATGGTGAAGCTCATGTTAAGTATCGTTAAGTATCTTGGGCTGCAGATAACTAACAGTCTGACTTGGTCTCTTCATACCAGGGGTGAAATCCAGCAGGTTCTGACAGGTTCTGGAGAATCAGTAGCGGAAATTTTGAGCAGTTCAGAGAACCGGTAAATACTCCAGAGTGGAATGGGAATGGAGATTTTGCAGTATCCTTCCCCTGTCATGGCCACCAAGCCACACCATGCCCACCAAGTCATGCCCACAGAACCAGTAGTAAAAAAATTTGGATTTCACCACTGCTTCATACATTATCTTTAGTGAAGCGTGCAAACCAGTGTTTACATTTCCGGTGTCGGATGATGAGAACTGCGTCACTGTTTGGTTTAGTGCTAGCAGTGTCTCAAATAGAAAGTCCAGACAGAGAGTGGTAAGGACAGCTGAGAAGACAATGGGAAGCTTGCTTCCCATTATTCAGGATATTGCTTGGAAATGCTTAGAGCTCGAAGCATTGTTAGAAACCCCACACATGGTCTGTTTATGTTGCTCCCCTCTGGGAGGAGGTTTTGAAGTATCTATAGCAGGACTACTAGATTCTGTTACAGTTTTGTTCCTCATGCCAATAATATGCCATCCATCTTATAAACTCACAGGATTCTTTTTTTTCCCTCTCTATGTATATGTATACATTCGAAGTAGACTGATGTTTCTCTGTGTCATAAATATGTGTGTGTAATGTATGTGGGTATGTACATAATGGCTCCCTTTTGAGAGCTGAATGCAATGAAGTTTCATTTTAATGTATGCTGCTTAGTGTACATTTAAAGTGAGAATGAAGTTTTTATTTTATATTATTCTGTCCTATTCTGTCCTATTCTGTCATGTCCTGTCCTATCCTATCCTATCCTATCCTATCCTATCCTATCCTATCCTATCCTATCCTATCCATTCTTCATTCCTCCTATTCTTCTATTCTATTCTATTCTATTCTATTCTATTCTATTCTATTCTATTCTATTCTATTCTATTCTATTCTATTCTATTCTATTCTATTCTATTCTACTCTACTCTACTCTACTCTACTCTACTCTACTCTACTCTACTCTACTCTATTCCAAATTCTATTCTATTCCATTCCATTCCATTCCATTCCATTCCATTCCATTCCATTCCATTCCATTCCATTCCATTCCATTCCATTCTATTCTATTCTATTCTATTCTATTCTATTCTATTCTATTCTATTCTATTCTATTCATTCTACTATACTGTACTCCTATTCCTACTCCTATCTCTATTCCTGTGGGGATGAATGTGTAGAATTGGCTGCCATCGAGTTCTATAAAATTGATCAAGAATCCCAGCAGTGGCACCAGTTTCATTTTTGGAAACATCTTTAAGCTTTGCTGTAATAGATGTTTTCTCCTTCAAAACTCTTGGCTTCATTGAGCAGTCAAAGCAAAGCACAACTTGGCTTTTTCAAGACACTTCCCCCCCACCCCCGGTCTGTTCAGTCAATCCAATTCTCAGAGACAAGTGCCTGCAGTTTTCTTGGCAAGAGTGTTCAGAAGTGGTTTGTCATTGCCTCCTTCCTAGGGCTGACTGACTCAAGGCTACCTAGCTGGCTTTGTACCTAAGGTGGGAACTAGAAATCACAGTTTCCCAGTTTCTATACTGATGCCTTAACTACTATGCCAAACTGACTGTCTTTGAAAGCAGAACACCAGTGTATTTCATGCGAAGTATTAGATATATACCGTATTTTTTGGAGTATAAGATGCACCGGACTATAAGACACACCTACCTTTTTTGGTGAGGAAAACAAGAAAAAGAAATCTGCCTCTGCCTCCTAGCAATTTTGCCTCGTTGCAGCAAACAGCCTGCTTTACTTTCATTTTTGTTTTCAGCACAGCTTGATTAGCACAAGGGAAAAAAAAAAATCTGGTCCAGCAATTTACCTCCTTGCAACAAGCAGCAGAGGCCCAAGCAAAACAGCTGAGAGCAAAACAGCTGAGAGTCGGGAGGCCGATCCAATCAACTTGTGCTAATTAGGCTGTGCTGAAGCTGAAAGGAGCTGTTTCTTCTTGCTGCTTGCTGCAAGGAGGTAAACTGCTGGGAGGCAGAGGCCAAAGGGTGGAGGCCAGTGTGTGGGCGGGGCTACATTCGGTGTATAAGACACACCTAAATTTTCACCCCCTTTTAGGGGGGGATAAAGGTGCGTCTTATGCTCCGAAAAATACGGTATATAACTAGAGAACAAATAAAATCAGCTTATATGTATGTATGTATGCATACATATGTTTGTGTGTGTGTGTGTGTGTGTGTGTGTGCCCAGGCCACTCTGTGTTGTGTGTTTATTTATTTAATTTGCATCCCAAGGCGGCAAACACATCCAACATACTTTCCTCCTCCTATTTTCCCCACAACAACAACCTGTCAGGCGGATTATGTATATATTGTTATTTTTATGGATTTTTCTTAAAGTGGAAATGCACCATTTACTTTTTACGTATCACCTGAGACAAAGTGCTGTTTTCATGAAGGTCCCTTTTAGGCGTTCAGGAGCCTAGATGGCTTGTAGGCAGACAATTCTGTTCTGGGTTTCCATATTATGCATTTGCATCCTCGCATCCTGGACAAAAATTGTTTCCACTCCTACCCTCACCTACTCGTACGCTCTAGAGCACTGCACGCCGGAACAACTAGACACAAGAACATTTTTTCCCCATACGCCATCACTCTGCCAAACAAATAATTCCCTCAACACTGTCAAACTAGTTACTAAGTCTGCATTACTATTAATCTTCTCATCGTTCTTATCACCCATCTCCTCCCACTTATGACTGCATGACTTTAGCTTTGTTGCTTTGTACGATGTATATTGATTGTTTCCTAGTATGATTTGATTGCTTATTTGTACCCTATGACTATCATTAAGTGTTGTACCTTATGATTCTTGATGAATGCATCTTGTCCTTTTTATGTACACTGAGAACATATGCACCAAAGACAAATTCCATGTGTGTCCAATCACACTTGGCCAATAAAGAATTCTGTTCTGTTCTGTTCTGTTCTGTTCTGTTCTGTTCTGTTCTGTTCTGTTCTGTTCTACCCTACCCTACCCTACCCTACCCTACCCTACCCTACCCTACCCTACCCTACCCTACCGTATTCTATTCTATTCTATTCTATTCTATTCTATTCTATTCTATTCTATTCTATTCTATTCTATTCTATTCTATTCTATTCTATTCTAATGTTGCCTATAGAATAAGTATGTTCATTTAAGGCTTATATACTTGGCAGCACAGTCCTAGACTACATCAAAAACAAGTCATTATTTCCTTCATTTAGATGATTGCCCTAATGTCCTTTTAGTTACTTATAACAAATAATCCAAATTAGGGGTTTTTTTTTCACTCTCCCATGTATCGAGTCTGTCTGTTGCAGGCAATTTAGAGGGGAGGCATCTTTTCAAATTTATTGTGGTGTAAACAAGAAAATTGACATTCTACTCATGGATTTTGAGAAAATACCCATATTATCGAATGCTTTAAAGACCTTAAATGAATGAGATAAGCGGCTCTCATTGGCATTCATCTAGCATTTATTCTACATTTTTAAAACCCAATCTCAGATGGTGCTTCAGCATCACATAGATCAAGTTATCTGCCTGCTAATATATCTCACCCATGAAAAATAGGCATTGTGCTTAGTGATAAGGGCTAACACATCTATAACTCAGAGGCAGACTGGACTGGGAGAATAAGTAATCACATCAAGATAAGTTAAGGTTGGGTGGGAAAATCTACATTTAATAAGCACGTGGATAATTTTGCTTACATTATATAAAATTTAGAAGTTTGTATTTATTAATCAATAGCCTTACAGCAATTGGATACCATCATGCATACACCAACACAAAATCTGTGCATAAAGTAACACAGATAATGTACTGAAAGAATAGGAACTACCATATTAAATGACAAGAAGAGATGGCAATTAAGGAAAAAATTGGACATTGCCTGAAACCTGCCTGCTAAGAGATAGATCTGTTTTATTGCCACTGAAGGCCAGCTGCTTAAAATAACTTATAGGGAGAAAATATGTAGATCTCAATGCAATATAAAATAAATAAATGACCGCTAATAAGAACTAAGCGAAGGAATGGGGAAGGTAGGGAGTTGAATACTGTATAACATTTGAAGAACATGGTAAAGAACATGTATACATTTTTATAGTATGTAAATTCCAATTAAGTCCAGTAGCTTTGCACAGGAATAGATAAAAGATAGAAGATAGATAGATAGAATTCTTTATTGGCCAAGTGTGATTGGACACACAAGGAATTTGTCTTTGGTGCACATGCTCTCAGTGTACATAAGGAGAATAAAATGCATTCATCAAGAATAAAAAGACTTGATAATGACTATCACTTGATGATAGTCATAGGGTACAAATAAGCAATTGAATCATACTAGGAAACAATCAATATAAATCGTAAGGATACAGCAACAAGTTACAGTCATACAGTCATAAGTGGGAGGAGATGGGTGATAGGAACAATGAGAAGATTAATAGTAATAGTAATGCAGACTTAGTGAATAGTTTGACAGTGTTGTGGGAATTAGTTGTTAGTGATGGCATTCGGGAAAATACTGTTCTTGTGTATAGTTGTTTTGGTGTGCAGTGCTCTATAGCGTCATTTGGGGTAGAAGTTGAAACAATTTATGTCCAGGATGCGAGGGGTCTGTAGATATTTTCACAGCTCTCTTTTTGACTTGTGCAGCATACAGGTCCTCAATGGAAGGCAGTTTGGTAGTAATTGTTTTTTCAGCAGTTCTAATTATCCTCTGAAGTCTGTGTCTGTCTTGTTGGGTTGCAGAACCAAACCAGACAGTTATAGAGGTACAGATGACAGACTCAGTAATTCCTCTGTAGAACTGTATCAGCAGCTCTGGCTGTAGTATACTACATTCTGTAGTAAACAGAATGGCTATACTACAATTTTTAGCCAGTTTTCTGAAGACTCAATTGTTCACTTAGGTAACAAATGCACTGTATTCTCTTGGTGCCATTTCAAGTATTCTGCAATTAAATGGGTTAACAGTTCCACTCTCCAGGAATGATAGATTGGGCAAGCCAGGAAGATATGACTAACTATCTGAGTTTTACCATCAGCAAGATACTCACTCAATCTTGGAAGGAACATTGTTATATTTCCCTGTTATGTTCATCAAGGGGAAGATGACTTGCGATGCCAGTGAATGCCCTTTGAAGTGATAGGCTGGAAATAAATGCTGAGATATTTGTAAGCATTTAACTGCTCAATCAATAGAGTTGTTAATTTTCCATGTGCAAGGCAGACTAAAACAATGCCGTATGGATACCAAGAGCTTGGTTTTTGAGTAATTGATTTCTAGCATGAGGTTGTGCAGAATGATGCCAGTATACAAACACTTCATCTCAGTCCCACTTACAAAACAGAGAATGACTGTATCATCAGCATATAATAGTATGGAAATTAGACTAAGGATTAAGGATGGAAGGTGAGATTCAAGTGCAGTGAGAGCTCTTATCATTGAGTCATTGAAAAGATAATGAGTCTAAGCTGGTTCAGTCTCTGCCATTGGCACAGTAGATCTGCATCTAATGTTTTGAGTAAATTATCATTAAGTTAAGAAGACAACAATCCATAGAAGAAGCTATTATTTTTTTTCCCCATTACTGGAAAACTGGTTGAAATCCATCCTCAAATCTATGTCAAAGGATGGACAGATTACTTTAGAGTGCTGGAATATTTTGCAGGGAGATAGTGTAGAGTAATCCATGGATTAATTATCAAAAAGCATGGTCAGAAGCTTCTGTATCCCCTGACAATATTTTTTTGGGGGGAGTGGGATTATCAGATCAGAAAATTTTGGTTTGGCTCTGCAACCAAACAAGACAAACACAAACTTCAACGGATAATTAGAACTGCAGAAAAAACAATTGCTACCAACCTGCCTTTCATTGAGGATCTGTACACTGCAAGAGTCAAAAGAGGGCTGTGAAAATATCTACAGACCCCTCACATCCTGGACATAAATTGTTTCAACTTCTACCTTCAAAACAACGCTATAGGGCACTGCACACCAAAACAACTAGACACAAGGACATTTTTTTCCCGAATGCCATACACTCTGCTTAACAACTAATTCCCACCAGACTGTCAAATAATTTACTAAGACTGTATTACTATTATTCTTCTCTTCCTTACTAGTATCTCTCTCTTCCCACTTATTACTATAACCATGTTGCTTTCAATTTATATTGTTTTTATTTGTTTCCTAGTATGATTTGATAGCTTATTAGTAACCTTGACTATCACTAAGTGTTGTATCTTTTTATTCTTGATGAATGTATTTTATTCTCCTTATGTACACTGAGAGCATATACAACTAAGACAAATTCCTTGTGTGTCCAATCACACTTGGCTATAAAGAATTTTTCTTCTTCTTTTCAAAGAGATTTTTGCATATAATTTACTAATTACAACCAAGCATGATTAGATAATAGATATCCAGGTTGATCTTATCCTCTTTCATTTGTATTGGACTTCCTAGGGAGTTTGTTATTCTAATCTTAGGGACTGGAAAAGAGGTGTCATTTTGGATAAAGAAGGAGGAAAAACAGACCCACAATTTGCTGGAGATTTGCTATTTTTTAACTGATGATTTAAGGATAGTTTGTTTTTGGTATTTTTTTCATACTCTGAAATGAAAGGCCAGTCAGTGAAGAATTAAGAAGAAATTAGTATGGATTTGAGTACCTGATTTGTACGTAAAATGAAGTTAACCAATGTGCATTGCAAATTTTAGACGGCATTAAATTATCCTATCCAAGACAATGTCTCATGGCTTAACAAATAGAGGAACAATGCACTAGAACAAAGAGTCATGTTTTGCTTGTACATAGCAAATCACTCTGGCACATTCAGCCATCTGGCTCATCATATTCTTATTTTACAGGAGGGACTCACATTTCTGTTCTAGAGAGAAAAATGTTGCCTGGGAATAAGGATTATTGATATTTTAGCAACTTTGGATCTACTGAACACTAAAGCTTTGTCATAGATTCATATCTTGTCAAACCAGAATTTGGAAAGTATAGTGTGGACATTTGAGGTTAGCCCAGGAGAAAACTTTAAACAGGACTGGCATGGACTAGTGATGTTTTGATATCTATATTTATTGCTACCCGTATCTTCTTTGTGTTGTGGATGTAACATTTTGCTGCACAGCTTTAGATATGGTTAAGAAGGAAAGTCTGCACTCTGAAAATTTGATGTGAAGTTTCTTACGTGAAACATCTTCTCAAGAACTTTGTAATAACTCGGCATTCTCCAAAGCATGGTGAAATATCTATTAAAAGTAGAAGATGACTATCAGGGTGAGAGATGATAACTGAAATCTGGAGAGCAGAGACACAATTCTTCAACAATTATAATAAAATTGATTGTACTTACATCAGTGGTGAAATTCAAAATTTTTTACTACCGGTTCTGTGGGCATGGCTTGATGGGCTTGGTGTGGCTTGGTGGGCGTGGCAGGGGAAGGATACTGCAAAATCCCCATTCCCTCCCCACTCTGGGGCCAGCCAGAGGGGACATTTGCCGGTTCTCAGAACTACTCAAAATTTCTGGTACTGGTTCTCAGAACCTGTCAGAACCTGCTGCATTTCACCCCTTACCTACATGTTCCTAAAACTAAGCTTTTCTTTTTGGTGGCCTGGAGATACACAATTCAGTATGAAACTGCATCTACATGGAGGGAAGTATGCAGTGGGGTACTCCAACTGAGTAGTACCCTGTTTTAGGCCCAATACTCTTCAACATCTTCATCAATGATTTGGATGAGGGGATAGATGGGGAACTCATCAAATTTGCAGATGACACCAAGCTAGCAGGAATAGTCAACACTCTGGAAGATAGGCTTAAATATAGAAGGATCTTGACAGACTTGAACATTGGGCACTATCTAACAAAATGAAATTCAATGGTGAAAAAAGTAAGATTCTACATTTAGGCAAGAAAAACAAAATGCACAGGTATAGTATATGTGGTACCTTGCTCAATAGCAGTAACTGTGAGAGGGGTCTTGGGGTCCTAGTGGACAACCATTTAAATATGAGCCAGCCGTGTGCAGCAGCTGCCAAAAAAGCCAACACAGTTCTAGGCTGCATAAGCAGAGGGATAGAATCAAGATCACGTGAAGAGTTAATACCACTTTGTAATGCCTTGGTAAGGCCACACTTGGAATACTGCATCCAGTTTTGGTCACCACAGTGTAAAAAAGATGTGGAGACTCTAGAAAGAGTGCACAGAAGAGCAACAAAAATGATGAGGGGACTGGAGGCTAAAACATATGAAGAACAGTTGCAAGAACTGGGTATGTCTAGTTTAATGAAAGGAAGGACTAGGGAGACATAATAGTAGTGTTCCAATATCTCAGGGGCTGCCCCAAAGAAGAGGGGGTCAAGAAATTCTCCAAAGTATCTGAGGGCAGGACAAAAAGCAATGGGTGGAAACTGATCAAGGAGAGAAGCAACTTAGAACTAAGGAGAAATTGCCTGACAGTTAGAACAATTAATCAGTGGAACAACTTTCCTCCAGAAGTTGTAAATGCTCCAACACTGGAAGTTTTAAACAACATGTTGGATAACCATTTGTCTGAAGTCATGTAGGGTTTCCTGCCTAAGCAGGGGGTTGGACTAGAAGACCTTCAATGTCCCTACCAACTCTGTTATTCTGTTTCTGTATTGGTAGACGATCTTAAAAGTTGATTGTACCAATCTCTACTCCCTGTATTGGTGCTTTTATCTTTTGAGCAATGTGAGCAATGTGAAGTGAGCACATTTCATTTGCTCAGGAAATATTGGAAAAAAGTGTGTGGCCACCTGGGACTATTCTTGTGACCTAAGAACAAAAGTGTAATTTTGTTGTTTAAGCTTCCATGAGTGTGGTTAATCAATGAGTTAAAGCCCCTGCCAGCTGATATATAAAGGACAGTAAAACAGTGTATATATAACTAATCCTGTATTTTTGCTGGTCAAGCTATTGTTTGATTTGGGATGGTGGTAGTAGTATAAGATTCTTTATCCCTGGGTTTCATTAGACAGGGTTTCTGTTGACCATGAAGTAATATTTATAACAAGGATGCAGGAGAGAAAATAATAAAAAAAAAGCTTCATTTGTACTATGTGTCAGAGAAAATTGGAAATATTTTGTGTGCTTTGCTACTGTTTTCCAATAAATTCCCAATGGCACATACTTAGACAGTTTCAAAGCTGATACTAAAGAACAACCTGAATACCTCATTGATGTAGCATTTGCCTTGTCTGTTATGGCAACTTTGGGGTGTGACTATATCAAATACCCTGTTTTCCAGAAAATAAGACCTAACTGGAAAATAAGCCCTAGCATGATTTTTTTTCAGGATGCTTGTAATATAAGCCCTACCGCCAAAATAAGCCTCAGTTAAGATTGTCAGTCAGTTGGATGCATTTAGTACCGTATTTTCCCCAAAATAAGACCTAACCAGAAAATAAGCCCTAATGCGTCTTTTGGAGCAAAAAATAATATAAGACCCAGTCTTATTTCCAGGGAAATACAGCATTATTCTCTTGGCTTTACAACATATTCTTTTCAGAATGCTACTATTCTCTTACTGATGCAGCTTTTTGTAGCCAGATAGGTCACCAGGTCTATTGAGAGAACTAAATAAGAAGGACCTTATTCTAGAAATGTGTGATTCACATCCAATTCTCTCATTCCCACCCACCCACCCACTCCTCTCTTTCCCTCCTGGCATATTTTTCTATTAATTGCAATCAATGGGACATGAGTTTCTGGCCATATTAAGCAAGATGTAAAGGGTTTCAAGAGTTAGCTCAGGTACAAGTGAAGGAAAAGTAAGGATAAACTTGTCACAAGATTGAAGTCCTTTTGAACGATATACTATTTGAACAGAAGAGTCTTCTTTCCATTGCTCTTCTATCTATTTACTGTCACACAGAAGAGGTTTTTCAAATCTTGAAGGCACATTTCGATCTAATATCCCAGAGGATAAAGGATTCTTAGTAACCAACTGTGACCAATTTGCTAGACAACTTGTAGCTAGAATCATTCATATTCATTCCAATTTGATTTCTGCTGGTTTCAGAGGATTATTTCAGGGGTCTTCTTATCTGGTTTTGATGAATGTTGGTTGTTGTTTTTTCCTGTTGAGCTTATCACGGGTATAAGTGTGACTTTGGTAATTTGAGACCACTATATGTTTGTTAAATTCTTGTCTGATGTGCTTTGTAGAATCAACTCTATTGACCACTTTATTGATCACTTTTTTAAAAGGTGGTCAATACTTTACTGGAGAGACAGAGATATATCTTTCAAGGAGGCAGTTATTTTTCCAATAGCTTGTTTGTGTGGGCATGTATGCGCAATACACATGTGCATTTATTAAGCAAACTGCTTTAAATCAGGGCACCAAACATGTAAGGTTAAGTAATCTGCAAGGAGTCTCGGATAATGTTAGTTTCTTGAAGCCATAGGCTTGGAACAAGACAGGATTCCATACTCCTCCTTAATTCCCTGCAGCATAAATTTTGGATCTATTGTTCTATAATGGGAAAGAGTAGATTAGAGAATGGAACGGCTATTCTATTTTGCAAGCCCAGTTGGTTGATTTATTGATGGGCTGCCTTCATTCATACAACTTTGGACAACTCACGTAAGTAAAAGTAAAAACACAATCCATGATTCATTACACCCACAATGAAGCCAAATATCAGGGAAACATTTAACTAAAATATGATTCAAATAAGAAACCTCCCCCTCCCCAAATTTTAAAAATAGCAGCGTTCCGTGCGCCTTTGGCATTTAGTCATGGCGGCCACATGACCACGGAGACGTCTTTGGACAGCGCTGGCTCTTCAGCTTTGAAACGGAGATGAGCACTGCCCCCTAGAATCAGGAATGACTAGCACATATGTGCAAGGGGAACCTTTACCTTTACTACTAGCTTAGATAACTGGTAGAAGAGCAGTTGGCCTTCTGAAAAAATGTTTAAGAAGATGCACACCCCATAGGAATAAAGATGACATACTGTGATTAACATTGCCTTCCAATTCAGCAATTATTATTAATAAGATAGCATTTTGGTGTAACAATTAATGTACATGATTAGGACTTGGGAGTTTGGATTTGAATCCAACATCATTTATGAAGTTCATTTGGTTTTGTGGACCAGCCATTCTATCTATGCCCAGATTCGCTCATAGAGTTGTTATGGTTACAAGGGAGAAAAAAGAAACGAAGAAGTAAAGTTCTTGGAAGCAAATCAGGACAAGCATAAATCTAGGTAGCAAATAAATAGAAACCTGATCATTGTTAATAATTACGGTTATTAATCTTCACGAAGCATTTCAAATCAATGGCTCAGTTTGGGCTAGATGCAGTCTCTTAATCGAGGGCTGTTCACAATGGTTTGCTGGTTGTCTGTTTGCCCTAGGAGTAATAAAAGTTTATTCTGTAGAGGAAACATAAAATAAAATTAAAAACAACTAAAATATCTGTAGTGTAGGAGCTTTGTTTAGTGAGAGAGCGCAGTTGCCATGGCTGTGATAAGATCCTTTTGTCCCTTAGCAAATGGCAAAAATCAGGTTGCCAGATTCCTCCTTGTAAAAGTTCTATAATTTCTTTCTGATCTTTCTGTTGTTTGCTAATTATGGCAGAAAAGAAGAAGTCATATTGCAGCTTCTGGTCTCCACAAATGGCCAGTTGTGAACATTTGTCCACATTTTAGGACCTTCCCTCTCTCTGTCCTTGATTTTATGTAACTGCTTGTTTACAATGTACAGGCCATCCTTCTGTGGATGTAACTTGGAAGGGGTACCCTCTATGGCACTTTTTCCCTCCTCCTGATTTACCCTCAGTCCATCATCTTGCTCTACAACCCAGCTTAAGAATCATTCTGCAGTTGCCAAACTTGGTCAGATAATGCCTTGCATTTTCCCTGGGAGCAAAAAAAGGCTTTCATCAAATGAAAAATCCTCAGGGCCTGCTTGAAGATAAAGTTATCTCAGTCAAAGCATAACTTGCCATTTCTTGATGGACATGTTTTGAGAACATTGTCTTGGTTGTTTATTAAACCAGCTGTCATAAGTTGTAATCGGTAAAGGGGCATCTGGATGTTAAATAGCTCATGGTTGCATGTTTTTAGCTCAAAACCTAATGTGCCCTGCCAGTTTTGTAAGAGACTTACAATGCCTTGAGTGATGCCATTCGTGGCATGTTTTTGAATCCTTCTGAACTTGTTTTTCTTCCTTAATGTTTTAATACTTCACTAGAACATCTAGTGCGAGTTAATAACAATGAGCTAATCTAAAGTATGAGCTTCCTTCCCATGCTTAATTTTTTTTCATAAGAACTGCAAAAATGATTCCATAAGTATTATTGTTGTTGTTGTTTTTTAAAAAATGTTATACTTGAGTAGCTTAGTAGTGCCAATGAAAACTTCACCAAATATTTGAGGAATCTGCTTGGCATTTTCAGAACTGATTTCTCTCCTGAGAGTTCACAAAAGGTGAGAGATGAAATAAAAAAGAAATTACTCTTTCCAATTTCCCTTTCAATTCCCCGGGAGCTCAAATTGAGGTAGAGAGCTCAAAGTATCTAGAGTGAAAGAAGTGGTAAGAATGTTCTTCGATTCCATGGGAGTGTTTTTCTGTGTCTGGGGCCAAGGTGAGCAGCCAAGCTCAAAGTGAAGTGAATCAGTTTTAGGAAATTCAGGTAAGGCCTCCTGGGGCAGAGTGGGAAGTAACTGGAATACAAGGATGCAAAAGAGGAAGAAAGAGATTTACACCCATTTAAATCTTATAGCCAATTCTCATCTTAATCTTCAAATTTAGATCTGATTTTTTAAAATTTCTAAATATCCTATATGGATCTGTGTCCTCCTTTGTGTATTAATGATAATTTTATTTTATTTATTTTATTTTTCCTAGTTTTGATCTAATGTGAATCTCTGGTCTATATGTGCCATGGAGCCATTTTGTGAATGTTTATAAGACTTAGGTTGTCATATTAGATTAGATTAGATTAGAATTCTTTATTGGCCAAGTGTGATTGGACACACAAGGAATTTGTCTTTGGTGCATATGCTCTCAGTGTACATACAAAGAAAAAATATACTCCTCAAGAATCATAAGAGACAGCACTTAATGATAGTCATAGGGAACAAATAAGCAATCAAATCATACTAGGAAACAATATAAATCGTAAGGATACAAGCAACAAAGTTACAGTCATAATGTCATAAATGGGAGGAAATGGGCGATAGGAATAATGAGAAGATTAATAGTAGTGCAGACTTAGTAAATAGTTTGACAGTGTTGAGGGAATTATTTGTTTAGCAGAGAGATGGCATTCGGGGGAAAACTGTTCTTGTGTCTAGTTGTTCTGATGTGCAGTGCTCTATAGCATTGTTTTGAGGGTAGAAGTTGAAACAATTAAGCACCAATGAATAGAGAAGCATTGTCATAAAACTTCAAGTAACTGGCAGCCACCACTGTCTTTATCATGGCTTATTACTACTTGAAAAACTGGTAAAAATGGAATATTGCTGCTTTCGGGTTTTTGATCTGTTTGTTTATCTAAGTGACAGTAATAAGATGCTTGGCTGTGTAGTTATCTTATCTTATGCTGATAAGATTAAATAATAAATTTATGAGGTAGCAGACTTGTGAAATATTGATCATAACTGATATCTTTAACATTGTTTTTGTATAGACCTTATTCCTTTAGATTAGATTTCCTTGGGTATCCTTAATGTTCTCCTTTATCTATTCTTTCATGTGTACACTAAATATTGGAGACAACATAGCTGCATTTGCTGTTCTCCATTTTGCACTCCATTAGATCTTGTTCTCCAACAGACTTGATAATACAAAACATCAAAAACACAGTCGCACATAGTAAAGCATGGGTGGACATACAGCATCGACCATCCCTAAATCAAGAATCACTGGATGCAAAATCATTCATCAGTAGGTTTTAGGAAGACACCGTTATTATTAAACTAGCTGGACACCTGTGCTTCGCTACAAAACTAGGTGCTCGGGCTTGATAAATTGACACTTGCAGCCTGAAACTTAATGTAGAATGTGTAACTCTGTAGCATCAGAGTGTGTTAATATAATGCAACTGGCAGTTGGAACAGAGGAGGAGGGGGAGTAGAATGTCCCAGCCTGCAGTATCCATCGGTATTCATCTGGCTAGCATTCTGTCAGTATGTGAGAGAGTTGCGGGTGTTTGGAAACTTAAACAGTATTTGCTGTGTGAACAAGAAGGAAACAGGAAGGAGGCTGGGTGTGGCTTAGCTCAACTGTTCTATAGTAAAGCTGCTTTCTGCTGTGAAAGTAAAACTGAAAATGAAACTCCTCTGCTTATGTTTTGCATTTGGAACAGATTTCTTTTGAGGTAGGGAGGGGGAGTAGGACTCCTTAATATCTGAGCATGGAACAGATTTCTTTTCAGGTGGAAAGGGGGAATCCTTAGCATCAGAGTGTGTTAATAATAATATAGGAAATGCTAATGCTCTGATGGTCATTTTGAAAAACCCTTTCTTAGTGAGCACCTAGATGCCAAGAGGAACATACGTGGCAAATTTCAAGTTTGTAGGCTTTACGGTTCTGGAGATTTCATGATTAATGCATGAGTGGTTTTCGCTTTTATATATAGAGATTTCAAAAGAATGTACTAAAAATATATTTCACTTCCAAGTCTCCAAAACTTAAAGAGGTATATCTATTTGATTCTAATGAAGGATCTGTAGATTTCTTGAACAGAAAATTCAAAACCTGCTCTCTAGAAGAAACTAAATATTCCTTTAATTTACCTCAAAGGTTATCTTGTCCTATGGATTGATAGTATTCTTCTGATTAAGATATTGTGATTTAATCAAGTTGTTTCTTATTGCTTCAGAGCCTTGCCCAGAACATCATTTTCCATATCTATTACACGTACAGAAGGCTCTTCTAAATATTGGAACAATAACATTGTTTTTGTGGATGGTTGCTTTATATTGAAAAAAGGAAAGCTATATTTCACCTATAGATATTGAATTTGGGTCAGTCACTGGGACCAGAGCTTTACTCTTCTGAGCTTTCGGAGTCCACCTTCAGGGAACTTTTCTCTACTGGAATATGTGCTTTGGCCTGTTATATGAGACATGTTTATGCGGTGCCTTCTTATTGGCTGATTGGTGTGTTGATGGTTGGCGATTGGCTGTCATTTCCTTGTGCTGCCAAGCCCTCAGCTCCTAAGTATTTGATAAGCTGGTGGTAAACCAGCACTCCTATTAACTGACAAGAGAATATATTTATTTTATTTATTTTATTTATTTTATTTATTTTATTTTGAATTTGTATACCGCCCTTCTCCCTGAGGACTCAGGGCGGTGAACAGCCAAGTAAAAACATCAAATACAAATATTAAAATACAGTTAAAAATATATATAAATTTGGCCCCATTAATTAAAAACGATAAACAAAACAATTAAAAACACTTAAAAAATTAGGCCAGCCTAATAAAAGTCTTTCAGTGCATTTCTTTGAATGATGACAAACAACACCAGAATTTAGGTGAAATGCATGGCATTCTAATTCGCACAGGACAGTTTCTGCATTTATTCCTGATATTGGGGATCCCATGGGTGTCCTTTTTATTTGGTCATACATTTCCCTTTTGAATGTGAAGAAGATATGTTGGCAGTATTGGAGCACCTTCACGATTTGTGTCCTTCTTAGGTTGTTCTCACCTGTGTTGTAGTTCTAGTCTTCTAGTTTTTTTTTAAAAAAAATCTATTAATTTATATGATGTAAATACTACATGAAAAGAGACCCTGATCTCATCAGGAGCCACATTTAAGCCTTGCAATTTTGTCAGAAATTGTGTGGAAGATGTGACTGTGCTTTTCCCAGCTTTGAGCATGTGCCATTCAAACCATTGTTAAAACAAAATACCCACTCAACTGCTCTGGACCAAACTTTAAACTCTGATAGTCTTGAAAAGCTTTACAGCTCAAACGTGATACAAATCTTTATTTTGTGCTAGAATGAAGCAGCTTTAGGGAGTTGATTGCTCTCTCATCATAAAACATGGGACCTTCTTATAAACATGGTAATTTATTTAAGGCATTTTTTTTACTTTTGTTAGTGATTTAGCACATATTTAGCCTTGTGCTTCTTAGTCTTAGACCTAAGGGACTGTAGGTTGTTGACATAACCAACATATCTGTCCTGAAAAATTGGTGAGAAATTTCATTCATTGGTGATGCTCAACAATTGTTATCACGTCTTCCTTTACCTCAATTGCAAGATTGCTGTCCTAGGTACTGAATCCTGAATTCCTACCTAGGCACTGAATTCCTAGGTACTGAATCCTAAATTCCTAGGCACTGATGTCTGAATTCATAACCATGCTTCTGTCCACAGTGCTCAGCACCCAAGTTAAGCTAGGATTTCTGGATTTATCCACTCTTTCATTTGGTCTATTTGATTTGCTCA
Source organism: Pituophis catenifer annectens (assembly GCF_029215685.1). Classification (NCBI taxonomy): domain Eukaryota; kingdom Metazoa; phylum Chordata; class Lepidosauria; order Squamata; family Colubridae; genus Pituophis; species Pituophis catenifer. The sequence continues at coordinate 12,142,330 of NW_027256893.1, read as the reverse complement.
GTAATGAAGCAGGATACTGATTCCTATAACTCAAAACCTGAACATTCTTACTTGTTTATTATTATTTTGCAAAATGGGAGCACAGAACTACAGAGTGCAAAACTGACTAAAAGACAAAGCACATCAAACTCACCCTGCCCCCAATACTCCACAAAACAAAATTAACCAAGCTAACTCTGGCAAACCAGAAAAGGAAAAGAGGAATTGCAGATTACAATTAATCCCATGTTGGCCTGGCATGCTTACATATTTCATGAGCTGATAAAAATGATAAACTACATCATGCAATTTGAAGACCTTCTATAACGTAATAGTATTTGTCACAGTTTTGCTCTCTTTCATTATTTCAGCATTCACACAGAAGAGGGAAATGAATTCAATTTAGGAGGAGTGTAAATTTCTTTTTTAATTGAGGAGGCTACATCATATTGTCCAACACTGCAGAGATTTTCAAAGTAAAAGCAGAATGGTTGACTCATGAGGCCCACTGTGAAAAGCAGTTAGTCATTTGGCCTTTCTGAAAGAAATGAGAGAACCATTGGAATTAAATTTTCAGAGACGGATTAGGAGACAGAAATATGGTTACAAACGGACAGCTTGTTCTCTAGTTGCATTCATGGAACATAAAGAATCCTTCTAAAAGGTTGCTCGTGAATTTCTTCTAGGGGCCTATGACAATGTCATGGCCAACCCGCCATGGCCAACTCAACTGAACTCACACCAGATATTGTTTTAATAAGCAAACTAAAGCATGGGTGAACTAGGTGTTTAAATTCATTTTTAAAAAATGGGATAAATGATGTGCGTATACTTTATTTTCAATTTGTTTCCTTCAGGTGGGCTATTTGCCTTGGACCAAGTTTATATTCCCATTTGTTTATTAGTTCATATCAAAATACCTTAACTATTTGGATAGTCCCATTAAGTAGTAATGTTGTAAGTAGAATTCATGGTGACTCTAACAAAATAACATACTCTGTACCAACACAAAAAACTGGTACAGAGCAGGGGTGAAATCCAGCAGGTTCTGACAGGTTCTGGAGAACCGGTAGCGGAAATTTTGAGTAGTTCGGAAACATTCTTAAAGACCACCTCTGGGTGGCCCCAGAGTGGGGTGGGAATGGGGATTTTGCAGTATCCTTCCCCTGCCACGCCCACCAAGCAACGTCCACAGAACCAATAGTAAAAAAAATCTGGATTTCACCACTGAACAGGAACTCCTGTTCAAGGTGTACCCCAAACTGTGTAAAATGTTATAAACTGAGACACAAGAGAGACAAATGCAGAGTGGGGAGGGAATGGATATTTTGCAGTATCCTTCCCCTGGAGTGGGGAGGGAATGGAAATTTTGCAGTATCCTTCCCCTGTCATACCCACGCCCACCAAGCCACACCACACCACACCCATCAAGCCACCCCACAAAACTGGTAGTAAAAAAAAATGGATTTCACCACTGTTACAGAGATTATGTTATTTATGTGTGTGTTTAAATCAGCAATCTGAAACAAAAAGCTGTAAACTTAGAAACCCACCTTAAGTTCAGCTGCAGCCATTGAGAGATTCCCTGTGGCTGTTGTGCAAAACTTTGAGAAACTTTGGCAGATTCATTCACCAATAAATTTGGGAGAGAAAACAGATTTAACAATCCCAGCAATATTCTGCTTTTGATTCCTAAATTCTTCTGTTCCTTTTTTGGTCTAGATGCCAGGTAGTGTTAGCTTACAAGTTCAACAGTGAGAGATATCAACACCTTTAGAATCTATTAATATACACCACTGCTTCAAATAATTCAAAACCTCTTCATGCTGTGCTCCTATCCCTATCTTTATTATTCTTATTTGCCCTTTATGATTTCTGTATCCACTCAATAGAGGAAAAGCCATTAGGTGACAAGGAGAACTTATTATACTACCACCGGTGACTTTTGGCATCGAAAGAATGATAAATGCATTCATCAGTGACATAGCCTTTAAATGATCGTTTACCAGCATAAGCATTCAAGAGAAACAGTAGTTCATTTATTTTCAAGGGAGGAAATTTCTCCTCCAAATTGAAGTTCCAATTCAGTATGATCTATTGTTCCTTGAACAAGCCACTGATTCTTTTAAAAGTTAACGCCTTCTGGAAGAAAGCTAGATGGATATTCTGAAATTTTCTGAAGAAGCAAGCATGCAAAGATGTAATACCCTGTTTCCCCGAAAATAAAATATCCTCTGATAATAAGCCCAATCAGGCTTTTGAGCGCATGCGCTAAAATAAGACCCCCCCCAAAAAAAATACCCCCCTGAAAATAAGCACATGTGCAGCTAGTCCCCACCATTTCTTCTGGTTAGGAAGACAGAGCTGGAAATTGGGTAAAATGGCAAGAGGAGCCCTGTCTTCCTCCACGCGCCCCAAAATAATAAGACCCCTCCGAAAATAAGGCCAAGCTCTTATTTCAGGGTTCAAAAAACATAAGACAGGGTCTTATTTTCAGAGAAACACGGTAGAAAAGTATAATTTGCTTACTGACAAGTAGAATAAGCTACTTTCTTACAAGTTGTGGAATAGGTTACTCCGCTTAGATTTATATACCATGCTAAATGATAAACTTTACAATGTGGCTAGATTGAGACATTTCAATGAGCCAAGACAAACAAGCAAAATATCACATTATAGCTTAGTGTAAAGTGTGTTCCATGTAACAAATGCACCCCATAGTCCCAGCCTGAAACAGCACCCAAATTGTGATAATATTAACACAAGTAACCAGTTCAAACCTTTACAAGCTAGACTTCTTAGTACTCAAATAGGTTTGGTAATTCACAAGGATCAACACAGAATGAGAGAGAAGAGAAAGAAACCATAAATGAGTTTGTTCTTAACCTTAGTTGATCTTGAAAAGTTGAGCAGGATAAATCTCATTTAGAGAATTACTCCTTGAATGGACTAATTCTAGAGTAAGAGATTTAAAAGAAATGTTTCAGGAAAAGGTGATGGCAAACCATTTTTATATTGTTGTCAGAAGAAAATATATATGAGATGGACATGACCATGAAGCCATTAGAGGTTGAGCTTCAGTTGAAGAAAGTTTTACAGGAGAGAGTTGTAAAGTTATTTCATCTGATATCTCCCCTTCTTCTGTGTTCATCTAGAATTAATTCTCCAATTCTCAAATATTTGGTGTTATCTTGTGTGCATATTTGTTTTTTTAAGATTGTTCATAGTTTTTTTCCTTTTGGTTGAGGGAGAAGCTCAGATTCCCAATGTGGTCTGTATTTGTTTATTTCTACAGAGATTAAAAAAACTACTGGGGCTTTAAAAATAATACATATTTTAATAGTATTGAGCATTTGTATTGTTGACTTTTATTAAGACTGTCATAACACCTTTCTGGCTCACAAAGATTCATAAAAGTCCTCTTGTTCTCCCCTTTTATTAAAAAAAAAAACTTTTGCCTCTATCAGGGTGTGTTTATGTATACATAGTTACTGTATATTCTTCTGTGATGGAACTTCTGTGTCTCAGATGATTCGTTTTGTCATCGTTGAATGAGTCTGTGGTGATAGAACACAATCTGATTGGAATAAAATTGCAGTTAATCCCTGCCATCTCTCTTGAAAGATATCAAATAGGAAAGGGGAGGTAGGAATTAGTTGAACCCATTTTGAGATGGTGATCAAGTCAAAGGTTGTACTAAATCATCATTTCTGCAACATTTTAATAATCTGCCTACAATTATATGTATGCCTGCAGTGCACCAAGCTATCATGGTTTGTTTGCAACTCACCCAAGACATCTCAATTTTGTAAATGGTATATCAAGCCAAAAATGAGTCATGTTGCCCTTAGTATAATGAGCAAGTAAATGATTGCTTATACGGTAGCTATGACCCTAGTCAAGATAAGATAGCTTTGGTATACTATATATAGATAGTGCTAGACTTACGACCACAATCGAGCCCAAAATTTATGTTGCTAAGTGAGACATTTAAGTGAGTTTTGCCCCATTTCTTGCCAACAATTGTTGTGAATCATTGCAGTTGTTAAATTAGTAGCTCGGTTGTTAAATGAATCTGGCTTTCCCTTGACTTTGCTTGTCAAAAGGTTGCAAAAGTTGACCCCAGGACACTGGGCCCCCCAGAAATATGAGTCAGTTGCCAAGTGTTTGAATTTTGATTACTTGACCATGGGGGGAATGCTGTAATGGTCATAAGTGTGAAAAACGATCATAAGTCACTTTTTTCAGTGCCATTTGTAATAGAATGGTCATTGAGTAAATTATTGTAAGTGAAAGACTCCCAGTACTCTTATGGATATATGTATGCATTATGAAGGTTGATCATCTTGAAATAGGCAACTGGAAAAAGCAACATCAGTCTTCAAAGGGTAATATGCAGAGTATGGAAATACATTTAATTCGGGGTGAAATCTAAAATTTGTTACTACCAGTTCTGTGGGCGTGGCTTGGTGGTGGGGGGTAATGTGACTGGGTGGGTGTGGCCATTTTTTTTTTACTTTTAAAACCATTTTTTCTACAACTCTTCGGCGAAGAAGTTGTTAAAAAATGCTTTTAAAAGCCTTTGACAATCCCTGCTGAGTTGCCTGATTGGCAGAGGCTTTTTTCTTTTACTTTTAAAAGCATTTTTTCGGGCGAAGAGGTTGTAGAAAAAAATGCTTTTAAAAGTAAAAAAAAGCCTCTGATGATCGTGCGGCTCAGCTGGGCAGGGCGGGGGGCAGGGATTTTTGCTACCGGTTCTCCGAACCACCCACCTCCATCGCTACTGGATCGGGCGATCCGGTCCGAATCGGGAGCATTTCACCCCTGATTTAATTCATAACCCAGCCCATATAATAATCTTAAATTTCTTTGCTGGAGACATGGACTAGAACCCAAAGATATTGCTACAGATACAAATAACAGATTCATATTAAAGAAAAATGTATATCTCCACAATAGGAGTAGTGGAAACTCATCCTAATGTTCATTGTGGGCCCACATAATTATGAATCTAATTATCTTTAACTTTGACATGAGAAAATAATTTTGAATCCTAACAATGACTTTACATCCTCACATATATTTTATCATACTTAAGAAATTGCATCTTAGGAGATAAAATTAGTGCATTTAATGACTTTTTTAAAAATGGGAAAAGTGACATAGATTTTTGAAACATTCTTAAAGATGGTTTTATTATTTTTATTAGAATGAAATTATTATTATTATTATTATTATTATTATTATTATTATTATTAAAAAATCACATGGGAGTTTCAAATAGCTGGCTTGATAATACACTTAATTTCTTTGCCACATATACTATTGATTTTAACAGGAGAAAATAATTACTGTCTTAGTGAATTACTAACATTAAGGAAGAAATGAATTGACAGATTTAACTCGTGTTTAGACCTCCAGTAGCAAAAGTGAAGATTTATTAAAAAAGAAAGGAAGGGAGGGAGGGAGGGAGGGAGGGAGGGAGAGAGAGAGAGAGAGAGAGAGAGAGAGAGGGAAAGAAAGAAAGAAAGAAAGAAAGAAAGAAAGAAAGAAAGAAAGAAAGAAAGAAAGAAAAAGAAAAGAAAAGAAAAGAAAAGAAAAGAAAAGAAAAGAAAAGAAAAGAAAAGAAAAGCTTGGTTTTCTTTCTGCTGTTATCCGATATCTCACATTTCAGGTGGCTCTTTGTGAGTAAGCAAGATAAATATGTTTAAATTTAATAAACCTCTCCAGAATTATCATGAAGTACATTGAAGAATTTAGCAACATCTTCAACCAGTGGCCAAGAGTGTGAAGTCCCTGTATCTATATAGCCTTTCCAATGAAGAAAGAAAAGCTAGATTTTTCATCAGCGAGACTTTTAATATCGCCACATATTTCTAATGCTCAGTTAGTATTTTGGAATCATTAAATAGAAGCGGATTTCATTCATTGGTGATGCAATGAGAGAGAACTATATTTAGTATTTCTGTTTGTGTGTGCATCCTTGTGAGAAGGAGAGGCAAGTCGATGGTGAGGAAACATGACAAGACTGTCCTCGTATATAGTAACATAAGCTGCTGTGAAATCTACAGTGTGCTGCTAGAAATCAAAAGACCGATTTGCAGAGATGAGTAAATCCTCAAGCTGCGGAACGTACTTGAAAAGTGATTAATCATGATTCCAATGAAAATACATAATATCCAGAGAATAGAGAGTAACTTACTATTCAGGCAGCATACTCACAAAGAATCCTATCTTAGTTGATTTTCACAGTTTGACGGTTCATCAGAAATGATGCTTCTATCTTTCCTTGTTATTCTAAATACCATCATTAGATTAAATAGCCCTTTGCCAGGACTGCAAATTAAGCAAAATAGAATAAGATCAAATTTGGATGGCTTCAGATATGTATAACCCTGTCCCCCTAAAAAAGCGGAAACTCAAAACTTTCCCACATTCATCAATCAGAATAGAGCTGGAAGGGACCTTGGAGGTCTTCTAGTCAAACCCTTCCCCTGCTCAAGCACCCTATATCATTTCAGATAGGTGACTGTCTAGTGTCTTCTTAAAAACCTCCAGTGATGAAGCACCTAAAACTTCTGAAGACAAGCTGTCCCCCTGGTTAATTGTCCTCACTGTTAGGAAGTTTATCCTTAGTTCCAGGTTGCTACTCTCCTTGATTAGTTTTCACCCATTGCTTCTTGTAACTTGACCCCCTCTTCTTTGTGGAGCCCCTCAAATACTGGGAGACTGCTATCATAAATGTCTGCGTAACAAAGGTGGCTCAGCGGCTAAGACGCTGAGCTTGTCGATCAAAAGTCAGCAGTTCAGCAGTTCGAATCCCTAGTGCCATGTAATAGGGTGAGCTCCCGTTACTTGTCCCAGCTTCTGCCAACCTAAAAAGCACATAAAAAAATGCAAGTAGAAAAATAGGGACCACCTTTGGTGGGAAGGTAACAGCGTTCCGTGTGTCTTTGGCATTTAGTCATGACCACGGAGATGTCTTTGAACAGCGCTGACTCTTCGGCTTTGAAACGGAGATGAGCACCTCCCCCTAGAGTCGGGAACGACTAGCACATATGTGCGAGGAGAACCTTTACCTTTACCTCGCTGTTGCGATCTGGCAATCTGGCGAAATCCAGCCATGAATCGTGTGAATGGGTTTTAATTGTTTTTAATGTTTTTATATATGGCTTTTAAATGCATTGTAAGCCGCCTTGAGTCTTCGGAGAAAGGCGGCATACAAGTTGAACAAACAAACAAACCAACAAACCAACAAACAAACAAACAAATAAATAAATAAATAAATAAAATAAATAAATAAATAAATAAATAAATAAATAAATAAATAAATAAATAAATAAATAAATAAATAAATAAATACATACATACATACATACATACATACATACATACATACATACATACATACATACATACCTTTACTTTCTTAGAGTTTTGAAGATCCATTACAGGTGCTTTGAAATTTTGCTTATCTCTGAGGGCTAACAGAAGACATGAGTAGAACAGTTGGTTGGACTAAACAGAGTGATTCACACCTTTGCAGAAACATATGTACGATTGTCAGCATGCATGCAAATTTTGTCAGTTGTGTATTTTAAGGCCGTTCAATAGATCACGGATTAAAATACCATATGCGGTGGGGGAGGGGGAGAAAGCTGGGTAGCTGAATGAGTGCAATAAACAAATTGCTTATTTTTAATTGCAGCTACACACGGACATGGATCCAGGAAGCAGTAAGATCAAGTACATCTTGTCAGGTGATGGTGCTGGGACTATCTTCGTGATCAATGACAAGACAGGTGACATCCATGCCATGAAAAGACTTGACCGGGAAGAAAAAGCAGAGTACACGTTGACTGCTCAAGCAGTAGATAGGGATACAAACAAACCACTGGAGCCTCCTTCGGAATTCATCATTAAGGTCCAAGACATTAATGACAATCCACCAGAATTTGTAGATGGCCCATATCATGCGACTGTTCCAGAAATGTCCCTTGTAGGTATGTATGACTAAAAGAATGAGATTTCCACATTTCTTCACAAAGCATTTTTGTTCCTCCTTGCTTTGACATTTCCAGATTAGTATTCGAGCGAGCTTTCTTTTCCAAACAATTAGTTTTCATCCCTCTGAAAGATGAAATTGTTTGGTGAACAATTAGGTTGTTTTGCATTACATTTCAGGTGTTGTGAGAGCTAGCGTTGCTGAAGCTGTTTATCAATATTTGTTCCGGCACATCTTTGCGATATCATTAGTGTTAGGTTAATATTTATCTATCTGGAGAATTTCTTTTTTTCCTAGTTCATGTGCCGCACTTAGGATCTATGGTTACGTGTTAACATCTCCTGCCCGCCCACTTCTTTTGAAATATAATTAGCTCACAAGTGGTTTTGTGAAAAATGTATCTGAGAGCAAAAAGTCCATTGTTGGATTTTACTCAATTAGCTGTTTGAACTAAGAGAAGGTAAAGCAAAATAAGAAGCACTGAAAACACAGATACTAAGACAGTTAGAAATTGTGATAGACACAATGATCTACATCAGCAGTGAAATCCCCTACAGTTCTATCTGGTTCGCTGAACAGGTAGTGCCGGCAGCGGGAGGCTCCGCCCACCTACTGGGATGTCATTACATCCCAGTTTTTTACCATCTGCACATATGCAGCAGGTTCTGCGCAAAAGAGGCATGCATATGCATAGTGCACGCAAGCGCCTGCGCGCTTCCGTTCCCGAACCAGTAGTGAAGGTAAGTGGATTTCACCGCTGATCTACCTCTTTAGATGCAAATGTCCGGTTGGCTTTTCTTTAATAGAGAGAAATGCAGTGTCACTTCAAATTTTCAGATAAATTTGCATATTAAACCATGTGGCATATCAAATATGAAGTGACCCATCGGTTTCCCTATAAGTAGAAACTGCTTTATTTGGAGTATAGTGATCACTGATGAGTCTGACAATAAGTTCTATGATCTTAAGCTTTCAGTTTAATCAGCCTCAAGGAGGATAAAAGTGAAGATTTCAAATGCATCCTTGAGCTTTTGGTAGAAAATGGATATTAATTGAACTACACAAATAAAGCCTGTTGCTTTATAGATCTTATTTTGCATTATAATAAAGGCGGACTGAATCATGTAGACCCAGCTTCAAATCTCCACATTGTTGTGAAGGTAAATGACATGACCTGGGCCATCAGGCTATTTTTTTTTTTTTTGTAGCCTGTTACTTCACAGAACTATTAGAATAAAGTACAGGATATATAATTAAATAACAATGACAGATTGTGACACTTCAAATGAGAAATGAAACCTCCCCACGTTTCTCGCTATACATCTTGTTAACTAGGAACTGAAGAAGGTTTTGTAAAGCCCTGTTTACCATTTCTCAGTTTGCTTTGCAAATTCTGTCTCTGTCTCTGTCTCTCTCTCTCCCCCTACCTCTCTCTCTGTCTCTGTCTCTCTTTCCCTGCCTCTCTCTCTCTCTCTCTCTCTGTCTCTCTCTCTTTTTATCTCTTTCTCTCTTCCTACCCCTCTCTGTGTCTCTGTCTCTCTCTCCGTACCTCTCTCTCTGTCTCTCTCTCTGTCTCTCTCTCTTTCTGTTTCCCTCTCTCTCTACCTCTCTCTCTCTCTGTTTCTCTCTCTCCCTACCTGTCTCTCTGTCTCTCCCCCTCCTTCTCTTTCTCTCTCTCCTTACCCCCCTCTCTGTCTCTCTCTCCCTACCCCCCTCTCTCTGTCTCTCTCTGTGTCTCTCTCTTTTTTTTCTCTCTCTCTCCCTACCTCTCTCTCTCTCTCTCTCTCTCTGTGTGTGTGTGTGTCTCTCTCTCTGTCTTTTCCCCATAACTCTCCCCCTCCCTCTCTCTCTCTGTCTCTCTGTCTCTCTCTCTCCCCCGTGCCCGTAGACATTCTGAGGAAATCTTGTTTTATTTGAAGGTAGCCAACAATGTGACTTTCAGCAATTTCTATTAAGCTGTCAAGGCTATCTGCCCATAAATGTTTACTTGGAAAAATGCCTGGATTCTCAGTGTTGTGTCCTGTCTTGGATCTAAAAAACAAAAAACAAAAAACAATAGACTGTCCTATTGCAGTTTTAAAGCAGAAGTACCACCATCCACATTGAGTGTGAGAGGCCAACGGTGCTCTTTTTCTGTCAGCCAGCACAATGAGCTCTAAAAAAGCAATCGTCTGTACTAACTGGAGTGGGCCCAGAAGCATTTGTAAAGTTGAGACTGAGCTGGCTTGTCAATTGAGCTAGCTCTTCCGTAGGTTTGAATGCTTTTGCTCCTTTCAATCGCTTCTGCCAAAATTGGCATAGGAGTTCTCCATTATTGTGTCGGTGTCCATGACTCAAATGTGTGCTTAATATGTTAAGCTCCTTTAATTATACCCCAGGGCACTGAAGGCCTATGGCTTAGGCATTTATATATTTTTGCCAGCACATTGGCAAGAGAATGCAAGCACTTGGCACTAAAAAGAGAAAAGAACAAAGAAAATGTGGAATGTTGGGTGAATGTTAATAATGGCTACAATTCAAAGCAAAGCATATGAAAGATAGCTTCCTGGGTAAGATGATGTTCATCAAATGAAAAGTTTATTGAGTTAAGCTATACATTTCTGTCAGCAGAAGAATAAGATGTTTCTTGTAGTTTGCAAAATTAAAAAAAACAACAACATGGTAGGAAGTCTATGGAGGACATCGCGATTTCTTCATCCTTTTCTAGTTTGACTTTCAAAGACTATGGAGAAGATGATGATGGTCTGGAGACTTATTGTATGGAGCAGGAACGGCTCCATACAATAAGACCTCATCTTTTGATTGAGATGTTTGTAAAGTAAGAGGATGAGCATCCGAAGGACGGATGAAGGCAAAGGATGACATGTATAGGATTCCGTAATGGTGGAAATGATGCAACCAGTGGTGCAATGAAATTGTGATGATGTCATTTTGATGTCAGAATAGCTTGTGATGGAGAACACTGAATGAGAAGAGAAACTTTTATGGATTGAGAGGTGACAGTGCTTCTTTGAGATACATTTCCACTTACTTTCTTCTCACAGCAATCAAGATCAGTGTAATTTTGTGTATGCCAATGTGATTTTTTCCCCCTTATAAAAGCAATGATTCAATGAATAGGAGTAGATGGGGAAGCCCACACCACTATTAGATTTGGGTCCATTAATAGCAATAGCGCTTAGACCTATATACCGCTTTACAGCCCTCTATAAGCGGTTTACAGAATCAGCATATTGCCCCCAACAATTTGGGGGCAATATATATGTCCATCTAATCATTCCCATGAATGGTGCTTGAAGTAATTTTTCCTACTGCCTGATTTTAAAAGAAACCCATGCTTATTTTGCTGTGATTTTATAACACCATAGTGAAGTCTGTGTGAGCTTCCTAAAGAGTTTTCTAAAAAGCTTTTTTTTTTCCCCAACAAAAGAAACTTCTGTTTTTCTACATTTTGTTCAGAGTACTTGAGTATTTTCTTTTGAATGTCTTTACAATGCTTTTCGGTGTACTTGATCAAAGGACATAATGGAGAAGGCAATAGTTGGTGGTGTTTTCTGATACATGCACACACACACACACACACACACACACACACACACACACACACACACTTCCATTGTTCACCCTGACTGCCCAATGAGACTAATTTCCTTCTGATCTCTTTCTTTGGAATTTTATTGAAATGCATGCCACAACCTAATAAGGCTTTTGAAGGGGTGAGTGCCCAGAGGAAAAAAGGGACACACACTCAACCATCTTGCCTTTATTTAAAATAAGAAATTAATTTATTTATTTTGTCAAGCATATATAGAATTACATATAAAAGTATAAGCATGATTGTGAATACATGAAATGTATATACATGATTATGAATACAGGATAAGGATATTTATTTATTTATTATTCGTATTTCTATGCCGCCCACTCTGCGAGGACTCTGGACGGCTTACAACAATCGACAGTATACTAAATAGCATATTGCCCCCAACAATCTGGGTCCTCATTTTACCCACCTCGGAAGGATAGAAGCTGAGTCAACCTTGAGCCGGTAGGATTTGATCTGCTGATCTGCTGAACTAGCTTCTTGGATTCTGGGGGGGGGATGGTGGGTGCGATGGAAGGATTAGTTCTGACAGGATGGGGGAGAGAAGGGAGTGTAAGATTGTAGAATAGAATAACAGAATTGGAAGGGAGCTTGGAGGTCTTCTAGTCCAACCCCCTGCTTAGGTAGGAACTCTACATCACTGCAGACAAATGGTTATCCAACATCTTCTTAAAAACTTCCAGTGTTGGAGCATTCACAATTTCTGGAGGCAAGTTGTTTCACTGATTAATTGTTTTTACTGTCAGGAAATTTCTCTTTAGTTCTAAGTTGCTTCTCTCCTTGATTAGTTTCCACCCATTGCTTCTTGAGATATTGGAAGACTGCTATCATGTCTCCCCTAGTCCTTCTTTTCATCAAACTAGATATACCCAGTTCCTGCAACTGTTCTTCATATGTTTCAGCCTTCAGTCCCCTAATCATCTTTGTTGCTCTTCTCTGCACTCTTTCTAGAGTATCCACATCTTTGTATGTGTAATTCTTTGCAGTCATCTGGTTGTTATCACTCTCCCTGAGAGCTCTTGAGGCCATTTGGGGGTGGGGTTTGTCTAAGCCCTCAGGATCAACTGTATCAGGTTGCAGATGGGGATGGAATCTTCTTGGAACTGCCGAAAGGACTGTGTTGTAGGCAGGAGATAGGTAGGTGTCTTAGCCTTCCTCCTCTGTTGAGAGATAGCTGCTCAATATTAACATAAACGGCCTCTTTTACCTCACTTCCAAACCAATGGTCCTCTCTATCCAGAATAATCCAGAAGATTCTTGGATGAGAAGCAAAGCATTTTCTTCTCCTTCCTCAAGGGGAAAAAAAAACAACCACCAGTCCAATTGCCTTTTGAAAAAGCACCTTTGGGACATTCTAGCTTAGCATTCCGGTTCCCATAGTAGCTGTGTCTAAGTGTTGTTTCTCAGCAACTGGTAATTCAGAGGGCAAGACACCTTTGATCCAGGGGTAACATCATAGTCATTATGCCTTGCAGCAATTGTCCATGTAGCTGTAGACAGGGAAGTCTTAACTACTCGCTTGTGTTACAGAAAATGAGACGGGGAGGACAGTTGTGTAAAGACTATAAATAAAACATTTTTGTCCCTCCCCTGAGAAACATTTTCAAAGTGTCCTTTTCCCAACCTAATGCACAGTAGAAGCTCAGAGTAATAGGTATTTGGCCTCTTTCCTTTGCAAGCCCTCAATCTGAGATGGTTGTTCTTAAGTATTGTGTGCATGTCTCACTGAATTACTCCAACTACAAATGTAAGGCAGTTCAGGGTAAACAGTTAATTCTGCCTCTTAACCTTTGATGTAGCAGAAAATTCAAGATTCAAAAGCTGAGTCAGTTACTAATAGCTTTCCTGTTGCTGCCACATTGGCTGGCTTTCTTCATGCCTTTAGTCAATGGTATGTACTGTAGGAAGTTAGTATCCGCCTCCCTCTCCTAGAAAAAATGAAATATTCTAGGAAATATTAAAAAGGCAGAATATTATACCTTCCTGGATGAGAAAAGGAGAAACATGCTCTTGGAAAGCAGCACTCACCTTTGCTAATAGCCCTAGAAAGACAAAAGACATCTTATCTACAACACAGAAGACCTTCAGCTCCAGGGTGATGGGATTAAGACATGGGCCTCGGGACATGATAGGATTAGCCCTCTACCCATCTCACCACATGGCACCTGGGAAGATTATATCACCCAGCAAGGCTCAACCAAGCCTGGGACACAACCTACAGAGTTACCCCTGAATGGCCCCATGGGAGTCTGACAACCAATCAGAATACAAGCTCAAATTCAAAAGCCCAGAGAGGGCATTAAACTCATGCACTCTTAGCATCTCTCCCCCCCCCCCCTTTTTTTTTCTTCATCTAACATCTTCAAGGCATGTGATTCTGTCCACCATTAAAACCTTCTTTCCAAACAGCCGCCATGTTTCCAGTCAGTGGTGGGATTCAGCCGGTTTGCACCAATTCGGGAGAACCGGTTGTTCACTTTCTGAGCAGTTTGGCAAACAGGTTGTTGGAAGAAATCATTAGGGCAGAGAACCGGTTGTTAAATTATTGAATCCCACCACTGTTTCCAGTGTCTTTCTCCCCACTTGGAACTGAACCCAGAAGGATATTTATTCCAACAGTACTTTCTTTTAAGAGGAAAAAAAAACCCTCAGTGCAGTTGAAGGCTAGAGGTGAAATGAGGAGAATCTCGAAAATAATTTTTAAAATACTTTTAAGTTGAGGATTCTTTATGAGAAATTAGTTGTTTAGCATTTATCGGACACATTATAAGTTCTAAACATACCATGAATACCACCCTCTCAAGTGGACATGTCAATAAAACATACCCACTGAAGAATAGCTAAATTTATGCAACAGTAGTTGCCTATAATTAGATCACCCCATTTGTAAAAAGTATCTTTTCCACAGGTATTCCAATTTTTTTTTTTACATGTCATGTCAATGTAGATTACATGAAACTTTCTAACTCTGCATTTTTGTCCTTTTTTTTTTTGATATGCACATTTTCAAGCTGCTGCCATAATTAAACTTGTGTGCTTATTCAGTTTTATTTCTCTTTTTATTTGAGTTTTATTGGGTTTTAACAATTAAACAATTCTTATTCAACTCTTGTGCCCATTTATATATCATTACACTAATATTCTCCTATACTCTTTATAATTTTACAAAATCTACTATCTGTTATTTCCCTTTTTTCCTATCTTCAATCCAATTATACCATTTCTCCCATATTATGTAAAAGTCCGAATCCAACTGTCCTTTCAGTTCCAATGTCATTTTATCCATCTTGGTGCAATCTAATATCTTTCTAATTATTAGATCTTTGGAGCGTGTGTTCGAACTTCTCCAACATTGCACAAATGCCAATCTTGCCACTGTTGTCATATGTAGAATAATATATATTGTCGTTTTTTCATATTTCTTTTTCATTATTCCTAGAAAAAACAATTCTGGTGTATATTCTATCTGGAAGCCTGTTACTTCCTGTATCCAACTATGTATTTTCATCCAAAAATTTTTTGTTTCGGAGCATAACCACCATGTATGAAAGAAGGTACCTTGCTTTTGTTCACATTTCCAACAGTTGGGGTTTAAATTTGGATATATTTTTTGCCAACACCATCAGTTTTATTTCTATACATACTTTGTTCTTATGTTTGAAATGGAACTCTGTCATAAAATGCAGACAATTCAGAATTAAACCTGCAGTGGTGCTCTAGATAGCTTTGAGATTTGAAAGGCAAGTAACTTAGTGTGTGTGTCTGTGTTTCCTCTTTTGAAACTCAAGATTAGCACTTCTGTTATACAGAGATACAGATGCAGATATATTTAATACATAGAATATGTTTTGCAAGCTTCGTCCTCAAATAACAACTTCAACTAAATGAAGTCCAGAAGGGAGACTTTATTTTTCCTAGATTGTTCTAGGATAATTATACTTCTAATAACAGAGGCTTTCCAGTTTTGATAAATTCCTGACTTGGAGCCCAACTTTAATTTAATTGTCAAGACAATTTCGCAAGCGTAATCTTAGCACATGCTTAAAAAGCAAAAATAACATTATCCATTATTATTACAATTTTAAAGAATAAAAGAAACACATTTCCCCCCAAATTATTATCTGCTAATAATTATTTGTAATTTATGTGTTAGCATAATAAAAAATTAAAAGTGATTCACAGAATGGAGGAAAAAGGGAAGAGAATTTATAACGAAGAGCAAAATCCAACTCTTTCATCCAAGTCATTTAGTGAATTTGGTAACAGATTTGGAAGAGATAAAAGAAACGCTCCAAGATGCGGGATTTAATAGCTTTAAGAGATTATGCTAAAGAAGACAAAATCATAGAAGTCAAATGGATTAGCCATGATAGCTAAAGGAAATCCATGGTTCAGAGCTTTGAATATCAGAAGTTGGAGAAGAAAAAAACATCAGGAGAGAACCATTGCTTTCATGTCCATTTTTGGAGCTTCTATAAAGCAACTAGGAGCCAGTTCAGTGTAGTTGTTAAGGTTCCAGGCTAGAAACTGGAAGACCATGAGTTCCAATTCCACCTTAGGCACAAAACCAACTGGATGGCCTTAGACCAGTCACGCTAGGAAGAAGAAGTCAAGAGGAAGCCACTTCCAAGAAAGCTTGCCAAGAAAACTGCATGGACTAGTCTAGGTAGTCACAAACACTGACTCAGAAGGGCACAGAAACAAAAAAACAAAAAACAAAAAATAAATGAAGTCCAAGTTTGGAAAACAGAACAGATGGATGGTTTATTTAAAGTCTGGAACAATTGCATAGAAAAAGGGAAGGAACAAATAGCAATACTCTCTCTCTCTCTCTCTCTCTCTCTCTCTCTCTCTCTCTCTCTCTCCCTCCCTCCCTCCCTCCCTCCCTCCCTATCAGTTTTTATTCAAGCTGACGAACAAGAACTTCCTTTCAAATGTTCTTCCAAGAGGAAAAGAACTTTTAAGAAGTTTCTATAGGTGGAGAATGGTGGCTTTTCCATTTATCTTGTCATGAGTTGGCAAAGAAGAGTTCAATTCCTTCACTGGATCTCAGACTCCTACAGTTCTTGTGCTTCTATTAAATCCCAAGAATTGTACAAGAGTCATCCTTTGGAGCTTTTTCCTATCTGAAACACGGGGGCCTTAAAATGTGGAAGGATGTGAGCAGAAAACACATTAACCATAATACTTTTGTAGCCTCCAACCAGCAACTGATGCCCAAAATTATTACAAAAAAGAAATTTGAAATAAATACTTCAGCAATATAAGGAAATACCAATATATCCCTCCCTCCCTCCCTCTTCCTTCTTTCCTTCTTTCCTTCTTTCCTTCTTTCCTTCCTTCCTCTCTCCCTCCCTCCCTCCCTCCCACCAAAAGACAATTCCTTCCTTCCTTCCTTCCTTCCTTCCTTCCTTCCTTCCTTCCTCCCTCCCTCCCTCCCTCCCTCCCTCCCTCCCTCCCTCCCTCCCTTCTTTCCCACATGAAACATTCATGCTTTGAAATAATATCGATGCATGATGTCGCATGCCCTGGACCTAGCAGAATTATGTCTGCTGCAAAGCCCTCAAGCGACAAAGATGTTGTACAAGCCATTTCATTTTTAGATAACGGCACAAAGTTATAAGCAAGATAGAAGGGTGAATGAATTAATCTCTCCAACACTCTGCAAAGAAAACTCAGGGATCTTGAGAAAAAAAAGAAACCTTTTGTTTGCGGGATGCCAGAAAGATTAATGTTCTCACTCTTTATCTTGCATATAACACTGTACCGTTATCTAAAAATGAAAAGTCTTGTACTGTGTCTTCATAGTTTGAGGGCCTCTATAGATTCCAACATGGACTCTTCAGGGTAGAAATGGGCAACAGGTTCTTTCTTCTTCTTTTTTAAAGTTTTTAATTTTATTTTACATATACATATCAATGTGTAAACAGTGTGGCACCTGGGTATCACATACTCTAATACAAATAAAACTAGTAAAATTAATCATAGTTATTACACTCAAGCAATTTATGAATTCCTAATACAAATAATAGACATTGATATTAAGTTATAGTCTATCATTATTTAATAATTCCATATTTTAATATATTGCTCTAATACCACTCACCATATTATTTGATCCTAACCAATTTCGTTTTATGCATGATGTACAATGACAATAAAGGCTTACTAATACATAATAATACCGCCATTCAATTTCTAAGCTTCCCTCTTGTTACTGCTTTTATTATGTAAAAATGTATGTACTAATATTCCCCCTTTCTCTTGTTTCTTTGTCTATTCTAACCTTTAATCACGTTATCCTTTTATTAAAAGATGTTTGCTTTCTATCCAACATCTCTTGCCCACTTTGGTGCTTTGAATCCTGTTCATTTTTAACTCACCTCCCATATTTCACTCTTTACATCTATTTGTATTAAGATACAATCATTCATTGTTTTATTATTCAATGTTTCAATACACAATTCTAATATCAATCCCAATATTATTTAAACATACAAAATTATTCTATGGGCAACAGATTCTTACATAAAAGGCCACAAGTACAATTTTTGGAAGGCTGTAGTGTACAGTGGTTAGGACAGCAGCTAATAGTGGGAGACATATATATGGATAGGGACAGGATTTATGATGAAGAAGTGCAGTGGTTAATGAGTTTAGGAGGCTGGGATGATCAGCAGCAGACTTGCTACTACCATGGGGTGGCATGAGGTCCCGTCACATACTTCAGCTTTGCTGATCCAGGAGTTCAAAAGCAGGTGGCTGCAATAGATAAATGGTACCACTTCAATAGGCACTCAAAAGGCATTTCCATCACCTTGGGCAATGGTGATGTCACCAGCAAATCCTTTCACCACGGAGGCACTTTGGTGCTTCCAACACAGAAGTATTAGTGTTAGGACCTCATGCTTTCCAGAATGATTTCTGTTCCCTTTTTAAAAAATCATTAAATGTACTTAATGTTGTGTGTTTCTAAATTCAACATAGTTGGAAAGAATTTCATTGATTTTTGGCAATACTAGGAGCTCCAAGAATGGGTTGAGTGGACATGTGTGATTCCCAGGCCTTGAACTGTTCACAACTTTATTCACAAGGAATTCACAAGGAATAAACAGCAATCCAGATTTCATTGCATAAGAAAACAAGATCAAATTGAGCTTTTCCCAAGGAAAAGTGGCAAAGTTGACCTCTTCTTCACTTCATAAACCCAAAGTGACAGACAACAGTTACTTGTGTGTTGGAGTCTGACTAATATGTGCTTAAGTAGGCTATGATTGTCTAGTAGACAGTTGTGTTTGTATGACACATAATAATTAATAAACTGCACCTCCATCTACTTTATTACATGAACTCAATCGTTGCACAATTCTCCCCAAAATAGATTAATCATTGTTAAGTATGCAATGCAAATGGAATTACTGAATAGCTAAGAAAACTGAGTAGAATCTTATTTAATTTTCTCTGGCCTGTGTCATGAATGAAAGCCACTGACGTCTAGCAAGGAAAAACATTAAAGTGGCACCATTCAGATTCAAAGAAAATCCAACTGTAAGATATGGAATCATCTAATATCTTTGTAACATTTTAAGTAGTATTGTCAAGCAAAGGAAAATCAGAAGTCCAGCTAGCTCAACTGAATATAAAGGTTTATTGTGAGCTTATGTTTCCTACAAGAATCTGAACTACTAACAGTCAAAGCAAATTGGTGGTAGATAAGAGTCAATGAAATTTAAGGTGAGCCGGGCTTAGGTCTCTTGTGAGTGTGAAGAGACTCAAGAGTGATGACACATTTGACCACTTCCTTGAGCTCAACCTGATCATTTCCTATAAGTAAGAACTAGATCAACTATCTTCGCTGCACATGATATCATTTTATTGAAGTATAATCTGGAATCCTCCTTTTCAAATTTATCACCAATAGGGAAGTGCAGAATTAATGGATCCGAAAATGGAATATGCCACAGAATTCAAGAATTTTGGTTTCTCTGAGACCATGTTGAATGTCCTCCAGGACCATACCATTCTGGGTGGTTTGGTTGTTTATTTCCAAATGCAAATCCTCCAGAATTAGCTCAATTTTGATTGAAACAATAATCTGCAGTAATCTGGAATGCCATGTTTGTGACACCTCAAATTGCTTCTAGTTTGCAGAATTTGATTCTAGAAAAAAAAGAAATGCACAATCCTGAGGGGGAGAAAAAGTCTTCGAAAATAGTCTGTTCCCAGATCAATATTTTTTTCCCCTATTCAGCATTTGTTTTAGAGGAGATGAATGGAAATTATCTGTTCCTCCTACGTAGAAACTGTTACGCAGACCTTCCTGCTTCTGAGCACTCATTTCAGTGAAATGCAGAAGCCATTGATAGCAGATTCTTTGATGGACTGAACGTTGTTTTTGTCAGTGCAGCAAAATCTTCTGTTTCTGATGTCATGGACCTATTGGTTCAATGCACATTTCTAACAACTTTGATTGAATGATAAAGATGCGTTTGCTGAGTTTTCATCAGCCGTGCCGAGGATCATCTTAGAGAAGCTGTTCTGGAAAAGAAAATGTGAACTCAGTTTATTTAGGGCTGATAGCTTGGGGTTCATTTACCAGATGCTTTAGGTGGCACTGTTGTGTCATATTGAAAAGTAGTGGTTTGTCTCACATGTGCATGCACCAAAGAGAGTACCTGGGATTTTTTCCCCTGAAATACTAGGGGAAACTATATGTCGTTACTCACAGATACTTTAGCTGTCAGGCCAAAAGATCTTTGTACCTTTGTATCTTATTGTTGTAATCACAATATTAAAAAAAAAAAAAATCAGAAGAAGGCAGCCTAATTTTGCCAGTTCTAAATATCAATTTGAATACTTGGCTTATTATTCTCTTGCTTCTTATAGAATAGACTAGACTAGACTAGACTAGACTAGACAAGACTAGACTAGACTAGACTAGACTAGACTAGACTAGACTAGACTAGACTAGACTAGACTAGAATAGAATAGAATAGAATAGAATAGAATAGAATAGAATAGAATTTTATTGGCCAGGTGTGATTGGAGACACAAGGAATTTGTCTTTGGTGTATATGCTCTCAGTGTACATAAGGAGAATAAAAACCATTCATCAAGAATAAAAAGATACAACACTTAGTGATAATCAAGGTTACTAATCAGTTATCAAATTGTACTAGGAAACAAATAAAAACAATATAAATTGAAAGATGCAAGCAACATAGTAATAAGTGGGAAGAGATAGGTACTAGGAAGGAAGAGAAGAATAATAGTAATACAGTCTTAGTAAATTATTTGACAGTGTTGTGGGAATTAGTTTAGCAGAGTGATGGGATTCGGGAGAAAACTGTCCTTGTGTCTAGTTGTTCTGGTGTGCAGTGCCTGATAGCGTCATTTTGAGGGTAGAAGTTGAAACAATTTATGTCCAGGATGTGAGGGGTCTGTAGATATTTTCACAGCCCTCTTTTTGACTCATACAATATACAGATCCTCAATGGAAGGCAGGTTGTTAGTAATTGTTTTTTCTGCAGTTCTAATTATCTGTTGAAGTTTGTGTTTGTCTTGTTTAGTTGCAGAGCCAAACCAGACATTTATAGAGGTGCAGAAGACAGACTCAATAATTCCTCTGTAGAACTGGATCAGCAGCTCTTTGGGCAGTTTGAGCTTTAGAAGTTGGCACAATTGCAATGATTTGTCTCATATCTGTTTAGCATAATAATAAGAATGAATATCCAAGGTTCTTGGGAAGGTTTTGATTGATAAAAATGCCAAATCCAGTCTATAAACATCTGGCTGACTGTGTAACCAACCATAATAAGAAAGATTATGGCATATACACCCGTGGTGGTTTGGTCTCAGTTCTGTTATCTTTGCCGGCAATCCAGGCATGTAGTGGTCCTCCTTGCATACAGATAAGGCATTAAAGTAGATCTCAAATGGTGCTTTCTTCAAGAATCAGCCTTTAGAAGCCAGCTGGTTTCACAATTTGATTGCACCTATTTCCTAAAGGCCAAACAGTTTCTTTCCATTGTAAACTTGGCAAAGGTTTCTGAATCTGCTCTGACACTCAACCAGTTTTGATCTTTTGTGAAAAAGTCAGAAAGCTGAAGAACAGAAAACTGTAGACACCATAATCTTAGAGCAAAACATATACTTGTCTAGTTTTCTCTCATTTTTGAATGGGGGAAATCATATATAGCAGCATTGTTCTATTATTTTATTTATAAAAATAAATGTTCACTGAACAGAATTGAATTGATCATTAGCCATGTATTTCACACCTATGGGGAATTGTCTTGTCTTGTCTTACATTTCCTTGCATTCAGTAATAATTTTGGATAACACGCATACATTATCTTGCTGCTATAGAGAATAAACAATTTAACAAAACAACAAGGCTTAATTTTGCCCCTGCTTTGGGTGCTTCTCTAGAACTCTTCATTGCCTGCAGAATTTTATTTTTCATATTTTTATAAGCACAGAACAGCCCTGTGCTAAATACTTTGTTCAAGGTTCTTTGGATTAATGCTGGTGAAATGGATAAGCAACCTGCTTGGATTTTCATATTTTTTTTTCAAAGAAATTATGGGTTTCTTTGGACCTGATACAAATTCAGAATAAAGAAAGAAATGAAAGAAAATGAAAGAAATGAATGATGGATGATAATGAAAGAAAACCATAAACTAGCTTCTTCCTTACCAATTTGGGAGTTCCTTACAACTCTTCCTTTGACAGAAATGATGGTTTTGAAACATTTCCTGTAGCCAACTTAAATATTTTTCTATTAATTTGGATTCCCTCTCCTTTTCTTCTTCCCTGAAGCATTCTTCCTCCAGATTAGAAACATTCTGACATATCCTTACGGGCTTTGCATAGTTGAGATACTCAAATTCAAATCTGGGGAGTTTGTAGACCATACCCAAGTCTTTCTCATTCTTTCCTGGTTTCTTGGTTCATTTGGAACTACGTTTCAGATCATAGTCTTGCTGAAGGATTCAACTGTTCTATCATTTGAAATAAGAGGTTTATTGTCTTTGAACATGAATATTTCATTCGGTTCATTCATTTCTATTTTGTTTTCCTGATACAACTCAATTTAGAACCTTTCATTTATTGACAATTCAAAGTTAGGACAGCACTGAAAAAAGTGACTTATGATTTTTTTTCATTTCATTTCATTTATTGGATTAATATACCGCCCTACTCCTGAAGGACTCAGGGCAGTGAACAGCCACAGAATAACACTTATATATCATGTTTCCCCAAAAATAAAACCCTGTCTTATATTTTTTGAACCCTGAAATAAGCGCTTGGCCTTATTTTTGGGGAGGTCTTATTATTTTGGGGCGTGTGGAGCAAGATGGGACTCCTCTTGCCATCTTACCTGATTTCCAGCTCTGCGTTTAAATATTTTCAGGAAGGGCTTATTTTTGGGGGGAAGGCTTATTTTAGCGCATGCGCTCAAAATCCCGATTGGGTTTATTATCAGGGGATGTCTTATTTTTGGGAAAACAGGGTACCATTGCAACCTCCCCACAGTCATGTGATCAAAATTGGGATGCTTGCCAATTGCTCATATTTATTATGGTTGCAGTGTCCCAGGGATCATATAATCAACTTTTGTGACTTTTTGACAGGCAAAGTGAATGGGTAAGCCATATTCACTTACCAATTATGCAACAAACTTCACAGCTGCAGTGGTTCACTTAAGAACTGTGCCAAGAAAGGTCATGAAATGGGAGAAAACTCACTTAAGAACTGTCTGTCAGCTTTGGAAGCCATATTAGGCCAGAAGCTCCAATGCTGCCACCTTCTCATATGTGGGAAAGTAGGAGAGGGGGTTAGTAGACATAATAGCATTCTTCCTGTCGGTCAAGGTCAGGGCGATCCCGCCTCTGGAGAAGGAGTGGTCAGGGGGCTGGATCGGGATGGAACGGACATTGATTGGAGCATGTGACCGACTGGGTGGAAAAGGGGATGGTCTTGGGATCTTTGATTTACTGAAGGAAAACCTGGGCTTTTCAGATTCAGGTTTCCCCAGATGTGCCAGTTTGCCTATTCTAGTAAAGGGGAGTTTGGAAAATGCTTGCTTCCATGTCTTTACTTGGAGTGGTTTTTTTTCTGGAATGCTGACATTGTCTTTCTTAGCAAAGGAAATGTTGGGCTCAATTGTAGTCATAAGTTGAGGACTACCTGTATTCTATGAGTCTACATTAGAGATGGACAATCCTTTATTTCAAGAATCTGCTTCTTCTAAATAAGAAGTCAGAATGGCCAAGGCCACACAGGCTTTGTCTCTAATATTTCTCTCTCTCTCTCTCTCTCTCTCTCTCTCTCTCTCTCTCTCTCTCTCTCTCTCTCTCTCTCTCTCTCTCTCTCTCCCTCCCTCCCTCCCTCCCTCCCTCCCTCCCTCCCTCCCTCCCTCTCTCTCTCTCTCTCTCTCTCTCTCTCTCTCTCTCTCCCCCTCCACTTCATGATTTTCTTTTGGAAAGAAAGCATTTTATCCCTCCCTCTCTTTCCTTCTATGCTCCTATGTTCCTAGAGAAAAAAAAAACCCCAAAATGAAATAAAACCGTCTGGATAGAAATGTGAATTGCTTGCTTAAGGAACTTTTTTGAAGCTAGGTTTACAAGGACCACATAAAATCAGCTGGGATGTTTTTATAAGACAGATTTCTGATCTGAGGGATAAACCATTGCATGGATCGAATATATATATTTTTAATGGAATAGAAGTGAGTAGAATGTTTCTTAGAGTTGTTTCAAAAAATTTGCATGTCAACAATTTAGACAGGTTTCTATAAGATTATAGTAACATTAGTCTAAGGAACTGTGTTGCCATGACAACAGCTATCTATGAGAAGATAAAAAAAAGGAGAGAGAAGCTAAGTAAATATTATTGTGGACAGAAAATTTACATGATCTAGAATAGGAAATGGGTTGACTTCAGTATTAGATGTTCTCTAGCTCTCTTTTATAGATAAACGTTACCAGTGCTTCCTATTGTCAGTGGATTTAAGGGGAATATCTTTATTATTTTACCAGTTAAAAGAAACCT
The DNA here is from genome assembly GCF_029215685.1 of Pituophis catenifer annectens. Classification (NCBI taxonomy): domain Eukaryota; kingdom Metazoa; phylum Chordata; class Lepidosauria; order Squamata; family Colubridae; genus Pituophis; species Pituophis catenifer. Next base: position 12,117,686 of record NW_027256893.1, on the reverse strand, counting down.
ACTTTTGTAAAGGGATACTAAAGGTACGATGTTCCTTAAAATAGCCTTTCTGGATCAGGGAAAAATATTATTTGCAAAATTTCAGTAGTTAATAGATGTTTCATTACCCAACTAAGTAACATCAGCACTGCTTCTGAATATGAGATTTTCTCCTTGTTCATATACAGTAGGTTGCCCTGCCATGGTGATGGAGGTATAGTTTTCTCCTTGGTACTTCCTTCATCAGGATATATCGTGTTTCGCTGAAAATAAGATCAGGTCTTATATTAATTTTTGCCCCAAAAGACGTATTAGGGCCTATTTTCTGATTAGGTCTTATTTTGGGGGAGAAATATGGTACTAAATGCACCCATCTGGCTGACAATTTTAACTGGGGCTTATATTATGAGCATCCTGAAAAATCATGCTAGGACTTATTTTCCAGTTGGGTCTTATTTTGGGGAAAACAGGGTAGTTTTCTGCTTGATTGTTTACCTAGTGTTACTCTCTGCTTATCTGGGTGTTAGGTACTGAAGAAGATATGATCTGGTCTTTTCATTTCCTTCTTAGCTTTTTTACGTTTTCTTTTCAATGGTTTTCCTAAAGAGGTAACTGGACTATCTTTGTTTTCCCTGAAGACATTTTACTTCTCATCCAAGAAGCTTCTTCAGGTATTCAGAGAAAGTCCAGTTGCCTCTTGAAAAGCACCTTTGGAAAACAACCATGATCTGGATGACTGGGAATCCCTATAAACATTTTCAATGGTTTGTAAATGTAGTTTATCTCTACGTGCCTGTTGATGGCTGATCTGTCTGAGTCCCAAGTTTCCAGGAATTCCCCAGAAATTTTGGATTCAGTTTGGTCCAGGTTGCTCACATTTTCACAGTTGAAATACGGTTGAAGCTTTCCATGTGTTGTGAGATGTAAAGTGGAAATATTTTCCTAGAGTTTAGTTATGGGAGGAGAAAAAGAGGTAGAACCTGAAATAGCCCTCTTAGGCTATATACTATGGACACAATTTTTTCCCCTTTATTTTATTTCTCAGTCATTGCAATATTTCAACAAAATTGTTCCTTCATTGAAAATAAAAGCATGAACATTTCAAATGCTGTGAGCAAATTCCTTTAGGACATGTGAGTTTCCCTCCCCCTTCTCTGGATTTTCACATTTCAGTGGCCAGTTGCTATCCATACTTTTCTACCTCCAAGGTGTTTTGTGCATTTTTCTTCCTGAATAATGTGAAGTTTTGGTCCCCTGACGTCTGCATTAAAAAAAAGTGAGTCTGGAACACTACAGAAGAAACATATATTGACTTTATAGAGGATTTTAATACCTTTTGGTGAGAAATATATAGGACTAATATGTAGGCTAAACACAATTAGAAAAGGAATCTTTGTTATGTATCTAAAGGAATAACCCTTCGCACCTACCATATTTTCCCAAAAATAAGACCTATCCCCAAAATAAGCCCTAGCTTCATTTTCACGTGTGTGCCTAATATAAGCCCTATCCCCAAAATAAGCCCTACTTAATTCTAATTAACCCTAACCCTAACCCCGCTCACTCCATCCCACCATCTGGTTGTATGAGGTGGGGCGAGGTGCATGTGTAAAAATCAAGGTAGGGCAGGGGTTGGGGGGTGAAGCTGCCCCATGTGCCCTGCACCTGCTTACCTTAGGAACTCTGCAGCCAGGCCTCCCCTATACCTGTTGCACTGCTGCCTGACTTCTTCGCAGCTTGCACCTGCTCTCGGCCAGACGCCACGTGGCTCGTCGTACTGTGCTGCCAACTTGTGGAAGGAGGCCATGTGGCGCATTGTGCTGGTGCCACCACTCATGCTCACAATGGCAAAACATGCCACACAGCCTTCTGCCGTGAGCCACAGCATCAGCGTGACAAGCGATGCAGTGCCTGGCCATGAACGGATGCAAGCGGCTGAAGAAGTCGGGCAGCAGCGTGACAGCTGTTGGGGCATGGGAGGCCTGGCTGTGGCGGTCCTAAGGTAAGCGGGTAAGACATTCCTTGAAAATAAGACCTGGTGCTTATTTTGGGGCCCAGAAGAAAATACGACTGGGTCTTAATTTGGCGGAAACATGGTATTAGGTTCTCAGACTTCTTCTCCTGCTCCCCAAGTTAGGTTTATCTAATACACTCTCTTAGCCACACCAACAAACAATGAAGTCACATTTTGCAAACAAGCACACAAAAGTCTCAAAGACAATCTTAGGATGAAAGATATTAGATCAAATATCCCCATGTGTCTGGGTTGGATAGAGAAAATTAAAGTGGGATGGTGATGACGGAGAAATTCTTGGAGACTCAAGAAGATGCTCAAAAACATCTTCAGTTCGCCGTTGAGTAAAAGGGATGTTCAAGTAAATTTGTTTATTCTCCAATTTTATGAATATATCCATGACATGTTTACAAAATTCCAAGTGAATGGTGTTTCCTCTACTTCAAAAAGGTAGAGATTTCTCTCTTTTGGAAGGAGTTTCAACAAGATACACATGGGCATGAATAATTCTTGGAAATCCTTCCTTCCCTCCCCCCTCCCTCCCTCCCTCCCCTTAAGCAGTAATAATGTCAAAGATTTACAGGCATAAGTGAAAACAATCAGTGTATATCAGTGTATACCAATTTTTTTTACTACCAGTTCTGGGGCATGGCTTGGTGGGCATGGTATGGCTTGGTGGTCATGGCTGGTGGGCATGGCAGAGGAATGATACTGCAAAATCTCCATTCCCACCCTACTCTGGGGCCAGCCATAGGTGGTCTAATTTTTTTCTGGAATTTTGAGGAATTAGGAAAGCATACACTTAGGCTAAATGAAAATTAGCTGTGGATTCTGGACAATAGTGGAATATTTTCTCTATCTTTCATTTCTTTTTTTCATTCCAAGGTTTATTCATTCCACAATGGAAGTAGCTCATAGCTAGATTTTGGCACACATTCCCAATTATGAAAGATATATGCTATCTGGATTATTTCTTGATGGTGGTTGGGTGTTTTGTCTGTTCTTTATTTATTCTAAATTGTCTTTTTTTTTTAGTGCTGTCAATTTGCCTTCTGTGCAATGGATATTTTGCTGTGCTTTAGGGGGCAAATGCATGGTTTTGCACGTGGGAGAAATAAAGCAGAGCAGAATAGTTGGGTGATTCTATGCAGAATGACATGGATGAGATTTTCATTAACCCTCCATCCCTGGTGTGAAGTAAAATAAAAAAAAAGGGATTTCAAAGTAAAATCTCAGCGTGACACAAACAGAATAAAATGGTGAATTAAGGTTAACATCTAAATCACATTCCAAGTTATTAATTAATATACGTTCCTCTTCTTTGAAGTCTGCACTTAACTGTGTGATTAGCACAGATTCAGCAGGCTGTTAAAAATAATGTGCTAAAACTTCTGTATATATTTATCCCAAATGTGCTAATATTGAATAAAAGAACATTAATCGTGTGGCTGAAAGGAAGAAAAATAATTCAGATATCAGTGCCGTTGTTTTTTACGAAACATCCTATATTCTTATAAGCAACAACAAGTGCAATTTACATAATAACAGCCGCTTCCTTTAAAATGGAGGAGTCTCAAATACAGAATGGCTTACTTGAAGAGGTTTGTGGTGACAATGGCAGAAGAAAGCTAAGCTCAGAAAATAGCCTGAATTAAACAGATAAACAGTACACATCCATACACACTGTCTCACAGACAGACAGAGAGACACACAAACACACCCACACACAGTAACACATCTTAGCTTTTCATTCTTCTGGATTAAACCGAACCAACTGATTATGATTGCATTATTGTAATCTTTTTTTTTTTTAATGGCCAACACACTTCTCTCCAGTCTTGTCAACAACATCTGTCCGTGGTAGTTTTCACACAATTAATTCAGAATTGCATATGCCCTGTATAAATTGTGCTTATTTTGGGGTCATCTAAACAGAGATGCTGGTAATATGCTTTGATAGAGCCGTTGACCTAGACTAGGGAAGCAGAGTGAAGTGAAGCTGATATAAAGGGCATTTATAAGTCTGCTGCTTGCAGTAGACTCCTTGTACAACCTGTATCTCTAGGGCAGATCTGAGGACTTTCCTTTAAGTGTGAACTCACAGGATAATTTGTGCTTCTATGCTATTTTTGTGTCCTTTTAATCACTATCTTTTTTTCTGAGCTCTGATGTACTATTCTTTAAAATGAAAAGAAAGGAAAAGGAAGTAACATTTAATCAGTAATCTAACCATACACAACATGAAATACGTTGAGATATTTGGTTGGAAATAAATCTGGAAAATTAGTCAACATTTCAAACTCCAATATTTGCAAAATAAATGAATATTTTTTTTAAAAAATAAAAATAAAGGCTTTACTGGATGGCTAGATTTTATGGATGGGCTTTATTTTATTTTTAATTAACATTTAAAACCCACCCATGAATTCTTTTTCCTGCTCTATTACCTGAATAAAAAAATCATAAGTAACTATTATAACTTATAAATTAGAGTTACTTATAAGTAAATTATAATAACTAATTATTATAAGTAATAAGTAAAATTATAAGGTATACCTATACATACATAAAATTATAAGCATGAAAGTTATAAATAATTATAATAAAGTAATAAGTAAAAGTACATATATTATATACACACATATACATTACATATACATATACACACAGATACAAACCTATTTAAGTATCCATTATAGGTCATGGTTGAACACTGTCAAATACTGTGCTGAATCTCAAAAGTCAGTATCTGCCAGCTGTTTACATATGCTAAATGGTCCATATAGTGATGAAGTATATCATAGATGATATTAAATAGCATCCCTAGCAAGAGTAACAGAAGGAGAGGATGCTGGAACAGAGCTTCCAGTCTTACATAGAAGTGTGGATTTTTATTTTATTTATTTATTTTATATCCCACCTGTATTGTTTTTACAAATAACTCAAAGTCGCAAACATATCAGCACACCTTCCTCCTCCTATTTTCCCCAGAACAATAACCCTGTGAAGTGAGTTAGACTAAGAGAAAGTGACTGACCCAAAGTCACCCAACTGGCTTTTATGGCTAAGATGGGACTTGAACTCATGGTCTCCTGCTTTCTAGCCTGGTGCCTTAACCACTAGTCCAAAATAGACTCTCGGTTTGGTTTATGCAATATGCGTGCGTGCCATTCTCCAGCTGCGATTCATTCAACACTTTCTTCCTTGCAATCTTCACTCTGGGGACTTTCCAGCTTGTGAACTTTAGGCAACATGGCTGTCACTGAGAATTCACTGAGAAGTTCTGGTTGGGGAGAGCTTGCTAAACAAGGACATGGCTTGAGGCTCTGTGGGAAGGTGAAAGTGCTAGTGGTGGTCTACTCCAGTAGGTTTTAATGCAACAGACAAATTAGATTACTGTGGCTTGCAATGCAAACCAATCTTAAAAATCCCAGCTTCGATTGTGGAAGAGGCAATCCATTGTGTTGAGATTTATTAAAGTTTAATATGTCTTAATTATAGCAACAGATCTCCATGTGAATACAGTCTGTGAAAAAAACGCAAACTGTAGAGAGACATGAGGTGGACTCATCTGATTACATGATTAAACAAGAAAGGGACTCTCTTCCTTATATCTTAGCACATAAAGATTTGGTTCCAAAATGTGTAAGGAGTTTCAACATTATACAACAGTGTGAAATCATGCAATGAATATTTAATCTTCCAGCCTTCTAGATTTACCAATTGCAGGCATTTGTGCTGAACACAGACAGGCTGTGTGCTTATGAGATGGACAGGCTTATATAAAATAAGTGATGCTTGATGGAACAGATAAACTGATACCTTAACCTTTAGGTGCTGAAGAGTAATATGGGCTATGAAAAGTGACACATTTACATTCAACATAAAAAACGAAGAGAGGAGAAAAATTGTTAGGCATGAGATTCAGACAGGGAAATGCTGGATGAAGTGAGACTTCTCCAGCATCTGCTTAAAAATATCTAAAATAGATTATATAACACAACGGCACCCAACCTTTTGGGCACCAGGGACTACTTCCATGGAGAGAGGTTTCTCCACGGACCGGAGGGGGCATGGTTTCATGTGCTGCCTGCAACGCGCAGATGGGGCATTGCTTGTTTGCGTAGCCCAGTTTCCGGCATGCCACAGACTGGTGCTGGACCACAGACTGGGGGTTGGAGATCCCTGAAATAACATATTAAAAATATAAGTTTGTATAGAAATAATACAAATGTATATGTATATGTAAAAGTTATATATAATTATATATATATATATATTGTATACACATATATTCACACACATGCATATATGTATGTATGTGTATATATATACATATACATATAGATATAGATATAGATACACATACACATACACATACACACACACACACACACACACACACAGATATATATATATATAAATATATAATATTTATATAAATATATATATAAATATATAAACAAATATATATATTTGTTTTCTCAGGTTTTCGCGGGTGTTTGTATGTAGGTCTTTGGTTATTTGGGTCTTCTCCCACGTAAAATTGGAAGTGTCTTGGCGACGTTTCGACGAAGTCTCATTCGTCATCTTCAGGCTGGTGTTCTCGGCTTCGTGCTTCCAGGAGCAATGTGAGATCTCAGCTGAGCACAACCAAGCCCCCACCCAAACAGAACACACCCCCATCCAATCAGAGCACAACCAACCCCCCATCCAATCAGAGCACAGCCAAGCCCCTAACCAATCAGAACACACCTCCACCCAATCAGAACACAGCCAAGTCCCCACCCAATCAGCTCACACCCCCACTAGCAGTTAAAAGGAAGAGACAGCTGAGATCTCACATTGCTCCTGGAAGCACGAAGCCGAGAACACCAGCCTGAAGATGATGAATGAGACTTCGTCGAAACGTTGCCAAGACACTTCCAATTTTACGTGGGAGAAGACCCGAATAACCAAAGACCTACATATATATATATATGTAAAGGTTCCCCTCACACATAAGTGCTAGTTGTTCCTGACTCTCTAGGGGGCGGTGCTCATCTCTGTTTCAAAGCCGAAGAGCCAGCGCTGTCCGAAGATGTCTCTGTGGTCATGTGGCCGGCATGACAAAGGCACACAGAACACTGTTACCTTCCCACGAAAGGTGGTCCCTATTTTTCTACTTGCATTTTTTTACATGCTTTCGAATTGCTAGGTTGGCAGAAGCTGGGACAAGTAATGGGAGCTCACCCTGTTACGCCGCACTAGGGATTTGAACCGCTGACTGCTGACCTTTCGATCACTAAGGTCAGCGTCTTAGCCACTAAGCCATCACGTCATATATATATATAATTTGTGTGTGTGTATGTATGTGTGCATGTACATACATACATACATACATACATACATACATACAGGCTTAACTCACAGTTTCACTCTGAAATCACTTATATGCTCTTACGTTATGTATCCAGAAATTTTTGGCTAGCTACTTTGTAGAGCTTCCAGTGGACTTAGATTAGCTTTTTATTATTATTTGATTTCAGTTAGGCAGTTCCTGTGGCAATTGGATTTATTGCGCCATTTCTGGAGCTGGAATGACTGATTTGGAAGTGAAAAACCAAATTTTATTCCTGGAAATGGTGCTGAATCCCTGTGGAGAAGCCAAGTCTTAATGAGATGCTAAACACATCTATTCAGAAGTAAGCACTGGGACTTGTGTCAAAGTTTGTGCGCCTAGGAATGCATATCAGCTTCTATCCACCAACTTTTTCTTATTGATAGTTGTTTTTATGACATTCTAAGCAATGCCATCACTCTTTTTCTAATAGATAGATGTAAATGATAGGTGGGTAACAAAGCTGGGAGAATTGATTCAGATTTGATTGGTTTAGCTTTTTCTGCAATCAAAATCAAAAGAGTGATCTGAAAAAGCTAAAGAAAGAGATTTTATTTCTTTTTCTTTTAAAGAAAGAACTTTCTTAACAATGCAAGTAAAAGAAACTGAGTGAAGTGAAGTGATTGAAGAGAAAATAAATGATATTCAAAATCTGGCTATAGCTACCTCAAGCTGTTGTACTTGGGAATAAGAAAAAGAAAATATATCACGTTCAAACCATTGGTTTTTTATATAGCAGCTGAACCACTGCCAAATCCTTAAAATGGATTATAATATATTATATTATTCATCTAGAGTTTTGTACCCCTTTGATATTATTATTTCCCAAATGCTTGGAAGTCCACTTCGTTCTGATAGGTAGCTTTGCATTCTACAAAGTATTAAAAAGATACTTCAAATAATGTAACTGTTCTAAAATAAAATTACATTATTTGTCCCTGATTTTTTTACACTGAAAACATAGAGCTCCAGCCACTTTATGAATAGAAAGAAATTGTGTTGCAGCCTATGCTATATATATTCATGCATGGCCCAGCCCTTTTACAATGCATACAGTCTCACCTTGCAATATGTTCTAAAATGCACCATTTTAAACTGAGACTTTCTGAAGAAAAATCTCTTTTTTTGTTTTTTTGGCTCAGCTTGCAACAAATTATTAGACATCTTTTGAAAGCTGTTCTCTCTTGGCTGAATTCCATTCTGCCTCTTATTCCAAGAAGCGTGGATCAGTTGGCTTCTCAATGAAATGTACAAAATATCTTATATTAAACAAGGAATAATTTTGTTAGTTCCAAAGCACTACAGGCCTTGTTGTTGTTGTTAGTTGCAAAGTCGTGTCCGACCCATCGCGACCCCATGGACAACATTCCTCCAAGCCTTCCTGTCCTCTACCATCTTCTGGAGTCCATTTAAGCTCATGCCTACTGCTTCAGTGACTCCATCCAGCCACCTCATTCTCAACCTTTTCTTCACCACAGACCCCTAAGACATAACTCAAGATTTAAATCATAACATTTTTTCAAGCCTTCACAGATAGATAACCTGTGAGGATATTGTGTCCCCCCCCCCCGGGGTTCACAGACCACGGGTTGAAAACTACTATTTTAACTCTTTGCCAACCTAAGTAGACTTCCCATGTCTAGATTTCAATGGTCATGTTGGTTAGAGAATTCTGGAAGTTGATATCTGTACATGTAAAGGATGTGGATTCTGGTTTAATTGATGACAATGCTGGAACTAGGATACTCAGGGGATGTAGTTGTTATCAGACCTTTCCCAGAACAGTCCAGCTAAAGCAGATCAATTCAAACTGAACAGGGGGGAAATGATTAATTAATAGGACTTGATTCACTGCAGAAAAAGTCAAGGAACAAGATGAAGGCCAGCAGAAATCAATGTAGTAGTTCCAACTGGCTGAATTTCTCAGTCATTTTACAATGTGATCTGGACAACAATAGAAAACCAATTGATTGACATCTTGTATCTGTAGTGTAATGAGCTTCACCCTCTGAAGATGCCATCCAAGCTGCTTTTTGCTGATTTTGTAGTTCCAGATTTCTTAATTGCTAAGGAGATGGAAGTTCTATTGAAAGTGCATTTTCTTACTGTTCTCTGCCTTGGAGAATCTGGCATATAGTACTATCTTTTGAGGAGAGTTTTCTGGTATACTTATAAATGTGAAGTAGACCTAGAAAGCTTACTCTGTAGATTTCCTTCCTTCCTTCCTTCCTTCCTTCCTTCCTTCCTTCCTTCCTTCCTTCCTTCCTTCCTTCCTTCCTTCCTTCCTTCCTCCCTCTTTTCCAATTTTTATTAAGATTTTTTATTAAGATTATGATCAGCCGTGGTCAGCCAGGCATTTTTATCCATCTATCAAGTCCTTTCCAAGGACTTCCAAGGATAGGCAGATGTTGTTATTTAATGGTATTAAAGATACTGTTGCAAGATGTAAGCTGTTCCAAGTGTAGGTGTCATTTGTAATTGACTGATGGTGGTTTTGTCAATGCCGACAATGTTCAAATGGTTCCCCGGATGTTTTGGAATTGCACTCAAGCTGCCTATTGCTCCTAGCACTACCTTTGCTTTCTTAAATTACAGTTATCCTACTATTATTTGCAAGTCTTTGTATTTTAAATTTTTTTTCTCTAATTTTTCTTTCATTTCTATTCTCCTGTCTTGAGATACTGCAATGCCCACTATCCAAACCTTTTTGTATTTCTTGTCAACAGTTGTTAAGTCTGGGGTATTATGTGGATGGTCCTTATCTGTTCTAAAGGCCCAAAGCTTCTTAATTTTCTACTACTTTATCTATTTAATGGTCCTATCAGTTCTTGCTAGCAGGCAAATGATATTGTGTGTAAACAACCAGAGGACATGTGAAGGGTTGAAGTCAACTAATTTCTTGCATTCTACTATAATACAAGAAAGAAGGGATGAGGTATAATACAATAATACAATAATTACAATAATAATAATACTATAATACAAGAATGAAGGGACATGGTGGCTCAGTGGCTAAGAAGCTGAGCTTGTTGATCAAAAGGTCAGCAGTTCAGCGGTTCGAATCCCTAGTGCCACGTAACGGGTGAGCTCCCGTTACTTGTCCCAGCTTCTGACAACCTAGCAGTTTGAAAGCATGTAAAAAATGCAAGTAGTTCTGTGCACCTTTGGCATTTAGTCATGCTGGCCATATGACCACGGAAATGTCTTTGGACAGCGCTGGCTCTTTGGCTTTGAAACGGAGATGAGCATCGCTCCCTAAAGTGGGGAATGACTAGCACATATGTGCAAGGGGAACCTTTACCTTTATAATACAAGACTCTCCAGAGACTGCTTTGTCTTGGGAACAGACAGACAATATTCCCTGGAATTTAGAGGAGAGGGTCAGTCCTCAGTCTCTTGAAGCTGGGCAACAACTCAAAGCTATTTCCCTGTTTAATTCTTCCTCGTTGCCTGGCTGGTAGTTGCCCAACAAACAGCATTTCTTGCAGATCTTCCAATACACCATTGTTACTACTTTGTCATGCTATTGTCTGCAGTCAGACTGTGCAATCTTCTTGCAGCAGCTAACTTATACGGCCCACTGTTTCTTCAGCTTCTTTACAGAGGTGGCATTTTCTGGCTTTTTATGCATTTGTTCTTAAGACTTGGTCTTGTGCAACCAGAATTAGCTCCTTTTTCTCTTCATTCAAATTGGCTGCTCTTAGGTCTTGTTATTATCTGCTTCTCTTTTTTATGTACTCGCCATGTAATACTTCGCCTTGCCGTGTCTCTTTTCTATTCTTCATTTGGTCTTTCTGGTAGTCCAGTTTGGTTTCTCTGGTTTTACAAGGAGTTTTTCTCGTGTACAGGTAGTCCTCGACTTACGACCACAATTCACCCCAAAATTTCTGTTGCTAAGTGAGACAGTTGTTAAGTGATTTTTGCTCCATTTTATGATCTTTCTTGCCACAGTTGTTAAGTGAATCATTGCAATTGTTAAGTTAGTAACACGGTTCTTAAGTGAATCTGGCTTCCCCATTGACTTTGCTCGTCAGAAGGACGCAAAAGTGACCCCAGGACACTGCAGCCATCATAAATATGAACCAAGTGCCAAGCATCCAAATTTTGATCATGTGACCATGGGGATGCTGCAACGGTCATAGGTATGAAAAATGACCATAAATCACTTTTTCAGTGATGTTGTAACTTCAAACGGTCACTAAATGAATTGTTGTAAGTCGAGGACCATCTATACTAGTGCATCTTCTTCCCTGACCTTCAAATATTCCTTCAATGCTGCTGCTGCTGCTGTTGTTGTTGTTGTTGTTGTTGTTGTTGTTGTTATTATTATTATTATTATTATTATTATTATTATTATTATTTTGCAATGTCTTCTTAGGAGCATGGTTGTATTTTCTATTCTTTTGCTGCCGTTGATTTTGTGCTAGTAATTAGTTTGGTTCAGGTTTTTTTAATTGATACAATTTCTATACGCCGTTAGGATTTTTAATATGTCATGTTACTTGTTTTAGAAAGTTTTATCTGAAAGGTATTTATTTGAAATTGTATTTCTTTTAAATACATTGGGCTTTTGGAATGCCCAATCCATCCCCATATATGAGCCATGGTGGCGCAGTGGTTAGAGTGCAGTACTGCAGGCTACTTCTGCTGACTGCCAGCTGACTACAATTTGGCAGTTCGATTCACACTAGGCTCTAGGTTGACTCAGCCTTCCATTTTTCAGAGGTGGGTAAAATGAGGACCCAAATTGTTGGGGACAATATGTTGACTCTGTAAACCGCTTAGAGAGGCGCTGTAAAGCACTGTAAAGCGGTATATAAGTCTAAGTGCTATTGCTATTGCTATATAATTGTGATTTGCCTTTTTTTTAGATTTGGTTACCAGATTTAACAATACCTGTTCCAGGTTCTAATATTTTTTTGGAGTGGAGAAAGAGGAAGTTTGTTACATTTGATTCTGTTCTTAATACATGATCAATTAGGGTGGTTTGTATGTTTTTTTATCATCTGTCATGTCTTTCTGAATGGCTTGTTATGCTTTCTGCATTTAAAGTTATAGTACAGCTTCATTTCTTTGATCATAATTTAAGCTTTAGTGTTTATTGCATTTTGTTGTATGGTTTGAGGTCCACCTTGAAATATTATATCATGGTCATCATTGCTGTTTGGTCACTTCAGAATTAGAGCCAAAAGAGGGACTGCCTTCCCCAAAGCAAAGTTACCAGTGTTCCAAGAGCCCTATTTTAGATGCTATCATTTTCAATCATAAAGTGGATCTTAATAGAGACAAAATTTTAATCATGATATTCCAACAGATTCAGTGGTGGGATTCAAAATTTTTTACTACTGCTTCTGTGGGCATGGTTTGGTAGGCATGGCCTGGCTTGGTGGGCGTGGCTTGGTGGGCGTGGCAGGGAAAGGATACTGTAAAATCCCCATTCCTACCCCACTCCAAGGGAAGGATACTGCAAAATCCCCAATTACTCCCAATCAACTGGGACTTGGGAGACAAGAGAATAGATGGGGGTGGGGCCAGTCAGAGGTGATATTTACCGGTTCTCCAAACTACTCAAAATTTCCGCTACCGGTTCTCCAGAACTGGTCAGAACCTGCTGAAACCCACCTCTACAGCAGATGTATTTGCTTGGTAACTTACTCTCCTGATTGTGTTAGTCGCTCTTTCATTTTGCCCTGCTTTTCTTTTTTCTTTTTTTCCCCTTTTATTGATTTTCTATTAAATACATTTCTTAGTGCTTCATAAATATCGTGTTGTCTGGGTATTTAATTTGCTTAACAATACAAATTACATTCTTAATCTCCACCCCTTTTTTCCAACCATTGGTAAAATAAATTCCATGTTTGATAATATCCTACCTCCTCTTTCTGCTTAATTTTCAATGTCAATCTATCCATTTCTGCACAATCTACTATCTTCTTCACTATTTCTTCATCTCGCGGTAATCACTTTTCCAATATTGTGCAAAAATAATCCTTGCTGCTCTTAAGACATACGTCTTAGGTTGTTTCTTAGATAAAGTAATCAATAAAATTATGGAATGTGCAGAATTAGATAGACTCACAAAGGAATTACAAAATAGGGAAGAACATGAGTTTTACTTAGTATGGGAAAAGTGGTATAGTTGGTTGAAAGATAGGAAAGAGATGAAGCAATAGGAAGTAAATAAAATGACCAAATATAATATGATGGAAACAAAGAACAGACATAGGTCAACAAAGATCAATATTAGATAGACAAAAGGGAATGACCAAATAAGGAAGAGTCAAAATACAAAGAGAAATGTATATTATAGTTGCGACAAACTGGACATGTATTGAAATGGATGTTTATATGTTTTTATGTTTTATACGTTTCATTGTTCTGTTTAGTTTATACTTATAAATAAAAATTGGAGAAAAAAAAAGACATACGTCTTAAGTATGTATGTTATATACATACTTTTCTTATCAAGTTTTTCTGATATTATACCTAATAAAAACAATTCAGGTTTTGTTCTGCTTTTCGAGCAACATTGTTTTGGGATCTGCCTAGATTTGTACAGATCGACATAGATTTTCTGCTGCTCTAAATCTGCCCTGGTTGATGCTTCGTCTGTCTTAATTCTTTATCTCTTCAGGAGAGAACTTTTTTTTTGGATTTTATCTGTATTGTAGGCCTTGACAAACCAATGCAAAAGGCTTTCTCATTTTAATTCCCAAACTCTTCAATGTGCTCTGCGGAGCTGCAAATAGTGATTACCGCCTGCTTTTAAAATTTTGATGCCTCTTTCAGATTAGCCCTTTGACTGCGGAAGGGGGTCTGGCTTTAAAATATTTTATTTATATTGTTGAATTAACATTTTAGGATACAGAACCTCAATGTTGCATGTGCGAAGGATTTTTTTTAACAAACCCCCCCCCCCAAAAGGATGGCACATAAATATTAGGGCTGCAGAAAGCCTCAAAGGGACAAATCACATTGATCAAAGCAGATTTCTAAGCTCTTTTGAACAGTGTCACAACACACGGCTTCTAATTGGCAGAGCAAAGTGAACGCTGTGCTTTGCTTTGGCTGTCAAATGTGTCTTCTGGACTCACATACCACATGTGCAGAAACCACTTTTTTTTTTTTTTGTGAAGCAAAGGAACCCCCTTCATCAAGGCAGCTTGGCCCTGTCTTGACAATTCTAATGGAAGCATCAAGTGAGTGTGTGCTATTGCTTCAGTGCAAAAGAACTCCTGGAGATATGAGACATGACTATGGTGTGCAGCCTAATAAATCTAATTAAATCGATTAATGCTTGCATCCGTGCACAAGGATAAACATTTCACTACTGAACCTACCACCATTAAAACAAGATTAATACAATATTTACTATGTACAGGACCTCATTGGTATGATATGAAGAAAGAATATTTATCTTCCAGGTTAAATGGCCATCCTGCTTTCTTATTCTGTTAGTATGATTACTGGAAGAATTATATTCATATTTGAGCTTCTAATGGCTTGGGAGGTACCTGCGTGGATTTATCTGTTTCTACTTTGATGAGCTGATGAGTTCTTGTTGTTGTTTTTCCTTTATTTTGCCTAACATGAGTTAAATCTATTTTCCAAGACAACATGGAAGAAAACCACAAACTAGATTCTCCTATACCAATTTGGTATAGTCATTTAACAACTCTTCCTTTGACAGAAATGATGACTTTAAAACATTTCCTGTAGCCAATTTAAATATTTTTCTACTAATTTGGGTTTCCCCCTCCCTCTCTTCTTCCTTGAAGCATACTTCCAGATTAGAAACATTCTTACATATCCTTAAGGGCTTTGCAATTTGAGATATTCAGATCTGGGGAGTTTGGAGTTTGCAGACCATCCCCAAGCCTTTATCATTCTTTCCTGGTTTCTTAGTTGTTTTCTTGGTTTGTTCACATCATTGTTTTACTGAGAGATTCCACTGTTCTCTTCATTTGCAACAAGAGGTTTATTGTGTCCAAACATGAATGTTTCATTCTGTTCATTGCTTTCCTGATTCCAGGTAGTCCTCAACTCACAAGCTTTTGTTCAGTGACCATTCAAATTTATAATGGCACTGATATTTCAGAGCCTTGAACAAAATCCAATATTGTTTCTGTTTGTCCTTAGGTACTTACGTTACTAAAGTGACAGCCACCGATGCAGATGATCCTGTTTATGGAAACAGTGCTAAGCTAGTCTACAGTATTTTGGAAGGACAACCTTATTTTTCAGTTGAGCCACACACAGGTAAGTGCTCTGGAATGTCAACCAACTTTCATTTGTGAAATGAGAAAAGAAGAATGCTACCCCAATGCTGTTTTGTGTCCTGCATTTAAATATAATGTGTAGGTGGATGGCTGCTAACATTAGCCAATTTGTAGAGCATAAACAGGTGAGTCATTTCTCACTCTTCCACCTAAAGGGCTGACAAAATAGAAACATTAAAATGAAGGGAGGACATTTATAAATTTTGCTGAGGCAACTAAGGTGGTGAGTGGAAACAAAGCAAACAGCTCGTTGTAGTTAAATAGTCTGCTTTATGAAGAACAGGAACTCATTTTGGTTGTGTTTGTGAATGCAAATTATTTTTACAGTCATAAAACCTCAGTTGTGGTACTTTTTATGGAGGCAAAAAAGTTGTGGGCACAGAGAAACTATTTATTATTTTTATTGAATTTTATGGCATTCTTATGTTATCACTTGTGATTACAAAAATAAACCAATTTACCAATTTACACACAAATGTAGAGAAGAAAAGGTTACTGAGAAAATACGTGCTTTGCACCTAAGGGACTAGGTTTTTAATCTCTGACATCTCCAGTTTGGAATGATAAATTTATCTTTTTCTTAGTAATTGGTTTCATTTATATCCTAGTAAAAAGCTTAAGGCAGTGTTCAAGATTTTCCCCCATTTATAGACTTTCTGCAATAATTCAGGTTTAAAGTTGTGGCTGAGCATCAGAATATGCCCAGTTAAAGCATCCAATGCTTTAATCCATATTCTCATTCTAAATCTATCTTCTCAAGAAGTGCCATGAAATATGTTTTTCTCCCAGCCTTGGAGTGTCCCTCAGAGTAGATTCTAGAACTTTTGGGCTAAGGACCCCCTGTGTATTTCTCTCACATTAATGTTTACCATTTGGTAACAATTGTGGAGCTCTGTGGCAGTTCCTGCAAGATTCCGAGAAGCATTGTATAGTCTTCAGAGTTTAGGTTATATATTAGGCTAGATGAACCACAATAACATCGTTCAAAGCAGGTCCATGTGCCATTTTTAGCAAACAAGGTCTTGAAAAAAAAAAAGTTAGAGTCCTTGCCTGAAGGCTTTAAAATCAAAGGGAGAAGAAGAACTAACAAGGAAGCAGAGGGAAGGGAGGAGATTCCGTAGTACTAAATGAGGGAAAAATGCAGCTTCACGTGTTTAGATTCTAGATTTGGCTGAGAAGG
The DNA here is from genome assembly GCF_029215685.1 of Pituophis catenifer annectens. Lineage (NCBI taxonomy): Eukaryota > Metazoa > Chordata > Lepidosauria > Squamata > Colubridae > Pituophis > Pituophis catenifer. The sequence goes on along the minus strand of NW_027256893.1, from coordinate 12,100,854 downwards.
ACAATAGATAAGGGATGAGTGAAAGATACGCTTGATTCTTTTAAGATAAAAGCACCCTATCTTTGCATAGTTGATCCTTAAAACAGAACAAGAAAACTTGAGGTTTACCATTTTCATCCTGTGAGAGAATGCAAGTAACATTGTAATCTGTCTTTAGAGTTAACAGGGAATTAAGTCAGAATCATTCTATTTTCTGGATTTGAATGTTTCAATTGAGGAGGAGGAGGTTTTAAATACACAGGAGGAGTTCAATGTGCAGAGGGTGTGATGTTTCTAATGCACAAGATGTCTATGAAGATGTTTTCTCTCTTAATCTCTCCTTGCATACATACAGATATGCTCTTGAGTAGAATCAGCGTTTTTAATACTGCCAGTCAGGAACTGTGCTGCAGGAAGCAATATTGTGGAACTCTTTAGATTCAAATGGCCCTTCAGTGTGCCATACAATGTTATGTTTTCTGCTCTTCATTTGAATGGTTCAGGCAATATTATTGTGTGTGTGTGTGTGTGTGTGTGTGTTTTGCTACATTTTATTTCTTAGTATTTTATACTTAGGAATTCCTTCCTTCCTTCCTTCCTTCCTTCCTTCCTTCCTTCCTTCCTTCCTTCCTTCCTTCCTTCCTTCTTTCCTCCCTCCCTCCCTCCCTCCCTTATGATTCCTTGTACTTTATGATTCTTGACGAATGTATCTTTTCTTTTATGGAGCGTATGCACCAAGACAAATTCCTTGTGTGTCCAATCACACTTGGCCAATAAAGAATAAAGAATTCTATTCCTTCCTTCCTTTTCTCCTTCCTTCCTTCCTTTTCTCCTTCCTTCGTTCCTTCCTTCCTTCCTTCCTTCCTTCCTTCCTTCCTTCCTTCCTTCCTTCCTTCCTTCCTTCCATATAAATGCCCTCTTTAAATTTCAGATGAATACACATACTTAAAACTGCAAGAAATAAGAGAGGCTCTTCCTCCCTGATGAATGGCATTGTTGAGTTAGAAGCTCTTACTACTCAAAACATAATACATAGAATGTACTTCAATCTTCTTTGGAGGACAATTTTTGACATAAAATTCAGTCTCCTGCTGGTATTAGGGAATTTACTTACTTACTTACTTACTTAGTAATTTATTAAATTTATTTGCTGTACATCCCTCTGCAACACAATTATAATATAGATTTTTTGAATATATATAGGTTTCTTGAATAACCAATTGTTTACTCTTTTTAATGCAAGATAATTATATATATATTAGTGGTGGGTCTCAAATTTTTTTTACTGCTGGTTATGTGGGCGTGGCTTGGTGGGCGTGGCATGACTTGGTGGGTGTGGCTTGGTGGGCATGGCAGACGAAGGATACTGTAAAATCTCCATTCCCTCCCCAATCCAGGGAAGATTACTGCAAAATCCCCATTTCCTTCCGATCAGCTGGGACTTGGGAGGCAGAGAATAGATGGGGGTGGGGCCAGTCAGAATTTTTACTACCGGTTCTCTGAACTACTCAAAATTTCCGCTACCGGTTCTCCAGAACTGGTCAGAACCTGCTGAAACCCACCTCTGATATATATATATATATAAAATCATCTTGCATTAAAAAAGTAAGCAATTGGTTATTCAAGAAACCTTCTCCTTTACCATACAAAGATGAGTAATTTGCTGAAAAAAGTGCTCCTTTTTTTTGATAATCTGAGCACCTCTCAGCAATAAGTATGATAATAAATGATGTGCACCATGAGTGTTTTTATGAGGTTTTGCATGCAGTTGTTGGAAAGCCAGAAGTAACTGATCAAAGAGTTTCCAGCAGTTTGTGGCACTCCGAATTTTAAACTTTTAAACTTTCCAGAGGCTTCCATGCATAAAACATATAAATGATACCGAGTTCTCACTGCCTCTCTGAGGAAATAGTTTTGCAGATTTTATAATATCTATGTTCACCAGAGGTGAAATAAATACAGAGAATATTCTTTTTTTTTTTTTTTGAGGGCAGTAAGGTTTTGTTTTTTTAAAAAAACAAAATACAGAGAATATTCAACAACGGTGGGGCAGGCTACAGAGCTGAGTGACAAAGTAGATGTTTGCACAGAGAAAGCCTCTCTTAGGTTGTGCAGGAAAAAAACCCAAAAATGTTTTCCACGGAAGAGAATTTTTTATTATTATTTTCTTTTTTTCCAGATAGAAGAATTTAAAAGAAAAGCACACGAGAGGAGTGTATATTCTTACACTTAGCTAGTGGCTGAGATGAATATATGACTATCCTTTTTTTTTACTATAGAAAAACCTCTCTGGTGAACTCTATCCTAACTGACTGTACTTAAATCGCAAAGAAAGATGCGATAAGGAAACTATTTCTTTTCCCTTCCTGAAATTGAGAAGGGCAGATAGGTGGCTGATTTACCATATTAGCGCCTTCAATTCCAAGACCACCGCAGCTGGATTTGTGTCAAGACGATTCTGGAATTCACAGTCTCTCAGTTTCTAGTCGGGTGCTTTAATCTCCACACCATACATATAAACATACACATACTTGAAAACCATGACCTGTTGGATCGTTGTTTCCTCATTCTGTGGCTTTCATTGTCTTTCTGGAGACATGTAGCTGTTTCATCCATAATTTCTTATACCTTTTTTTTTTTTTTTTTTTTTTTGCTATTTGTTCTTTTTCTGCGACCCCAGAGATATGCATTTATCTGCTCCTTTGTCAAAAATTTTAGCATGGGGTTCTCTGCTCGGTTGCTGGGTGGGCGTGGCCATGATGGGCGTGGCCTAGTCAGCCTCCTGCACCACAGTGGGGGGTGTTTTTGCCCTCCCCGGGTTCTGGAGGCTTTTGCCCCAGGAGGGCAAAAACGGCCTCCCCAGGCTCCGGAGGGCCTCTGGAGACCCATTTCCGGCCTTCCCAAACTTCTAGTAGGCCAATTTTTCACCCTCCCTGAGCCTCCGTGCACGCCCTGCACTTACCTGCATCCAAAACAGGCTGCGTAGGGACTCCTAGGAGGAGTTGGGTAGGGTGGGTGCAGTAGTGGATTGTCCCCAGTTTGGACCAGTTCACAAGAACTGGTAGTAAAACTGGCAGGAGGCCCCGTCCACTGCCCCAGATGTCATCATTGGTCTTCTGTGCATGCGTAGAAGCAAGGCGCACACGCTTGCTTCGCTCATGCGCATGCGCGCAATCCCGTTGCAAACTAGTAGTAAGTAAGTAGTAGGCCAGCCAGGAGTGGGATTTTGGGGTTCTCTGAATTGCACAAAATCTTAGTTAGAGTTCTCTAACACCCCCAACAAAAGAAGACTCTGACGCTTGAGTTTCTTCAAAGTTCCACTTTATTAGAGATGTCATATTGGCACATCTAGGAAAACCCGAATCTGAAAGTTTCCAGGTTTTCCCCATCCAAAGGAAAGTTCAAGTCCCTGTCCAACACCCTCAAGTCTATCACATGATCCAATCAAACCACTGTCCCAACTGGAGATGCCTCTCAGGTCCAGCCTCCCAGGTCCAGGACAAGACGCCCTTGACTTTCTGAGAAAGGAATGTTATTATGACTACATATCACCCATGCTCCATACAATCCCCCCTCCCAATTTCCCTCAGTAGTAAATGAAGGTCCAAATATAAAAGATGGCTTCCAGGTTTGTCTTTTACAGTTTGATATTTGTCTAAGCTATAATGATGGACTGTAGCATGAGGTCTACTTCAAAACTGGGAGTCCTCCAAATTGAAACCTGAAAACATGACAACAATTTACAGCATCACATTTCTCTTGTTTAAAAACCAACCAACTGACAAGAAATTGGCCTATTAAGAATATGAATGAAATGTTAAGAATTTACTCACATTGAATAAATCATCCCAACACCCTAAAAATATAATCTGATTTTAAAAATGGAGATTGTATACATCTCCTGATCATGTTGTCTATCTTTCCCAGGCAAAGTTCTTGTTGTGACCCAGACCCAAGTAGTTAGTATTAAATACAAACAGTTCAAAAACAAACAGCTTATTAGAACAGCTGAGAATTACCTCATTCTCAGCATAGTCCAAACTAAATTAAAGCAAATTCTTCAAAACACCATTCCACGGTTTATCACCTGACCTTGGGATAATTAGACAAACTGACAAAGGCTTCTCTTGGCAAAAGTTCAGAAGCAGAGGACGCTGAGCAAGATAAGAACCAAGTTTATCAACATTGTTTTCCGGCAAAGAGGCCAAGAGCCATTGCTGGTCTTTGAAGCCTTATGGGAGGGGCCAATCATCTCTTGGCCCTATTCCCGAGTCGTCCTCTCTGCTTTAGCTGCTCTTGCCTTCTGGCAGCTCTTCTCATATGTGCACTAGGAACAGGCTCCTCCTGTTCCTCTGCCTCTCTAGTGTCAGCCTCTGGAGGCGCCGAAGTCTGCACCTCATTCCCCGATGGCCCTGGCTCCATCTCTGCCTCCAACACAGAGCCCTCATCTGGTCTTCCCCAGCCTCCAGGACTGGCCCCTGTTCTTCTTCAGCCTCATCACTGTCCGACTCCGCTGCCAGCTCTGCAGGCTGCTGGCGGACCACAACAGTTCTTTAGAGTTTCATGCCATGTGTAGCTACTTTCACTATGCGCTAAATGTAACCCTTTTAACTGGATATGTCAGGCGCTGAATTTAGGGTTTTCTGCATACTTTGCTGAAGCATCAGGGCTCAACTAGGAGCTTTCCCTTTCATTCTCAAACGAAGAGTGTAAAATGAAAGTTTACCTGTGGCTCAAGTTGTTTGCACTGTAGAAGGATAGCTTTCCAAGAAATGAAAGCTTTCCATTTCATTTACGAAAAAGATTTGCCAATGAATATTAGTTCAGATCCAGAACTAATAATTCCTTAATCTCCTTGTAGCATATGGTTATAATGGTTATAATACCAGCTTTTTCCACAAGCTTCTTAAGACCCATTGATGGGCAAGATCCTGAAAGTGTCATTAGCTACTGGATTAAAAACTGTAACTTCCTCAAATGTTGTCTGCCACTTAATTAACTGTGGAGTTTATCCATGTTGGATAGTTTTGTATTTAATGTTTCTGGTGTCTTTCAAAGCATTTGTCTCTCTTGTCTCTCAGTTTATAACATTTTACACAGTTTGGATACGGCTTGAACAGGAGTTCCTGTTCAGTGGTGAAATCCATTTTTTTTACTACTGGTTCTGTGGGCGTGGTTTGGTGGGCGCGGCAGGGGAAGAATAGTGTAAAATCTCCATTCCTTCCCCACTCCAGGGGAAGGATACTGCAAAATCCTCATTCCCTCCCCACTCCTGGGGGAAGGATATTGCAAAATCTCCATTCCCACCCCACTCTGGGGCCAGCCAGAGGTGGTATTTGCCAGTTCTCCGAACTACTCAAAATTTCCGCTACTGGTTCTCTGAACTACTCAAAATTTCCGCTACTGGTTCTCAAGAACCTGTCAGAACCTGCTAGATTTCACCCCTGTTCCTGTTCTTATTTCCCACACTAAAAGTAGAAAATATATATGAAAGCTAAGTTTACTTGTGGCTCAACTTGTGTGCACTGTAGAAGGATAGATTAATAGATATCAATTGATATGGATATGGATATGGATATGGATTTATATAGATTTGATTCAAATTCTCTCAGTGATTCCAGTCAAATCAAACTTGAATTGTCACTTGGACAGTTGAATAAATTCAGATTGAATCACAATTTTGGTTTGGTCAAATTGTGTAACACTTCAAAAGCCCACCAAACTGCCGATTTGATCTGAAGACACCTACATTCAGCACATTGAACTGGATCGGCAATTTTTGATGAAGTTATTCAACATAACTGGTTTCAAATCAAAATTCCATAGCAAAATTGTGAGAACGTCTAGTGTCCTAGATTGGGTTTCTTATAGGATGTTAGATGAATGGAATGATAATAGTTCCTTTCATGATTTTATCAAACCTTTCTATTAGTAAATTACATAAATGATTATTAGAGAACCTAAAGAGACAGGTTTTTATCTTGATCAAAATCAGAACTGCGATCAAAACAATCAACTCTATTGGCTTTTCATCTAATAACAGCACAACTCTTAACAGGGAAATGTAAATTGGCTTGATGGTATCCATATGGCCCGGACTTTAATGTGTGTTATAGAAAATTGTGAGAAACTTATCTCAGGCAAACCCAGCTCATAATTTGGATGAATAATGTAGGTGTCATGAAACCAAATCTGTTCGCTCTTCAGGAAACAGTATGAGACCATTAACTGGAAACAGATTTTATGCTATCAATTGAACTAATTTTGATGTAAATGTCTTTATGGGCTTCTGAACCTTTATTGAAAAGTGTTTCCTTCCACCCACACATAACCTATTAACATCTTTGCACCAGCAGGGGTGACCTGAGAGACTGAACTGGTTTCTGTTGTGTTACATTTTATTTGGGTTAACCCCCCCAAAAAATGTTTATAAGGTCATCTTTGTAATCTTATTAACTTCCAGCAATGCCCTTAGTAACATCTGAGCAAATCTATTAAGGGCTGTATGGTTGCACAGGTGGGCAATTGAGACCATATACCATGAGAGCAATCCAAACATAAAACTGGTGCATAATGAGGAAGTCAGTTTATTAAACAGAGTACATTAAATTGGAGCTGTCTGATTTTCAGGAGAGGACGTCTCTGGGTAAACCTGGAGTTAACCTATAAACCTTAAAAGACTTGCAGAAGAAAACAGTGTTTTGCTGTAATTTGAACTTGGATGCCTCTAACTTCTCTTTGATTCTGTGGTTCCTGTGATAATTAACTGTATGTAGATGTTATTTATCTAACGAGCAAACAGAACATATGGACAAAGCAAAATGGAAGAACATATTCTGCATTATCACTAAATGTGACGCTCTGAGAGCCAGAGTGAAAAGGGCAGAAAAATAGAGTCATGCATAACTTTCCTCAGAAACGTGTTTTCTATGGACTTCGTTTAGTACAGCACGGCCCACGCAAGGGATTCAAACAAGCTGTATCTTACGAGAGAATCTTAACACGGTTTGAACTGATAAAAGAGCTGCGGTTTTTTTATCCTCAATGTTTTTTGCGTTCAGGATATAAGATCCAACAAAGATATATATTCCAAAATTAATGAAATGTAATCATTTCGTGTCCCTCATTTCAAAACACTGCACTTGATTTGGACTTACAAGGAAGCTAAAACTATCAAAATAAGAAAAAAATAAAAGCACTCTCATACAATTCTATTTCCTTCTGAGGAAATGTTCGATTTTCGATTCTCAAGGAACCAGATCTTCATTCAGACATAAGCTATTGGCTACCTAATTTAAAATTTGGCTCCATCTATGATTTATTGACCTTTTCTTCTAGCTCATCTCCAGCCCCCTCCTGCTGTTTGCTTCAAAAGTCTTGGACACATTTCAGGTTCTCTCCCCACCTTTCCTTTCTCCTACTGCAGGATGCAATTTTATCACTCTGCTTTGGTGAAATATTGTAACGGTGTTGGAGTTCTTATGCTGGGGAAAAATAATTGAGTGTTAAAATGAGGGAGGGAGAGAGAGAGAAAGATGATGGAATCTGATGTGCGATGTTAGTTGGATAACAATTGGGCAGGAGTTAATTTTGACAGTTACCAAATCGCTGCTCAAATATTTGAAAAGTGTTAATGAGGGCATATGAGCTGTGTATAAGGAAGTGTCAAAGGTACTGTCCTAGAATTAGATAAATAAACCACTTGGGTTCTATTTAAAGGTTTGATTTGTTTTAAATTAGGAGGAGGTGAGGAGGTTTCATGTCCCCCCCAAAAAAATAGATGGCTTCTTTTTAATTAGAGCCCCGGCAACAAAATAATTAGGAAAACAAAAAACTGGGTGTATATAAGGAAGGGTGTATGGTAATCCTATTGTTGTTTATCAATCACATTGAAGACAGCCAAGGTGTGATCATCCAGTGGTAATAAAACCAAAGTCCCCAGCATCTTCATCATGGATCGTACTGGATGAAAAGGCTAGGTATTGTTTGTGAGCATCTAAATAGCCATAGATCACCCACTTTTTGAATTAGACTGAATTGGGGGGAATTTCAATGCTCTAGATGCTACTAAACATGATGTCTGGGAGCTTTACAGATTCTAAGCTTTTTGGATCATTAGGAATGGACCGAGACATATCTCATGATATATCCTGGGGTTTTCTATTTCTTCACAATGGAGAAAAAGTTGATAGAGAAAAAAACGAGGAAAGAAACATGGGGAAAGAAGAAAAACTACATAGATTTTTATTCATTTATTTCTATCCCGCCTTTATGATTTTCACAAATAACTCAAGGCAAAGAACATATCCAAAATATATTCCTCCGCCTGTTTTCCCAACAATAACAATCCTATGAGGTGAGTTGGGCTAAGAGAGAGTGACTGGCCCAAGGTCACCCAGCCAACTTTCATAGCTAAGATGGAACTAGAATTTAACATCTGCTGATTTCTAGCCTGGTGTCTTAATTTCTAGACCATTTAGACCAGGGCTGTTCAAACTCATGGCCCATGGTCCAGATGCATCATAGAATTCTTTATTGGCCAAGTGTGATTGGACACACAAGGAATTTTTCTTGATGCATACGCTCTTGATGTACATAAAAGAAAATATGCATCCGTCAAGAATCATAAGGTACAACACCTACAACACTTAATGATAGTCATAGGTATCAGCAGCTCCTTGGGCAGTTTGAGCTTTCTGAGTTGGCCACGCCCATGCCTGGTTTAATGAAGGGGAAAAAAATTGCAATATGTCACGTGACAACACCGTGACGATGTGAGTTTGACATCCCTGATTTAGACCATCATATTGTTGCCTTAATGTTAGAAAATTGTTTCTAATATTAGGAAATTGTTTCTTAAAGCAAAAAAATGTTTGTGCCTGACTAAAAGTGAAACAGTGAGCACTTAACTCACTAGGATACTCTCCCATATGTAACTGGATTCAGTCCAGATGCACTTAGTTACACTAAGGCAGCAGCTTGCTTTCTTATTTGACTCGTAGGAACCCCTGTGAACTGAGTGAACTTAAAATGGGGTTTTTTAAAGTTTTTTTTTATTATTATTTTATGAGTGAACTTAAAATGTTAAAGCACTAATCTAAAGGATGAAAGCTTCAGTGTAGTAAAACTATTTTAAAAGGGGGAAAAAAACACCTTAGCTTAGGTCTTAGCTTTTCAATCCAATAAATTTCAAAAATGAACATCACTATAGATTGTTTGTTTTAAATAATACTGCTTGTTCCATTGTTTCTACATCCAAGGTCATCTTTCAGCAAGGGAGATTAGAAAAGTGAATGAATTTATTTATTGATTAGCCCTTGGGCCATATCAAAGTGCAGAGTTCCAGAAACAAATCATTACAAAAGTTTGGTAAAACAATTTAAATGAAATTGGAATAACGCACGATTAAAAATGCAATTAGAATAAAATACGATCTAAAATGAAATCGGAATAAAATACAATCATGATTTACAATCATCATAAATATGATTAAAATTATATTATAATGTTACCCCTGCATCTACTAATCAGTCTTAAAACTACTATTAAAATTACATTATTAGATCAAATGGTCTTTCCTACAACCTACCACATTCTGCTGCACCAACTTTGTCCTTTTTTCCATCAACTTTACCGCAAATTTGGCCATCCATTTCACCAACTGCAAGTTAGAACCTAACAGACAATGTTGCAAGAAGTGCTCTTTAGACTTAGGGGTGCTGGTATAAAAGATCCTGTCCAGTTGATGTTCCCTCAAATCTGAGTATAGGTGGCAATCAAAAATTACATGGGACGTTATTTCAACTTCCCCCGTCCCACATAAACAGACTCTTTCTCTTACAGGGATACCCTTATACCTACCCCAAAGCATGTTTGTTTGAAGTTGGTCTAATCTCAATTTGGTAAAAAAATCTCCTTATGACGGGAAATAAAGGCACAGTTAAATATTTTGATTAGAAAAGTGACTGCCTACATTTCATTCAAAATTTTACTCTCAGCTTCAGAAGCCGGGTGGCCTCTACCATTGCCTGAAAGTTTACAAAGAGGAGAATAATCTCACATTTTCCAAGCAGCCCACACAGAAAAGAGAAGCCAGCATTAGAGGTATTCTCCATATCTATAAAATGTAAAATAGATATAAAATAAAGGTATTCTCAATATCATAAAATGGGATGCAGTGGCTCAGTGGCTAAGACACTGAACTTGTCGATCTAATGGTCGGCAGTTCACTGGTTCGAATCCCTAGTGTCGCGTAACAGGCTGAGCTCCCGTTACTTGTCCCAGTTTCTGCCAACCTAGCAGTTCGAAAGGACGTAAAAAATGCATAAAAAAAGTAGAAAAATAGGGACCATCCTTTGGTGAAACAGAGATGAGCACCTCCCCCTAGAGTTGGGAACGACTAGCACATATGTGCAAGTGGAACCTTTATCTTTACCTTTACCATATCTATAACAAGAAATGGGAAAAGTTTTCAAACATTTGCATGCTATTCATTTAGGATAAAGAGATAATTTATGTGAAGAAGGCACAGAAGAGGCTGTACTTCCTGAGAATGCTCAGGAAGATAAATCTATCTCAGCATCTACTTCTGTCCTACTACCGCAGCACCATTGAGAGTGTCCTGACATACGGCATTCTTGCATGGTATGGGAGCAGTTCTGAAGTGGACAAAAAAGCTCTACAGTGAATCATTAAAACTGCCCAGAATATCATTGGACTCCAGCTACCAGCCCTGGATGACATCTTCAAATTTCGCTGTTTGGGAAAGTTGCACAACATTCTCAGAGACTCTTCCCATCCTGCTTACAATCTTTTTGGACTGTTGCCTTCTGGCAGAAGATACAGAACAATTAAAACTCGGACCACACATTTTCTGAATAGTTTTTATCCCAGAGCTATAATTGCACTCAAACAATGAACTAAACGGCCACTATCAGTGAGCTGTTGGACAGCATTACTTGGTCTGTTGTGTGGATGTTTGGGTGGTTTAGGGGTGGGGAATTGTGGTGGGTGGGAACATGTTTGGGGATTGTCATGTGTGTTGGACGTGGTCTTGGGGTGGTCTTTGGATGTTAAGTGAATTTCGTTGTATGGGTATACTGTGTATACACGTACAATGACAATAAAGTTATTATTATTAATTTTGGGGTTTCACTTTGCATTTTAATTATTTTGATTATTTTGCATAACCGAGGTTCTAAACCTTAGAGAGAACTTACATAAACAGGACAGAATTTCTGTGGTGAAAGTTACCTATCTAGTATCAGAAATACAATGAAATATAATAATGAGAACATGAAGCCATCAGGACTGCTCTGACACATTTAGTTGCTTGCTCTCATGTATTTGTAGTTTGGCAGGGAGGTAAACACTTGCCCAGAATCTATGGGAACTGCAGTCCAGCTGACACAAAGAGCTCATCAAGAAGAATTGTATCTTCTTGCCTTGAAATAGAGAATCTCGTTGTCTCTGCAGCATGAGGCACCTTTTTGAGTCAAAAGACTGTCTGTTTCACAAAGAATTCTTCTTCGCTACAAAGCACATTAGTAAAGTTTGTTCCCAGCTATCCATTGTATCCCTATATTATGCTCTCTTTTTGTTACTGATTAATCATTCAACTCTTTCTGAGTCTTCATGACCCAAAGAACATCATTTTTGCCTTCATTTTGCAAATTGGTAATTGCTTTTCCTGAATTTTCCAAGCCTTCCTTCCTTCCTTCCTTCCTTCCTTCCTTCCTTCCTTCCTTCCTTCCTTCCTCCCTCCCTCCCTCCCTCCCTCCCTCCCTCCCTGTCCCAGCTCAGTAATCAAGATTGTGACTTCCTTGTGTCCTCATTGACTGTCTCTGTGCACTTTGTCATCTGTTGACCTTCCTTTCAATAGCTTTTGATTTTCTGCAAGCATTAGAATCTTCTCCACTGACACTTGCCCTTGTAATGTATGTCTAATATCTGTAAGCTGTAGCTTCATTAATTGTGCCTACAGTCAACAGTTTGGTTTTGCTTCAACTAGTCTTGAATTATTTGTTTTCCTTGTGGTCCAAAGTGTTCTCTACAATTTTCTCCAGTGCCTCAAATCAAAGACAGGACTTTTTCTTTCGTTCGGGCTTTCTGATGGTCTTGCTTTACATTACTGCTGGGAAAACCATGGCCTTAAAAATACATGCCTTTGATATCAGTGTGATATATTTACATTTCAATTCTTTGCCTAGATTTTCATAGGTTTTCTCCCAAGGTGCAGCCCTTTCATTTCGGGTCTATGGATACCATCCCTGGGAATTTTTGAGGAAAATAAATCATTGTTACTCTTTAAACATCTTCCATCATAATATCTTTGTAGAGCTCCCCCCCTTTCCCCCATTATTATTGCTATTATTATTTTGTAAATCTTAAAGGTTAAATCGAGCACACCATGATAAATATGCCTGAGCACATTGGAGTTCATAGGTGGCAGGTTGTTTACGCTCTAAAACAGCAGTCACCAACTGGTGGTCTGTGGACCACTGGTGGTCCATGAGAAAATTTTGGTGGACCGCAAAAAAAAAAATTTGCATTTTTTATATTGCACCAAATCAGGAGTCTTCAAACTATGGCTCCTGGGCCAGATACGTGCAATGAACGTTTGTGTTGCTTCAGAAAGTCTCCTTCTTCTGGGTCTTTTTGTGCAGGTCAGAGTGGAGGAAGAAATTCTGACTTGGGGTTTGCTTCAGCTTCCTGGTGTGGGGCTTTGGGTGAAGGCTGGGCAAAGGCTGGAGGGAAGTGCCGCTGGTGTGAAGAGCTGGAGGCCTTGTTCCAGTGGGACTGCCTCATGGCCTGGAACTGGCTGATCATCTCAGCCTGCTGAGCCTCCAGGCACCGGTACCTTGCCTTGCACTCCCGCAGGTCTTCCCTTTGCTTGGAAAGCCTATGCTCGTAGTTCTCAGTGAGGTTCTTCTGTTGGGCCTCCTTCATGGTCAGATCCAATTTGAACTGAATCAGCTGTTTTGCCAACTCTTTCTCATGGTGGCTGCTTAGCTCCAACAACTGCTTTCTGTTAGGGTCTTAAGGAGCCAGACGGGCAGGCGAGGAGTGGCTGGGAGGGGAGGGACGAGTAGAGGCTGTCAAGGTGCCCCTTGACATAAGTGACATTGAGTTGGCCACGGCCACCCAGTCACATAACCACCTAGCCACGCCCACCAGCTGGTCATTAGGCAGATCATATTATTTATTAATTCAATTTGTATGCCACCCCTCTCCGAAGACTCAGGGCAGCTTTTATTAGTGATCCACAGGACTTAAAATTATGAATTTAGTGGTCCCTGAGGTCCGAAAGGTTGGTGACCCCTGCTCTAAATCACAGTGAGCTAATTTTTGGTTTTTTTAAAAAAAAATATGGAAAACCCACTTAAAATTCAAGAAGGCTAAGAATCTGGAGGGCGCAAATGGAATTCTCGGCATTTCATGGCACCTACGAAGCAAGGGTTGAGCACTCTGCTGCAAGGGGACTCTGCTATAGGCAGCATGCCCAAGCAAGTTAAAAAAAGAAAGAAAGAAAGAAGTAATTCACCATGTTAAATGGGCAGATCACTCTTTGAAGGGAGCATTGTGCCTGTCAGACCAGTATCTGATCTTCCTGTATGGCTTTTATCCCAGCTGCTGCACATGGTTCAGATAAAAGTTAGAACTTGCCAGCCTTTGTCATGCAATACGATGGCTTGCAAAGATTGCAGCCTTGAAAATTCAAGGAAGTTGCTCTAGCAATGGACACTGAGGATCAGGGATGAGGAGGACTGCCAGGTTTCCAATACATTTACAGATTTCTGCAGATTTAACAAATGTGATGGCACGATTAGCACATTGGAGAGCGGGTCGGGAATCACCATGATAGGAGTTTATAAAAGCAAGCTGAAGTTATAAAGGAACAGCATTTGATAAGACTCTTAAAGCTGTTATTCCATCTTTGCAGATCCATTAAAAAATCTCTGCTGCTTTTGCATCTTAGAAGGGTCTCTTCTACTGTTCATTGTCATTTTCTTTGTGTCTCCACCCATTAACAGAGATACATTGTCTTGAGAAATGGATGTTGGGAATAATAAAGACTGATTCTGAGAGATTATTTGCCCATTGTTTTACTTACATAGTGGATGGTGAAGAAGTATACCAGAAAATTCCTCCTCCTCCTTCTCCTTCTTTAATTTTTTGCTTTTATTCATAGAACATAGAGTAGGAACTGTAATGGCACACAGGTTGGGGATAGGAGTATTTGTCACTCTTTTCTTTATCCTAAGGAAAGGATTTAGGAATGAAAAACAAAAAGTCAGATAACCTGGTCAGAAGCCTGACACCCTGCTTTATTTATTTTTATTTTCTCCTATGGAAAGTAGAGAACAATTTAATTAATATTATTTTTATTATTATTATCTCTTTTATTCATTAAACATGAAACTCAGTCAACTGAACATTCAAAATGCGTCAGAAATACCATTGACTAGTGCCAATGGTTGATACGGGTTGCTGCCAGCATCCTAGGTATCAACCAAGTACCTTCTTAAGATGTATGATGTTCAAAGTACCGCAGTTTTGTGCAGTTCCGCTGGTGTTATTGCAGGAACCTGCAATTTCTTGATGTGTTTTGTAAAATTCTTGGACATGGTACCAAGTGCCCCGATGACAATGGGTATCACTGTTACATGTTTCATGCATAGCCGTGTAGTTTCGATGGCCAGGTCGCGATATTTCATGATTTTTTCCAGTTCTTTTTCTTCAACTCTGGCATCTCCTGGTATAGTGATGTCAATAAATTGTACATTTCAGTTTTCGACAACTGTGATATCTGGTGTGTTGTGTTCCAAATGATGATCCATCTGTATTCAAAAGTCCCACTTTAAATTATTATTTATTATTATTTTTCAATAATAATAATAATTCCTATAATAATAATTCCAATAACAATAACAACAACTACTATTATTGGAATAATATTAATATTTATTTGCATGTGTCTCTAGAACATAGAATGATAGGGCTGGGAGAGACCTTGGAGGTCTTCTAGTCCAACCTTCTGCTTAAGGCAGGAAATCTGATACTATTCCAGACAAATGGGTTGTCCTGTCTATTTTTGAAAACCTCCAGTGATGGAGTACTCACAATTCTGGGAAGTAAGCTGTTTCATTGATTAATTGTTCTCAGTATCAGGAAATTTCGCCGTACTCCTAAGGTGGATCTCAAGAAGACTTTCATCCCTAGTATTGCATATTTCTGTGGAGGAGTAACTTCTTACATACGATGCAACCCTTTAAAAGTTGTACCATCCCTCCCTCCCTCCTTCTCTCTCTCTTTCTCCCCCCAGTCTCCGTCTCTCTCTCTCTCTCTCTCTCTCTCTCTCTCTTTGTGTGTGTAGGCGTAGGTTTCAGAATCTGTATGTGTGTGTGTGTGTGTGTGTGTGTGTGTGTGTGTGTGTGTGTGTTCAAAAATTATGCAAATCCTGATTAATTTGTGATAATCACACATTGTATTTAGGACTTCTCAAACTGAATGGTGAGATCATTTCTTGACCTGTGTGTGTGTGTGTGTGTGTGTGTGTGTGTGTGTGTGTGTGAGTGTGTGTCACTCATAAGGAATCCCCAAACTTAAGAGCACTTTTGTAACATGGTTTTTGAGGGATAAAATGGTTTGTGGTTTTGCCTTCTTTTGCTTAGAGGTTGAAATATGGTATGGGTTTGCAGAGTAGGGCGGGGGGAAGGAAGCGGAAAGAAAATGTTCATTCTCCTTGCAATTTGTTAGTATTTCTACTTACACTGAAAGCTACATGCACCCTATTTGAGATTTGCCATTTGCTAAGCAGTTTTGCCCACAAATGTTGCGAAGATATGGCACCCCTGAAGTGGGGGGTGGGGCGCACTCTAATTTCTAAAATGAAGAAATATGCATCTCGGGGGCCGACCAAACCCTTCACTACTTTAATAAAAGTAAAGGTTCCCCTCGCACATATGTTCTAGTTGTTCCCGACTCTAGGGGGCAGTGCTCATCTCCGTTTCAAAGCGGAAGAGCCAGCACTGTCCGAAGACGTCTCTGTGGTCATGTGGTCAGCATGACTAAATGCCAAAGGCCCACAGAACTCTGTTACCTTCCCACCAAAGGTGGTCCCTATTTTTCTACTTGCATTTTTTTACCTGCTTTCAAACTGGTAGGTTGGCAGAAGCTGGGACAAGTCACGGGAACTCACCCCGTTACGCGGCACTAGGGATTCGAACCGCTAAACTGCAGACCTTTTGATTGACAAGCTCAGTGTCTTAGCCATTGAGCCACCTCTTTAACCACTTTAATAGGGAAGTTTAATTAGTTGACTTTGCCAGTGTCCCAGTTAGCCCTACCTCAATATTTCTGTTTCTTCTTAGATTTGAAAAAACAAAACAAAATCCATCCTATTTTGAAAGTCAGCTAACAACATACAGTGTTCTGTTTTTCTCTCTTTGCCCCATTACCCTTTTTCTTGTAACTGGCAGTAAATGATGTGAAGCGTAATCCAGAATTTTCCACATAATTCCATTTGCCTCTGATGTTATCAGAGAGGTGGCTTTGCAAATAACCGCTGAACTGACAGCAGTTTAAAACAGAACTGATTTTCCAAAATTCTAATTCTCATTCTTTTTTTAAAGCTGGGTTTCTACCCCACCCCCACCCCTTTCCCTGTGGCCATCTTCTACATCTGTCACAGTACTGACAATTGTGTTTTGCCCTTTTCTAAAGAGATATTTGATGGTGAAATGGCTCCTCTATGACAGTTTTATGATAAAGAAAAATAAGCTTGACAAAGGGGAGCTGCATGCCAGCTGGGAAGCTGTTGCCTAATTATTCATTCACCTATTAGCATCTGCAGTGTAAAACATAGCTGACAATAGTTGATTGGTAAAATGCAGTTTTTTTTTTTTTAAAAAAGCCAGTAACAAAGAAATACTCATTCCCTAATACAAAGTGGGAGTTGTGTTATACACTCAAGGGCATAGAACATTTTATATGTCTTCCCTGATGTTAAAAACCACTCAGGAAAGTCAGTTCATGAAACAACAGTTTTAAAAAGAGGAATTTCATGAAAAGATGGCAGATTGTTGGTTAGCCTGCGTTTTTAAAGGAGCTAATTTTTTGTTCAGCTTCTCTGCAGAGGATGCACAATTATTTATGGAATTCGCCCTGTGCTTGAGATTTTGCAATACGTATGTTAACTACAGTCAATCCTCGACTTATGACCCCAGTTGAGCCCAACATTTCTGTTGCTAAGTGAGACATTTGTTAGGTGAGTTTTGCCTCATTTTACGACCTTTCTTGCCACAGTTGTTGCAGTGAATCACTGCGGTTGTTAAGTTAGTAGTAAACTTGTTAACGGAGAGCCTTGATAGTACAGGGGTTTAGTGCACCCTGTTATTAACACAGCTGCCTGCAATTTCTGCTGGTTCGAATCTCTCCAAGGCTCAAGGTTGACTCAGCCTTCCATCCTTTCTAAGGTAGGTGAAATGAGGACCCAGTTTGTGGGGGCAATAAGCTGACTTTGTATAAAATATACAAAAGAATGAAGGCTATTGCTTAACGCATTGTAAGCCGCCCTGAGTCTCCGGAGAAGGGCGGCATATAAATCAAATTAAAAAAAAAAAAACGGAATCTGGATTCCCCGTTGACTTTGTTTGTCAGAAGGTCTCAAAAGGGGATCAAGTAACTCCAGGATTCTGCAACCGTCATAAATATGAGTCAGTTGCCAAGCACCTGAATGTTGTTCATATGATTGTGGGGATGTTGCAATGGTCCTTTTACCGGTCCACAATAGAAAGCGTCCTCACTTATTGCATCACGGTATGGCATGCTGGTTTGACAGCCTATTGTGACCCGTCAGCAGCCTGTGCAGATTGTAGATTCCGACAATGAGGAGGCTGGTGTGGTGCTGTGCCAGTAGCTTGTGCAGCTGGTACTCGAGTTGGACAGTGAGGAGGCTGGAGAAGATGTGGTGCCAGAGGCAGGGATTCAGCCAGGGCCTTCAGAACCTCCAGAAGCTCCTTTAAGTGAAGAGGACGAAGAGGAGGAGCCTCTTCTCAATGCACGGACGCACAGAGCTGCCAAAAGGCTGGAGTGGCTCCTCAGGAGGAGGTCTCCTCGAGAGTAAGACTTGGGGCTAATTGGTCACTCCCTTAGCCTATTTAAGGAGGAACACCACTTGCAGCAAGCTGTAGGGAACAACTTTAGTTCACTCTCCTTCGTGTTTGGATTCTCTGCAAAATTACTCCTGGGCTTTCTGCCAACTCTAGTAAGACTGTGATTACCTTATCTTGTAGGCTGTTAAGACAGTTTATTAACAGCCTTTGGTTGATAAAGACTGAGTTATTTGAGTAAAATAAGCTTTGTATAGAGTTTGTGTGTACTGCGTTCTTTGGAGTCCGTAGCTGGGGCAGAACACAGCCGCAGATAGAAAAAACATTTCAGAGGGTGGTGAGCGCAGCACAAAACATTGTGGGCTGTCCCCTGATACCACTAGATGAGATTGTTAGGGCTTGCTGCCTTATAAGAGTGAGGAAAATCCTCAGAGACGACTCTCACCCTGCTCAGCACTTCTTCATCCTCTTACCATCCGGAAGGAGAGACAGAAGCATAGCCAGCCGCACAAACAGGCTGAAGAACAGTTTTTATCCATGGGCTCTCAGACTCCTGAATGTGAAATAACATCATCACTACGTAGTACGATGGACTTGCAGGGCTGGTGCAACGTGTAACATGTTCACACTGGAGCAATAGGACTGGGTGTTTTGTTAATATGATTTATTGGGTTGGGGATTTTCTGTCTTCACTGTGAGTTGTATTGTGTTGGGGGGGGGGTGCACTGAGGGAGCTCCACCAATCTCATTGTACGTATGTTGTGCACTGACAATAAAGATTTGAAATTGAACATTGGAAAATGGTCATTAAATCACTTTTGTCAGTGCTGCTGTAACTTCGAACGGTCACTAAACAAATTGTTGTAAATCAAAGTCTACCTGTACAGCCATTTGGACAAAGAAAGCATCCATTAAAAACACATACAGTATTGGGAAGTTTTATGTGCAAGTACCCTGTTTCCCCCAAAATAAGACATCCCCTGATAATAAGAGCCTTGGTAGTAATAATAAGAGCCTTGGTAGTACAAGGGTTTAAGGCACCCTGTTATTAAGCTGCTTAAGACCAGCTGCCTGCAATTACTGCAGGGTTCGAATCTTGCCAGGCTCAAGGTTGACTCAGCCTTCCATCCTTTCTAAGGTAGGTGAAATGAGGACCCAGATTGTGGGGGCAATAAGCTGACTTTGTATAAATATACAAAAGGATGAAGGCTATTGCTGAGCACATTGTAAGCCGCCCTGAGTCTTCGGAGAAGGGCGGCATATAAATCAAAAATAAATAAAATAAAAAAAATAAGCCCAATCAGGCTTTTTGAGCGCATGGCAATAAGGCCAAGCACTTATTTCAGGGGTCAAAAAATATAAGACAGGGTCTTATTTTGGGGGAAACACGGTAGATCTACTACAGAAAATTAGACCAAAAAAAGAGAAGCGCATTGCTTGTGCTTGTGGTTTTTTTTTTTTTTAATTTTAATTGAAGCGAGGTAATACAAGAGACCTCCAGCTAAACTGCAACATTAAACTAATATGAAACAGATCTTGACTGAGTGGCACGTAACTCTACATTTCATGTTCAGGTCTCGCATTAAAACATTATTTATTTTTACCTTGATTGGGTAAATAAACCACAGGCAGTTTAATGGATCCACGCAATAATTATGAGTTATTTGGTCAATTTGCAATTTGCTTTCTGTACTGTTTCAGTGACTCTTCCTTTGCCTGGGGAGTGATTACAAGCTCAAGGGACATATAAAAACTAGGAATAAGCTAAAATACTCTAAATGAACCATGTGTACCTTATTAACATATTACTCTAAGGCGCATTTGTAATCAGTATATCAAAAGCAAAAGCATAGCTTCAAACTAAGTTTTAGTGCCTTATTATCGTTTGCTCACTGACCCCATTTGCATAGAATCATAAGGCAAAAATGAAAACATTGTGGCTTATCTAGATCATCCTCCTGTTTTTCATAGTTAACAAACCAATGATAGGTAGTTCTCGATTTGCAACACTTTGTTTTGTGACTGCTTTGAAATTTTCCAGTGCTGTTTGAAACAGCACTGGAAAAAAGCGACTTAAAACTGTTTTTCACAATTACGATGTTGCTTCATCTCCATGGTCGTGTGATAAGGAATTCAGAAGTTTGGCACCTGATTCGTGTTTATGACGGTTGCAGTGTCCCAGGGTGATTTGATGATTTGGTGATTTCTGACAAGTAAAGTCAATGAGAAAGCCAGGTTCAGTTAATAACCGTGTTACTAACTTGACATCTGCGGGGATTCACTTAGTGACTGTGACAAGAAAGGTCATCAAATGAGATGAAGCTCACTTGACAGCTGTCTCTCTTAGCAGCAGAAATGTTGGACTCAATTGTGGTTGTAAGTTTGTTTGGTTTTTTAAAAATATATATATATTATTATTTACATGTAGATATATTGAATACAGTGTAATGGTCCTGGCATTCCACTTGTCATGAAACAATGGTCCTGGTTATCTATGGGACCACCTGCTACCACCAATAGCCTCCCACCGGCCAGTACGCTCCCATAGAGAGGGGCTCCTCCGGGTGCCGTCGGCCAAACAATGTCGACTGGCGGCCCCTAGGGGGAGACCCTTCTCTGTGGGGGCAACTACAATCTGGAACGAGCTCCCCCCGGAGATACGGAGGATCCCGGATCTGCGCACCTTCCGTCGCGCGCTTAAGACTTTTTTATTTCATCAAGCTGGCCTGGCCTGAATCTTCTCCCCTTTTAAATATAAATTTTAATTTGTTTTAAATTATGGGGTATTTTAAATTCAGCCAAATTATTTAATTTGTTTTTAATCTATTTTAAATTTTTGTATTTATGTATTTTATCTTGTGGCTGTTCACCGCCCTGAGTCCTTCGGGAGAAGGGCGGTATAGAAATTTAATAAAATAAAATAAATAAAATAATGGTAAAAACAAAATAAAATATATACCAGTAGTCGGTTTCAATTTAGTTTGCTATCAGTTCGTGTGTGTGTGTGTGTGTGTGTGTGTGTGTGTGTGTGTGTGTGTAATTTCTATGCATGCACAGAAGCATCCAGGCGGGTGGGCGGAGCCTCCTGCCGCCACCGCTACTGCTTCGCCTGATTGGGGCGAACCGGTAGCAACCCACCACTGATATATACTATTTTAAACAGTGCTAGTGTTGTACAGTGATTTCTGACCATCATATTCTAGAATGTCAACTTATCTATCATTCTAATACCTACATTCTAATACATACATAATATCTCTTTCCATGTCCACCTAACCTGATTCTTTTGCATTCCAACTTCTACCTCGTCTTTCTAACCATTGATAGAATCTATTCCATGTAGCCTAGTATTCTGTATCTCCTTTATCTTTTATGTTTAGCGTTAGTCTATCCATTTCGGCACAGAGTAGTATCTTCCTTATCGTCTCCTCCTCTGAAGGGGTGTTTTTGCTCTTCCGCTGCTGCACGTACACAATTCTTGCTGCGTTCAAGATGTGTAATATTAGGTATATTGTCCCTTTATCATAACCATCTGATATAATGCTTAATAGAAATAATTCAGGCTTAAACTCTTGTCTGGTCAATTTTTCTAACCACATATGAATTTGTATCCAAAATTTCCTTGCCTTTATACAGGTCCACCACATGTGTTAATATGTGCCAGGTATTTGTTTAAATTTCCAACAGTTTGGGGACATAATGCTAAACATTTTGGCCAATCGTGCCGGGGGCAGATGCCACCTATAAAACATTTTATAGAGATTTTCCATGTATGATGTGGCCATTGTCAATTTCTGATTTCTCTCCCAAAACTTTTGCCATTTATCCAAATCTATATTATATATTATATATTATATAATATATATATAATATATATAATATATATTATATATATATATAATTGTGATTGTAAATTGAAGATTTCCTGCATATAGAAAGCCAAGAGATGAAAGTACTTCAATGCTCAAAGGGTTGTTACCTTAAAGTAGGAAAATTCTATATTCCACAGGTATCCTCCTGTAGTCCTGTCAATCACAACATAAACATTATCAAAAGAAAGAGAAACTTGCGTTGTTGTGTGTACTTCTAAAAATGGTTTCACTCTCCTGTTAGTTTAATCTGAATTCCTTGTATAACTGTTCTTTCACATTACAAATGTCTTGTTTTGCAGACTGTACTTTTGTCACTGATTTTTTTTAACTGACTCGTCAATACGTTGGCATTTTTTCTTTCCAGGAAGGCAATTAGCACATTTTTAAGAATATGTAAATAGATACATACATAAACAATAGCTTCATGTACTCCCATTAAGCTGCCAGATGTTCTAAGAATGGACACCACCAATCACTTATTTAATAAGCAGGAAAGGAAATTCAAGTTTACGCGCCGGAAATGGATAGTTTCTGCCACAAAAGCTGACAGTATTATCATTTTTATCCCTGCTGCCTGGGGGGCTACTAATCCATTATTATAGACTGTGTGTTCAATATGCAGAGAAAGTGTGAATAAATTCAGCTTGCTGCAATTGACTTCTGTGGTTTCTTTTCAAATGTCTATATTTTCTATTCTTATTTTTTTTTTTAAAAAAAAAAAGTGAGATTGTGGGCAAACCTGATGGAAGGATCAGTGGTGGGATTAAAAAATGTTTACTACTGGTTCTGTGGGCGTGGCTTGGTGGGCGTGGCTTGGTAGGCATGGCAGGGGAAGGTTAGTGTAAAATCTCCATTCCCTCCCCACTCCAGGGGAAGGTTACTGCAAAATATTAGCCAAATTATTTAATTCGTTTTAGTCTATTTTAAATTTTGTATTTATATGTTTTATTCTATGGCTGTTCACCGCCTGAGTCCTTCGGGAGTAGGGCGGTATACAAATTCAATAAAATAAAATAAAATAAATAAATAAAATCCCCATTTCCTCCTGATCAGCTAGGACTCGGGAAGCAGAGAATAGATGGGGGTGGGGCCAGTCAGAGGTAGTATTTACCAGTTCTTCGAACTACTCAAAATTTCCGCTACCGGTTCTCCAGAACTGGTCAGAATCTGCTGAATACCACCTCTGGGAAGGATGCTGGTTTTCCCTCTCTAAGATTCAGACCCCAAACCAGAGTTGGGTGCTCTAAGGAAATTCAAATAATGTCATCAAGTAGCAGGCATCTCTGCCCAGTTTGTGCAAAAGTAACCTTCCAAGCCATCATGTAAAGACTGTTTCTGATCTCATAGCCAGTAGAACACATGTGGCCTTCCAAGTCATTTACTGATCCCTAACAATATTTTGCAGGTGTTTAAGGGTGTTGCTCAGCATGGCTGGAGTATTGAACTTTGGGCAAAAAAGAGAATGGGCCATGGCATGTCCAAGTAAAATCAGCAACTTGGTGACAGCAAATAGAGATCCCTCACACAGAGCATTGACTGAATACAGCTCCCATTCTTCATCCAGATGAGCTTTAGAATGGGGAAAACCAATGTTTCCATCCTGTTTGTGGGTCTCTATATGAGGCATTTCGTATTTAAGCAAAAAATCAGAATCTAGTGATTTAAGTCCCCCGATTCACCCATTTAAGCCACCCAAATTTCCATGGTTTCAGCTATTCGTAGATGCTTTAAGACAGCGGTCACCAACTGGTGGTCCATGAGAAAATTTTGGTGGTCTGCAGAAAAATTATTTGCATGTTTTATATTGCACTAAATCAGGAGTCTTCAAACTATGGCCCCTGGGATGGATACATGCAATAAACATTTGTGTTGCTGAAGAGAGTCTCCCCCTTCTGTGTCTTTTTGTGTGGGTTGGAGGGGGGCAGAAATTCTGACTTGGGGTCTGCTTCAGCCTCCTGGTGTGGGGCTTTGGGCAAAGGCTGGAGAGAAGTGCCGCTGGTGGCAAAGAGCCGGAGGGCCTTGTTCCAGTGGGACTGCATCATGGCCTGGAACTGGCTAACCATCTCAGCCCTCTGAGCCTCCAGGCGCCGGTACCTGGCCTTACACTCCCACAGGTCTTCCCTCTGCTTATGCCTATGCTCGTAGTCCTCAGTGAGGTGCTTCTGTTGAGCCTCCTTCTCAGTCAGATCCAATTTGAACTGAGCCAGATGTTTTGCCAACTCTTTCTCATGGTGGCTGCTTAGCTCCAACAACTGCTTCCTGTTGGGGTCCTAAGAACCAGGGCGGGCAGGCTAGGAGTGGCTGGGAGGGGAGGGGCAAGTAGAGGCTGGCAAGGCGCCCCTTGACATGAGTGACATTGAGTTGGCCATGCCTACCCAGTCACATGATCACCTAGCCACGCCCATCCAGCCGGTCATTAGGCAGATCATATTAGTGATCCGCAGGATTTAAACTTATGAATTTAGTGGTTCCTGAGGTCCGAAAGGTTGGTGACCCCTGCTTTAAGAGACCTGTTTTATCCATTAAAATCTTCCCTGGCAAGACTGAAAGTAAATAGTATTTGCCACCCTGCACAGTATGGCATCTATCCAGAACTAAGTAGGCCATGCTTTGGTTGTGTGTTAGGAAGGCATTGCTCTTCTGGCCTAATGGAAATCATTAATAGAAACATTGGCTTGGTAATAAGGACAACAACAATATTCATAGTTTCTTGATATCCGAAATATCTTTCCTTAGGTGAAGAGGGACAAAGACTGCCAGAGGCAATTATCTGATTGAATTAAACATAAGATGGAATCTAAAACTGAAGCATCTTTGAAGACTAACGGTTGATAATTAAAGATCAAATGCAGGATAGTTTTGTGTGTGTGTATGCACCCTGTTTTTAGGGAACTATTTACCCATGCTCATCTATAGTGCAAATAAATATATTCTGAAGGCATTCATTCACTTTTATTTATTTTTTTTCCTTCCTTTCGTCTCCCTTCCTGCCTGGGGCTGCCCGAAGCAAAGTAGCTCATCCTGCTGTGCAGGAGAGCCAGATGTGAAGAGCAGTAAAGTCAAACTACATAATTAATTGTGAATTTAGAAGGTTTCAGAACTGAAATGAAAAGATTTGGGTAGGGTCAGACTATTAGTGGCTGTTATGTTTAACACTGGTTTCTACTTCTGGAATCCTTACTAGTATGCCTTGAAATCCATTTTCCAGGGACAAGAGTGGAAGCAGGCAATTGCACTCCTTTTTTAGTTGAGGGGGTTTATCAGGTGCAAGAGAAACATAGCTCTCATACATCCCGAGCCATAGAATGACGCAGTGCTGGGTAGGATAGTCACTTTGCCACTGAGCATGCAGTTTCTGGAGAGACATCCATGAAGCAGTGAAGAGGACATCTACCTAGACATTCAGATAAGCTAAATCAACTGGCAGTTAATTGTTGTAGCCCGCCGGTGGCCAGCGGACCTGGCAGCAGAGTCAGACAGTGAGGAGGTTGGGGAGGAACTTGAGCCAGTCCTGGGGGCTGGGGAAAGCTCAGAGGAAGGCTCTGCATTGGAGGCAGAGAGGGAGATAGCAGTGAGGCAGAGGAACAGCTGTAGCCTGTTCCCAGTGTGTGCATGCACAGAGCTACCAGAAGACAACAACAACTCAGAAAGCAGGGTCAACTCAGGAGTAAAGCTACACCTTGGAGGTGATTGACCCAGAGGTGAAATCCAAATTTTTATACTACCGGTTCTGTGGGCGTCGCTTGGTGGGCGTGGTGTGGCTTGGAGGGCATGGCAGGGGAAGGATCCTGCAAAATCTCCATTCCCACCCCACTCCAGGGGAAGGATACTGCAAAATCCCCATTCCCTCCCCACTCCTGGGGGAAGGATACTGCAAAATCTCCATTCCCACCTCACTCTGGGGCCAGCCAGAGGTGGTATTTGCCGGTTCTCCGAACTACTCAAAATTTCTGCTACCGGTTCTCCAGAACCTGTCAGAACCTGCTGGATTTCACCCTTGGATTGACCCCTCCCATAGGAAATTCATTTGTTCCGTGACTCTGAGAGACTCTGTGCCAAGTTTTGCCTTGTATTGCGGTTGAAAACAATTTACGTGGCAGTTTGCCAAATGAGATAAGGTGTGTTGAGAAATATTCCTTTGAAAAACTGTTTGGACAAAACTTGCTGACTGTGAATGAACGTAATTCACAGTCGTGTAAATAAAAGAGGTTTTGCCAGGACCAATTCCTGCCTCCTGCTTGTTAAGGGAGCCTAGGTCAGAACATTTTTGAGGCGAGCGATCCCCAAATTTTATATATATTAAATATGTTAAACTAGATAAGCCAGCGGCCACATCCAGATAGGTTCTTCTTTTGTTACTGCATTTTAAATATTACCTTTGAATGAAGATGGTTTCAAGAGAATGAGCCCCAATATTAAAATCCAGCTTTGGTCAGATGGCATGAAGTTCTCACTTCCCTTTTTTTTTTTTAATGACATTTTCTTTATTCTTTCTTTTTCTTTCCCCAGCTATCATCAAAACGGCTCTTTCAAACATGGACCGGGAAGCCAAAGAGGAATATACTGTGGTCATCCAAGCAAAGGATATGGGTGGACACATGGGTGGACTCTCTGGAACCACCACAGTGACTATTACTTTGACTGATGTCAACGACAATGCTCCAAAGTTTGCACAAAGTAAGTGACATTTCTGATGCATCCACTTCATAATAATCAGGCATCAGGCCAAGAAAGACAATAATTGGATACAGATATCATTGGAAGGAACTAAGTACTGGTGGCCTTCTACCGCTGCATCATAGAGAGTATTTTAACTTCCTGCACCTGTGTATGGTTTGCCAACTGCACAGTGGCAGATAGGACAGCACTCCAGAGGGCTCCAGAGGGTCAACGTCATTGCCCAGAAGATCATTGGTTGCCCTCTCCCCTCCTTGGAAGAGCTTTATAGCTCCCGCTGCCTTAAGAAAGTTCAAAATATTCTTAAAGATCCATCTCATCCTGGGCACCCTTTTTTTTTTTTTTTGAACTATTACCATCTGGCAGATGGTACCGGTCAATAAAAACAAGGATAAATAGGCTGAAAAACAGCTTCTATCCCAGAGCAATAACCATGGCTTAGGACCTGGTTATCTACGGGACCGCCTGCTACCACCAATAGCCTCCCACCGACCAGTACGCTCCCATAGAGAGGGGCTCCTCCGGGTGCCGTCGGCCAAACAATGTCGACTGGCGGCCCCCAGGGGGAGAGCCTTCTCTGTGGGGGCACCTACTATCTGGAACGAGCTCCCCCCCGAGATACGGAGGATTCCGGATCTGCGTACCTTCCGTCGCACGCTTAAGACGTTCCTATTCCAGCAAGCCGGCCTGACCTAAACTTCTCCGCTTTTAAATGGGAATTTTAAATTTGGTTTTAAATTTTTGGGGTTTTAAATATGGTTCAGCCAAATTTATTTAATTTGTTTTATCTCTATTTTAAATTTTGTATTTCCATGTTTTATTTTTATGGCTGTTCACCGCCCTGAGTCCTTCGGGAGTAGGGCGGTATACAAATTCAATAAATACAAATACAAATATATATTGAATTCTACGGTATAGTGCAATATTGGGTTTTCAATTTCAATCATATAGAATGTAAAGGATGTATGTTTGTGTTTTTTTTTTTAAATTTGATTTATATGCCGCCCTTCTCCGGAGACTCAGGGCGGCTTACAATGCGTTAAGCAATAGGCTTCATACTTTTGTATATTTTATACAAAGTCAGCTTATTGCCCCCACAAACTGGGTCCTCAAGGATGGAAGGCTGAGTCAACCTTGAGCCTGGGGAAGATTCGAACTTACAGTAATTGCAGACAGCTATCAGTCTGCTGAGCCACCAGGCCCTTTTTATTTCGTTCTATTATGTGCAATGCCAATAAAGTAAACTATAAACTATAAAGTGCCTTATATGGTTTTATCTTGGCACACTGTGTGAATCTAATCACTGTGATATGCAATGAGGGGCAAGTTCTATAAGGTGTAGCCAGCAATTGTATTTACTCCATAAATAACCATAGTGTGTGATTTATAAAGTTTGCTAATTGCATAAAATAGAACAGTAGAACAGTGGAGTGCTGTAGGTGTTAGACTAAGGGTGAAGTGACTGTGATGGTGTGTGGGAATGACCTTGAGGGAAGAGGAGGAAGATCCACAGTCAGGGCAATAGCAATAGCACTTAGACTTACTGTATATACTGCTTTACAGGGCTTTACAACCTTTTCTAAGCGGTTTGCAGAGTCAGCATATTGCCCCCAACAATCTGGGTCCGCATTTTACCCACCTCGGAAGGATGGAAGGCTGAGTCAACCTTTGATCTGGTGAGACTCAAAGTGCCAAACTGCTGGCAATCAGCAGAATTTGCTCTGCAGTACTGCATTTTAACCACTAAGCATCCATGCCTCAATGGTCTGATACTTCAGACCCCAGGTAGGAGAAAAACATGGGGTGCATTTCAGAAGGGACCCTCCCTAGTTTTCCAGAGACTAAAAAGAGAGGAGGGGACCTTCAGTTTCGCAAGATTCTGTTGAATGTAACCTCACAATAAACCTAGTGCAGCTAGTCCTGGATGAGCATCTTTCTGGACTACCTCAAAGGGCTAAGAGAGACCCATATACCAGAAGTGGGATTCAAATCCCGTCACTACTGGTTTCTCGGGGGCGCCCGCACACTCATGCGTGCACATAACGCTTCTGCGCATGCGCAGAGACGTCCAGGTAGGTGGGCAGAGCCTCCCACCCCCGCCGCTACCTGATCGTCCAATCTGGGGTGAACCAGTAGCAACTCACAACTGCCATATACCCTTTGAGCATGGAGGTTAGTTGTGTAACCTCAGACTAGTCACTCCCTCTCAGCCCAAATAAGTGTCAGGTTATTGAACACCCAAGCTGCAGAACAAAAACAAACCCACTGATCACATCAAAGGATCACCCTTTTATTGTGAGACTTTTAGGCATGTTCAAAGCAATTAGAATCAACCAAGCAGGTTGATGCGACTATCTGGAATATGACTATTTTGGAGGAACAGGAAAGACGGGGGGCGGGGGGAAATGGTCGCATAATTCAGAATATCAGCAACCCAGAGATGTTGATCTCTTTTTGTCTTCTCGTTGCCTTTCTTTCATTTCTCCTCCCAGTCTAAGGGCAAAGAAATTGGGTGAAAGATTTGTGCAGTTGATAAGCAAAAGAAAGTCACACCTGTAAAAGCCTGATAGAACCTTTTTTTTTATTGTAAGAATCTTTAAAACACTTTTTTTTTCCCCTGCTGGAAGGAAGGAAGAATTCTCTGCCTGGCACTCATCAGACATCCAATCTCATTGTTCTTCAAACAGTTTGTCTTTTTGACCTTTTTGTACTTAAGTCTCCCCTTAAAATGCTTATTATAAACACAGGGACTTGTTTTATATTGTGTTGCCAACAATCTCTGGATGACTGTGGGTTTACTGATCCCTGCAGCTGTTTAAATTTAAATTTGACCTGTGTAAAGGAGAAGGGTGGATGAGTATTGATTTGAAGTCAGGTCACCCTATTCCAACAAGTTATCCTATCGAGATGCCTACTTCAAACAGGCATTTTCCGTGTCTGACATACAGAGAATAAATATTGATATGTCAGGTTCATATATAACAGCATTGAGACTGAGTAATGTCACACAGCTTCTAGGGTCATGGCTTGAATTAATGAGAAGTTCAAAAATGTGAGCCCTACAATCCATAAGGAAGATAGATAGATAGATAGATAGATAGATAGATAGATAGATAGATAGATAGATAGATAGATAGACAGACAGACAGACAGACAGACAGACAGACAGACATATATAGATATAGATATAGATATAGATATAGATATAGATATAGATATAGATATAGATATAGATATAGATGATATAGATATATGTCTTCTTAAGTTTTCGCGGGTGTGTATATGCAAAAAATTAAAATCTTGGGTGTTTTCCCGCGTCATGTTAAATAAGTTAGTTAAAATGTTTAAAATTCTGGTTAAAATCCTGGCTAAAATCCTATACATACATACATACATACATACATACATACATACATACATACATACATATATATGTAGGTCTTTGGTTATTTGGGTTTTCTCCCGCGTAAAATTGGAGGTTTCTTGGCAACGTAACGTTGCCAAGAAACCTCCAATTTTACGCGGGAGAAAACCTGAATAACTAAAGACCTACATACAAACACCCGCGAAAACCTCAGAAAATATATATCTGTTTATAATATTGATATCCATAGCCTCCTTTTCCCCTTTCCCTGCATTTCTCCTTTTCTTTATCTATTTCTTAGCCTTGTGTTATCTCCAGTGCTTTCAAAGCCCTCTTTAGATTAGTGTTATGTTAGAGTCAATGAGTGACATGTCTAAAAAGATACGTAGCGTGGTTGTTAAAAGCAAGCAATCGACCAATGCATAATTGGAGATAAAAACTGGAAAAAACAGTTCTAGTTAATTGCTGATCTTAAATTCAAAATCCATATTTGGTGCTATGCTTTGCTGATCTATCCTATGGTGCTTTCTGAGTGTTATAATAAGGGTTGGTTTTATCAGACATAGGTGTATTCTGCTAGAATTTTCTTATAAGCATCCATTACTCTTAGCTGTTTTCCCCTTTCATTTATTATAACCGGTCTATGAAAGGGAAGCGGAATAATTGGGGCGGGGGGGGGGGGAGAGGCAGATTTTGCATTTGCCCAACAAACTTAACCAGGTTAGTAAATCCTAGAACAGGTACGTTCACACATGTTAAACTAGTTAATGCTAACCTTAATTTTTATCTGTATCTTGGTGATTTTATTTGGTTAGTTTATAGTCAGTGTATTTTGTGCAAGCAGAATATTCACCAGTTCAGTCAGCATCTGCAAACACAACTGGCCATTCCTAAATCTCAGTCATTCCCTCAGCATTTTTTCCTGTATAGTAGCTGCTCATTGTGTTACAATTTATATATTGGTTGCTGTTTTATATTGCATTATGTATGTATGTATGTATGTATGTATGTATGTATGTATGTTTGTTTGACTCCCCATCTAAAAAAACTCTGGTTAGCTTATAAGAACAATCAGTCATAGAACAACAATAGAACAGAACAGAACAGAACAGAACAGAACAGAATTTTATTGGCCAGGTATGATTGGACACACAAGGAATTTGTCTTGGTGCATATGCTCTCAGTGTACATAAAAGAAAAGATACGTTCGTCAAAAATCATAAGGTACAACACTTAATGATAATCATAGGGTACACATAAGAAATCAAATCATATTAGAAAACAGTCAATATAAATCATAAGGATACAAGCAACAAAGTTACAGTGGAAGGAGATGGAGCTGAAATCAGAAAGCTGAATGATGAATCGCTTATGATATTCTTTCAATATCTCTCAGTTGGTGAACCATTTCTAGATGAACAAGAAAAAAATATAAATCAATAATAGGAATTAAAGCCAATCTACAAACCTAGGAATTCACCTACTTCAACAGGCAGCTAATGTTCATTTCTTTCCTAAAAAGTGAAAAGAATAAAGATTTCATTATAAACTGCTACACATAAATGGTGTGTTATATGTTAGCTAAAGCTAGAGTAATTATAAAATGCTCCTCATTCAATAGTTACACTGGATAAGCCAGCCCTATACATAATACTGGTCGAGTAGTGAGCATTGAATCTATCATATTACATTGCCCCTCAAACCTTTTAAAACAAGACTGAGCCACATTAAAAGTCACACTCAGATTGTGATAAATTACAATCTGCTTCCCCCAGGAAGTGTTGGTGCCATCAGTTAACTGCTATGGCTGTAATCCGTTTGCTGCTCATTGTTTTAATCTAATTGGATATTTTATGGAATAAAAATTAACTCAGCACACATTGGCTTCAAATCTTTGGGCAGTCTGAAACAGTGTCTAGTTTTGTGTTTGATTTTACAGGAAATTGAATCTAACTATATTAGCCATCAGGAGAGATTAATAGCAGCAGCAACTCTATATATTTGCCAACAGAACTTTTATGGTTTTCACGAAAATGAGAGTAATATTGTGGTTATTGTCTTGGTCTAGGGTGAGATTCAGGTTTGAATCCTCACTCAGTCATGGAATTTATTGAACACATTTGATTCAGAGATTGGCAGGTAGCCTAATTAGTACTTAGCGATATCTACTTATACTGCCTTGAAGTCCTGGAGGAAAAATATAATAGATATATAGGTACACAGACATTGTTAGACATATTTTCTGGGAAAATAAAAATAAACAAGCATAAAAGCAGAATGTTCATAGCTATAGTAGAGCCACATTGAACAGGAAGGTGATCAATATTCATAAGACATAACACTTGGCATATTCACAATAAATTTTAATGAACTCAGACTGAATTGAGAGAGTTATGTGTCTTTATTGTTTTTGAGCAGAATATACATGTGTATTTATGGCTAGGTTTCAGATAAATACAGCCCTCCTGAGCCTTTGAAATAAGAACAGTGAACTTTCACAACTACTGAGTTCTCTTGAAGATAATTTTAGGGGCATTTATAACAAATAATGTACAGTAAAACAAACCCCAATAGTTACATCTCTGTAACTTTGTTTTCACAAGAACAGCAGATTTTTTGGGCAAAACTTTCAGTGCATGAAAATGAATATATATAAAGGTATGGTACGTAAGCCATATTTCAGCTTTATATTCTGTATTAAGCAATGTAAATAGCTACCTTTTTTCAAATTATTATTTTTTTCTTATATGGGATTAATTCCCTTTCAGGAATTAACTAATGGATTCATTCCCTTTCAGAGAAAATCTGTAAAAAAATTTTTCAAGATAGTATGCAATGAAATGCTTCAGTGATTTCAAAAATTAGATTATTTAAAGCAGCAACACAAAAGACCATCACCTCACTCAAAAGGCTAAATTATTATTATGGGTGTATAAATGAACTAAAATCCGTTTTGAATTTGCGATTTGATTTAAAAAGTCAAGTCAAAAGTCAAAAGAATTGCCAAGTAGAAATCTGTTTTCACAAGATTTTGCCATTATTATTATTAATATTTCATTTAACATTGAGCTCCCATAGATATAAATTAACTCCTGCAATAAAGAATTTAAAAGCCAATACAGGTAATGACTTGACTTACAATCCCAACTGAGCTGTAATTTCTGTTGCTAAATGAGACTGTTATGTTAATTATGCTAAGTAAATTTTGCCCCATTTTATGACTTTTTTTTTTTTGCCGTAGTTGTTAAGTGAATCACTGCAGTTGTTAAATTAGTAACATATAGTTGTTAAGTGAATCTGGCTTCCTCAAAAAAGTGATCACAGGACCTTGAATGAAATGTTGTAAGTCGAAGTCTACCGGTACAGCATTTATTTATTTATTTATTGGTTTGATTTATATGCCGCCCTTCTCCGGAGACTCAGGGCGGCTTACAATGCGTTAAGAAATAGCCTTCATACTTTTATATATACCTGCTTAGTAGGGATTTCGCCCCCCCCCACCAAGCGCTGTTCTTTTTTATACAAAGTCAGCTTATTGCCCCCACAATCCGGGTCCTCATTTTACCTACCTTGAAAGGATGGAAGGCTGAGTCAACCTTGAGCCTGGTGAGATTTGAACTTGCAGTAATTGCAGGCAGCTGGTGCTACTTAACAGCACTTTAGTCTGCTGTGCCACCAAGGCTCTTGCTTCTGAAGCAAGTTGATGCAGAACCATATGTAACTTAATGTAATGAATAATATTGTGCAGTTACCTAATAAAGTAGACTCTGAAGCTATAACCAACCATTTTGGGAACTCTATAAAACCTTAGGCTGAATGAATGTGTGCAAAGCTCACAATTTTGGGATTGGCTTCCAGATTGGGTTGATCTGGTTATGAACTGTATCTGCAGATCCAGTTTTCTGAAAGCAGATTTTCTTGAACAGGTGTACGGGATGTTCTGTTCCTGAAATAATGAATTTTCCACATCTCTAGTGAGAGAAAAAAAAATAGATATTCCATATATAAAAATCTACTGATATATTTCCTGTGGCCTATACATCAAATAAAGAGGAACATTTCTCATATACCTGTCACTGCTGAAAACATGGTCAATACCATGTGCTAAATTATTTTTTGGGAAATCTTGATCAGTACATGTGGCTTTATTAGATTGGTTCTAAAGAGATCATCTAGTGTCTTACAGGATTTATCTGGCAGGTGGAATTCTAACAGAATAAGAGAGTTGAAAGGGTCTTTCTAGTCCAGTCCGTCGCGTGCCAAAAGTGTGGCGAGTGGGGGGGGGTGTCACATGCACACATGCCCACACCCATAATTCAGTGCACCCCACCCTGCACGCATGCACACACGACTCCCCTGCGCTACCCCCACTTTTGGCCCGTGATGGCACAGTGGGCCCATTAGGCCCATTTTTCTCTCTCCCCAGGCTCCAGAGGCTTTCTAGGAGCCTGTGGAGGGGGAAAACAGCCTCCCCCTCCTCCCCGGAGGCCGTCTGGAGGCCGGATAAAGTCTGTTTCCTGACTTCCGGTAGGTCCAGAAGGCCTGAAAATCAGCTGGCTGGCGCGCGCATGCATGCTGGAGCTGAGGTAAGGAAAACACTCATGTGCCTACTGATATGGCTCTGTGTGCCACCTGTGGCACGCGTGCCATAAGTTCGCCATCATGGTTCTAATCCAACTCCCTGATCAAGCAGGAGACATCATTATTATTATTATTATTATTATTATTATTATTATTATTATTATTATTATTATTATTATTATTATTATTTATTAGATTTCTATACCGCCCTACTCCCGAAGGACTCAGGGCGGTGCACAGGGGTGAAATGCACCAGTTCGGGCAAACCGGTAGTGGTAAAAACTACCAGTTTGGGTGAACTGTAGTTAAAAAAGCTACTGGTTCAGATGAACCAGTATTTCCAACAATCAGCTGTGCCACACAGCTTATATTCACTAGAAAGCAGAAAATCCTGCTTTCTAGCAAAGCTAAATCATGCAGCACAGCTGTTTCCCCCCTGCAGTTCTACTTACCTACCCAAGCCTCCTTTTTTCCACATGTGCATTTGAAGTGTGCATTTGGTATGTACTGTGCATGCGTCGGCAGCGAATTGGTGACAATCCACAGAGGATTTCACCGCTGCTTATACCATTCCAGACAAGTGGCTGTCGAGACCTTTCTTAAAAGGCCTCCAGTGTTGGAGCATTTACAACTTCGAAGGCAAGCTGTTCCACTGGTTAATTGTTTTCACTGTCAGGAAATTTCTCCTCAGTTCTAGGTTGCTTCTCTCCTTGATTAGTTTCCACCCATTGCATCTTGTCCTACCTTCAGGTGCTTTGGAGAATAGCTTGACTTCCTCTTCTTTGGTACAACCCCTGAGATATTGGAACACTGCTATCACGTCATGCCAGTCCTTCTTTTCACTAGACTAGACAGAGCCAATTCCTGCAATCTTTTAGCCTCCAGCTTTCTGTTTCTTCTTGAAATAAACTCAGAGAAGATAATTTTGAACTCATTTTCTATTCAGATTGTATCCACAATTATATCTCAGACCATTTCATCATCTTGATTAGGAGTATAAACTGTGTCCAGTACTGGCATCTTAAATGGAATCTCTGATCCAACTGAGCATATCCTTAAACTATGGAATTTTTAAAAAAGTGAACAAAAAATGAGGATGAGTTGTGGCATGTATTTTTGAATATATTAAGGAAATGCCTGAGTATACAATAGAACCCATCTGAAAAATGTCCTGCAATAACCTTTTATTATAATTCCATGCCTTGTTTATATGCTATGAATTATTTTAGTGGTTGCCAGTGAGATTCCCATCTATGTTTCAACCTTGGAAACACTAAGAAAGAATATAGTACATAATTAACTGCTGTTCTGTTTTTGTAGCCCATGATGCATTATTTTAGGCAATAAGCATAAGATATAATGGGCACAGAATCTGAATGTACGGAACAAAGAAATCAATTCTATCTTAAGGCTACAAATGAACATTTGCAGTGTATGGTTTTATTTTCATCTATATATTTATTTTTACAGGAAGGCTCTTGAATCATCACAAATGGTGATTTTCAAGGATATGTATGAAGCAGAGTATTTGTTTTTGCTCCTATTGGCAGAGTGAAAAGTTGCATGCAGCTTTTTTTCCTCATTTCCATCCTAGCGACAGGCAAAATACTGGTTTGAATAACAGTTTAATCTCTACCAACCTCTTTGAGCTTCCCAAACCAAAGCTTGCCACATTAATCTGGTACTTACAGTCTGAATTTTATGCCAGTAATACTATAATAGAGCAGGATATAAAATATATTTATTAAATTTATTTAGCATTTTTATAAGGTGGCCTGACTCTCTGTAGCAAATTTACAACAACGAGAAAAGAAATTCATGCACATTCATAAGAAATAAAGTAGCACCTTTAGAAATACACAGTTTTCTCACTGGGACTCCATTTCCCCATGTAATCCTTGGAATATACCCAGGTTTTAAAGGCCCATTCGAAGTTTAATTTCAATGACTTTTGGCTAGAAGAAATACATTTTTTTAATATATTAAGTATGTCTGTGTGATATCTCCTTTTCCATGCTAGTTAGGCAGGTATGCAGTCATTTCCCAGAATTCTCAGCAGAGGTCATGTGGAAGATGTGAATTCTGGAAGTTTAGTGTCACATATCTGCAGAGGTGAAGTTCAGCAGGTCCTGACCAGTTCTGGAGAACCGGTAGCAGAAATTTTGAGTAGTTCGGAGAACCGGTAAATACCACCTCTGACTGGCCATGCCCCCATCTATTCTCTGCCTCCCGAGTCCCAGTTGATCGGGAGGAAATGGGGATTTTGCAGTAACCTTCCCCTGGAGTGGGGAGGGAATGGGGATTTTACAGTATCCTTCAACTGGAGTGGGGTGGGAATGGAGATTTTACAGTATCCTTCTTCTACCATGCCCACCAAGCCATGCCACACCCACCAAGCCACGCCCACAAAACCGGTAGTAAAAAAATTGGAATCCCACCACTGCATATCTGTAATGTAATGTACTTGAGAGAAGATTAGCATATGTTAAAGAGTGGTGAGTGATCCACTATAGCTCAGGTTGGCAAATCTGCTGGGCCAAGGAGACTATTTGTAATGTTGAAAATACGTCATGGTTGCTCTCATAAAAATAGCTGCCACTAAGCGGCTTAGCCATGTCCAACATGCTTGTCATGGTAGATGTGAGCAATCATAAAGCATCCATGCACCAAAAGGGAAACTGACACTCATCCTCTAAGGATGTTCCTTATCACCCAGAATATATTTCATTTCATTTCATCTTAGCTTAGCTTAGCTTACTTTTTCTTATTTTTCTGGGCATCTGGATATACCTTCAACAACCACTGGGGTATTGCCATCCTCTATTTTCTAACAATGCCTATCAAATAACTTTTACATTTCCAGCATTGACTAAAGGATTCATACTTCCTGTTTGTCCAGCAAGAAGTTGGTCCATCAACCAATTCAGGAGAGAAATGTCATTATCAACATTTAGCTTCCAGCCACAAGAAAGGAAATTTTCACTCATGTTTTCTGGCTCCAGAGTAGGTTTTTTATTCTCTCCAAATCTGCAGATCCCCAGTAGCATTATTTTCTAACCCTAATAGAGTCTATTTTCCTTTAGTGATAAGTAGCAAACTCCCTAACCTTAACCCAAAAATGGAGTTGCTATCTCCTAAGGTTAGGTATTCTGGTGCCTATTTTGACTTCCACTCATCATCAGCTACAGTCCAGTGGTAAAATATTCAAGACATCTGGAAGGCATCAAGTTGCCTACCACTGTTCTAATCAATAGATTTCAAAATATTTCAGTAAATCTCCTTTGGATGGTTGGATTCTGTCAACAGAATGAAAGAATTTATTAATAGAGACTCTTTTTTTAAAAAGCATTTTAGCATTCTTCTTGGCCAAGAAGAGACTTATTAATATTTTTAAACTAAATGGGCTTCTTAGTACATACCATGTTTTCCCGAAAATAAGACCCTGTCTTATATTTTTTTTTGAACCTCGAAATAAGTGCTTGGCCTTATTTTCGGGGAGGTCTTCTTATTTTGGGACATGTGGAGCAAGATTTGACTCCTCTTGCCATCTTACCTGATTTCCAGCTCTGTCTCCCTAACCCTAACCAGAGGAAATGGTGGAGACTGGCTGTGCATGCATTTAAATATTTTTGGGAAGGGCTTATTTTCAGGGGGGACTTATTTTAGTGCATGCGCTTAAAAGCCCAATTGGGTTTATTCTCCGGGGAGGTCTTATTTTCGGGGAAACAGGGTATATTTTATAACCGTTCTGAGATATACTGTGGATGGTAATCTGTGCAAATAGTTATGGCAATTATGTTATGACACCAGCAAATTCTTCCTGTGAAAGCAACCAAAAAATAAGAAGATGAGGTCCTGGTATTTCTATTTAAGACTGCCTGACTCATCGGGTATGCATGAATTGTATCTGATTGGTTTCAGAGATAGGTAGTTCCTGAAACGGATAATTTCACCTCTTACCCAGAGCTGAAACAAGTGAATTACGAAGAAGCATGCATAATTAGGCCATCTGTAGACATGTTCAGGAGACAGAGATTACCCATGCTTTGCCAGCTTCCAGATCATTACTAAAAGTCAGAGATGTCATTAGAATGAACAATTTCATTCTTTCTCTAAGTAATGAGAAACTGATAGGTGATGTAAAATACTCTGTTGGAGACCAGTTGAAGCAGGTAAGAAATATTTCCCTGTGTTTTGAATTAGGAGTGTGTGAAACTATTAGCATGCTCTGCCAGGCCTAGTTTAATGAAAAGGTCTTGGAGGAAACTTCTGCAATTCTCAGTTTTAATGTTCTTTAAAAGTTTAAAAGGAATCTTAATCTCCCTCTTTTTTTTTTTTTAATGTTTGACTTATCTCAGACAATTTGAAACAATCATGGATATTTTACAGTGATGTGATAAACAGCGTGATATGTTATTTCATAAATCATAAACTTCTATTAGTGATTATGTTTCTGAAAGTTGCTAAAAATGGGAAGAAATGGGAGGACTTATGGTAATTGTGATGGCGCCTATGAATGATTGATGGCTTTATTATTATTGATTTTATTACATTTAGCATGGATGTTTTGTTGTATTGCTGTTGGTTCAAAATGCTTGATTCGATGTGGTAGATATAAACTGAATGAACGAATGACTGACTAAAATAATAAAGAGGGTAAACAAAGGATACATTCTAATTAAAACAGTCGGTTGGAAGAAGCAAATTCCAGCTAATACAATAGTCCATTGTTCTATTTCACATTTATACTCTCTTCCTTTGATATTTTGCCAAACGTCTCCAAATAGATACAACTTTCCAGATCTTATTCATCTACTTGGCAATACTTGCTCTCTCTACTCAGCTCTATAATTAAACATTAATTAATTTGCAGCAATTAGTATGCCAATATATAAGTTCCCCACTGTTCTTTCGCTGTGATACCATGGAGGGGGGAAACTGATATGTTGCTTTTCTGCCCAGTTATATAGGAAAGCTTATGAATTAAGATTCTTAGCAAGGTTGGAGTTCTGTGGTCCTATGGGAAAATCCCTTGTCTGGAACATTAGAACTGGAACTCTTGCAGAGTTTGGCATCAAGAGTATAATAGATCCAGACTATTATAGATTAAGAGTTTGGGGCTGTGTGAAGACTGAAGGGCATCCCCTTCTATGCCCATCAGGTCTGGTCAACCCAGAGATTTCATATATTATAATGTCTTTTGACTATCTCTGCATTTCCATGAATCACTAAAAGAATGCTCTGAGCTTCTGCATAGCCAACCCCACCTCCCCATATTTCATTACTGTGTCTCCCCAAAAATAAGCCCTCCCCAAAAAATAAACCCTCCCCTGAAAATAAGCCTTCCCCAAAAATATTTAAAGGCATGCGCAGCCAGTTCCCACCATTTCCTCTGGTTAGGGTTAGGGAGACAGAGCTGGAAATCGGGTAAGACGGCAAGAGGAGCCCTGTCTTGCTCCATGCACCCCAAAATAATAAGACCTCCCCAAAAATAAGGCCAAGCGCTTATTTCAGTGTTCAAATAATATAAAACAGGGTCTTATTTTCGGGGAAACACAGTAGAATGCTTAATGCCCCCAATACTTGAGTCACCAGAATGTATTTCTGAAATCAATAGCATAAAACAGAGAATTCTTCTAGAAATGCCCCACTAAAATATGCTATATTTAAATGAGGATTTGCCTTAACTTCATTTTAAATGTATTTTTTTCCAATTATACCTTGGTTTTACACCATTCTTTGAAACCCGCTTTGACGTTTCCTACTTTTTTGTTTCAACTGAACATGTTAAAAGCACCAAACCATGTTTCTGTCATCCATGCCATAATGGAATTGACTTTGGTGCGCCATACAATTTAAAAATAAAAGAAATGTGTGCTAGATTTCTTTTGTATCCTTAGCAGCTGATCTATAAATAAGCAGACAGTTTTCAAAACATCTGGAAAGTTGTGTGTTTTCCTTTTCCTTTTCATTTTGTTGCTGAAAATAGCTGAATGTTTTGCATTAGCAGTATCTGTTATAAGTGGGCTAGCAAAATGAATCATTCTTAGACCTAGTTATTTGTCATCCTGTTGCAGAGTGTACTGTATATGATGTGACATATAGCCCAAGAAAGCTGTAAAAATATGACATACATTCTAAACTGCCAAATTTAAGAAATAGAAAACAGAAAGAAAATAGGTGATGTAATAAGTTTTACTTCAGGTTGTTGGACTATGGTTGTTCTTTTCATCTCTCTTACTCTCTCTTTCTCTCAGGTTTGTATCATTTCACAGTATTGGAAGACATTGCAGTCGGTGATGCGATAGGAAGGGTTAAAGCGAATGACCTGGACATCGGTGAGAATGCGAAGTCATCCTATGACATTATTGAAGGAGATGGAATGGATATCTTTGAGATCACCTCTGACTCTCAGAGTCAGGAAGGCATTATTAGATTAAGAAAGGTAAATGGCATGGGAAATGGAAGAAATGTGGGTTTGTGGATCCTGGCAATAAGCAAAGTAGTTCTTAAAACAGAGGTGCAGAATTTTGGCTGGGGACCAGAGAAGATATGGACCACCAGCTCAAGAAATATATTTGATTTCATAGCTACCATGGTTGATATCAAAAAGACTAGGCAGCAGGATGTGACCGGTTTAATAGATTTCTTGGAAGATCACCCAGAAATCTAAGAAAGATAAATTGAGTTGAGAAGTCAAAAATACATCCCAGAAGAGAATAATGAAAAACCATTTTGGAAAGTATTTAATAAGGCTATTTCATTCATTCAGATCTCGGATGTCTTCTGCTTGTGTTCCCTTTATTTTTTTGAGCAGTATATATTACCTAATATGTTCTTGACAAATAAAATAAAATAAAAATCTGTACAACAATATACTCTTTTCTAATTCAGAATGTGTTCTATGGTCATTGTGTTTAGTTGGTATTTTCTGTATCTGGTATTCTGACCTAGGCTTCCTTAGAAATTAAACAGCACAAACGTAGTCCCAGCAAACCTCTTTAATTCATATGACAGTAAATTACTTTTGTTAAGGATATTGTTGTGTTAACAACCAGCAGAGCATAGAGCTATATAAACTTGTTGTATTTCTGAGAAAATAAATTCCTTCTCATGCAGCTCTTGGAAAATTCTGTTCATGGATTCCAAATGAACCATCATATCTCCTCCTTTAAGAAGATGTTATTTAAACAATTTCCATGTGAGATATATATGAGCACCCACACTATCACAAACATATAAACTCTTCAACTTGGTCCAACACCTAGCCGCAGAATCTTCGCCACGAATGTGGACAAGCTGCTGGTCACTCAGTGTCAGTCCAATGAATGAAGAGCTCATTCATTATCTCGGTTAAACTTGGCTAATTTCTTTGCATCTTCATCATCATCAGGATTCCATGCTGTTACATCCGGTGGATTATTAACTATGTCCCACAGTCCATCTCTATGCTGGGCAGGAGGTTATTCATTTGTACCCAGGTGACACACTGTTTAATGGAAGAGGGATTGTTTGTATTAAAATAATATATATATTTTTTACATATATATATATAAAAATCAAATATTTTCCCCAGCCTTTAAATGTTGCCTTTCTCTGCTTTATATCAGAAGCTACTATTTACTTCTTCTATAGATTCACAGAGAGTGACTATTCTAGAGATTTTAAGTTTCAGCTGTGTTCAGCACTCATTAGTAGATCCTGGTTGCAATCAAGCACATAGTTTTCACTTAACACACACCATAATAGATGCATATCTGTTATTGTTTTAAGTTCAAATATGCTTTAAATAATAATAACTTTATGCATTTGGAGCACTAAACTGACAAACGCTTTGGACTGGTATGATTTATTGCTGCTGAATTTGCAACGGTTCAAATGATACCGTTGTGTGATTGGCAAATTGTGTATATGCTGATTTCCAGCAACCTATTCATCGGTACAAAGATGTAGTAATTTCTGAGTTGGCAGAGAGGCAAGTGCTTGTCATGTTTACTAAAAATGGCAAAGTTACATTAGAACTAGATTCAAAAACTCTGCTGATTTTTAAAAAAAGATACGAAAATATGAATATATACTTAAGAGACTTTGTGAAAGAGTTCTGGAATTTTTATTTGTGCTCTTGATATTTGCATTGCAGATTTAAGCTTCTCTATGTTTCTTTTCTCCTTCTCTTTGTTCCGTTCTATGGGACATTGTGATGCAAATTTATATATCTTTCAAAAGCCTGACAAATTTGTACATTTGAAATGTTAATCATTGTGAGGCATCAAAGGGTTGGGTTGTGAATCCGCACATGTCAATGTTCTTGAAGTTGCGGTAGATATTAATCTTAGATGGTCATAAAATTTGTGATGTCTTATAACTCTTATTATTATTTCTTATCTGCATGTTTCAAATATTTATGAGCAAAACCAATCAGAAGTGCTTCTCTCCAAGGCCTATAGAAATGATTGGCAAATTGTGAATATGAATATCCAATCACTCTTGCTCTATAGAGATGCTGGGAATCTAAGAGTTTTTCTTTTCTTTTTCTTGGCACTTCTGATACAAAGATCATTTTGCATATAGCATGTACAATTGACTTAATTGCACATCAACTTATGTATCCAGTTATTGTAGGAGGGCTGTTTCTCTCATAGTACTGTCTTTTGGAATTCTTATGCAAATAATAATAATAATAATAATAATAATAATAATAATAATAACAACAACAACAACAACAACAACAACAACAATATTTTTTTATTAAATAAGAATTTTACAAAACACATCAAGAAACTGCAGCTTCCTGCAATAACACCAGCAGAACTGCAAAAAACTGTGTTACTCGGAACATCGTACATCTTAAGAAGGTACTTGGTTGATACCTAGGACACTGGCAGCAACCCGTATCAACTATTAGCACCAGTCAATGGTATTTGTGATGCATTTTTGAATGTTCAGTTGACTTGAGTTTCATGTTTAATGAATAAAGTGTACAATAATAATAACATTATTAAAATGTTATTAAAAATAACATTTTTAAATGATCAGTTGACTGAGTTTCATGTTTAATGAATAAAAGAGATAATAATAATAATAATACCCTTTGGCACTGGCAAAATCACCATCCGTCAATTACAAAGGGCAACTTTATTTGGAACAGCTTAGCCCCATCAAACAATATCTGTCTACCCCAGGTCCTTATGAAGTTGATAGGTAGATGAGAATGCCAAGTCCAATCTAAACATCTGGCTGACTGTATGACCAATAATAATAATAACGAATAGAGACCTATACTCTAGTGTTTCGGGAGCAAATGTGAAGAGACAGATTAACTCACTAATATAATCATATTTATTCAGATCTTCAGTGCATTTATGCACTTAACAACTCTTCTCTTCAAAGTAACTCTCTAAAACCTGTAATTCTAATAAGAAGGCTTAAAACATCTATGAAAACAAATGATCACGTTGCTTAAATCTCTAAAGCTGTGCTCCATCAGTTTCTCAATAATTAAAAACTATATTCACCTTCTTAATTCTTTGAGCTTCAGCTTAACAGCCAGATAATTTCCTTGCAAGTTGTGCTCTCAATGACCAACTCTAAAGTCTCATTAAACCAATAGTGGGGTCTCTTTAAGTCAGGAGAAAAGAACATGGGCCATGTTTAAATGGAGACTTTAAATGTAATTTTGAAACTCACTTATGCCATGAAGACAAAATTGTTCTCTTTTTTTCTCAGAGGTTTGTTGTCGTTTTTACTCGTAACTGTTTTTCCTGTTACATGTACTGTTACCCTGTTTCCCCTAAAATAAGACATCCCCTGATAATAAGCCCAATCGTGCTTTTGAGCACATGCACTAAAATAAGCCCCTCTGAAAATCAGCCCTCCCCCAAAATATTTAAACACATGCGCATCTGGTTCCCGCCATTTCCTCTGGTTTCCTCCATGCGCCCCAAGCTAATAAGACCTCCCTGAAAATAAGGCCAAGCGCTTATTTCAGGGTTCAAAAAAATATAAGACAGGGTTTTATTTTTGGGGAAACATGGGTATGTTCTTGCCTTTTTTGAATTGGAGTTATTATGATTTGAATCTGAATGTAGTTGGCCTCTCAGACATGAATGTTTCTATTTTTGCTAATACTAATGTGTTAAATTCCAAGCAAAACTAAATCTCTGTTGCACCACCTTGAAAACTTTTCCATTCCTCCAATGCTGCTTTGTTTAACTGTACCAGAAAGTTAAACTTCAAGAGAGATATTGTAAAAGTCTCTTGATCGTTATAATACACAACTATTCTTATAAACTTCAGTTAAATGGATACCACAATGTTCCTCTCCCCATATAACTAGATCTCAATTGTTCTGACTTGTTTGATCTTAATCAAAGAACAATAC
The DNA here is from genome assembly GCF_029215685.1 of Pituophis catenifer annectens. Lineage (NCBI taxonomy): Eukaryota > Metazoa > Chordata > Lepidosauria > Squamata > Colubridae > Pituophis > Pituophis catenifer. The sequence goes on along the minus strand of NW_027256893.1, from coordinate 12,055,887 downwards.
CTTCAGTCTGGAGTTTTTTTTTCCCCACACATTTCTGCAAACAATAGAATTCTTCTGCCACATGAAACTTGTTCATTTCTCTCTCTTTGCTCCTTAACTACAGTGAACAGAATGACAATTAGCTGAGTTACTAATATGCAATGTAGGTCATTAGCAGTAAAAAAAAATCTTTCCATAGCAAAAGAAAAAGAGAAAGAGAAAAAAAATCCAAGTGAGAAACCTTTATATATGTTATTGTTTTCTTTTTTAAAAAAAATAATAATTGGAGATTGCAAATCTCCAATTTGGTGGGGTTTCACTAAGGCTTACCAAATAAATGAGACATTAATAAACACTCGTGAAATTGGCAGCCACGAGAAAAGAAAGGGAAAAGGTCAAGAAATGGAAGAGAAGCAGATGTATCGTCACTGCATTGTCTTGTTCTTGCTGTTGTGATCATCTAGAAAAAAAAAAAAAGCTTTTGTGTTTCTCATTCTTAACAGCCCTTGGATTTTGAGACCAAAAATTCATATACGCTGAAGGTAGAAGCAAGCAATATGTATATTGATCCACGTTTCATCAGCATGGGACCTTTCAAAGATACGGCAACCTTAAAAATTGTAGTGGAAGATGCTGATGAACCCCCAGTCTTTTCATCACCAACGTATCTACTGGAAGTGCATGAAAATGCTGCAATTAACTCCGTGATTGGTCAGGTGACCGCCCATGATCCAGATGGATCTTCAAGCTCTATAAGGTACTCCTGCTTTAAAACAATTCTTCCTGTTGAACAATAACAATAGCAATAGCTTAGACTTATATACCTAATATATCTAATAGCTTAGACTTATATACTATCTTACAGTGCTTTACAGCCTTCTCTAAGCGGTTTTACAGAGTCAGCCTCTTGCCCCCAACAATCTGGGTCCTCATTTTACCCACCTCGGAAGGATGGAAAGCTGAGTCAACCTTGAGCCTGGTGAGATTTGAAATGCCAAATTGTAGGCAGCCAGCAGGCAGCAGAAGCAGCCTGCAGTACTGCACTCTAACCACTGCGCCACTGTGGCTCAAAGGGCTCCATAGTGCATGATACCTGATGTACCATCTCCAATCTCCAGTTCTGTTTGACCACCACCACCCCAAAAGAAAATTTAGGCATTAAATTTAGTCAGATCATTTTTCCACCTAAGTAAAGTCAACTCTGTCCACGGTTTTCTAGATTTTCAAATAAGAGGAATCTTTTCTTTGTCTGACCTAGAAATATTGGTTCCTCAATTAGTAAACTTCTACATACTATGCCACTAAGCTAGTGGGCACATTTACAAATAAAATAGACATGTATAGTCCTATGATCTTTATTTTCCAACTGTATTACTGTTAGAAAATGCAGCTACTGTAATTCATTTGTGAGAGGTGGTTGTTGTTTTTTTTCCATTAGAAATAATGTGAATGATATCTGGTAGGTCTTTTATTGTATTGTTCTTTTGGTCATATGGTGAACTGCTAAGAAACTTTTGACTGCAAGAAATATTAAGTCTAACGAAACAAATACACCCACACGTATGCTTTGATATAAAAATGATTCTGGAGGCTGGTGTTTTCCTTTGCAGCAGGCTAGCTTAAATGTTAAATATAATTAAAAGAACGTTTGTATATTTTATTTTTTAAAAAAAGTGGTTTAAAAGCGGGCACTGTATTGAAGATCCACCTACTCCATTTTTCTCTCTTCCTCTTCCTCCTTATCGAAAAAAATTATATATAATGGCTATCAAGTGCATCTGATCCAAGAACATTTTCTGGCTTAAGGAAATATATGCCACAGATTGAATTTGCTGGTCTTCAAGGTGCTTTAAAAAAAAAATTATCTACGTAAACATTCAGGCTGATCAGAAAATGTCGTGAGGAAAAGTTCTTAAATCCATCACCTTTAGGCACTTCTTCATTTTTAATTGCTTTGGAAATGTTTCTTTGCCTCATGAGTGCAGGCCTACACCAAATTCTTTGAAGCCGCCATCTGTGCAATAGGATTATACAAGGCTGGTGGTTAATCAGATAAGAAATTTCAAGTTATTAAGTCACAAGAGGAAAAAAATTGGAGGCAGAAATTCCTGACTGGTTATTGAAAGTATATATCTTTCTGTGCCAATAACCCTATTTAAGCCTTGTGAGCATTTCCTGCCCCATAAAATCCACCACGTATGATGGCATTTCACATGTTTTAATTAAAATATAGAAAACTAGCATGTGTGTCTGTCTCCCCTTTCTCATCTGGATTCTTTCTGATATGCATACTGATTCAGCCTTTCTAATGTTTATGATGCTTATAGCCTGCGTTTCTTTAGTTGTGTATTTTTTTAAAAAAATGTCTGTTTGCGGATCTGTGGTCTCTGAGCAAGCCAATGCTTTAATTTCAGTTCTGTCAAGCGCAAAAAATCGGGAGCCAGGGTTGATTCCAAAATGAACTATCTGTAAACAAGACTCTGAACTACTAACAGTCAAGGTAAATGGTTGGTAGAATCCCTACTGGAATTCAAATGGGGCTGAACCAGGGGTGAAATGCTCCCGGTTCGGACTGGATCGCCCGATCCGGTAGCGATAGAGGTGGGTGGTTCAGAGAACCAGTAGCAAAAATCCCTGCCCCCCCCCCCCATTGCCCAGCTGAGCCATGCAATCATCAGAGGCTTTTTTTTTTTAAAGCATTTTTTCTACAATCTCTTTGGCCAAAAAAAATGCTTTTAAAAGTAAAAAACAAAAGCCTCTGATGATCGTGCGGCTCAGCTGGGATTGTCAAAGGCTTTTAAAAGCATTTTTTCTACAACCTCTTCAGCCCAAGAGGTTATAGAAAAAATGTTGTTAAAGGGAAAAAAAGCCTCTGCCGATCAGGCAAGTCAGGTGGGATCGTCAGAAGCTTTAAAAAAGAAAGAAAGAAAGCCTCTGCCGATTAGGCAAGTCATCTCGGATCGTCAGAGGCTTTAAAAGCATTTTTTAAACAACCTCTTCAGCCAAAGAGGTTGTAGAAAAAATGGTTTTAAAAGTAAAAAAAAAAAAAAAAAAGTTGGCCATGCCCACTCAGTCATATTACCCCACCACCACCACCACCAAGCCACGCCCACAGAACCGGTAGTAACAAATTTTACATTTCACCACTGGGGCTGAATTTAGCTCTCTTGTGGATGCAAAGTGACTCTAAACTGATGAAGTGCTTGACCCCTCCTCCTCCTTCAGGCTCTGCCTGTTCATCTGCTACAACTTCATTTTTAATTAATAGGTTCCTTAAAGCAGTGAGGTCTTTCCCCAGGCTCAATCTCAGAATCTCTTTAGGGATGAGAGAGATTGTGCTTGTGCAGGATCCAAAACACATGTTCCAAATGATTTTTTTGAAGCATACACAGTCCTATTATAGACTCCTATATTATTAAGTAGAGCAGAATCTTGGGATTGTTGACTTTTAGCGCAGACTTTGACATTCCATATATTTCATGACAAATGATAAGGATACTATTTTCAGATACAGTGTTTATTTATTTATTTATTTATTGGTTCGATTTATATGCCGTCCTTCTCCGGAGACTCAGGGTGGCTTACAATGCGTTAAGCAATAGCCTTCGTACTTTTGTATATACCTGCTTAGTAGGGCTTTCGACCCCCCCCCACCAAGCGCTGTTCTTTTTTATACAAAGTCATCTTATTGCCCCCACAATCCGGGTCCTCATTTTACCTACCTCGAAAGGATGGAAGGCTGAGTCAACCTTGAGTTTGGTGAGATTTGAACTTGCAGTAATTGCAGGCAGCTGGTGCTACTTAACAGCACTTTAGTCTGCTGTGCCACCAAGGCTCTTGGTGTTGTTTTCTTTAGCATGGCAAGAATATTTTTCCTGGATAATTTAGCTATTCTGTAGCCTTCATTAATATTGTTAAATCGTCACCGATGACTCTTCGTGATTTTCAAAGTACTATCAAGGGACATGATGAGAGTGGGTAGCACAGCTGGATGAGTGAGCTAAAGAACTGTGATCAGGAGAATGAATGGAAAGGGGAAACAGATTATACAGAAATCAATATCCATATGCAACTTTCCTTCTAAAGGGATTTTACATGAAACATATCATAATGTGTAGTTATGTAAATCTACCTATTGTAAGTCATCTCTCTTTCATAAACCTTTTAGCAGACAAATCTAGACATGTGTCATTTTTCCCTTTTTCCCCCTTTCTTAGCAGAATATGCTGAAATAAAATAGAAATGGTTGTCACAGACAATTGAAACACAGATGATTCAAGTTCAATAACTGATTTACTGAGAACTTTGTATTGTTCGTTTTATTTTATAAATTAAACCATAGCTAGATATCTTTCCATCTGCTCCTGGCTCAGTATGCTTATTATATAATTTAAAATAATATTTAACAAATTGATTTATTACCTTCTCCATTGTTGAAACACATCTGTTGCCATCCTAAATAGAAATAAGAATGATGATGATCTAACTCTATCCAGAATCAATTATCACTGAGCAATTATTAGCAGATCAAAGGAAGTTCATTACCAGAAATAAATTATTCAGAGATACACAACTGAAGGAGATTCCAATTTTTTTTTGTTTTTGCTAAAAGTGGAAGATCCAATACAGTAGTAGAACATTTGAAGGAACAACAAGTATAAATATAGAGGAAACAGCTGATATGAACTACATAAATGATAACTTAGAAGAAGTAATAACAACAGAATTAGGACAGGCCAGCAATGCGGCAAACTATAAACTGACCTCCAGACAAGATGAATTAAAAAAGAAAAATGTGTTATGTGTAGAACTAACAATAGACGCGGTGGCTCAGTGGCTAAGATGCTGAGCTTGTCGATCGAAAGGTTGACAGTTCAGCGATTCGAATCCCTAGTGCCGTGTAATGGGGTGAGCTCCCGTTACTTGTCCCAGCTTCTGCCAACCTAGCAGTTCGAAAGCACATAAAAAATGCAAGTAGAAAAATAGGGACCACCTTTGAAAGTTTGAAAGTTTATTAGATTTCTATACCGCCCTTCTCCCAGGGTACTCAGGGCGGTGTACAGCCATATTAAAATACATAAATTTATAAAATTTAAAACCAATTAAAATCAAATATATAAAATTTGGCCCTCAAATTAAAACACACATACACCCATTTAAAATTCATATTAGGCCAGTCCGGCTTGCTGAAACAGAAGGGTCTTAAGGGTGCGGTGAAAAGTACGCAGGTCGGGGCTAAGACGAAGCTCTAGCGGCAGCTCATTCCAAAGGGCTGGTGCCCCCACAGAGAAGGCTCTCCCCCTGGGTGTCGCCAGTCGGCATTGTTTGGCCGACGGCATCCTGAGGAGCCCCTCTCTGTGGGAGCGTATTGGCTGGTGGGAGGCTATTGGTGGCAAAAGACGGTCTCGTATGTACCCTGGTCCTAAGCCATGGAGCACTTTAAAGGTGGTGACCAACACCTTGAATCGCACTCAGAAGACCAATGGGAGCCAGTGCAGCTCGCGCAGGAGAGGTGTTACGTGGGTGCGCCAAGTCTCACCCATAACCACCCGCGCGGCCGCATTCTGGACCAGCTGGAGCCTCCGAGTGCTCTTCAAGAGGAGCCCCATGTAGAGAGTGTTGCAGTAGTCCAGACGGGACATGACGAGGGCATGAGTGACCATGCGCAGGGCATCCCGGTCCAGAAAGGGACGCAACTGGTGCATCAGGCGAACCCAATAGAAAGCTCCCCTGGCCACAGCCGTCATGTGATCTTCCAAAGACAGCCGTGCACCCAGGAGAACACCCAAGTTGTGAGCCCTCTCTGAGGGGGCCAGGGTCTCACCCCCAATAGTCAGCGATGGCGCCAGCTGACTATACCGGGACGCCGGGAGCCACAGCCACTCAGTCTTTGGTGGGAAGGTAACAGCATTCCGTGCGCCTTTGGCATTTAGTCATGCTGGCCACATGACCATGGAGACGTCTTCGGACAGTGCTGGCTCTTCAGTTTTGAAACGGAGATGAGCACTGCCCCTAGAGTCAGGAACGACTAGCTCATATGTGAGAGAGGAACCTTTACCTTACCTTTACCTTTACCAATAGAAAGACTGCCTGCAATGAAAGTAGTGTCCAAAAACAACCCGGCATTTATAACGGATGTTAATAAGATGCTTGCAAGGATTAACATCTATTGAACAGACTAATCAGCTTGCCTACAATACAACAATAATGGGAACTGAAATTCAAAAACTAAAAGCAAAGTTATATTCAGTCCCAAAGTGGAAGATCAGACTGGAGACCAAGGTAAAGAAATTAAGGTCAGATGCGAATAATTTAAAAAAGGTGAAAGAGAAATATATATATATAGACTGTGCGCTCAACACAAGTCTAATTAAAAGAAAATAATTGGCTCAGCACCAGAAAAATTGAAGAAGCTTTGGAAATCATAAAACAACTAATAACAGCAATAACTTGGAAAATTGAATGCTGTGAGGCACAAATCATCCAACTGAACTAAAATCAGCTATTTCAGTGAAACCAGAGGCAATTGTACCAACCTATTTGGTTCATTACCACATAGTTGGATCATCAGAAGTTTGGAAACAACTGGTGTCAATGAAAACATTAAACTGGAAGCAGTCGAAGAAAGAATTGATGGTTGGAAAAATAAGCCCTTTATTAGTCCTTATCAACACTAGGTAAGGCATCTGCCTGGTGATTCATTACCACCCTTATTATTTGTAATTGCTTTTGCTGTGATCCTACCTTCTGAAAGAATCAAACGTTGAAAGAAAACAAATGTTGGCTATCCAATAGCAACAATACAAATAAAATCTCACATTTGCTTTATATCTATAATCGGAAGCTGTTTGGAAAAATCTAAAACTGAAATCCAGTCATTGACAAGCACCGTGAGAATTTTCAGCACAGATACAGCAATGGAATTTGGCCTAGAGAAATTTGCTACAGTAGCAATAAATTGGTACAAAATCACAAACAGTAATGGAATTGAAATGCCGTATAACCAAACCATCAGGCGCCATCAGGACGAAACCTCCAATCATCTGCACATTTCATAGTTGGATAATATCAAGCACGGACAAGTCAAAAATGTGATTAGCTAAGAATACCATCTTTTGAGTACATTCAAGAGTGAGAAAATTGCTAAAGACAAAAATGAATGTCAGAAATAACATCCAAGCTGACAATACCTGGGCCATATCCACGATACAAAACAGTGCTGGAATTATTAACTGGACACAAGCTGAAGGGGACTGTTTGGACTGAAAAACAAAACAAGCCAAAAAACCTGATGACTATTCACTATGCATTATATCCCTGTAGTGATACTGATTATAAGTTTATAAGTGCCCCACAGAAATGGAGGCAGAGGTTTATTTCAAGATAAATTGTCTAAGAATTTCAGATTGTTGTGTACATCATCATCATCATCATAAAGACTTGAAAGATGGATTAAAAAAGGAATCTAAACATCTGGCTGACTGTGTGAATTATTACTATTATTATTATTATTATTATTATTATTATTATTATTATTATTATTATTATTATTAGTTAATCTTTAGTGAGATTCACAGCCTTTGAGGCTGGTCAATAGCTCAGCAGCTCGAGTCCTAACCAAGGACCTAGGAACTGTTAAGGTATCGTCGGAGGATGTAAGCTGTTCCGAGTAAGGTGGTTTTTTGTAGAGTCAAAATGTTCAAGTCCGGCAAATTTAGAATTTCTAAATAGCGGGGTAGCCCTTTGGGTATTGCTCCGAGGGCTCCAATTACAATCGGGACAACACATGATTTCTTTTTCCACAGTCGCTCAACTTCAATTTGTAAGTCCCGGTACTTTGTGATTTTTTCTTGCTGCTTATCTTCAATTCGTGCATCACCAGGTATTGCAATGTCAATGAACCATACTTTTTTCTTTTCAACTATTGTTATGTCAGGTGTGTTGTGGACCAAGTGCCTGTCAGTCTGAATCCTAAAGTCCCACAAGATCTTGAGTTTCTCATTCTCTAAAACTTTCTCAACCTGATGTTCTAAAACTTTCTCAACCTGATGTTTATTATTATTATTATTATTATTATTATTATTATTATTATTATTATTATTATTATTATTATTAATTGGCTTAAGATGGGAACCATCAAGAAAGAAATGGGAGGTTTAATACTCGCTGCTCAAGAACAAACATTACAAACTAATGCCATGAAAGCGAAGATAGAAAAATCCACCGACAATCCAAACTGCGGACTTTGCAACAACAAAGTCGAAACTGTTTCACATTTAATATGTGAATGCAGCAAAATCGCACAAGCTGATTACAAAGCTAGACACGACCGAGTTGCTAAATTAATCCATTGGTCATTATGTAAAAAATATGACTTACCTGTATCCAAAAAGTCATGGGAACATAAAGTGGAAAAAGTTATAGAAAATGAGAAGGTGAAGATCTTGTGGGACTTTCGAATACAGATGGATCATCACTTGGAACACAACACGCCAGATATCACAGTTGTCAAAAACCGAAATGTACAATTTATTGACATTGCGGTACCAGGAGATGCCAGAGTCGAAGAAAAAGAACTGGAAAAAAATCACGAAATATTGCGACCTGGCCATTGAAACTACGGGATTATGGATGAAACATGTAACAGTGATACCCATTGTCATCGGGGCACTTGGTACCATGTCCATGACTTTATAAGATGCATCAACAAATTGCAGCTTCCTGCAATAACACCAGCGGAACTGCAAAAATCTGCGCTACTCAGAACATCGTACATCTTAAGAAGGTATTTGGTTGGTACCTAGGACACTGGCAGCAATCCATATCAACCATTGGCACCAGTCAATGGTATTTGTGATGCATTTTTGAATGTTCAGTTGACTGAGTTTCATGTTTAATGAATAAAGTATACAATAATAATAGTCTACTCTTATTCTTTTTTGCAATTACTAAACCAGCATCTTCTCTAGTTTACTACCTTTTTCAAAATATTTTTTTTAATTGGCAAACTTCATCTTCACAACATGTTGGTCCGATTTCATCCATTAAGTCTAGTTGTTTACTAAATGTTTCCAGCTTTTTGTCTAAATCCAAAGTGGCTTCTGTTTTTGTCTTAATTCTAGTTTCTTCAATTCATTAATCAATATGTCTATTTTCATGTGGCTTTTTTCCCCCTGTTTGACAGTTCTCTCAAATCCCTGCTGAAAATAAAGAAATCTCAGGAGTTAGTTGTCTACTGTGCTGACATTAAAGTTAACAAAATAATCTAATTATTTCCAGCTTTCTTCTATGAAACAAGTTATGGAAGTTCAGTGCTTGAAATTCATTGTCCAAATTATACAGTTCTGGGGACAGATACAGTTGGGATATTTTTTATCTTTTGTATGCTCTGAAGTGTCTTTTTACGAGAGGATCCAAATTGTCATGCAACCTTGTTGCTTAAAAAGAACCAGGCTAACCAAAGAGTGGACACTTTAGAATCTCAAAGTTGGCTAAATACTTATAGAAGATGATGAGGCTGAGCCCAAGGGAGGGGTCAAATGCATCATCAATCATGAGTTCCTTCCTGCCCACAAGAGATCAAAGTCCAGCCCACCCTGAATTCCTTTGTATTCTTAACTCCCATTAATTTCCCTTGACCGTTAGTAGTTCAGATTCTTGTATAAAGCTTAAGTTTGCAATAAATCTTTATACTCATTTGAACTGCCTGAATCTCCTTATTTCACTGGCACTTGACAATACTGAAATGTACCAATCAGTGGTGGGTTTCAAAATATTTTACTACCGGTTCTGTGGTTGATGCTTGGTGGGCCTGGCATGGCTTGGTGGGCATGGCTTGGTGGGCGTGGCAGGGGAAGTATAGTGTAAAATCTCCATTCCCTCCCCACTCCAGGGGAAGGATACTGCAAAATCCCCATTTTCTCCCAATCAGCTGGGACTTGGGAGGCAGAGAATAGATGGGGCTGGGGCCAGTCAGACTTTTTACTACCGGTTCTCTGAGCTACTCAAAATTTCCACTACCGGTTCTCCAGAACTGGTCAGAACCTGCTGAAACCCACCTCTGGTGCCAATAAAGGAAAATATTTGCAGCTGAGGGTTGAAATGTGGGGTCCTTGATGTTTTCTGGGCTTACAGTAGCTACACTAGCACTGATAATGTTATCTAGTTTGGTTAAGGAAACATCTCCAAGAAATCAAGCAGGCTCAGAGAGTACCAAGAACCTCATACTAAAATGTTCCGAGTTATAGGATGGTTTTATTCAAAATCATTATAAATTCAAACAGATATAGTCCATTTAAAAATGTAATTTGTAGCTGAGGGGAGTTGTGATGAATTGCATAGTTTAGTGATGTGTGAACAGCTGGAGAAGGGTGTCATCTAAGGAAAAGAACCAAGTCCTAAAGCCATATAAACCACTAAAACTGGGTTTTATTGCTGGGTAGCTTCTGACAAACAAGTGTCTTTAGTCGGCTCCATAGATTTTCAATTGGGTTAAGATCTGGGCTATTCCCAGGCCATTCCAGCAGTAGAATGTGATTATCTTGAAACTCCCCCCCAAAATGGTATTATTAGCCATCAAACCTCAAAATACACTTTTCCCAAAAGGTTTCCACAATTTTGGCCAGTACTGTAAAATCCAGAACGGTATATCATCTTCAGCAAAAATAAATCATTTTCTTAATACACAGCAGGCTTTAAAATCCCAGATAAAATATTTTATGCCTTCCCAAGCCGTAGCTGTTTATCTCAGTCACCTAGTAGCATGCCCTCTCTGGTTGGCATTGCTGAGATACAGTGATTTACAGTTTCAATATTGTGATTCACGTCTCAGCAGGAAAAAGCTGAAAAGGCTGGGAAGGTTGAGATTTGGTTGTAAAGCTTTAATTTGCATCAATACAAAACAGCATTTTGGTGGAAAGGAATAAAAAGGCAAGGAAGTAGAGTTACATTCAAATCCATATTTCTGAACCATCAACTGAAGAAATGTGTCTCACCACCAGAGGTGGGTTTCAGTAGGTTCTGACCAGTTCTGGAGAACCGGTAGCGGAAATTTTGAGTAGTTCGGATAACCGGTAGTAAAAATTCTGACTGGTCCTGCCCCCATCTATTCTCTGCCTCCCAAGTCCCAGCTGATTGAGAGGAAATGGGGATTTAGTAGTAATCTTCCCCTGGAGTGGGGTGGGAATGGAGATTTTACAATATCCTTCCCCTGCCATGCCCACCAAGCCACACCCACTGAACTGGTAGTAAACCATTTTGAAACCCACCACTGCTCACTACCTACTCCCTCCAAACTCATTTTCCACATCAGCTACCACAACTCAATAAATCGTGACATTACTGAAGCAATTTTACAAGTTATTAATTAGTAAGTTATTCTTTCCATCCGCTTTTCTCCATTTGATAAAAATGTTCCTTCATATGCTGCTTAGATATTTGACATTACCCTCATTAAAAGCAATAATACTATCATATAATTACCAAAACCATCGTATGCGATATATATATTGGTCTGAAATCAGAGGAAGAAAGGGTTGTTTTTTTTCTTCCTGGCAACCTGTAAACTGGCTTTGTTTTTCCAGAAAAAGAAAAAAAAATCTACTTTTTAAATACATTTTGATCTCACGAAGAGCTTGTTGAAAATCAATGTGGAAAATTTCACAAATCTCCAGTTTTGTTTCTGTTTACAGAGCTACGGGGATTATAACTTGAAATTTGTCCAGTGAAGTGTTTCTTTATGTTACTAAATAAAATTGATTGAAAATATGACTTTTTGCTCCAGATGTAAATTGGAGTTCATTCATTTTAATGGAAGGATTGCCTATTTAATGTTCATTTGTTCCTGTGATCTTTCTAAATATGCGTTCTTGAATCATTCCAAAATCTATCTGATGGGGCTTAAGTTGAACTGAACAGGGAATCCTGTTTTCTTTTGTCTTCAGAAAGCTTGCACTTTAACTGGTAGATTTAGCAATCAAACCACAGTTTCATGAACGTTTGGAAATTTCATCCATCCATCCCTCCTTACAGGATGTTCAGGACAATGCCAAATTCCTTCTATATGGATAGCTCAGGACATAGCTATAAGTCCTAGGGGCTGCTTTGTTATTGCATTGGGCGTTTCTGATTTCATGAACTCGTTTGATTTTGTGATCTTTTCCATTATCCCTGGGGAGTCCTCAGGTTCACCGTTGCGACCCTTATTGTTTTCTCCTTGATTTCATTTTTCAGTTCTGTTATTGCATCTATATTGATGGTTTTCAGATGTATTCTTTTGTCACTGCTCTGAATAATTTGGCATAGCCATCTCTTTTCAATGTCTAAGCAGAAATTCTGATTGGATGGGCCTTCACAGCCTTAAATGCAGGGGTGGGCTTCAAAAATTTTAGCAAGGGGACTCTGCCCGGTTGCTGGGTGGGCGTGGCCATGGTGGGCGTGGCCTAGTCGGCCTCCTGCACCATGGTGTGTGGGGGGGCATTTTTGGCCTCCCCGGGCTCTGGAGACTTTCCTTGAGCCTCCAGGAGGGCGAAAACGGCCTCCCCATGGTCTGGAGGCCCTCTGGAGGCTGGAAACAGGCTCGTTTCCAGCCTCCCCAAACTTCCGGTTGGCCCATTTTTCCGCCTCCCCAAGCCTCTGTGCGTGCCCTGCACTTACTTGCATCCAAAACGTGCTGCATGGGGACTCCTGGGAGGGGAGGGATGGGCAGGGCCAACCAGGAGTGGGATTTGGGGGTTCTCCGAATGGCACAGAATCTTATCTAGAGGTTCTCCCGAACCCCTGCAAACCCCCAGCAGCCCACCCCTGCTTACATAGAACATGAAAGCAAACAGAAGGTAGACATTATAGTCCATCTTGGTTATATCCTCTCCTTTCCTCCACTTTTCTTTATTCTTTTGGCTCAAGGCTTCAGCTACAGGTTTCTTTTAGAGTATTCCATTAAAAAAAAATGAAAAGTGCTAATTTCCATTTCATGAATATTCAAAGGATCCATCAGTTTCTCACTACTAAGATGGCTAAGCAGTTGGTTCATGCCCTGGTTATCTCTCTCTTGAATTATTATGGAAGCTGTTGGCTGAGTTACCCAAGACTTGTGCCAACGTTTGATCTCTGTACAGCTTGCTGCTATTTGTAAGCAATCTGTACAAGAAGGAAGGCAGGACCTTCCTTCTTTCATGTCTACCTCTTCTTAATGCCTGGTATTTTGCATAAAGGTCCACCCAGCAATTTAAAGGAGCTTCTGGTGGTTCATAAATGCACAAATTTAATCCAAATATCAGACCATATGTTTTCTTTAGAATCATAGGGATAGAAGGGACTTTGGAGGTCTTTTACTCCAACCCCCTGCCCAGGACAGGAGTCCTTATTCTATCTTGGACAATTGGTTGTCCAATCTTATCTTGAAAACCTCCAGCAATGGAATATTTCTGTAGTAGAAGAGGCAGATTGTGGTTGCAACACTTTTCGTGTCTGTCTCCATTTAAAAAAATAATAATAATACCCTCTCAAATTACATTTTACAGTCAGATTACCTAAGGTTTAAAAGCACTAAAACACTATTTTTCTTGAAATGGTGTGAAACCATTTAAATTAATTAATGTATGCTTATTAATTTGTACGTTCAGATATTATTATTATTATTATTATTATTATTATTATTATTATTATTATTAATAGATATTATGATTATCTCTTTTATTCATTAAACATGAAACTCAGTCAACTGAACATTTAAAAATGTGTTACAAATATCATTGACTGGTGCTAATGGTGATACGGGTTGCTGCCAGCATCCTAGGTATCAACCAAGTACCTTCTTAAGATGTACGATGTTCCGAGTAGCACAGTTTTTTGCAGTTCCACTAGTGTTATTGCAGGAAGCTGCAATTTTTGGGTTGTTTTGTAAAATTCTTGGACATGGTACCAAGTGCCCCGATGACAATGGGTATCATTGTTACATGTTTCATCCATAATCGCGTAGTTTCGATGGCCAGGTTGCAATATTTCATGATTTTTTCCAGTTCTTTTTCTTTGACTCTGGTGTACAATAAATTGTACGTTTTGGTTTTCAACAACTGTGATAACTGGCGTGTTGTATTCCAAATGATGATCCATCTGTATTCGAAAGTCCCACAAGATCTTCACCTACTCATTTTCGATTACTTTTTCCACTTTATGCTTCATTATTATTATTATCTCTTTTATTCATCAAACATGAAACTCAGTCAACTCAACATTTAAAAATGTGTCACAAATACCATTGACTGGTGGTAATGGTTGATACGGGTTGCTGCCAGAGTCATAGGTATCAACCAGGAGTGAAATGCTCCCGGTTCAGACCAGATCACCCGATCTGGTAGCGATGGCGGTGAGTGGTTCAGAGAACCAGTAGCAGAAATCCCTGCCCCCCCCCATGCCCAGCTGAGCCGCGCGATCATCAGAGGCTTTTTTTTTTTTTTTACTTTTAAAAGCACTTTTTCTACAAAAAAAAATCCTCTGGTGATCGTGTGGCTCAGCTGGGATTGTCAGAACCTTTTAAAAACATTTTTTCTACAACCTCTTCAGCTGAAGAGGTTATAGAAAAAATGCTTTTAAAAGAAAAAAAAAGCCTCTGATGATCAGGCAACTCAGCTGGGATCGTCAGAGCCTTTTAAAAGCATTTTTTTTTACAATTTCTTCGGCTGAAGAGGTTGTAGAAAAAATGCTTTTAAAAGTAAAAAAAAAAGTTGGCCACGCCCACCCTGTCACGTTACCCCTCCACCAAGCCACGCCCACAGAACTGGTAGTAACAAATTTTACATTTCACCACTGGTATCAGCCAAGTACCTTCTTAAAATATTTGATGTTCCAAGTAGTGCAGCTTTTTGCAGTTCCACTGGTGTTATTGCAAGAAGCTGCAATATTATTATAATAACATTTATTATTATTATTATTATTATTATTATTATTATTATTATTATTATTATTATTATTATTTTTAAGGCTCTTGTGGCCTTGAAGCTCCATATTTTATACTCTAATTTACAATGTTACAGGATGAATTGTGAGCTTTATCCTGCATGATATTTAGTTATGGGGTATGCTATATTTACAATTGCTGCTCCTCCTTTTCCTCCTTTTCCTTTAAGTTATGTATGACAAAATGTATTTTGGGTATATAACCAAGTTTTAATGCAATGCATTTTCTCAGATCTGGTCTTAATCAGATCTGAGAAATCAGATCAGAACAAAATTTGGAAGAGAAAAACTTTTTAACGATTCCTCATGTACTCAACAGCTTGAGTTGTGGTATGAGATAGCTAATTAATTAATTAATAGCTGCATGGTATGGAAGAATACTGCATAGATGCAAATGAATTAGTGTGATGTTTGGAACATCACACTTTAGAATGATGCTTCATTCTAAATAATATGCTTCTGTATTTAAATTCTACATTAGGATTTAGTAGAACCATAAAAGCTGTGGTTGCTGGTACTATATCATTTTTTTCCCTCTCCAGTCCTTTTACTTCTTGCTTTCTCTTTCGCTCTCTGCATGGCCTGTCAGAAATCTGAATGTTTAATTTCCCAGTTTGGTTTCTTTTACAAGTAATGCATTAATAAAACAATTCCATGAAAATGGACCGGCATAAAAGCTTTCCTGAAGAATTTTCAGGGAGTTCTAAATCACCATTTTGTTTAATGCACTGTTTGAGCAATTTACTACTGAGATTTTTTCCTTTGTCAAATGGGCTTTCTGTGTTTAGGCTGCATAATGCACCTGCACCTTCTCATTTGCTCTGCTATCAGATCAAAGTTGTTTTGTGAGACACCAGTTCATAAAATGGTCATTTTTCAGCCTTTAAAAGTATTTTACTTGTGAAAAGATGCTTTTTTTAAAAAAAAAAAAAAGCTATTGTCTTCAGAATTGGTTTACAACATACGGATGACCTATTTACCTTATTACTTTAAAGTCATTTTTGTTGGAGGGCTTGCTGCATCTTTAAAACACAGAGACATGTAGAAAACAACCTTCCCTCTTAATGTATTGACAGAATTATCAGCAGTGGCGATGAAATACAACAGGAGTTGTCCAATAAAAGTGATGGGTTGTCTAATTAACTCTTGATTCGCGGTAGTTTTGGAAAGACTGCTACCGACTGATCTTAGTGAAGGCTCCTAACCTTCACGCTGAGAGCATACAGCTAATTACTCCGTGGACTATAATTCTGCTCCCTGAGCCTCAGTCCATCTTTATTTATTTATTTATTTGTTGGGCCTTATGAATTATACCATTATTGAGCTCAGTGACCCCACGGAGGCTACAAAAGCTGCTATTCAACCAAACACGGATTTGTCAGATTATGAGAGCAGCGCTATTCAGATCAGGCAAAAAGTATTTAAGTGAATAATTTAATAAGGATCTTTATTCTCTAGGTTTTCCATCGATCGGAACACTGACCTTGAGAGACAATTCAACATTAATACTCAAGATGGAAAGATAACATTGGCCACACCGCTGGACAGAGAAACTAGCACATGGCATAATATAACCATTGTAGCAATGGAAGAAAGTAAGTGATTGTCCGTTTTTATTATTTTTATTTTGCCTATTTGGTCTTCGACCCCTCTGTTGTCCTGTTTCCTATTTTCTTGGAAAGGTTCAATGAGCTAAAGCCACCAGCAATTGTAATTTATCAGTTAGTCTTCTCAAAAGAGGGGTGGGAGGAGAGAGAGAAAGAGAGAGAAAGAGAGAAAGGGAAATAATTGTTTACACTGAGTAATCTGCATGTATTCTTGTTTATTGTGGTTGTTTTTAATCAGATATGCCACCAGAGTAAAATTATGCCAGCCGGGAATGGAATAGCATGGGAAATGCTCCAAGTAATGTTTTTTAATGAATACACTGCAGCACCATGTGTGAGATGACATTTTTATGGCATGTAGATATCTCTCTCTTTCTCTCTCTCCCTTTGAAATAATACCTAGATGCTTGGACCACCCTAATTTTCCTTTCAAACCATGAGATATAAACATTATACAAAATTTAACAACCTCCTGAAAAAAGCATTGCCAGAAATCCCTTTACTTAGTTATTTTGTTTAGTTTCCTAAAAAGCATTGGCTACCCTGCCTTCCCTTTGAAGGTTTTGCCAAGGAAATGGATAAAATTTTCAAATCAGAAATGAGTGTTGGCAACGGTGTACAGACATTTCTATAGTGATTTTTACTAGGTTTATGTATGCCAGGTCTAGAAATAAAATTTTTACCTTGGTTCCAAAATACTGGCTTCAATATTAGTGAAGCACACGTCAAATCCCTCCCTCAACTTGCTCTGATTACATTATCTAGTTGAGTGATGAAGCAACTGAACAACTAACCTCAGAAAGTATCAAAAAAAACCTACACTGAATTGTTTAAAATATACTGTGTTTCCCCCAAAATAAGACCCTGTCTTATATTTTTTTGAACCCCGAAATAAGTGCTTGGCCTTATTTTCAGGGAGGTCTTATTATTTTGGGGCGTGTGGAGCAAGATGGGGATCCTCTTGCCATCTTATCAGATTTCCAGCTCTGTCTCCCTAAGCCTAACCAGAGGATATGCAGGGACTGGCTGTGCATGGGTTTAAATATTTTTGGGGAGGGCTTATTTTCGGGGGAGGGTTTATTTTTGGGGAAACATGTTATTTATTGAGTTTTAAAGATGTATGTTCGGATACAATTTAAAGGCAATGAAGGGCAATGGGCCTACTATAACGATTCCAAGCCAAAAATAATTCAAACAATTAAGACTGCTGATGTAGGAGATACATGATGAATTCCAAAGTGGCTCAGAATCATTGACTGAGATGGGCAACTATAAAACAAATAAACAATTTGTTTATGAACAAATAAATAAATTACTGAAAGAAGTCTGATGGATACATCAATGGATACAACAATACGATATATTCAGTGTGCACAGTAAAACTCAGCAAATATTAGTACGTCTGGCAACTTTTGGCACTGAACAGACCTAATTCCAGCTAAATAGTCTTGATGTATGTTACACGGTTCTGAGCCATGAAATAATGTAAGGTAGATTTTTGGGTTTGGTTTGGTTTCCTGGCAGAAAGAGATCCTTTGAACTCGTTTCCTGGTTTGCAACATTTAAATACAAATTTAAATACACTTTGCATCATAAAAGACTCATTCTTTTTAATACAGTCAGATTTGTTTGTAACCTCATAAGGCTGTAGTCAGGAATGTTCAGTGTGTTCTGGCAGAATTACCATATTTTTCGGAGTATAAGACACACCCTTTTCCCCCCTAAAAGGGAGTGAAAATTTGGGCGCGTCTTATACACCAAATGTAGCCCCGCCAACCCACTGCCCCCCACCCTTTGGCCTCTGCCTCCCAGCAATTTACCTCCTTGCAGCAAGCAGCAAGAAGAAACAGCCCATTTCAGCTTCAACCCAGCCTAATTATCACAAGTTGATTGTCCCTTGGATCGGCCTCCTGACTCTTAGCTGTTTCAGGGATTGCCATTGCTTATTGCTGCGCGGGCCTCTGCTGCTTGCTGCCAGGAGGTAAATTGCTGGGAACAGATTTTTTTTTTCCTTGTGCTAATCAACGTATGCTGAAAACGAAAGTGAAAGTAAAGCAGGCTATTTGCTGTTTGCTGCAACGAGGCAAAATTGCTGGGAGGCAGAGGTGGATTTCTTTTTCTTGTTTTCCTCACCAAAAAAGATAGGTGCATCTTATAGTCCGGTGTGTCTTATACTATGAAAAATATGGTATAACATGCATATCCAGAAAATCCTGTTCTTTTTAAAACAAAAAACGCTAAATAGTGAATTCCTGGCACAAGCCAGATCTGTTCTGGAAAAGAGAGTAGTTTGTGATGTTTGAGATACAATTAACAAGCCTACTGCAAGGCCAGCTCATATCCATTAACACGCTTTATAGAAAGCATAAGCCACATCTTAATTGGATTCACAGAGTGGTAAGATTTAAGAAGGGGAAAGTTAGGGGAGGAAGAGAGATAGGCTACTTATGCAGATGAAGGTTACATGTGAGACAGATTACAAATACTTTAGTAATTAGCAATTGCAATGTATTAAAATCAATTGTGTTTGTTAAGCCCTTCTGAGATAGCCTGAAGCATTTTAGATGTTTCTCGCTTGATGGTATTGTTAAACTCCCAATTTTCTAAAATCACTTTGAGTCCAGAGTGGTTGAAATGCTCTGATGTTATGGTGGTGTTCTTTCGAGTTCTGATGTCAATCTTGTGTCTGTTAATTATTTTATGCAAAGTTCCCTCCTGTTTATCCTCTGTAGCAAGGGGTCTCCAACCTTGGCCACTTGAAGCCTGGCGGACTTCAATTCCCAGAATTCCCTAGCCAGCTGGCTGGGGAATTCTGGGAGTTGAAGTCCGCCAGGCTTCAAGTGGCCAAGGTTGGAGACCCCTGCTCTGTAGAATCTAGGAGGACCATTACTGGAAAATGGTGGCATATATCACATTGAAGGAAGAGCTTGTGAAGCTGTTTCTAGTCTTGTGTATAGGTTTTATGGGTCCTGAAGTAGTGATCTTAGTATAGATATGAGTAAATATCTAATTTGTTGCAAAAAAAGATATCTAGTTTGTTGAGGAACTGGCTCCCACATTGGTATTACTGACCTGTTGTTTCCTGTTGCTTATAAGAATTCAGTTTGAGCAGTGAACTGTATGTTAGTATGGATTTGCAATGCCCGAGGAAGCACAGCATCATTGTCCAGTATGGGCTATAGCTTATTAATAATGAATTGTGAGTGCAGTTGAGATTATTGACATCTGGCATGATTTCATTTTTAATATCTGGGGATGAGGAAGAGCATTCTTGAAAAATTGTAATTTAGAGACCCAGATGCACAGGCAGACACATACATGCTATGTATGGTCTCCTTCTGGACACATATGATCTGTGTTCCTATTTTATTTTTTCCTGCTTTTCAAATTGCAAGCCTGCTAGTGTTGTGTGGAATCTCTATTACCGCGATTAAAGAATCTTCACTAAAAGAAATATGAATAGTGTGAAAGAAATGAAGAATTGAGAATGTAAATGATCTTTTGAAGAGTCCAGTGAATCAATATACAGAACGAATGGATGGATGGATGGATGGATAGATGGATGGATGGCAGGTAGATAGAAGTCTAAATATATATATTATTAGTACATACATTATATATATATATTAGTACATACATTTTGATTGTGTCCCTTAGTATCCTCTTACTATGATGAATCAGGTTCTTGGAAGAGACATGTCCATTTATCAAGAATTTTGGATTTACCACCCTGGGATTTTTCCCAAAAAGTGGTTTTTAAAAATGTGCATGTATACCAAGTATGAAAGGTTAAGTAGGTGAAATATATCAGCTTCCAAACTTTGAACGGACTTTTTTTTTAATTATTAAAGAAAGATTAAACAATATGATCAAGATTTAATTTATTTAAAATTGAGTCATAGCATATTTTATATATATGCAGGTATCCTTGTATTCTTATATTTGGATTAGAATTTATGAGGTGTATAGTTTGCTCTGACTTTTTTTGTAATTTGTTTTGATTTGATTCACATGTTTTGCTTTGTTTTCGTTTTATGGTTGTATAATAGCAATTAAAACTAATTAAAAACACTATTATATATCTTATACTACATCCCACAAACATACCATATTCTCTCCTTTTCACAAAAGAGCTTATTTTTTTTGGCACAGGAAATCGTAGTCTTCTAGAAACTGAGAATTCAAACCAGAGAGAGAAGAACATTTAGAAATGCTTCTGGCAAATGAGGTCATAGAAGGATCTTACAGAACAGGCAAAACATGAAAGTTTATTTTCGGTTGGAAAAATTGTGACCTTTGCAGAACAGAAGAAAAATGAACTGTGTAGACCTTTTAGACATTAGGGAAATAGCAGTTTGAACAGATGCCATCACCTTCCTGAATCTTTCTGCATGGAACAAAATTTTGTTAGACTGAGCTGTGATTCTATACTCCTAAATGTTACTCCCTCCCCCACAATAAACGCAACCCCCCAAGTCCATATTGGGCAAATAAAATCTATCTGTCTATCTATCTATCTATCTATCTATCTATCCATCCATCCATCCATCCATCATCTATAATCTATAATCTATCTATCTATCTATCTATCTATCTATCTATCTATCTATCCATCCATCATCTATCTATCTATCTATCTATCTATCTATCTATCTATCTATTATCTGTTGTCTGTCTGTCTGTCTATCTCTATCATCTGTCTGTCTGTCTGTTTACCTATCTATCATCTATCTATCATCTATCTACCTATCATCTATCTATCATCTGTTGTCTGTCTGTCTGTCTGTCTGTCTGTCTGTCTATCTATCTATCTATCTATCTATCTATCTATCTATCTATCTCTATCATCTGTCTGTCTGTCTACCTATCTATCATCTATCTATCATCTATCTATCTATTATCTATCTATCTATCTATCCCCTCCCCCACAATAAACGCAACCCCCAAGTCCATATTGGGCAAATAAAATCTATCTATCTATCTATCTATCTATCTATCTATCTATCTATCCATCCATCCATCCATCATCTATCTATCTATCTATCTATCTATCTATCTATCTATCTATCATCTGTTGTCTGTCTGTCTGTCTGTCTATCTATCTTGTCTGTCTGTCTGTCTGTCTGTCTGTCTGCCTGCCTGCCTGCCTGCCTGCCTGCCTACCTACCTACCTACCTACCTACCTACCTATGTACCTACCTACCTACCTACCTACCTACCTATCTATCTATCTATGTACCTACCTACCTACCTACCTACCTACCATGTTTTCCCTAAAATAAGACATCCCCTGATAATAAGCCCAATTGGACTTTTGAGTTTATGCGCTAAAATAAGCCCACCCCCGAAAATAAGTCCTCCCCAAAAATATTTAAATGGTTAGGGTTACTTAACCTTACTGGAAGGTGGAAATCAGGTAAGATGGAAAGAGGAGCCCCGTCTTGCTCCATGCGCCCCAAAATAATAAGACCCCCCTGAAAATAAGGCCAAGTGCTTATTTCAGGGTCCAAAAAATATAAGACAGGGTCTTATTTTCAGGAAATTTTCTGTTGTCTGTCTGTCTGTCTGTCTAAGTTACTAAAACTATAAATTACAAATGTGACCAGGCAGTTTTCTGTTTTCTTGTTACTGCTGGTTTTGGGGTTTTTAATGTTTACTTATTGCAAACATGTAAAACAAAACAACAGTGGTACTAATAATTAAAGCCAACGGTTCAAAACAACGATCATTCAGATACATAAAGCAAAAGCACATTAGCCACAGCAGGGGTTGGTAACAAAGAAACACAAAGCATGGGGGGGGGGATCCTGTTTCATTAAAGTAAAATAGACATCATGTATTTCTTTTAAAGGCTTTCGTAATTTAAAATAAATGTTCAAGTGCTATTGAAAAATTGACAACTTCATTACTGAATGAATTTTCTCTAGCAAGGAGGCTTCAATGACACTTTTATTTAAAGAGACACTTCCTACTTAAGATGGAGGACCTGAAATTAAAGTCAAGATTAGCTATTGGAAGTAAGTATAGATAAGATTTTGTCAGGCGCAAGAAACCAGGAGCTATTATACAGCTCAGAAAGCACTGTGGGTTTATTCCATGCAACCCATACAGAAGAATCTGATCTACTAATCAGATGGTCAAGGCAAATTGGTGCCAGATCAGAATCAATGGACCTAAAGGGGGACTGGACTTTTGTCTTTTTCAGGGATGCCAGACTAATGACGCATTTGACCCCACCCTCAGGCTCAGGCTGGTTGCCTCCTTTGTCTTCTTCCACATTTTACTTTGCTTATTAAACTTCAAGTTCTTTCAAACCCACTGATGTGGAAATGTGTGGATCTTCAGCTCTTAAATTTACTCTAGAGTGGTTCATAGAACCTTTTTCTCCCAGGTTATCACTCTGCCAATCTCATGACGTAGACTGAAGAGAGAGTGATGGGTCCTAAATGATTTACTCCCAATTATTTATACCCAAGGTGGAGTGAGACCAGAACTTGGGTTTTGCAGGTCTTAGCCTAACTCCATAATCATTATATTACCAGTCTGGTAGATTCTTATTAAAAACAAACAAATGAAATTATTATTATTATTTTTATTTTTCTTCCATCATGTTAAGAGGATCTGTCAGGAGAAAAGAGAGGAGAAAAGATGTGTGTTTGTGAACATCTAATATCTCATCAAAAATATGTGG
Organism: Pituophis catenifer annectens; assembly: GCF_029215685.1. Classification (NCBI taxonomy): domain Eukaryota; kingdom Metazoa; phylum Chordata; class Lepidosauria; order Squamata; family Colubridae; genus Pituophis; species Pituophis catenifer. The sequence continues at coordinate 12,032,655 of NW_027256893.1, read as the reverse complement.
CATGATCAGGGTGGGCTTCAAAAATTTCAGCAACGGATTCTCTGCCCGGTTGCTGGGTGGACATGGCCATGTTGGGTGTGGCCTAGTCAGCCTCCTGCACCATGGTGTGGGGGAGGGGCATTTTCAACTTCCTCAGGCTCCGGAGGCTTTCCTCGAACCTCTGGGAGGGTGACAACTGCCTCCCCGGGCTCTGGAGGCCCTCTGGAGGCCGGAAATGGTCCTGTTTTCAGACTTCCAGAACTTCCGGGAGGCCGTTTTTTCCCCCTCCCCAAGCCTCCGCACAGGCCCTGCACTTACCTCGCATCCAATACAGGCTGTGTGGAGATTCCTGGGAGGGGCGAGATAGGAGGGGCCAGCCAGGAGTAGGATTCGGAGGTTCTCCGAACCGGCATAACGTTAGCTATGGGTTCTCCCGAATCTGGGCAAACCTGTAGCAGCCCACCCCTGGGCATGATGCTTCATCCCAAATGATCAAGCCCTTAAATAGATGTAAACATCTATTTTTATTTTTATCACATTCAATTGTTCAGATTTTTTTTAAAAAAAAAAACAAATGAATAGTAGCCAGCTCAATTTTGAGCTGAAGTCAATGTCTGACAATTACATGGATAGACACATACAGGGTTGTTCTTGGCAATAGCTTTGAAGCTGCATGCTTTTTTCTACTTTCAGGACAATAATTTTAAGCTCCAAGTCTTGGGGATTCCTTGGCTATCGCTCCTTCAAATTTGAATCACATCTGGTTAGTATTAATAATCCCACTAGATAGATAGAAAGAATATGCTGCTTCTGAATACGACAGAAGGAATTTAGAAATACAATTGATTTTAAGCTTTTTTTTTTTTTAGATAATCCCAACCAACTTGCATCAATGCAGCATTTTATCAACATAGAAAACCTATTCTTATTAGAATTGCAATGAAACAAAGACCAAACTGTGTAGCATTCTGTGGGGAAGGAAAACTTGGCTTAGCAGAAATGATTTGGAAATAGAAAACTAATGTTAGAGAAAGAAAATATGGAATCTTTCTCTTCCTCACCCCCGCCTCTGTATGTGTGTCTCTGTCTGTCCATGAAAGCTATGTTTAAGAGAAACAGAACAAATTCTGCTTGCCGCATACATAAGAAACATAATGATTGAAACAGATCAATGGTAATCTCCAGAAATCATCGCTGAATATTTATCAAGGAAAATTCGGAAGATCTCTATTTGGAGCTTGGGAGTCAATTTCATGTTTGTCATAAATCAATTGGTTCTGCTCCTAAACTCCATGGACTTTCCAAGCCAGAAAATGCCTTGAAATTATTCTAAAGAATTAGGGGCACTGAGATTTCAGTCCCCAAAATCATTGAACAGAAAAAACAAACAAAACTCTTCTAGATGCAACCAGTCCCCTCTTTCAAAGATAAAATTGTTTGTGTGGTTTTAATTAATTGGGCAACAATAATACATTTGAAATAGATTGGGCAAAAGGGACCAATATTCAGTACAAAAAATTTTTTTAACAGCATCTTCTGTCAGAAAAAGAGTTATTATAAAAGAAACAGTGGCTATAATTTCTACTAGGATAGTTACCTCTTCTGTCATCTTGTTTCTCATCGATTTCCCTTAAGATAATATTTTCAAAAAATATAAAAGGTTCAGGAAAACAAAAACAGATAACCTACTTTTTGAATTGTCCTCTGCTTGTTCACAGGCATTAAGTAAAGGTAAAGGTTCCCCTCACACATATGTGCTAGTCATTCCCGACTCTAGAGGGCGGTGCTCATATCTGTTTCAAAGCCAAAGAGCCAGCGCTGTCTAAAGACGTCTCCATGGTCATCTGGCCAGCATGACTAAACGCCAAAGGTGCACAGAATGCTGTTACCTTCTCACCAAATATGCTTCCTATTTTTCCACTTGCATTTTTTACGTGCTTTCAACTGCTAGGTTGGCAGAAGCTGGGACAAGTAATGGGAACTCACCCCATTATGCAGCGCTAGGGATTCAAACTGCTGAACTGCCAACCTTTCGATTGACAAGCTCAGCATCTTAGCCACTGAGCCACCGTGTCCCCACCAGCATCACAAGCATTAGCCCACTCTAAAACAACTCACTTGCTCCTGAGGTCCTTAGCTCTTATGACTTCTGGAGAAGGGGAGAAAATCTGGAATGGTCCATTCTATACCTGTAACTGTTCTCATGAAAAGAAAAGAAAGGAATGGAATGAAACAGAACATGTTGAAAGGGTCCTTGGAGATCTAGTCCAACCAGCTCAAGCAGGAGACCTTATAATATTTTGTACAATTACTTTCCATTCTACAAAAAAATAAAGCTTTCAGAGATAGTGGTTTTAACTGCCATACGAAGAAGCATGAATAGATCCATCATGAAGAAGAGTAAGGGATATAGGTTTGCCCAATGGAGTTGATGACTTAGGATGGATAGGTAAGGCAAATCTTTCAATCCAGATTTCCTAAAGCTTTCACATTAGAAAATGGTAAACAGAATGTGGAATATTTTGCTATTGTTTGTACTAAATAGACATGTATAAAGACATGAGAGATAGAATCCCAGAAGTATGAAAAGATTCAGTAATATAATATGCACTTGGTTCTAGACTTAGAATTTGTGAATTCTACACATTCTGATGTGTAGCTTTTAGTCTAGCAATTTGCCAATAAAATATAGTCGGTTTAACCCTTGTACAATATGCTACTATATGGAATACAATTTTCCCTTTTTCCTTTCCTTCCTTTTATTTGAACATTACTTGGTATGAAACAAAACAAAAATCACATTGGTAACAGGACTTTTAACTTCACTTCAACAGGCTAAGTAGCTATTTTATAGAAAAATCAGCTACTCAGTTTCATCAAAATGGAATCGTGGAAATGATTAATGCCATTATTGATTTGTTTTCTTCTCTCTCTCTTTTAATGCTGCTTCACACTTGGTGATAGGAAGTCCTTTGTGAGTCAGGAGCAATATTAAATTAAGCCATAGAGTAAATCAGAATCAAACCAGGCCAAGCCAGCTTTTCAGGTCTAGAAATGTACAACCCAATCTTAAGAGTACATATTAAAGAAGTGAAATTGATTTCCTGGGATTGGTCCTTGCTCTTGTCATCCAGGAATTTGAAAGGTTCCTTTAACTGTAAATGAGCAACTCAGAAGTAACAAACATCATATAGAAAGTTGAACTTGAAGACTTTCAACAAAAGTTGTTTCATACTTTATCCAGATAACAAGGAGTGCTTTGCAAAATGGATTGTCTATTTTTGTGCTCTAACGTACAATAGAGAACTTGAGTGAAAGTCAACTTTACCCCGGAAGCCAATTTTACTGCAGGAAGATTCAAAGCCAAATCAATATGTTTATTATAACATCAGAGATGGTGAGTATTCTGCGGCAGCATCTTGTGAAAATGTGACAGTGCTTTCCCACAATTTATTTTCCTCATATTGGGTGAGAAGCGGTAAAGAAGAATCCAGAAGAAAAAAAGGTCGACCTATCATTAAAGGGGATGCGGTGGCTCAGTGGCTAAGACACTGAGTTTGTTGATAAAAAAGTTGGCAGTTCAGCGGTTCGAATCCCTAGTGCCGCATAACAGGGTGAGCTCCTGTTACTTGTCCCAGCTTCTGCCAACCTAGCAGTTGGAAAGCACATAAAAAATGCTAGTAGAAAAATAGAGACCACTTTTGGTGGAAAGGTAACAGCGTTCCGTGCGCCTTTGCCATTTAGACATGCTGGCCACATGACCATGGAGACATCTTCGGACAGCACTGGCTTTTCGGCATTGAAATGGAGATGAGCACCACCCCCTAGAGTCAGGAATGACTAGCATATATGAGCGAGGGGAACCTTTACCTTTGCCTTATCATTTATACAGTTACACAATAGGATTAAGGCTGTGCAAGGAAGGGATCAACTTGTAGCCCTCATTTTGATGTCACATCAGTGTGGTCAGAGGCTTTGATCCAAATGATGAAAATGACCTATATGCATGACATCACAGTCACACACCAATGGGACCAAGCTTAAAGCAAGTTGCTGCTTTTGCCATCCAGTTCTCCCTTGGCAGATGCCTCCACCCTCAGCCTAAATTTAAAGGCCTAATTAAAAAGAAAAACTCAGATATCCCATAAGATCTTTTCTCTGCAGCTTGGGGAAGGAAAGATGCAGACTTCCAAAGGGAAAGAAGAAAGAATAGGTGAGAACACTTCAAGCCTGCCAACTGTATGGCTTCCAGGGGATTATACTTCAGGCTTTTAAGTCCTTTGACAGAAAATAGATTGTGCAACAGTGCTATACAAGCTGCTCTGGAAATTGATCTCATCCAGTTCAATGGCATTTTCTTGCCATGATCTCCCTGGACCATCTCCAAGAAGAAGAGTTGTCAGAAGACGACTCTGTGAATTGAATTATGCCTGAAGCATGTAATTCTGTCTCACAGGATGTAATCTAGAAAGAAGTCAATCTCTTTCCTGTCTTAGAACCTGCACTTCTCAATCCCTAAAAGAATCCCCTAATTTGTGATCCCAAAGGAATGTCACTGCAAGTCAGGGGTGAAATCCAGCAGGTTCTGACAGGTTCTGGAGAACCAGTAGCGGAAATTTTGAATAGTTCGGAGAACCGGGAAATACCACCTCTGGCTGGCCCCAGAGTGGGGTGGGAAGGGAGATTTTGCAATATCTTTCCCCCAGGAGTGGGGAGGGAATGGGGATTTTGTAGTATCCTTCCCCTGGAGTGGTGTGGGAATGGAGATTTTGCAGTATCCTTCCCCTGCCATGCCCACCAAGCCACACCCACCAAGCCACACCAACAGAACCAGTAGTAAAAAAAAATTGAATTTCACCACTGCTGCAAGTTGGTTAAAGGAAAATGCCAGATTGCAGGGTGAGGCTCATAATGAATCATGGCCTCTACCAGGATCAGAATTTTAAACTGGGAGGGGTCTATGTAGGTTGAGTTAAAGAAGCCATCCTAGAGTGAATGGGTTGTGGGAAACCTCTGTTAGAGTTTCTGTCTGTACTCATATGCACAAAACTCTGTGGGGTTTTTTTGGTTTGTTTTTTTTTAATTTATATGCCGCCCTTCTCCGGAGACTCAGGGCGGCTTACAATGCGTTAAGCAATAGCCTTCATACTTTTGTATATTTTATACAAAGTCAGCTTATTGCCCCACAAACCGGGTCCTCATTTTACCTACCTTAGAAAGGATGGAAGGCTGAGTCAAACTTGAGCCTGGTGAGAATTGAACTTGCAGTATTTGCAGGCAGCTGGAAGCTAAATACTACTTTTAACAGTAGCATTAGTCTGCTGTGCCACTCAGGCTCAGGTTTTGATTTTGTTCAACTAGATTTCTGTGTCTTAGCCTCAAGTTCAATTCCACTGAACCCTTGGAATTATTACATTATTTTCATCATTACAAGCATGGACTGGATTGTCCCAAAAGTGCTTTTCAAAAGGCAATTGGATTTTCTTGGCTTTTTTCCTTGAGAACATTTTGCTTCTCATCCAAGAAGCTTCTTCAGGAAAATTAAGAAAGTCTGATTGCCTTTTGAAAAGCACCTTTGGAACAACTATGACCTGGATTGATCGAGAATCTCCATAGACATGGACTGGACTTCTAACAAATTTTGCTGTCATCTCACCATTATAAAGACTTAGGCACTCTTCCATGGACTTGTTAAATTATGCTTTGCTGCTTGCTTGCTTTTTCAGTAGAATATTTAGATAGATAGATAGATAGATAGATAGATAGATAGATAGATAGACAGAAGAAAGAAAGAAAGAAAGAAAGAAAGAAAGAAAGAAAGAAAGAAAGAAAGAAAGAAAGAAAGAAAGAAAGAAAGAAAGGAAGGAAGGAAGGAAGGAAGGAAGGAAGGAAGAATGAATTCTTTATTGGCCAAGTGTGATTGGACACACAAGGAATTTCTTTTTGGTGCATATGTTCTCAGTGTACATAAAAAGAGAAGATACATTCATCAAGAATCATAAGGTACAACACTTAATGATAGTCATAGGGTACAAATAAGCAATCAAATCATACTAGGAAACAATCAATATAAATTGTAAGAATACAAGCAACAAAGTTACTGTCATATAGTCATAAGTGGGAGGAGATGGGTGATAGGACCGATAAGAAGACTAATAGTAATAGTAATGCAGCCTCAGTGAATAGTTTGTCAGTGTTGAGGAAATTATTTGTTTAGCAGAATGATGGCATTCGGGAAAAAAACGTCTTTGTGTCTAGTTGTTCTGGTGTGCAGTGCTCTATAGTGTCGTTTTGAGGGTAGGAGTTGAAACAATTTATGTCCAAGATGTGAGTGGTCTGTAGATACTTTCACAGCCCTCTTTTTGACTCATGCATTATACAGGTCCTCAATGGAAGGCAGGTTGGTAGTAATTGTTTTTTCTGCAGTTCTAATTATTCTCTGAAGTCTGTGTCTGTCTTGTTGGGTTGCAGAACCAAACCAGACAGTTATAGAGGTTCAGATGATCATCAATGAGCAGGGTTTTGCTATAAATTTACTTTCATACTGTATTATGAACATACAAAACCTCAAACAAGTCCAAAAGGAGGTTTCAGATCCACTGATTTTAATGAATTCTATTACACTTCTTTCTCTGGATTGAATTGCAGCATTTGCTGTGGAAAATCCTAATAGAACAACCAAAACTTGACAGTGGTTAGCAGTTTTAATTTCTCCTGTTTTTCTTCAGGCTTGACAAATAACACATTAGTGGGTTTTATGATTCTGCCTTAAGTGCACAATTAATATTTCTATTGACGGCTGTTTTAAGATTATAACAAAATCAAATGTGGGTATTTAAATTTATTTTTAACTTCCATAACATCCACTTCACTATGCTTGCTCTCTGTAATATATGGAGAACAATGGAATTCCTTAAGACTTAAGATTGGATTATTCAAGTTTACACAATACTACGCAGTTGTCCCCATATCACAATTACAATGCTTTTTTCCCTGCTTCTAGTACATAGATGCCATTTCAATCTTATTAGTGCAAAGCAAAAACCTTTCTACATTCATTGTTTTCCAACTTGGCATTAATACTTCTGTAGTGTCCTCACCTTCAGTCATGATTAATTAATTGAGGCAAACAACAGTAGATACAAATGGGGATTTAATATTGTTCAGAATCACATGAATTTATAACAGTGGCAACCAGATAACTACACCGAGGCAGGCAGGCAGAATTTAAACGATGATAATTACACTCACAAAATGTATGTTTGACCTAGACCGTTCATATATCTACGTTAAAAGCTATTTAAATTGTAGAGTTAAGATACATCTTAAAGGAATTCATTACTTTACACATGAATAAATTATCCTGATAAAATGATGTCATTTCCTTTGAACTGAGCTTCATATTGCCTTCATGAATATCTCTATATTAGAATCAGAATCAGAATTCGTTTATTGGCCAAGTGTGATTGGACACACAAGGAATTTGTCTTTGGTGTATATGCTCTCAGTGTACATAAAAAGACAAGATACATCATAAGGTACAACACTTAATGATAGTCATAGGGTACAAATAAGCAATTGGAAGAGTCCATATGTTGATATTGGCAATTAGCCTGATTAAATGATTATTTACCAAAAAAAAATAATATTCTCAAGTATGAAGCTGTGTAATGTTCCAGAAGTATATATGACTGTCTCTATGTGACCAACAGGTAGAAATTAGTTTTACTTTCAGTATTGTCTAAAGTGAAATTGAAAGTTCCAATGTGTTCCAATCTGGGTCAGCATGCCAAAGTTACCGTATTTTTCGGAGTATAAGACGCACCTTTTTCTTCCCTAAAAGGGGGTGAAAATTTAGGTGCATCTTATACACCGAATGTAGCCCCGCCCACCCACTGGCCCCCACCCTTTGGTCTCTGCCTCCCAACAGTTACCTCCTTGCAAGCAAACAGCAGGAAAAAACAGCTTCTTTCAGCTTCAGCACGCGCTAATTAGCACAAGTTGATTGGATCAGCCTCTCGACTTTCAACTGATTTGCTTTCAGCTGTTTTGCACAGGGCTCTGCTGCTTGCTGCAAAGAGGTAAATTGCTGGAGCAGATTGTTTTTTTCCTTGTGCTAATCAAGCTATGCTGAAAACGAAAACGAAAGTAAAGCAGGCTGTTTGCTGTTTGCTGCAACGAGGGAAAATTGCTGAGAGGCAGAGGCAGATTTCTTTTTCTTGTTTTCTTCACCAAAAAAGGTAGGTGCATTTTATAGTTCGGTGCGTCTTATACTCCGAAAAATACGGTATTCTTGATGGTTTATCAAGAATATTAATACTGTAAATGATATGCCACATTTATTCCATCTCTTCTCTCTCTCTCTCTCTCTCTCTCTCTCTCTCTCCATGCTCACATAAGGAGCACACATTTAAATATGTGATTAAAAAAGTGAAAATGTATCGAAATGAAAAAGCAGAAGTACTCTGGCAAATTTCATATATGTTGCAATGTCATGAATAATTTGGACATGATTTTAGTTTTCCAATTGTTTTTTTTTCCCAATTTTTGTCTTTCTCTCTAAGATTAATAATGGCATCTAGAAAAATCTGTAATCTATACAATTACTGTATGTTTTTAAGCAAATTACACAACAATGTGATCTTTACCTGGAAAGATTGGAATGTTCCAGGTTGGTAACTTGTTGAGTAAATTGTGATCCATGGAAGGACCTACCAAGTTTTCTTACATGTGATGTTCAAAAACCAAATATAATGTTGAAAATTAAGTTTAGGCTCTAAAAAAGGGAAGGGAGGGGAGGGGAGAGAAGAGGAGAGAGGACAGGAGTATTTTTACTGAATTAATGATTAAATGATATTTTTTTTAATGATAAAAGACCAATGTGGAATAACAGAGGAAAAAATAGGATTTTGTAATTCTATTACTATCTTTATTACATTTTTCCCCAGTAAAACTATCCTGTTTCCCTGAAAATAAGACCCAACTGGAAAATAAGCCCTAGCATGATTTTTTTTCAGGATGCTCGTTATATAAGCCCTACCCCAAAAATAAGCCCCCCATTAAGATTGTCAACCAGATGGAGGCATTTAGTACTGTATTTCCCCCAAAATAAGACCTAACCGGAAAATAAGTCATAATGCGTCTTTTGGAGCAAAATTAATATAAGATCCAGACTTATTTTGGGGGAAACACGGTATTTATATCATCTTCTTTAATAGGTGGTTAGACATTTGAAGTTGGTCTTTTCAGATTCAAAGCTACCATTTAATCCATTCCATCACAATTCAGATGAATAAAACATTTAAATAGCCATTCAGTCAAGACATGGATAAGCATACGTATGAAATAGATATATACACACATATCTACTAAACACAACTGGTTGTGCTATAAATCCATCAGTGATTTTACATAATAGGCATGGACAATGGCTATTTCCGATTAAAGCAAAGATTTTTCAAATCGAAGTAATTGTTTTTTTTATTATCTTCAAACAAAATCATTAGCTCAAAAAGAAATACATGCTTCATTTTGCTGTCAAGTTTACTTTCCTGATTTGGGGGCAAGTAGTAGTACCAATATGTTTGAGATATGACTCTAATGCTTTCTGACATTTTGGGGTGTATTAAGCAATCATTTTTTTATTTTTTAGAAAAGAAAAGTTTCAGGGAAACAAAGCTGTATATTGTATGATCTCTTTTAAGTGTGAGACAATCTAAATGCCATTGATTTCACTGAAAGAATTAGGCTCATTCTCCTGCTTTCTCTCTTTTGAGATCAATAGATATAAAAATGTTCAGGTTTAGCTGGTTTCCTTCTGCAGTTCTTAAAGAACATGCAGAAGAGGCAATAAAGGATGCATTCAACAGATATAGTACTTCACTTTCCAATCAATTTGTCTGCAGAACACTTTACCCTTGTCTTGGATTTAACATCTTGGATTATTCTTTCCCCCCTTAATGCAATTTTTAATCAACCGTTTCAAAATCTGCTTCACTTTCCGATATTGTCCGAAAGCTGCTTTTTCCAAAAGGCAAGTGGAGTTTCTTGGTGTTTTCTTTGAAAATGTTTCACTTCTCATTTAAGAAGTTCATAAAAGACTTAGATGAGGGAATAGAAGGGGAATTTATCAAATTTGCAGATGATACTCAGCTGACAGGAATACCTAACACCCTAGAACATAGGCTCAAGATCAGTGGTAAAATGTAAAATTTGTTACTACCAGTTCTGTGGGCGTGGCTTGGTGGCGGGGGGTAATGTGAATGGGTAGGCGTGGTCAACATTTTTTTTTTTTTACTTTTAAAAGCATTTTTTCTACAACCTCTTCGGCTGAAGAGGTTGCAAAAAAAAAAAAAGCTTTTAAAAGCCTCTGATGATCAGGCAACTCAGCTGGGATCGTCAGAAGCTTTTAAAAACATTTTTTTCTACAGTCTCTTTGGCCGAGGAGGTTGTAGAAAAAATGCTTTTAAAAGCCTCTGATGATCCTAGCTGAGCTGTGCAATCATCAGAGGCTTTTTCTTTTTACTTTTAAAAGCATTATTTTGCGGCTCAGCTGGGCATTGGGGGGGGTGGCAGTGATTTTTGCTACTGGTTCTCCAAACCACCCGCCGCCATCGCTACCAGATTGGGTGATCCGGTCCAAACTGGGAGCATTTCACCTCTGCTCAAGATCCAGATGGATCTTGACAGACTTGAACACTGGGCCCTATTTAACAAAATGAAATTCAATGTAGAGAAAAGCAAAGTCCTACACTTAGGTAAGAAAAACCAAAAGCAGACATATAAAGTGCCGGGAACCAGGCTTAATAGCAATAACTGTGAGAGGGATCTTGGAGTCTTAGTGGACAACCAGCTAAATATGAGCCAGCAGTGTGCAGCAGCAGCCAAAAAAGTCAATGCAACCTAAATTGCATTAACAGAGGGATACGATGAAGATCAAGTGAGGTATCAATACCAGTCTATAAAACCATAGTATGACCACATTTAGAATACTGCATCCAGTTTTGGTCACCATCTTATAAATAAATGTTGAGACTCTAGAAAAAGTGCAGAGAAGAGCAACCAGGATGATTAAGGGACTGGAGACTAAAACATGAATAACAGTTACATGAACTGGGCATGGCTAGCCTAGTGAAGAGAAGGACCAGGGGAGAAATGATAGCAGTGTTCCAATATTTGAGGGGCTGCCACAGAGAGGAGGTGGTCAAGCTATTTTCCAAAGCACCTGACAAGATATAATGGATGGAAACTGACCAAGGAGAGATTCAACCTAGAAATGAGGAGGAACTTTCTGGCAGTGGGAACAATCAACCAATGGAACAGAAGTTGCCTTCGGAAGTTGTGAGAGCTTCATCACTGGAAGCTTTCAAGAAAAGATTGGACTGCCATTTGTCAGAAATTGTGTAGGGTCTCCTGCTTGAGCAGGGGGTTGGACTAGATGACCTATAAGGTCCCTTCCAACTCTGTTAATCTGTTAAATCTGTTAAGAAGGAAGAGTTTCTCTATCTAGATTTTTGTGATATAAATCTCCACTTTTCTTGGGTATCATAACCAATGCACATTTGATAGAAAGCTCTCTATGCCACATGCCAACAGGCAAATCACTTAAGGAATATTAACTACCCAGAGAACTGAAAAGGTTCCTGTCACTTAGCATCTTCTGCTAAGGATGGCAGAGAAGTTTTCTTCAAACCCTGGAATTTCAGCAGTGGTCAGAATCAATCTAAGAAATGTGAATCTGAGTTGATCCAAGCACTTCTGTTTTTGCAGATACGAGATTCTTTATCCAGCTAGTAGTGTTTGTGCATGCAGTAACCGCCATCTGAGTCAGCAGGATAGATGTATATAAAAGTAGGAATATTAACCTTCACTGAGAAACCTCTCATTTCTCTTGACTGAACTACTTAAAATTTGCAGTAGCTTCTTTGATTTGATGTGTCTCCAGTGTAGAAAGTTAGCACCCACCCTTTTCCTAGAAGAATGAAATATTCTAGGAAATATTAAAAAGGCAGAATATTGTATTTCCCTAAAGGAGAAACATGCTCTTCAGGCATGGTAATCACTTACTTTCGCTACCAGTTCTCAAATGTGAGTGCGTGTGCCACCTCCATGCATGCACAGAGCGTTAAAAATGAGACATGATGATGTCCGGGCAGGTGGGCGGAGTCTTCTGCAGCAGCTGCTACCAATTCACCCGAACCGGATAGAACCGACTGAATATCACCACTGATGCTCTTGGAAAGCAGCCCTCACCTTTGTTAATAGCCCCAGCAGGACTGGACCAGCCTATCTACAAGACAATTAGACCTTCAGCTCCAGGGTGATGGGATTAAGATATGACCCTCCAGGACATAATAGGAGCCTGGATAGCTCAACAAACTAAAAAGCCTGTTATTAACATTCAGCTGTCTGCAATTACTGCAAGTTCGAATCTCATCAGGCTCAAGGTTGACTCAGCTTTCCATCCTTTCTAAGGTAGGTAAATTGAGGACCTAGTTTGTGGGGGCAATAAGCTGACTTTGTATAAAATATACAAAAGTATGAAAGCTATTGCTTAATGCATTGTAAGCCGCCCTGAGTCTCCGGAGAAGGGCGGCATATAAATCTAATTTTAAAAAAAAAATCTAACAGCAGAGCTCACCACATGGCACAACCAAGCCCCTTCATTGCATCACCCAGCAAGGTTCAACCAAACTTATCTCAGACAACCTCAGCTATGACCCCTGCATAGCCCCCTGGGAGTCTGACAACCAAAATAATATATTTCTTGCACAGGAACAGGAAGCTCAAGGGCAAGGCCCAAGAGAGGGTATAAATACCTCTCTCTCTCTCCACTTCATGTGGTCAGCTGCCCAAGACTCAAACCCATGTGGTCCTGTCCATCAATAAACCATCTTTCCAATCAGCCTCCATGTTTCCACTGTCTTTCTCCCCACTTGGAACTGAACCAGATGGATATTTTTTCCAACAACAGGAAGCTGTATATGGATTACTACTTTGTGTCAGCTTTGGAAGCCATATTAGGCCAGAAGCTTCCATTCTGCTGCCTTCTCCTGTGTGGGAAAGTAGGAAGGGGGATTTAATAGAAGGGTTGTCTTTAGACATAATAGCATTCTTCTGTCGGTCAAGGTCAGGCCGATCCTGCATCTGGAGAAGGAGTGGTTGGAGTGCTGTCTTGAGATGGGACAGATGTTGATTGGAGCATGTGATTGACTGAGGAGTGAGGGGATGGTTTGGGGGGTTTTGATTTACTGATAGAAAACCCAGACTTCTCAGATTCGGGTTTTCCCAGATGTGCCAGTTTACCTATTCTAGTAAATAGAAAAATGCTTGCTTCAGAGTCTTTACGTGGAGTTGGGATTTTTTTCTGGAACGCTGACACTTTGCCTTACATGCACTGGACTTCATATCTGGTGAGGAAACTTCAGACTGGACCTGATAGATTTTTTTTTTTAAAAAAAAAGACGCTTCAGCATTGATGTGATCATAAATCTTAAATTCTTTGTGACTCAGGAAATGAAGAATGAAAATCCACCTTCGGCTGTGTATCTCCAGATCACCTATTGATCCCCCACATAGTAAACGACCTTGGCAGATATATGTCACCTCATGAAGGTGAATCAAGAAAAACTCGGAGAGTCACTAATCAGACTTGTAGATTGCTCGGCTGCCACTGTTTATAGATTTTCAGCGGCTTGTCCTTTGAAAGCTATCCAAAATCATTTACACTGGAGGCAGTGTGCCCACTGAGCGCTTATTAAATGAAGTAGGTGTTAAATGTCAGAAATGCAATAACCATTCTTTTAAATTCCACCTTATTCCAGTCCCAAATGAGGTCTGTATTTGTGCATTTTAAATACAATTCCAGTATTCGGATAGATTACAATTTGACCACAAATGCAGTTAGATATTCAGTTTTGGGTGAATATGCATAGGATTGATTTCACGTGTAGCTAGTTATAATCAAACCCCGGGATGTATAGGAGTGAAAAACTGATTTTGCTCCTTTCCTCTGTTTTGACAATTTCACTGTGACTTCTATCTCATTCTTTGTGCATTCTGAAACCAGTAGCACAATCTCTAGAACACTAGTTTTCAGTATTTTTAGATTTGTAGTCTTTTTAGTTTTTACAAAAGTCAAGTTTTCAGCTCTGTAATTTTTCAACACTTCGCATTCATTTGCTTTTCCAATCACCCTTTGCATTACCAAAGCCCAGTTATGCATGAAAACACAGCTGCCCTCCTGCAAAAGACACTTGTAGAAATATACAAGTTTTTCACTCTGTACAAATGCAGTTCTGTACATTGTTAAAACAGCATAAGAAAGAGACGTTGATGGATAAAACCCTGTCCGTATATCTAGCCTTGTATTGTTTTCTTGTATAAATGAGAAGAAGGATAATAGGGGTGTTAAGTTCACCGAAGAAGCAAATAAACATAGGAAATTCTGAATGCAGAGTGCTTTTCCTAAGGCACATATGATTTATCTATTTTTATGTTTTTTTAAAGACAATAATGTTGTCCCTAAAGACAGTTTATCATTGTTAGTAAACTCTGCCGCAACCACATAGTATAAAGAAAGGTATCTTCTGAAACAATCAAAAATAGTAACCTTGACCACTTGTGACAATACTCCAGAAGCTGTTTGCCATTGTCTGTTTCTCTTGTTTTACCTTAAAATGAGAGTGGAAATGAACAGGCAAACAAGAATAATGCTTAAAATACCATATAAGATACATTGCCAAGCAGTCTTAACCCCACCATCCATTCAAGGACATACAGTTCCAGTTCAGACGTGTTATTCTGACCTAGGCTTCCCCAGCAGCATGAAGCCAAGTCCTCATCCCGATAAACCCCTTTTATTTAATTTACAGTGAATTCCTCCCCAGCAAAGTCTTTCCTCTCCCACGGTCTTTCAAGATAGTTCACAATTACTGACCTTTATCAGGCTTGGAGAATGGTCAGGCCGATATCTTTCAGATGCCGCAATACTTGGCAAGAATGCAGGAATGAACTAATTGTCTCCTGCAAACTCCACTCCCCTTTTGCTCCTCTTTTATTCCCTCTGGGAGGGGCCCTTCATCATCCACCTGTGGCCTTACTCCCAAGTCGACCCTTGTTCCTTAGCTGTTCCCTTCGTCTGGCAACTCTGTGCATGCGCACACTGGGAACAGGCTCCAGCTGTTCGTCTGCCTCACTGATGTCTAACTCCAAAGGCAGCTGATAACTGGCATGCGGCCCTGGCCCCCTCTCTGCCTCTGATGCAGATCCCTCGTCAGAGCCTTCCCCAGACTCCAGGACTGGCCCCTGTTCCTCCCCAACCTCCTCACTGTCTGAATCTGCTGCCAGATCTGCTGGGCACTGGTGGGCCACAACAGGTGTCAAGACTGCAACTTCTATTCAAAGGGCAAAAGCAGCATTGTGTAATTGCAATACAAGCACTTTCATAGGTGTGTGTGATGTTGGATGTAGGTTCGATGGTGGTGGAGCTGGTGGCGAACTGCTGCTTTCATTAATTGCTCATATTTCTCTCTCTCTCTCTCTCTCTCTCTCACACACACACACACGCACACACACACACACACACTGTCTCTCTCTGTGTGTGTGTGTGTGTGTGTGTGTGTGTGTGTGTGTGTAGCAGTGTTGACAGGAGGTGGTGTTGACTCCTGGTAACTGTCTGAACAAGTCTATGCAGTTTTCTTAGCAAGTTCTTAGTTTAGTTTAGTTTATTTGATTTGTATACCGCCCTACTCCCGAAGGACTCAGGGCGGTGAACAGCCAAGCAATAAAATACATAAATACACAAAATTTAAAACCAGATAAAATCAAATTAAATCATTTTGGCCCGGACAGATTAAAACACCCCAATAATTTAAAAACAGATTAAAATTTACATATTAAAAGAGGGAGGAGATTAGGCCAGGCCAGCTTGATAAAATAGAAAAGTCTTAAGCGCGCGGCGGAAGGTGCGCAGATCCGGGATCCTCCGTATCTCTGGGGGGAGCTCATTCCAGACGGTAGGTGCCCCCACAGAGAAGGCTCTCCCCCTAGGGGCCGCCAGCCAACACTGTTTGGCTGACGGCACCCGGAGGAGTCCCTCTCTATGAGAGCGTACTGGCCGGTGGGAGGCTATTGGTGGTAGTAGGCGGTCCCGTAAATAACCAGGTCCTAAGCCAAGTTCTTCAGAGTGCCTTGCCATTACTTTCTTCTACAGCTCAGAGAAAGTGACTGGCCCAGTGTCACCCAGTTGACTAGATCTCATAGACTCCCATTTCTAGCCTGGTGCATTAACCACTACACCAGACTGGTTCTCAGAATGTATTTCTCTAACACCAAGCTATTCAAAACCGGGAGTGTGTAAGCTTTCCCGGTCTTCTTCCCTCTACATTGTGCAATGTTATATCAGATATCAAAGACAACAATTGAGAGAAGCAGGAGGAAGGAGATGAAAAAGACTAAAACAATACAGAGTAAAAACAAGTGACTGGGAAACAGGTTATCTTGATACGTTATACAACTAGATACCATCTTAATCAATGTGAGCCACATGAATATAAATGTGAAAGGTTTTGGCTCTGCAAATTTTGGGTTGGGGAGAATTATGATATGAAGCCAAATAAATAGCCTGGTTTAGCTCAACAGACAGAAGCACTGTAATTTAACACCAGCTGTCTGCAATTAAAGTAAGATCGAATCTCGCCAGGCTCAAGGTTGACTCAGCCTTCCATTCTTTCTAAGGTAGGTAAATTGAGGGCCCAGTTTGTGGGGGCAATAAGCTGACTTTGTATAAATATACAAAAGGATGAAGGCTATTGCTTAACACACTGTAAGCCGCCCTGAGTCTCCGGAGAAGGGCAGCATATAAATCAAAAATAAAATAAAAAAATAAATAAAAAAAATAGACGTAATTAAATTTTGTTTGTTTTCAGCACGTTGAGTTTAATAAAATCAAGTCTTGCCCATATCCTCTTGCCTTGATTGATTTAATGTGGTATAGAAACAGTCCCTACTCACAGCCACATGCCCTAGTCACTTTCTGTCTTGATTATTGCAACACGCTCTACATGAGGCTGCCCTTGAAGAGCATCCGGAAGCTCTGGTTGGTGCAAAATGCTGCATGGTTTTGTGCAGACCTCGGTGTGCACATGTATCACCTCTCCTGTGAGAGCTGCATTAGTTGCCGATTTGCTTCTGGGTTCAATTCAAGGTGCTGGTTGTCACCTTTAAAGCCCTTCATGGCTTGGGACCAGATTATCTGAGGGACCGTCTCTTGCCAGTCACATCTACCTGACCCATCAGAGCGGGGAGGCAGGAAATGTTGCGGATCCCATCCCTGAGGGAGATACACCTGGCGGGACCCAGAAGAAGGGCCTTCTCCGTGGTGGCTCCCTCTCTCTGGAACATCATTCCCCCAGAGATTAGAATGGCCCCCCACTCTAATATGCTTCCAGAAGGCACTGAAGACCTGGTTCTGCCAGTGGGCCTGGGGAACCCAGAGCAGGATGGAGCCCATTAAATGGCTCGTGTGATCTGCTGTCAGGGGGTGGGAGGTGGGGGTGATTTTGTTATATTGCACTATATTAATTCATTTGATTCTTTGTGTTAGTTTTTATTGTTTTAAATGTGGTTTTATATTCTGTAAGACGCCTTGAGTCGCCATGGGCAAATAGGCGGCAATATAAATTCAATAAGTAAGTAAGTAAGTAAGTAAGTAAGTAAGTAAATAGTAGCATTTGCTTTTGAAGTTCCAGAACAGAACAATAATAGAAACTAATTCTCACTGTTCTCCAGGCAATGTAAAAAGGGGTAAGAGTATCCTCTTCAGGCTTGTATAAATCAATGGAAAGAAAGTTGCTTGTCAAGGATGGGCCCAAATGAAATAGGCCCAAGGGATGGCCTGCTCTTGGGAGCTAGAAATACAGCCACGAGTGACTGGGGTTTCAGATCACAGAGAAAAATATAGAATCAGTTCCCAGGAGTATGTAATGAAAATTGCTGGAAGGGATGGAAGCTGGTGATATCCTATGTAAGTGCAGGGGTGGAATGTGGAGACTCAAAGTGTAAGCGTTCCATACAGTGGCATCCTTCTTGTATAGTGGAGAGTCCAGAATGGACTGTGGAGTTGAGGATGAAGAGATAGGGCAATCTGCCATTTCAATCTGGACATGGAACTAAGTGACATGGACCACATTGTACCATCTGGGCTTATTCAGTTTATTGCAGCCATAGTCCAGTACAAGCAGAGTATTCTGTAAATTAATGAATGAACAAATGAACGAACGAATGAATGAATGAATGAATGAATGTACTATAGAATAGAAAGGAATAACAGAGGTGGAAGGGACCTTGGAGGTCTTCTAGTCCAACCCCCTGCCCAGGCAGGAAACCCTGCACCACTTCAAACAAATGGTTATCCAACCTCTTCTTAAAAATTTCTAGTTCTATATTAATGGATGATCAAATAAAGTTTAAGGCAGAGTTAAAATATGTGTGTAAAACAACCTAATTGATATCTAGAGGGTCTAGGAGGCAGCCTACATTAAAGTATCAGTATGATGTAAATACTAAAATTCTATTAAATGTGATAAATTACAACAAAGTAATAATAACTAACACGTAAGTGAATTGTAATAACATAGAATACATTGAAGAAAATTGGCCCACCAGGGCTTGATGAAACTTCCATGCTGTTGCACAAAACCTCCTAGTTATATACTGTATGCTGCTACCTGGGCTGCAATGATAACAATGGCTTAGACTGCTTAACAAAATACCATATTTTTCAGAGTATAAGACTCACCTTCCCCCCCCCAAAAGGGGTGAAAATTTAGGTGTGTCTTATACACCAAATGTAGCCTCGCCCACCCAAAATTGCTGAGAGGCAGAAGCAGATTTCTTTTTCTTCTTTCCTTCACCAAAAAAGTTAGGTGCGTCTTAAACTCCGGTGCGTCTTATACTCCGAAAAATATGGTAGCAGAGTTGAAGGCCCTCTCATTCAACCCCCTGCTCAAGCAGGAAATCCTATACCCTTTCAGACACATGGTTGTCCAATCTCTTCTTAAAAGGAGTTCTTGCTGTAAGAGCAATCCAGGATTTTGTATTAAATATCGTGTTGTAACTGTCAGTAGGTTCTATTGCTGCTGGGCACTGCCAAAGGAGGTGGTATTGCACAAGGCTGAGGGTGACCTATTGAATTTTTGCTGCTTGTCCATCGGCTGTAGAGGCTGATTTACATAATGCCAATGCAGCTAGATAGCATGATGAGGATACAGATCAGGAATGGTATAAAAAGTTTGTTGTTCTCCTGAAGGACCCTATAGGTCAGTGATGGCTAACCTTTTTGCAGTCGTGTGCCAAAAGCATGGGGGAGTGTCACACGCATGCATGCCCACACCCATAATTAAATGTGCCCCACCCCCCCTGTGCATGCACGCACGACCCCCCTGTGCTCCCCCCGCTTTTGGCATGCAATGGCACAGTGGGCCCAGTAGGCTTTCTTGGAGTTGGCCCAGAGGCTTTCTTGGAGCATGGGGAGGGCGAAAACAGCCTTCCCCACCCCATCCCCCCGGAGGCCCTCCAGAGGCCGGAAAAGGAGCATTTGCTGGTGGAACTGGAAGTCAGGAAACAGGCCATTTCTGGCCTCCAGAGGACCTCCGGGGATGGAGGCCATTTTCACCCTCCCCAGACTCCTAGAAAGCTTCTGGAACCTGGGGAGAGTAAAAAATGGGTCTTCCCTAACCCCCACCCCAGAGGCCCTCTGGAGGCTGGAAACAGCCTGTTTCCCAATTTCCAGGGGGCCTGGAATGCCCGAAAATTAGCTGGAGCTGAGCTAGGGCAACGCTCGCATGCCCACCGATATGGCTCTGTGTGCCACCTTGTTTATCTGGGAGTGTGTAGATGAAAACCTCTCTGCTATCATCCAAGTTATTACCCCATGCAACACTCTCCTTTTCATTCTTACTTATCAGTCCAATTATTTTATCTAAGTGCTAACATGATGGGCTAGCTCCATTCTTCGATTATTGAGGATCTAAATATTCACCTCACAGTACCACTCACTATATCACATTTGTTTTTTTGTTTTATTAGATTTGTATTACATTTGTTCAGATGCTGTACAATACAAAATTCTAACACATGTGACATGAGAAGACAGTTTGGCATTAAGGAGGTTTAGGTAGGACTAATCCATCATGGATGTTTTCTTCATTTACATTCTTATTTGTTGATGTTTAAAAACTGTATTCCTTCCTTCAAAACCAGGTTTTCATTTTTTTTTCCAGGAGTAGCTCATGACGTACTAAACCATATATAAATATATATTAAAAAGTTCCTAATACAAGTGCACAATTAAGTATCCTAATTAAAATACATGGCACAACCTTTGAAAGCAAGACCTAGAGTAGTTGAGAAGTTTCTAAGCAGTATGCATGCTTAAAATTAGTTCATGCATTGATTAAACTGACTGAGAAAAATAAAATAAATTTAACTAACACCAAAAAGACAATCAGCTCAACTCTGAATATAAATCAGGGGTGACATTAACAAATCAGAAGGCTAGCATTGAAAGGACTAGTTCTAGGTAGCATCTTACAACTTCTCATCATGGGGGGACATTCAGTGTAGTGTTTCTGATGATCTTCCACTCTGAAATTAAAAAATAATAATTGTATTTCATGAACAAAACTTAGACTTAGATCCTCCCATGCTAGGTAACATGTCAGGCAGCAATGACTCAAATTTTCATGAGCAAAAGGAATAAACAAATAAAAAAAATCAACTTTCAGCTGTTTCTTAAGTAATCATCTTGGTGTGTCCATCTTGACAATTTCTGCACTCAATAAGTTTTTCTCTGGTGAGTTTAGCAAATTATATAGATTGTTTAATGAATCATTTTCCAGTTTCTAAGAAAAATAACTGTAGGTTTCATGTTTGTGGTTCAGATGAAAGGCAAACATTTGGGACCAGCCACAAGAGGCATAAATAATTTCTTCAGAAGCTTATCTAATTAATTGCATTTCAGTATAACCTCTCTAAAATTTGAACTGCCATTGTTCTGTTAATTTAGATAAAAGGAAATCTTGAGTGCTTAAATCTGACACTTGGCACTGAAAATTCAATGCTCTGTGTGTGTGTGTGTGTGTGTGTGTGTGTGTGTTTGTGCATATTTGTGATGTTCTGAATGTTCAGCTTGCATGTAACCGAATCTCACGCTGATAAAAATGTACATTATTTTTTTCGTGTTCGATGTAGACCATATATCGGTGAATGACAAAGTGATTCTCACTGTTGTTCTTTATATAGTTTCTGGCAGCTAGTAAGCAATTGAGATCAGTGGTGAAATTCAATTTTTTTTACTACCAGTTCTGTGGGTGTGGCTTTGTGGGCGTGGTGTGGCTTTGTGGGCGTGGCAGGGGAAGGATACTGCAAAATCCCCATTCCCTCCCCACTCCTGGGGGAAGGATATTGCAAAATCTCCATTCCCTCCCCACTCTGAGGCCAGCCAGAGGTGGTATTTGCCGGTTCTCCGAACTACTCAAAATTTCCTCTACTGGTTCTCCAGAACCTGTCAGAACCTGCTGGATTTCACCCCTGGTTGACATACTGACAAAGGCTGGCTGATTTATTCTTATGGAATTGCACAACACAGCCTTAACTTGCACCCAAATATGTGGAGCAAATGTATATCACTCTATTCTATCTTCAGCAAAATGTCACCTTCAAAGCCTGATTTTTCAAATGACCCCAAATGTTATTTATAAACAACAATAATAAACTAAAACAAACTGATTAGGTGGTCTCTGTTTTGAAACTTAACTGTATGAAACAAAACAGGAGATATATGTAAGTGAATACACATAGGAACCAGGAAATGAATTAAGAAAAGTATGATAAATTGTAGTTATAAATGTGAGCCAGACTTTTGCCCCTTCTTTGCATAATTTTCATGAGTTCAAAAGCCTACTTCTGTATCAAATAAATCAACCCCAGAATATTCTGACTACCTTGAATAAGTAGGAGATATTCTTTGTCCTTTTCTTTTTAATGATTCCCCTCGACTTCTATTATTTATACTATCCATGTTTTAGAACCCTTCTGACGGTTTTTTTAACCCTTCTCTCTCTCTCCCCCCCTCCATCTCTCCCCATCTCTCTCTCTCTCCCTTTCTCTCTCCCCCCTCTCTCTCCCTTTCTCTCTCTCTCCCTCTCTCCCTCTCTCTACCCTCTTCTCCCTCCCTCCCACCTTTTCTTTTCCCCTTTCCTTTTCACTAAGTTGAAATAATAGACGTGCAGTCGGGTTGGTGACTAGAGTAAAACGAGAAAGATAAGAATGAAAATAAATCTTGGTTGCTTACAGCCTCTCTTCCTCCATGCACAATGCCCTTTATCAATAAAACAACGCAAACTTCATCAGGAAGAAGTCATCTACCAATTTAATCCAGGATCTTCATCAACCTAATCTCCAGCAAAAGCTGTTTTCAGTAGTGATTTATTTGCTCTCTCTCTTTCTCTCTCCTTTGTTAAATACTAGCCTTTTCTTTATCGTCATTTCCTTCTCCCTCCAATTTGGAATCAATCAGCCCAATTATTAGAACTAGAAAAGGTTCATTGAGCTTTCAGCACCAAAAAAAAAAAAAAAGTATATCTACCTTGGGCCCTGGTTCTCATTAGTAGTATGGTATGAAGTGTGCTTACCTTTCTCTTTTCTTTTTTCTTTTTGTCCTCCCCTCTGCTGTGTTTTTCTTCTCTTAGGAAATCCTAGTCAAATATCTCGAGTACCTGTTGCTATCAAAGTTCTTGATGTAAATGACAACGCTCCAGAACTTGTATCCGGGAATGAAGCCTATTTATGCGAAAATGGAAAAACTGGAAAAGTAAATATGCCTTGGTTCTCCACCCTCTCTCTCTCTCTCTCTTTCTCTTTCTCTCTCTCTCTCTCTCTCTCTCTCTCTCTCTCTCTCTCTCTCTCTCATCTCTTGATTGCCTGTCTTTTGAACTGGTATGATGTGAAACTGGCCGTATTCCATTCAAAATTATCCTCTATTTAGTAACAGCAAGTCTTGACCATTTGTGTCACTCAACGGTATAGAGAGCCAATGTGAAATACCTATGGGGATTCTCAGTCATCCAGGCCATGGTTGTCTCAAAGTTGCTTTTTTCAAAAGGCAAGTGGACTTTCTTTGTTTTTCCTTGAAGATGTTTCACTTCTCAAGCTTCTTCAGTTCTGACATAACTTCTGAACTGTAGAAGTTTCTTGGTTGAGAAGCGAAACTTCTTCAAGGAAAAACAAGGAAAGTCCAGTTTTGAAAAAGCACCTTTGGGCCAATGTGGAAGAGTGTATGGTTAAAAGGTATGGACCTGAGGATCTTGGACTTGAGAAATCCAAGATTCATCCTTCAATCAGGAAAGCTGAGCAGGGTGACTTTAGTTCCCTACCCTATCCCCCACAGAGGACTTGTGAAAAGCTTGGGGAAGTGATTACTCTATAAGCCATCTAAAGATCCTAGAGCCATGATGGCAAACCTATGGCAAGTGTGCCACAGGTGGCACGCAGTGCCCCCTCTGTAGGCGTGAGCCATCGCCCCAGTTTGTCTCTGCCACCCATGCATGCGCGCCTCCCTCAGGCCAGCTTGTCGTCGGGCCTGTGCTGCATATGCAGGGAGGGCATGCAGGGGGGCACGTGGGCATGGGGTGGGGCACATGCATGCACTCACATTGCATTTTGGGGGTACGGGCCCGCACGCAAATGTGCTTGCTTGTTTTGGGCACTCGGTCCGGAAAAGATTAGCCACCACTGTCCTAGAGGAAAGCCAGAATATAAATCTAATAAATAAACTCTATAACCCTTTTCCCATCTTGGAATTCTCTGGTGTGTTAGATTCCTAATCCCATCACTTTAAGACTGCCACTGCCTTGGAATGATAGAAGTTCATGTTCAACATAAGTGATAGAGAAAATTGTCCTTTCCAGATGAGTTGTTTGATCAGATGGCCCTGCAAACACTCACCAAATGTCTATAGTGACCATCATTCAGGAAGACCCATGATGCTGGAGTGTGTTGAATGATATAATACACCCTTATCTCCTAGAAAGTGACATAGGACAAATAATTTTATAATCCACGGGTGACAGCAATCCACAGCTTTCTATGTACCTGATTTACTTTTGAGCAGTGACATTTTAATTTAAATAAACAGCAACTGACAGCATGTCACTTAAGTTGTTAATCCAACTAATTTTATGCCTTGTGGGGTTTGGCATTAAAATCACCATTTACCAAAACAGCTTGCCTGATAATAGACTCTGAATTTCCAGGCAGTTAAAACAAACAAACAACTACTACACTGAATAATAAGAGTAGTGAAACATGGCTTCCACATTTGATCTGAATTATATAATGATGGGCCCTTTTTTTTTATCCCTGTGATATCTTTCCTTCCTTCCTTCCTTCCTTCCTTCCTTCCTTCCTTCCTTCCTTCCTTCCTTCCTTCCGATAGTATACTTTTTGAGGTGACGGAGGCAGGGAATGAAACCTTACTATTATTTCACACTCTTCCTAACATTAAGCTAGAAAGGTACAAATACTGTTATTTCCTACAAAAAAAAACAACAACAACAATGCAAATACCCCTGCCAATTATCTTGCATGTATTTAGAAAGTAAGAAAGATAAAGCAAGAAACCTCCTTCAATCAGAACTTAACATTTAGCACAATTGTCTATGGAAATTCTCAATCATTCAGGTCATGGTTGTCCCAAAGATTCTTTTCAAAAAGCAACTACACTTTCTTGGGGTTTTTCCTTGAAAGCCTTTTGCTTCTCATCCAAGAAGCTTCTTCAGAACTCTTCTTCTGCACTCACATTCATGTCAGAAATACCAAGGTGCTGCAGGGTTGAAAGGATTAGCCGATGACATCACCATTGCCCAGGGAATGCCCCGTTGGGAGCTCCTTTCATGTCCCTTTTAATGTGCCTATGGAAGTGGTACCTATTTATCTACTCGCGTTGGCATGCTTTCAAACTGCTAGGCTAGCAGGAGTTGGAGCGAATGAGGAGAGCTCACCCCAGCATACAGCTGCACTCAGGTCTCAAACACAGGCTTGAAGATTGTCAACTCCGTGTTCTAATCAGGTGAGCCACCACACTTTTCTTTCAGAACTGAAGAAGCTTCTTGGATGAAAAACAAAATATTTTCAAGGAAAACAATCAAGAAAGTCCAGTTGCCTTTTGAAAAAATGCCTTTGGGACAATCTAGCATAATTCTTTTTTTTAAATTTCCTATTTAACATGCCTTATCTGAGCCATAGTGGCGCGGTGGCTAGAATGCACTACTGCAGGCTACTTCTGCTGCCTGCCGGATGCCTGCAATTTGGTACTTCAGATCTCACCAGGCTCAAGGTTGACTCAGCCTTCCATCCTTCTGAGGTGGGTAAAATGAGGACCCAGATTGCTGGGGGCAATATGCTGACTCTGTAAACCACTTAGAGAGGGCTGTAAAGCACTATGAAGCGGTATATAAGTCTAAGTGCTATTGCTAAGTGCTATTTGGGAGAAATCATCATTGGTTGATCTTTCATTTCACTCTGAATGATCGAGGAAGTGCTTGAGCTTCCTAGTTACCCCAAAATGAGGATTTTTCAAAGAATTATCTTTAGCATGGGAAGAAATACTGTAAGTGAGAAGAATCAGTGATTGATTGCTGCCCTATTAGGGCAAGCAGCCAATCCCATTCCAATCCCCCTCCCTGATCATACTTTCTGATTAGAAACCTACAATAAATTGTGGTGTTTTGTCTGTTAAACTGCTAAAAAGACTCTGTCCAAGGACATACTTGGTGAGCTGCATTAGAATGGAATATTTGTGGTGGTTCTAACTCAGGGGTGGGTTCCATTTACCTCCGCTACCAGTTTGCAACGGGAGCGTGCACATGCTCAGAAGCTTCTGCACATGTTCAGATTGTTCATGATGACATCCAGGCAAGTGGGCGGAGCCTCCCGCCGCCATTACTACCGGTTTGCAAGAACCAGACCGAACCGGGAGCAACCCACCACTGTTCTAACTTCTTCAACAGTTAGAAGTAATGGTAATATGATATTGACAAACAATGCATCTTACCAGTAAAAGATAATATATGTAACTCAGGGTTGAACTAGGGGTCTTTGCTGCTCTCTGAGCTTGGTTGTTTTCCTGAAGATGTTTCATTACCCAACAAGGTAACATCATTAATACTAGAAGGGAATGGGGAGTGAGCAAACCCCATTCCGTTCTAGCACTGATGACATTACCTAGTTGGGTAATAAAATGTCTGCAAGAAAATTGCCTAGCTCAGCAAGCACCAAGGACCCCTGCAAGAAATAGATTTGGAAGGAAGGAAATAACTTCAATTAGCGATGATAGGCTGAGAATTTCAGTGTATAATTTTATGTGGCATAATGAAAGGAAAACATAGCTGAGAGAAGAAGGCAGAGTTGCTGAAGGAAGGGCATGTATCAGTGGTGGGTTTCTACCGGTTCTACCTGCTGCTACCAGTTCGGGAGAACTGGTAGCAGTAGCGGCAGATGGCTCCGCCCACCCACCCAGACATCATCACGGAAGCTCTGTGCATGCGCGCACTCACATTTGTGAACTGGTAGATATATACTACTGGCAGATCTAAGATAGACTAGGGCTTAGGCTAGGGCTTCCCAAAACTTTTACTTCATGATCCATTACATACATCAGAAAATACTTTTATTTAAACATACCCATTGTAATTGGATTTGGATGACATGCATCGATACTCAAAAAACTCTTTTACCCAATTTGGGGTAATTTATCCAGGTCTGAGAAGCACTGCCTTAGGCTAAAAAGTAAAAGTGAATCTCTTAGAAGAAATGAATGAAAAAAGCAGATGGAGGTGGATGGAAACCAAAAAGAAAATCACACAACTTCTTAGGATAGAACACATCTCGGTAAACCACTTAATATTTAATTATACATACCAATTTCAATAAATCTCAGCACATCTATGTTGGCTTTACAAGGCGAGAATCCCTTCTTAACCCATCTCATGAATTAAAACGACAACACTGATAAACTGAAACTACCAACGTAAAGTTGAAATTATGCAAATTCAGTATTTAAAAAAATCCAACTTCCATGTGAAAGAAGTAAAAACGTTGAACTTTCTAACCTATCTCTTCTTCACTGTAATTAACCCTGCCCTCTTTTGCAGTTTTCCTGCTGCTCTTTTGGATCGTTTTAAGAAAAAAAAATAAAAAAAGAATTTGGAAATAGCAGGTCACGATTACTATAATCTAGCAAACCAGGATGCGACCATTTATGTTTCAGCCTTATGAATCATGAATCTAAGCTATATGTAACTGGGATTCGATACTGAAGAATAATTCAGAATGACACAAGTTTTTTAGGAGTATGAATAAGGACTTTTTAAAAAATAAAATTGTCAATTTGGTATGTAGCTATACCCAACAAAGTACCCTTGGAAAATACCTATTCAATTATAGATAGGTGCTTTCCTTTACTCTAAATCTGAATTCCCCAGGTTCTTCTTAAATCTCTATCGTATAACACAGAGGTCTTCAAACTTGGCAGCTTTAAGACTTGTGGAGTTCAACTTCCAGAATTCTCCAGCGAGCATAGCTAAGTTTGGGGACCCCTGGTATAACATGAAGGACAAATGCACTCATTTATGCATTTGCAGGCTAACTTACAGCTAAGTTAAATTGAGTTTGAATCACCTCAAGGGAGCTGATTACATCTCAACCTCTTAGAAAACCTGATTTGCAGTCTGTAAATATATGGAGTAAACTATCTGATGCAGTTCATTTCTCCATGTGTTCTATTTTGAATCCTGCTATAATTGAGAATGGCAACAACGGCTGCCAGTGATAGGAATGAATACATTAAAAACTGTTGATACACAACATTGCAAGATAAATTCTTTATGCTTTTATTCCAAATTTGTAACAGTTGACTGCTCAACTCAAATCTGCTGAAAAAGCATATTGCGTTGCATTGGGTGTTCTTTACGCAATTTTGCAGACTTAGGTGCCCCCTTCCCATCTTTGTTTTTACTCACCAGTCTAATATTAATTAATGTAATTAGTCACCAGTTGGAAAATGAAACTCCTACAGAAGAGTCATCATACCCATCATCTGAATAGGGAGAGAAATTGGACTGAGCTGAGAATGTCTTTTGAATTTCTCATTGAAAGCTTAGAACTTATTTATGCCTTGGAACTGGGGGAAGACGCTACAGAAATGGTGTTGTTTTTCTGTTCCATAATTTTTCACCATTATGATACCTGCGTTTGCCCACACTTAGTGATACAATGCATCATATGAATGGGGGTGGATGAGCATCTCAACTATATTTTGAATCACTTTTGAAAATCTGACGTGTGAAGGACATTTTTTTGTTCATCTAGTTCTTCTTCTTCAGGAAAAAAACTTATTCAGAAAAACATATTCAGTCTTTCTGTTTTGCAAATGTTTTGCAAAAGAAAAGAGAGGATTCTCAAGGATAGAGTACGGGTATTCTTGCATTTATTTAAGTACCTGGCCTACCTTTTTATATATGATTATCTCTGTACAATAAAAGCAACTGTGGCCAAGTACTGTCTGTGCACTCACTAGGCATTTTGATCAAGGAACAATCCACAGCCAATGGGATTCCATCCTTAGAAATGATAAAATATGGGGTTTTGTAAAGGGACACCAGAGACATTTTGCTCATGCCTTCATTAAAGCAAAGCTGTAAAGTCATTAAAATTTGCTATAATAAACAGATCAGGGAAACCCAACTTCAAACCAAAATTTGGCGATGGAGAATGCTGGGTGACAGCTATCTCATTTTTTTTCAGCCTAAACCTGTGGTGGGATTCAGCCAGTTCAGCCTAGTTCAGGCGAACTGGTTGTTAAATTGCTAGCTGGCCCTGGCCCTGCCCCTCCTCTCCCCTCCCCTTCCAGGAGTCCCCACATGTCCCGTTTTGGCTCCCACATAAGCACAGGGAGGCCCCAAAATGGGGCATGGGGTGTGTGGCACACTCTCCCTGCAGCCCATTTTTGCTAGCAGGAGGCTGCAGGGAGGCCTACTAGGCCCAAAATGAGGCATGGGGGATGGTGGTGTGCCACCCCACAGCCCATTTTTGCTCCCGGGGAGTGCAGGAGGCTGAGTGCTGCCTGTCACACTCCCTGGCCACACCCACCATGGCCACACCCACCCAGCCAGTCATTACGGCAGAGAACCGGTTGTTAAATTATTTCAATCCCACCACTGGCCTAAACTATCTCACCAGATTGTTGGTAGGATAAAATTAGGTGAGCTCTTCCTTCCCAACAACTTCGTCCTTATGGGGAATGGCTGGAACAATTCTCAAGCCATGACAAAGTTTTGTAGCCCAGCCTTTTACAGTTCTTTGAGGCAGTTTGAAACAGCAAAAATAAAAAAATAAAAAAAAATTGAGAAACAGGGAAAAATAGAAATATCAAGAAAATACCGGTCTTTCCATTTCTAACGTTGAAATTTCCAAGGTTAAAAAGTGACAACTAATTATTATACTGTAACCATGGTCAGTTATTAAGCAACCCCTCAGTGTTGAGATAAGTGAGGGGGAAGATGCAATAATGAGAACTCGATAGAATAGTGAGAACTGGTCAATGAAAAATTGTTTGGAGGTTGTAAGCTCAAAATACAAGCAGCTGCTGTTGTTTGCTTATTTTGCACATGGCAATGCTTTGTACATAGATCAAGTGAGGCGACAAGTGCTATGGGAACCCACACTCTTCATTTCTTCATTTCTTGATTTAGTTACGTGGAACAGCAAAGTGACATGTCCTTATTTGCTGAGAATATGAGGGCGTTTCTAGAGGATAAAATGAATTAATGAAAGCAACAGTGATGTTGAGTAACTTATGGCATAAGTACAGTAGAAGTTTGTATGGGAGCTAGATGGCAGGTTTTGAGGAAAAAAAACCTATCCATTCTACTGCTTTAATTTGAGAAAGATTAAGGCACCAGGCTTCTGGTCCATATAAGGGACAGGCAGTGTCAACCTGAACTATCAGTGGCAATTCAAATACCTAGTGCCGCATAACAGGGTGAGCTCCCATTACTTGTCCCAGCTTCTGCCAATCTAGCAGTTCGAAATCATGTAAAAAGTGCAAGTAGAAAAATAAGGACCACCTTTGATGGGAAGGTAACAGTGTTCCATGAGCCTTTGGCGTTTACTCATGCCGGCCACATGACTATGGAGACGTCTTCAGACAGCGCTGGCTCTTCAGCTTTGAAACGGAGATGAGCACCGCCCTCTAGAGTCAGGAACAACTAGCACATACGTGCGAGGGGAACCTTTACCGTTACCTCTGGTCCAGAGGTGGATTTCAGCAGGTTCTGACCAGTTCTGGAGAACCGATAGTGGAAATTTTGAGTAGTTCGGAGAACCAGTAGTAAAAATTCTGACTGGCCCCACCCCTATCTATTCTCTGCCTCCCAAGTCCCAGCTGATTGAGAGGAAATAGGGATTTTGTAGTAACCTTCCCCTGGATTAGGGTGGGAATGGAGATTTTGCAGTATCCTTCCCCTGCCACGCCTGCCAAGCCACACCCACCAAGCCATGCCACACCCACCAAGCCACACCCACAGAACCAGTAGTAAAAAATTTCAAAAACCACCACTGCTCTGATTCATAGATGTATCTCAGGGATGTAGGATAAAACAAAAATATCTCCCAAAGGTGAAGAGTTCTACCTCATGGCTTTAGGGCTTCAATATAAACCCCCAAATACAATCAGAAGTTCATCCTCCTTGTCCCCACAGAAAGATTCATAGCTATCATCAGGATGAGTGGGAAGTGGAAAACAAGGCAGGTTGGGTGTCTGTGGAGATTTTCAGGTCATCCAGGTCATAGTTGTCTTCTAGGTCCTTTTTCCAAAAGGCAAATGGACAGGGTTTTTTTTCTTGGAGGAAGAAGAAAAACATGTTTCGCTTTTCATCCGAAAAACTTCCATCGGTTCTGTCAGGATAGTGCAGGCTATGAAGTAATCAGAACTAATCCCTCCTTGGCTCCACCATCCTGCCAGAACCGATGAAGCTTCTTACATATTGCTGGATGAAAAGCAAAAAATGTTCTCCTTCCTCCTCAAGGAACTGGGTATGTCTAGTTTGATGAAAAGAAGGACTAGAGGAGACATGATAGCAGTGTTCCAATATCTCAGGGGCTGCCCCAAAAAAGTGGAGTTAAGCTATTCTCCAAAGTAGCTGAGGGCAGGACAAGAAGCAATGAGTGGAAACTAATCAAAGAGAGAAGTAATTTAGAACTAAGGAGAAATTTCCTGACAGTTAGAACAATTAATCAGTGGAACCACTTGCCTGCAGAAGTTGTGGATGCTCCAACACTGGAAGTTTTAAAGAAGATGTTGGATAACCATTTGTCTGAAGTGGTGTAGGGTTTCCTGCCTAAGCAGGGGGTTGGACTAGAAGACCTCCAAGGTCCCTTCCAACTCTGTTATTCTATTCTATTCTATTGTAAAAAGCAATCCAGTTACCTTTTGAAAAAAAGCACCTTTGTGACAAGGCAGGTTGAGGAATGCCACAGGCAGATCATGACAAGCTTTCGGAGTGTTGAATTGTGAGTCTGTCCAGACTCCCAATAAACTCATCATGACACAAATTTTAAATCAGTCTTGGTACAGAGCTAAGTGAATTTCTTCCTGTCCTTCCCAACATTAGAGAACACTAAAAAGGGGAAATAACATCTCCTTGAAGTTGGGGAAAACATATTCAGGTTCATGTTGTGGACAATCTGGAGGGAAACCAATTTTCTTCCACTTTCACAAGTTATATGTGAGTTAGAAAAATCCCAGGATGTTTTTGATATATTTCTGTTTTGTATTCCACTAGAGTTATTAAAAATAATTTTGTTCTGTTTTTTTTAATTCTCTGTCATTATTTTTAGCTGTCCCAAGAACCAAATTAGCATTGCAGTAACAATGTAATATTGTTACTGATTCCCAAACTTTTTCTTCAAAAAGATCGCTAGACAGAGATCTGCGGGCCCGTAAATATTGATCAGATATTGATCAGATAATAAATCAGCTATTGGGCATGTAGCATCTAAGGTACTAATGCATATGTAAACCTCATAAAACAGAAGCTTCTATATGTCTTTACATGGCCCAAATAACATGAAATCAACTAAAGTTTGGTTTTCTCACCTAAATGATTTACAGACTTTGGATAAGAATGACAAAAGCTTACAATTTAGTAATCTTGTTAGATTTTGATATCTACAATTCCTAAGAAACCAAAATAAAACCAAGATAAAATGCAGTTAAAAATCTAACGACAGCTAAAATAAGTGTTAAACAATGAAATTATATAATATAGTTTCAATTTTCCAATATCTGGAATAGGTTCATATCAAGAAACATTATGCTTAACAAACAGAATTATACTTACTGGTATACCCAAGTCATATTTTTGTTTGTTTTGTTTTATTTTCCCTTTGTGTATGTTATTGTACATGATTGCAAAGTGGGCATGACAAATTTAATTATACTGGAAAACACACAATCATCTTTGCTCTTTATGTTTTTGCTGATCAATACACAATTGGATTAAAGGGTTGCCAGGGTGAAATTTAGTCTATGATGTAGACACACAATGTATATATATGTAGACACACTAAAACTGCAAGTTAAATATTCACAAAAGTATAATGGGTGGGAAGTGTATATTCCTCACTTTTCTGTCCTAATTTAGCATGGACAAAAAAAATTGATAAATGCTTTGTTTCTGACCAGAAAGAGAGCACTAGAGAACTTAACTAAATATATTCTAACATGCAACGTAATATAGCTCAAATTACACATCCTAAGGATAGTCTTAAAAACACTTTAAGAAGTTCTATTTATATCGAAAGGAATTACTTTGAAGTCAACTGAGAACCATTTAAATCCATAGGATAATTAAGCATTTGCATGTCTTTTGCCCCTGAAATCAAGACCAATTAGTATCACTATTTCCCTGTCTCCATCATTCTCCAAAGCTTGGAAAAATAACACCTTAGAGAAAAAATTTTATCCCGAAAAGAACTATTGTGACTCTCCCATATTAAGATTTAACACATTTTCTTAGGAAAAAAAATCCCCTGATCCCGAAGACAATGTTATATGCTTTGAAAATTAATAAGAGAAAGTTCTTACATCAGAGGAGATAAATTGTCTTGTATTCCTCTTACTGCACACAAATTTTGGTCAGTTTCTAGCTAGTATTATGGTGAACATTTCAGATTTACATGTAAATATGTTTGGTTTTCTGCTTTAGGTCATTCATACCATGAGAGTAATTGACAAGGATGATCCCAAAAATGGAAACTATTTTGTTTATAACCTTCCATCTGAAATGGCCAACAACCCTAATTTTACAATTAAGGAAAATGAAGGTAATTTTTTTTTATTTATACCCCATCTTTAATAATAATATTATTAATGATAATGTGGGGAAAAGTTGGAAGTTGTATCTTTTACTATGTTCATGGCTTCATTTTGCTAATATTCTTAATGTCCTTCTCTGTTTTACCATGAACATTTGCCTTTAATTTTTATGACACGGTCAATGTTTGTTTTCAAGATATCTAGATGAGATGAAATAGATAGATGATAGATAGATAGATGTGTGTGTGTAAGAGAGAGATAGAGAGAATTAGACATAGACATAGAGAAATATAAAGATATCTAGATGAGATAGATAGATAGATAGATGTGTGTGTGTAAGAGAGAGAGAGAGAGAGAATTAGACAGAAACAGAGAAATATAAAAATATCTAGATGAGATAGATAGATAGATGTGTATGAGAAAGAGAGAGAGAGAATTAGACATAGACATAGAGAAATATAAAGATATCTAGTTGAGATGAGATGAGATAGATAGATAGATAGATAGATAGATAGATAGATAGATAGATAGATAGATAGATGTGTGTGTGTAAGAGAGAGATAGAGAGAATTAGACATAGACATAGAGAAATATAAAGATATCTAGATGAGATAGATAGATAGATAGATAGATAATAGATAGATAGATGTGTGTCTGTAAGAGAGATAGAGAGAGAGAATTAGACATAGAGAAATATAGAGATATAAAGATATGTATGATACATTGGATTACAGCAGATTATAGACACAATGATTACTTCACTTAGCAAAAAAATTCAGGCAATTTTTATATTGTAGTACATTTGTTGCTCGTTTTGATGTAACAGTGATTATTTGTATACATTATGGTATATTTCTTCACGGGCAAAGCAATATTGACTTCACATTTAACAAGGAGTGAAATTATTTCCAGTTGTACATTTTGCTGCTGTCCTATGGTATGCTCCTTCTGAATTCCGACTTAACGATGATAAACATCAATTTCAGAATCACAGCAGTTTTCTGAGGTTTCTGTTTTGATTTATTTGCCTCTTCCAACCTTCAGTAGGTTACTACATACGTTTAAAGAAATGAAACTGGAGCTAAGATAAAGTTTCTGGATAGATTCTTTTTCTTAGATGCATTTTTGTATACTTCTGGAACTATTTGCAAAATAGTTTGCAATAATAATAATAATAATAATAATAATAATAATAATAATAATAATAATAATGATAATAATAATGATAATAAACCACCTTACTCGGAACAGCTTACATCCTCCGACGATACCTTAACAGTTCCTAGGTCCTTGGTTAGGACTCGAGCTGCTGAGCTATTAACCAGCCTCAAAGGCTGTGAATCTCACTAAAGATTAAATAATAATAATAATAATAATAATAATAATAATAATAATAATAATAATAATAATAATGGAAATGGCCAGATAGAATTGCAAACCAAACTGAAAAGCCTTTTTGAAACCATAATTTATTCAAGATTTGAAAAGACATTAAAATGTCTCCTACTAATAAAGGAGAATATTTGTAGCTCAGGGTTGACATGAGGGATCCTTGGTATTTTCTGAGCTTGCTTGTTTTCTTGCAGATATTCCATTACCCAAACTAGGTAGCATCATCAGTGCTAATAAGGAGTGCTGTTTGTTGTCAGTTTATATTCTAGTGCCGTGATGGCAAACCTATCGCACGCATGTCAGAGGTGGCACGAAGAGGTGGCCGTCACCCCAGGTCAGACCTCTGTGGCATTTCTTTCGTGAGTTTCTGTTTCCCTGCAAACAACGAAAAAGAAGCTCACAAAAGAAAAAGATCTTACGTCTTGCCGTGCTGCCAGTGTTGGGATGCCCCACCTCCTGCCGGCCAGCTGATCTTCGGGTCTCTGCTGCATGTGTGCACATGTGTTGCATGCATTCGCACATCTCCACGTGTTCACCCACACCTTTCCGTTTGGGCATGCACATGTGCACAGTTTGGGCACTTGGGGTCTAAAAGGTTCACCGTCACTGTTCTAGTGGCTTGCCTGTCTAGTGGCTTGCTTGTCCCCTAATGATAAATTTATTCTCAGGCTCATCCTCTGTTAATAACAACATCAGGCTTGGGGTAGGGAAGAGAACTGTAGTTATGTATTCAAAAATTTTAACTGCTATTCACAATCGATGGTTTTCACTAATGGCCATGTCAAAGAAGGAGATGGAGATTTTAAAGTTATATCAATAGCCTAGAGTTTTGTTGGCTATGAATCACAGTGTAGTAGAACTGTGTAGTAATGTACTTTTAGTCTGCAGAACCATCCTTTTGAAGTCCTCGGAGTACCGGGGATTCTTGGGAATACTTGGGAACATCTAGAATGTTGTGGATGATTTTGGATACTATGCTTTAGTAACAAATTATTGCAGTTTCATAAAGAATCTACTTGTTGTGACCTAGGCCTACTGAGTCATTACAAGACACAATTAGTCCCAAATAAACCTCTTTTATTGTAACAGCTGAGAATTACCTTCATTCCCAGCTGAGTCCCAATTAGTTGCAAAACAAGTCCTTCGGAAGAAGTTCTTCGGGATAATCACCAACCTTTATCTTCTTTGACACCCTGCCAAAGGCCTTACTTGGCAAAGCCCCACGAAGATCAGAAACAAACAAGAGACGCCGACTGGAAAAAGAGTTAGCAACATTGCTTTCCTGAAAAAAGGCCGAAGTGCCTTTGTTTCTCTTTTAAGCCTTATGGGAGGGGCCAATCATCTCTTGGCCTTACTCCCAAGTCATCCCTTTTTCTTTAGCTGCTCTTGCCTTCTGGCAGCTCTGCATATGTGTACACTAGGAACAGGCTCCTCCTGTTCCTCTGCCTCTCTGCTGTCCAACTCTGGGAGCTCCGGAATCCATGCTCCCAGATGGCCCCGACCCCCTCTCTGCCTCCGATGCAGAGCCCTCATCCGGGCCTTCCCCAGACTCCAGGACTGGCCCATGTTCCTCCCCAGCCTCCTCACTGTCAGACTCTGCTGCCAGCTCTGCAGGCTGCTGGTGGACCTTCTTTAATTTTTCATTGAAAAATTGATGAAAAATTAAAGAATTTAGTATATTGATGCAGGAGGAAACCAGGCTGATGAAAAACATAAAGAGAAATTTTCATTGATGCTGAATCAATGCTACATATAAAACCAAAGTTCTTGTTTCCAGTAAATGGGTTTACACGTAGTAATTGTATGTTAGAGAGGGCATATATTTCATTTAGAATTTAGAAGAAATTTAGGCTCAGGCCACCTCAGTAACAGAACCAATTATCTGGAGAGATCAAAGATCTTAGCAAAAAAGAGGGATACGACAGCCATCTGTATTCATGCTCTACTTTGGACTTTTTTTGCATAAAACATGGGTCGGACCCCTCCTCCCTTTAATCATTCAAAGTGCCATTAAAAATGGCAATAAAGTAACTTATAACTGTGTGAAAGCAGCATAGCCTTGCATTTTTACAGCTTAAGTAACATATGTGCTAGTCGTTCCCGACTCTAACATATGTGCTAGTCGTTCCCGACTCTAGGGGGTGGTGCTCATCTCCGTTTCAAAGCTGAAGAGCCAGCGCTGTCCAAAGATGTCTCCGTGGTCATGTGGCCAGCATGACTAAATGCCAAAGGTGCACAGAACACTGTTCCCTTCCCACCAAAGGTGGTCCCTATTTTTCTACTTGCATTTTTTACATGCTTTCGAACTACTAGGTTGGCAGAAGCTGGGACAAGGAACAGAAGCTCACCCCGTTACGCAGCACTAGGGATTCGAACTGCTGAACTGCGGATCTTCCAATCGACAAGCTCAGTGTCTTAGCCACTGAACCACCATGCTAAATAATCCTTAACTCTCCCCTCCGATCAGTTTCCTTTCTGAAACTTCCTGCCCCTCTAAATTCAGTTGCCGAACGGCATAGGAACACTTTATCTTTAAATAGATATGATGCTATTTTTGTATGACTTGATGACATTGCATTAAGTAAATAACCTTTATTCTGGGGAAGCAATGCCAAGACTTGCAATTTTTTTTAAAAGTCATCATTATCTCCCATTTAATAGATTTTG
This sequence comes from Pituophis catenifer annectens, assembly GCF_029215685.1. Classification (NCBI taxonomy): domain Eukaryota; kingdom Metazoa; phylum Chordata; class Lepidosauria; order Squamata; family Colubridae; genus Pituophis; species Pituophis catenifer. The sequence continues at coordinate 11,995,181 of NW_027256893.1, read as the reverse complement.
AAATACGTACATTCAAACTTACTCATTAAATCAGCATGCTGGTAGCTGAATTATTATAGAATCTTTTCACTTCGGGTAAATAATGAATTATTGGAGAACAGAGGCAACAGCAAGCTAACCATTTGTTCAAGTTTAGTGATGTGAGATTTGATAAAGGGTCCAATTGACTATAGAGCCAGGATGTAAATAATCATACAATGTAATCCTGATTACATTGCCTTGTAATCAGGGATGGATTGCTGGGGGTTCGCAGGGGTTTGGGAAACTTCTAGCTAAGATTGTGTGAAGTTTGGAGAACCCCCAATTCCCACTCCTGGCTGGCCCCGCCCACCCTGCCACTCCCCTCCCAGGAGTCCCCACGCGGCCCATTTTGGATATAGGTAAGTGCAGGGCAGGCGTGGAGGTTCAGGGAGGCTGAAAAACAGGCCTACTGGAAGTTTAGGAACCTCTTGCTAAAATGTTTGAAGCCCACCTCCTGCTTGTTAGATTATTCCAACTGCGAAAGGCACAGCTGTTAAAATGTCTTTCCTGCTTTTAATACCCTAAAAAGATTGATGATGATGAAGGTTTATTTTTCTGTTCTGCTCAAAGAAACCCTGAATAGTATACAAGGAAAAAAAGGAACCGTTAAAAAAAGGAAAAGCCTGCTGCAAAAAAATAAATCAGTAATAAAGCAATCACCCATAAAGTAAAAAAACAAGTCAGAAAACAATTCTGAAAGTGCCAACCTTAAATTCATTGGAAAAGGCAGTCTAAAAAGTACAGTTGGTTGGTGTAGAACAAATATCTGGATAAAGAAGGATGTCAGATAGAGAAGGGCAGGATCAAAATGACAAAATCCAGGAGCCTGGATAACTCAGCAGACTAATGCATTGTAATTTAACTCCAGCTGTCTGCAATTAGTAAGTTCGAATCTTGCCAGGCTCAAGGTTGACTCAGCCTTCCATCCTTTCTAAGGACCCAGTTTGTGGGGGCAATAAGCTGACTTTGTAAAATATACAAAAGTATGAAGGCTATTGCTTAACGCATTGTAAGCCGCCCTGAGTCTCCGGAGAAGGGCGGCATATAAATCAATTTTTTTTAAAAAAGCAATATTGTATTGTTGCAACACAAGATCCAACCCTTTATCTGTGCTTAAGTAACCCACATACTAAAGAACAGTACCAGCATCATATTATTGTGGTACTGCTTTCATAATTTGACTGTCCCCACATGCACCCCTTGCTAACTCTGTGTCCAGGATTGTTTTGAAAAAGGCTCTCTACAATCTATTTAAACTAAATATACCTAAAGACATTTCATAATTAATATGCTAACACCAGAAAGACTCAGAACAGTACAGAACCCATCATTTTAGTACATTGTTGAATTTTTGGAGGAAGCATTGCATGCTTTACACAACCCGTTTTTGATATATTCTTTCCAACATTTTGTAGGAAAGTGTTTACTAATCTATTTTGTTGTTTGTTACTTGTATGACCAGTTTGGTCTATGTGTGAGCCAGTTTGATCAAGGCGATTAAGGCACCTGTCTATAAACCAGGAGACTTGAGATCTAGTCTTGCCTGAGATGTGAAAGCTAGCTGCATGACTTTGGGCCATTCCCTCTTTCTCAGTCTGCATCATCAGGCCTGGGAAACAATCTAGTCAGTCAGTTCCTGTTGCGATGGAAAGGATCAAGAATTGGAATTTTAGAATTTTTATTTTTTTTTAATTGGCCAAGTGTGATTGGATACACAAGGAATTTGTCTTGGTGCATAAGCTCTCAGTGTACATAAAAGAAAAGATACATTCAAAAAGATACTTCTTTTTTGATCAACATGGTTGATCAAAAAGAAAGCAGACCTTGCAATTGGGGGAAAATACTAGGAGGAGGAGGAGGAGGAGGAGGAGGAGGAGGAGGAGGAGGAGGAGGAGGAAAGATTAGATAGATAGATAGATAGATAGATAGATAGATAGATAGATAGATAGATAGATAGATAGATAGATTGGTTTTGGTGGGTGAGTGGACAGACAGAAAGACAGATATAGATGATAGATAGATCTTTATTTATAGGGAAACATGTTTTCTTTATCACAGGAACATCCTGTTGAAAAATTGGATTTGTCCTTGGACTTCATCCATTCCTCCCACTGTGTTCTGCACAATTGTCTTCACTTTTTTTTTTTTTTTTTTTGTAACCACAAGATTATTGTGGCCCATGTCTCCGTTGTTTATTCATTTGATTTTCTGTTGTATTAAGCATGGACATTTTAATGGAGCTTATGCTTTCCAGGGTTTTGTGTTCATTTTTCTCAACATTCATTTTTTGTGGATACAAAAACATTTGGGTGTATTCGGATTTTGGCTTGGAAACATCTGGAACATCACTCTGGATGTACTTTAGCAATAGTGGTATAAACTGCATAAATTCCTGTAAAACTTCAATGGGAAGAAAATATTAACTTCATTATCAACCACCTTAATATTCCACAATAATTTCCTAAATTTAGTCATCAATGTATTTTTTTTTAAAAAAAAATCAATTACACAGAAGAATAAATGTTAGGAAAAAAATTGCAGCAAAGACATATATTAAGGAATAGTGCTTGCAAACACATAGGCAAATATTTACTCACAGGAAAACACAAACATAATATGCAATTGCTTTCCCTTTTTTTAAAAAAAACGGAATTTACTAACTGATGTAGAAGAAAATGAACCTTTACTTGGAAAAGGGGTGCGCTGTGTGAGAAAGAGAGAGGGAGAAAGAAAAGAAACTATTAAATGTGCCAGTTTTATATCATTCATATCTATGTGCCAATCATTTGTTCTTCCTCTGGAGTATTGCTGTATTTAATATTCTCCAACTGTGGATTGCTGGTGAGAATATGAATTAATTTCTCCTCAACCTGTCCAGCTATACTTCTTCTTTTTTATTATTAACCATTGGGGTCCGGTAGATGATAAATCAATGGATATTCCTGCAGATAAGCCTTCATTTGAAGTCTTGGAAAGCTGGCAAACATTCTTTTGATACAGCTATTATACAACCTGGGAGGAGGAACATGTGATCTAAAGGCATTTAAATTAGTCACCTGCCTTGTCACCTTTGAGCCGTTAAAAATCCCCCTCCACAGTGAAGTTCTTTGGTGAATGATTTAATCCGTTTCTCGTGGCTTTTATGATGAGATGGATGCTTGCAGCCCTGAAGATAGAATTGCCAAGAAAGCTGGTCATTATGTGGGGTGGACTTGGATGGATTTTATTCAGTAGCTGAATGGCAAATTAAATCAATGTAAATGTCTCAAGAATACTAAATTCAAGCTTTACTAAGGGCTTTACTGGGAAATAATCTTCTCTTTCAAGCACACTTTTCCGGTATTGAACTCAGAAATAACTTTTCTCCAGGGAAGGAAAAATTCATTTCTATGGTTCTAGATATTTTCCTTCTCCTTTCCATAATTATTAAGTATAGCTCTCACCTTACAGCACGAACAAGTAAATGAGAAGATCTGATTGACTCATATCCAATTATTCTTATGCCTTCAAGTTGAGTCCAGTTCCTACTGATTCTATGGATTGAGGTTTAACCAACCTTTAATTGTAACCCATACAAGGGTTTTTCTAAGGACATTCCAGTAATCTCTTTAATCCATCCATTTTATTCATTGTTTTCTCCTTTTACTTGCCTCAATTCACAAAGCTTAATTATTTCTAGCCCATTTTCAATTTACATAGTATGCACAAAACATACCTTAGTATAAAGGTAGTTTTAACACTGTCTCCAAAACCATAATATGAATGCTTCTCTCTTTCTATCACTTCATCTAAAGATCCAGGATATCGGTTGGCCAAGTGCCTCTAGAAAGCTCACGACATCAAATAATTGTTTTATTTGATATATCATCAGAAACATTAGGTGTTCGTTAACATGCTACCTCTGTTATGTCATTTTATAAAAAATGTCATGCCTAAATGGCCATTTCCTTTAATTAATCAATTAATTAATTAGGAAGGGCCTGGTGGCTCAGCAGACTGATAGCATTGTGATTAACACCAGCTGTCTGCAATTACTGTAAGTTCGAATCTCACCAGGCTCAAGGTTGACTCAGTCATCCATCCTTTCTAAGGTAGGTTAAATGAGGACCCAGTTTGTGGGGGCAATAAGCTGACTTTGTATAAATATAAAAAAGTATGAAGGCTATTGCTTAACACATTGTAAGCTGCCCTGAGTCTCCGGAGAAGGGCAGAATATAAATCAAGTTAAAAAATAATAATAATAATAATCACCTTTTAATTAAAAAATGTTGCTTATAGATTGAACTATTTGAAAGGCTTTCAATTTTATTTTGTTTGATAATTTTATCTGAGTTATTGATCAGAGTTCAGGAGATTTGAAGATTCAGTTGAATGAACTTTGAATCAAATCGCCAAAGCAACATTTTGCAAAGCTTTAGTATCTTCTAATGAGTTATAAGAAATCAAAGTAGCAGTCTGACATAAAACTGATTTTGTTTTTTTATTTTATTTATGGGGGGGTGGTTTGGATCACAAACAGTTGGAAACAATTGATCAACATTTACTATGACTATTCCTGGCGATGTGTCAAATTTAAATGGATGGTTCTCTTTTGCTCCCGTTATCAGTCTTGGTCTAAGAAAACATAATAGAATAGAATAGAATAGAATAGAATAGAATAGAATAGAATAGAATAGAATAGAATAGAATAGAATAGAATAGAATAGAATACTTTATTGGCCAAGTGTGATTGGACACACAAGGAATTTGTCTTGGTGCATACGCTCTCAGCGTACATAAAAGAAAAGATACATTCGTCAAGAATCATAAGGTACAACATTTAATGATAGTCATAGAGAACAAATAAGCAATCAAATCATATCAGGAAACAGTCAATATACAGTAAATCTTAAGGATACAAGCAACAAATTTACAGTCATACAGTTATAAGTGGGAGGAGATGGGTGATAGGAATGATGAGAAGATTAATAGTAATAGTAATGTAGACTTAGTAAATAGTTTGACAGTGTTGAGGGAATTATTTGTTTAGCAGAGTGATGGCATTTGGGAAAAAAACTGTCCTTGTGTCTAGTTGTTCTGGTGTGCAGTGCTCTATAGCGTTGTTTTGAGGGTAGGAGTCGAAACAGTTTATGTCCAGGATGCGAGGGGTCTGTAGATATTTTCACAGCCCTTTTTTTGACTTGTGCAGTATACAGGTCCTCAACGGAAGGCAGGTTGGTAGCCATTTTTTTTTCTGCAGTTCTAATTATCCTCTGAAGTCTGTGTCTGTCTTGCTGGGTTGCTGAACCAAACCAGACAGTTATAGAGGTGCAGAGGACAGACTCAATAATTCCTCTGTAGAACTGGATCAGCAGCTCTTTGGGCAGTTTGAGGTTCCTGAGTTGGTGCATACTTACTTCAGACTTCCATTTGATCAGGGAACTCTGTAATTGACTTTGAATCTGTTATGATCGCTTGGGTCCTTCAATCTGAAGGTTGCAGTGTTGTTAGTATAAAATAAAGGGAAGTCTCTTTATGTGTTTCCTTGAGTTCCTTACAGAAATACAAATAAAAGGAAAGAGAATACTTTGGTTCTGATGTAGGAAAAGGACATAGGATGGCTTGGGCAACTTTCTCCCTTTCATGTATTTTATTAAAGATGCCCATCTTTTGTCATTGGCTATGCTGATAAAAGTTAATATGCTTTGAAAGCTAAAACTTCTAGAGAGCAGCACTATGTCAAGTTCCATTAGAATAGAGTTTATAGGAGCATATAACCGTCTTTTGATTTTTATGACCATTGGATGGAAAACCAGAGTAAGTACTGACTGTTTTCCATGAAGTTAATGATTTTTCTCTACTATAATAAAAAATTATGACTTCCGGATCTTTTGAAGAGGTGCATGGTTAAGGCTTTGAAAGACCATGATCAGCCTGAGAGCCCCTAGTTGTATACTTGCTGTGCTCAGAAAATGAAAGGATCTTCTAAGCCAGAATGTTATATAGAAAACAGAATTCCTGACGGTCTTAATACCAGCATACAATGATGATGATGTTATCCATTCAGTCATGTCTGATGCTTAGCGATTTTATGGACCAGGTCTCTCCACGTCTTCTGATCTTTCACTACTTCTTTGAGTTTTTCTATGCTTTGGCTTGTGTGTCATCTTTGATAGTGTCCAGCCATCATGTTCTTTGACCACCTGGTTTCCTTTTACCGCTAACTCTTCCAAACATAATTGCTTTCTCTAGTGAAATTCCTTGCACGACACAGCCAAAATAAGTGAGACACAATGTTGTGTTTTTTTTCTAAATATATATACTTTATTAAATTTCTGCATAAGATAAAATATAAAAGAAAAGAAAAGAGAAACGTAGAAAGAAAATAAAGAATAGTGAAGGGATAGATTAGAGTTAGAGCACTGGTGCAATCCAATTTTTTTTACTACTGGTTCTGTGAGCGTGACTTGGTGGGGATGGTGAGGCTTGGTGGGCGTGGCAGGGGAAGGATATTGCAAAATCCCCATTCCCTCCCCACTCCTGGGGGAAGGATATTGCAAAATCTCCATTCCCACCCCACTCTGGGCACAGCCAGAGGTGACATTTGCCGGGTCTCAGAACTACTCAGAATTTCCACTACCAGTTCTCCAGAACCTGTCAGAACCTGCTGGATTTCACTCCTGAGTTAGAGTTCCTAACTTTTGAGAAATTTCCTCAAAAAAAAAAGGTCAAAGCCAAAAGAAAAAAAAATGCAAAAGTACTAGGAATACAGCCTAGAACTGATCCTATAAGGATCATATTCTCTTGTACTAAATGTCAGAGAAAAGTTTTGGCACGCTTTAGAGACAATTATCTACATGAATCTAAAGTTCAGACATTTTGAAAGGCACAGAATTGAAAATTAAACAGATAATTATTTAAAGTTCATTTTGTTCCAAAGGGGATGGTTAAAGTGGGAAGGGTGGAAAAGAAATATTCAACATGTCATTCTTTTCTATCTGTTTAGGATCAGCTATCCAGTGTCAAAGGTTTTAAATATTTGATTATCTCCATGTCATATTTCATTATGGAGAATAGCGGTGTCATTTGATGGGCCAAAAACACATTGTTTTTCTTCTCTTCCTGTTTTACATTTTTAAAAAAGAATATTTCTGAGCGAGAAATGGTGACATTTGGCATTCAAGGTGGCTAAGACATTGACTAATTGTCCCTGAAAGCTAATTTTATTTTATCTTATTTTAGATTTATATAGCTGCTGAAATTATGAACTCCAAGCCAGAGTGAATCATAAAACTATGCCAACATCAAAAAATAAAGTTAAAAAGAAAACCATTACATTCTCTATCAGAATAGCAATAGCACTTAGACTTATATTTTACAGCACTCTCTGGGTAGTTTATGATGTCAGCATATTGCCCTCAACAATGTGGGCATAATTTTACCAACCTCAGCAGGATGGAAGGCTGAGTCAACCTTGAGCCTGTCCAGATCAAATTCCAGAATCCAGCTTCTCAACAGAAAATTCTGTGTGGAAATTGTGGATTCTTAAATGTTGCTCCTATTAAATCATCAATGTCATCATCATCATTTCAGATCAAATGGTTCCAGTGAACCAAGACAAGGTGATTCTTTGACTGAATTTGGGATACTTTGTAGTAATATTTGTTTCCTGTGCGTCAGAAGAAGCCAAACTAAATGAGCAAACTGAAATTATAAAACAGTTTCTGCATTTGCGTTGTAGTTCTAGAAGATTTGTAATATAAAATGTTATGGCGGCCATCGATTTGGTGTTTTTCCAGAACATATGTTATACATTTTTGATGTTTACTGAAAATTTGTTATTTTACATTAATGAAAATGTCTACATGTCTACAGCTCGGTTACCACAACATTACCCTTTAAAACAGCTTATAAAAGTGATAACATCAAGTAGTATAATTTATTTTAATCAGCCTTCTGGCTGAATAGGACGATTCGGCCTTTCTTGTCAAGCTCATATTAAGAATCTTTCTCATAAAGAATGTATTGTGCCTGGTTTCTGTGACCTTTGTATTATACGCTTTAAAGCATGTGATTCTTTCTAAGCTATTTGGTCAACCTAAGTCTTTTTTTTCCCCTCTTTGCTTCTGCTGTTAGTTGCTCCAGATTCCTTGAAAAGAAACGTGAGTCCAGATAGATTGCCAGTAAAAAGGCTCAAAGGTGTTTAAATGTCCCCTGGAGCTACAATTACTTTTGAGTCGTGATATTCTTTGTACATTATATGCATGTGATTTGGAAGCAGGTCTGTGCTGAAAACAAAATTCATATGCTGTTATTAGAATAATAAAATAACTTGAACTTTACCTTAGACCCCAGGCAGTGGTGGGATTCAATTTTTTTTACTACCAGTTCTGTGGGCATGGCTTGGTGGGTGTGGCTTGGTGGGCGTGGCAGGGGAAGGATACTGTAAAATCTCCATTTCCTCCCCACTCCAGGGGAAGGATATTGCAAAATGTCCATTCCCATCCCACTTCAGGGGAAGGATACTACAAAATCCCCATTTCCTCCTGATCAGCTGGGACTCGGGAGGCAGAGAATAGATGGGGGCAGGGCCAGTCAGAGGTGGTGTTTACCGGTTCTCCGAACTACTCAAAATTTCCGCTACTGGTTCTCCAGAACTGGTCAGAACCTGCTGAATACCACCTCTGGATCCAGGTATTAATTTTTTGGATTCAGAACTGGTTTGTACGTTGTCTTAGTGTTTTCTCATACTTTCTGGCTTGGTTAGCTATTCAGCTACCTCCATGACCTGACCAATTCTCTGGTTACACATTATTTAGGAAATGTCTCAGCCCATTCCATTAAATGTATCTTTATTTAGAAGCCTTGCATTCTCTTTGCGACTAAATCTGAATAGTATAGGCTGGAGCCTTGCCATATTGATTCCAAATTTTGTTGGCAAAAAACTGGAAATGATCTAAGAAGATGGAATACAGCCTATGAAAAACCTACAGAAAATGCTAGGCTGTAATTCTTAGGATCCTTTCACTTTAATGATAGTGGCCAGGACAAAATTGTATGGAATGATAAAACTGGGAAAGTGTACTGTTGTCCCCAATTCGGGTGTGAGCCTGGTGCTGAAGCCAATGATAGACGCCAGACATGAGGTGCAGGTTTTCTGACTGCTTTTTATTGGAGTACTCCAAGGAAAAGGGCTCCTGGCCAAAATGCCAAGAACCAAGAACAAAGGATTAAGAAAGCTTTATACATTTTCACTAAAAGAGAAGGCAGGACAAGGTGAGATAATAAAAAATATCATCTAATAAACATTTTAGTAATAATTCTACAATTTGTTCTATTGGTCTCTAGCTGTCCCTGTTCCTAAGCCTTGGCTAATGAATGCCACAGGAGTTATCTAGTACACATTTAATTGGTTGCAGGCCATCTGTATTCCTAATTTTTAGCAGAGGCCTGCAAGTTGTCTAACTTTTGTTACTTTTATCAGCTTTCTAACTACCCAGAATTGTTACAAGATTTACATATGCATATTTCCTGTAGATAAACATTCTTTGTTCTTGCCAGACATGCAATTACAGGCTTCCTGATTTACTTTGAAGTATGTGTCATGACCTGGCTTTATTTTAGCATACAGCCCATCAGTACAGCAACGCTAAAGGTGCCCCAAACAGAAGATCAAAGATATTCCAACTGCTGGCTAATATTATGGAATTCCAAAAAAAAAAACAACCACTCCTGGTTTTCAAATCCACTTCAAATCCCATTTAATGCCCCTCTTAGTAGTAGTATATTGCAATTTCTAACCAAGTACACAGAAGGACTCTGCACATCACAATTTTTCAATTCTGGCTAGCTAACTTTTATCTAAACATAAAGAAACCTTCTTTGCCAGAGCTTCTCAAGTCTCCAGCTGTAAAAGTCCCCAATTAAAAATTCTTTTCTTTCCCTTCAAAGGCGACATAGCCAGCACAGATAACTTATAATACAGTTTTTAATGCTGTTAATGATTTGATATTTCTAAACAGTTATTTTAAAAAATGGAAAGAAGAAAAAAGGGGGGGGGAAGTAGATGGCTAGTTGGAAAGTTGCACAGCAGGGAAACTTATAGATGTCTACTTATTCAAGAAAGTTTCATGAAGTAAAGGAACATCAGGTGCTCTCAGAAAAGGCCTGGCTTAGAGACATTTAACATGTAGACTGTTTGTCTTCCTCCTAATCTTTTAAATCAGCCTACAAGTTTTGGTTGCCATGTTGTAAAAAAAGATGTGGAGAGTCTAGAAAATGTGCAGAGAAGAGCATCAAAGAAGACTAGGAGACTGGAGGTTAAAACATATGAAGAACGGTTGCAAGAACTGGGTATGTCTAGTTTAATGAAAAGAAGAACTACGGGAGACACGATAGCAGTGTTCCAATATCTCAGGGGTTGCCACAAAGAAGAGGAGTCAAGCTATTCTCCAAAGCATCTGAGGGTAGGACAAGAAGCAATGAGTGGAAACTAATCAAGGAGAGAAGCAACTTAGAACTAAGGAGAAATTTTCTGACAAGTTAGAACAATTAATCAGTGGAACAACTTGCCTCCAGCACTGGAAGTTTTTAAGAAGATGTTGGATAACCATTTGTCTGAAGTGGTGTAGGGTTTCCTACCTGGGCAGAGGGTTGGACTAGAAGACCTCCAAGGTCCCTTCCAACTCTGTTATTCTATTCTAAATGTAGCCTGACATTAAGGCACTTTTTTTTATTTCTGTTGACCTGCTGCTTTAAGTCAGCTAATATAGGCTCAAGTCTGCATAACATCTTCCTTCCCTTCATATGCCACACAAACTTGCTTGTTCTTTTTCAATATTGTACTCTACTCATTAACCAAGAGATCTCATGGTGGTCATCTAACAAAGGGATGAATGATCATTTCAAAGATTTGAAAAAAAAAATCATCAATCCCAATTATGGATGGTCTATGAGCTTTTGGACAAGTACTCACATTGCTGAAAATCAGAGATAAAAAGGTCTTCTGTGATTTATTTTGAGGTAGGAAAACCAGACCTTCCATGGAAGTCCTGAAATAGACAAGTTTTGAAGAAGGACAAATGACCTCTCTCCAACAGACCTGACTTCCGCAAAAAATATGATAGAGCTCTGTCCATTTTGTTTCATCCATTACATTCCTGTAAAAAGGGGTGGAATTAAATGTCATCCCTACCATCGAAAAGGTGTCCTAAATTAACCACAATGGAAGAAATTAATTGTGAGTAGAAAGGCTGAAGCAATCAGAGAAGTTGCAGCTTTAACTGAGAAAAGATCTTTTTACATATATCTAAGGATGATGTAGGGATGCGGTGGCTCAGTGGCTAAGGTGCTGAGCTTGTCGATCGAAAGATCAGCAGTTCAGTAGTTCGAATCCCTAGTGCTGCCTAATGGGGTGAGCTCCTATTACTTGTCCCAGCTTCTGCCAACCTAGCGGTTTGAAAGCAGGTAAAAAATGCAAGTAGAAAAATAGAGACCACCTTTGGTGGGAAGGTAACAGCGTTCTGTGCACCTTTGGCATTTAGTCATGCCGGCCACATGACCATGGAGACATCTTCGGACAGCGCTGGCTCTTCGGCTTTGAAATGGTGAGCACCGCCCCTAGAATCGGGAACGACTAGCACATATGTGAGAGGGGAACCTTTACCTTCAACTTAAGGATGATGTAACCAAGTCAGAGAGAAGAAAGGAGAATATAGGCAGTCCTTCATAAGTGCAGAGACTACCTTTCTTTGACCATTTCCCTGAACTATCTACGTACAGGTAGTCCTTGATTTACGACCACAATTGAGCCCTACATTTCTGTTGCTAAGTGACTTTCTTGCCACAGTTTTAAGAGAATCACTGAAGTTGTTACGTTAATAACATGGCTGTTAAGCGAATCTGGCTTCCTCATTGACGTTGCTTGTCAGAAGGTCACAAAAAGCGATCATATCACCCTGGGACACTGCAACCCTCCTAAATATGAATAAGTTGCCAAGCATCCAATTTTTGATCAGGTGACCATGGGGATTCTGCAACGGTCATGTGAAAAAAGTTCTAGGACCCTTTTTTCAGTGCCGTTGTAACTTTGAATGACCTTCTAAATGAAGTGTTGTAAATAGAGGACTATCTGTACAATCCCAAGCTACGAAGGCCTTCACATTCTCTTTCCAAATTATAAGATTTAATGTACCTGGGGAAAAAATATATATTATTACACGGGAAATAAATAGTATTAAGTGCAGCTTATTGTTTGATTCAACTTGGATGAAATCCAATTTCATTTTTGTCCTTACCTTATCTATTTTTTAAAAAAGTGTGGCTCTTGCCATATCCCTCAAAAGCAGATGTAGCTCTTGGCCTGGGGAGAAAAAAAAGTCAATTTTCAGAACACCAGAGAAAGAAAAGGAGGAGGAGGAGGAGGAGGAGGAGGAGGAGGAGGAGGAGGAGGAGGAGGAGGAGGAGGAGGAGGAGGAGGAGGAGGAGGAGGAGAAGAAGAAGAAGAAGAAGAAGAAGAAGAAGAAGAAGAAGAAGAAGAAGAAGAAGAAGAAGAAGAAGAAGAAGAAGAAGAAGAAGAAGAAGAAAGTAAGGATACAATTATTTCCGTTCCCCAGTATGTTGGTTCTTCTATTATGCTGAGTTTGGTCTAAATCAATATTGAAGAACATAACAATACATAGAGCCAGTATTAATCACTGACTTATTTCCACATGGAAAGTGCTTTACTTTGTTAAGGAAGGCACGGGTAAATAAAATACATGAAAAGCAAGAGAATGACGGATGAGGAGGTTAATTGGGAAGATGAGTGGAGAGCAAGTCACCCACTATCCTCTTGAACACCTGTTTCCAAGCTAATTCATGCAGTAGCCTTGGTGTCTACAACTCAGAGAGCCACCTGCTGTTTTCTCAGCTTTCAAGTGCTATTTTTAAAGTGTTTGCCAGGAAGGGAAAGTCAGTCAGATAAAGTGATTTTATTACTAGTCAGGAAGATAGGTTGGCCTGTAAGTTTCAAGTTGGAGAAACTCAATAAAAGTGCCTAAATCCCTTGGTAAACCTCAAGGCAACATGTCAAGCGAAGGATAGATGAATCTGTCAGTGTTGCTTTCTCCTGCATTTGGTCTTCCTTCTTGCTGATGTTTTAAATCTAATTTATGACAACGTTTGTTAATTTTGACCATTAAACTCCCCTGAATTCTTTACCTACCTGCATTGGTCCAGTTTAATAAATGAAACTATCTGTTGTGACCTAGGCTTCCTGAGTCATTAAAACACACGAGTAGTCCCAAAAACCTCTTTTATTGCAACAGCTGTGAATTGCATTCATTCACAGCTGAGTCCCAATTAGTTGCAAAAAGTCCTTCAGAAGAAGTCCTTCGGGATAATCACCAACCTTTATCTCCCTTGACACGCTGCCAAAGACCTACTTGGCAAAGCCACACAGAGTCCAGAATCAAACAGAGATGCTGACTGGGAACAGAATTAACAACGTTGCTTTCCTGCAAAGTGCCCACATGCCTTTGCTCCTCTTTTAAGCCTTATGGGAGGGGCCCATCATCTCCAGGCCTTACTCCTGAGTCGTCCCTTTCGTTTTAATTGTTCTTGCCTTCTGGCAGCTATGTGCATGCGTGCACTAGGCACAGGCTCCTCCTGTTCCTCTGCTTCTCTGCTGTCCGACTCTGCAAAACCTACAAGTCCTTATGGGGGGGGGAGTTACTAAGCAAGCTTTACTTGGATAGTACATGCAAATTAACTTCTAAAAGAAAATGAAAAATTGTGTCAAGTGGGGAGGGGGAAAACCAAATTGAAGCATGGGGACTTCTGAGTAGGAACATTCCAACATTTGTTATTGTGCTGTTTATAATTCTGCAACGGAAAGCAATAAAGAGCTAATGTGAAATACATCAAATAATGTTACATTTTTGAAATGTTTTCTGCCTCTCCCAGAGATGTTAATAGGTGGGAAATAGTGGGCGAGCTGTTGCCTGCCAATAATGTAGAGTTCCCTAATGTAATAGAAAAATCTCATGCATTCAGGAATAAAATGAATTCAATAATTACTTGAGGGATGCTTAGCTATTTGATTTAATATACTCATAATACCTGGTATTAAATAAAGCCACCATTTACTTCACCTGAGCATATGCAGCACGGGCTATATTTTACATGTTAAATGAAAGAAAGGACTCGGTAAATTCAGCAAATACACAAGCTAAATGACCATGGCTTTACTGATGACAACTGGGCCCAAAGCTGTTAAAAATAAAAGTAATATCACTTTGGGAAAACATAACAATTTGTACTGAAGCCACTGCTTGTCCCGTTTATCCAAATGAATACAATGGGCGAGGGTCCTTGGTGCTCTCTGAGCTTAGTTGTTTTTTTCCCCAAACATTTCATTATCTAGGTCGGTGATGGTGAACTTATGGCACACGTGCCAGAGGGGGCACACAGCATCCTCTTTGATGACACATGAGCTGTTGCCCCAGTTCAGCTCTGCTGCGCATGCACATGTGCTTCCCGCTGGCCAGCTGGTCTTATCTCTGCCACGCATTCGCAGGGGCATGCGGGTGGCCGTGCATAGATGCGTGGGGTGGTGGGGCACATGCGCGGGGGCTGTGCACATGCATGGGGGCAGGGTGCATGGGGGGGCTGCATGCATGCAAAGGGGGTGGAGCACATACACAGGGGCACATGTGCGGGGCAGCACATGCATTGCATTTTGGGCATTCCGGGGGACACACGCGCTTTGGGAACTCGGTCCGGAAAAGGTTAGCCATCACTGATCTAAGTACTATCACTGATAATGTTACCTAGTTCAGGTAACGTTTTCTGCAAGAAAGCAATCAAGCTTAGAGAGCACCAAGAAATCCTCATTTCAGCTCTGAGCAACAAATATTCTCCTTTATTGGAATACAACGGATATTCTAAATCCATGGACAAATTTCTGCCTTCTCCCTTGTGCCTTTTCTATATTTGTCTCATCTCCAAGACCTGTATGGGACATCTTATCCATAGACTAAAACAGGGGTTCCCCAACTCCTGGGCCACGGCCCATTACTGGGCTGTGGCCGATTCACAACCGGACCACTTGAGCTCAAGTTATGTGAGCAGTGGGCTGGCCAGGGGTGGTATTCACTTGCCTTTGCTACCGGTTCGCAAATGTGAGTCCACGCACCAGCTCTGTGCATGCACAGGACCTTCCGTGCATGCGCAGAGAATCAAAAAAGGGATGTGATGATGTCCAGACGGGCGGGTGGGTGGGCTGTTGTGCGGAGCTTCCCGCCGCTGCTACCGGTTCACCTGAACCAGATAGAACCAGCTGAATACCACCACTGGGGCTGGCATGCATGCACATGTGTGTGCAACACAACTCACGCAGCCCTGTTCCCTTCTCCCCCACTCCACCGGCACTCCAAGGTTCAAATGTTGGGGCCCACTGACCTAAAAGAAGGTATAGATGTTCGCTTTTTGATGAAAAGATGTCTCAAATTGAATGTTTGTTTAAAAGAATGAATTTTCATGTTGCTACCGTGAAGCTATAAATTAAAATTAGAGGTACAGGATTGCATTACACAAAGATTAAAAAAAGACCCCAAGAACTTGATTATCCTATTTTAAAGTGGGAACCAACACTTACAAATGCAAATGTCTCAACTTAACAATAAGAAACCAGGAGAAGGGAGTTCAAGCAAGGTAAGTAAAACCATATATTGGGTAAATGAACATTAAAAAATAAATTGGTGGCGTATATTATAACACTACCATTTTGGCACTGCCTTTCGTTAATAACAAATATTTAAAATATTTCACAAGGCTAATACTTTTAGGAAGACTGGAAAACTATTTTTTCTCTTACCATTCTGCCCATCTCATCCCTTCCAGATAACACTTTCAACATTTTGACCAAACGCAACGGATTCAGCCGGCAGAAACAAGAAGTTTATTTTTTACCTATCATCATCAGTGACAGCGGGAATCCTCCAATGAGTAGCACCAGTACTCTTACCATTAAAGTCTGTGGCTGCAGCAATGACGGCATTGCCCAGTCCTGCAATGCTGAAGCTTATGTTCTCCCTATTGGTCTCAGCATGGGTGCTTTAATAGCAATTCTGGCCTGCATCATTTTGCTTTTAGGTACGTATGAATATATTGCTGGGGAAAGACACAAACGTTGCAATGATTTAGGATGTTAGACTTGGATGATGGGTATCTGCGTTGAAATGCATTTTGAGCCATGGAAGATCATGGTGATCTGTCCCTGTCCAGACACACACACAAACACAGCCAGCCGAGGGTTAAGAAAGTACTTGGCACGCACATAGGTCATTATCTCAAACTTGGCAGCAATATAATCACTGACTGCCAAGAGCTTTTACTGCAACAGATAACATAAATTACATACGCATTGCAAATAGTCCAGCAAAACAATATCCCTTTCGGCAGCTTCAGACTAGCCAAAGTGGCTAGCCAAAGTTCGTTTTTGTTCATCACGGAGTTTTACCAGCCACCACCCTCTCTTATATAGTCTCTGGGGTGTGGTCCAGTGACTCAGTTCTAATCCCTAGCATGCCTCCTTAACTGCTGCAACCGTTTATCACACCTTCATTGGCGTGCATCCAGGAATGACAGCTCTCCTTCGTTCTCATCCGAGACACCTGGCTCCTGGCTAATCTCCTCTCCCTCGGCCGGCACCTGAGACAGTGCCAGAGGGGAGGGGCCTGGAGAGGGAGGCCTGGCTGACTCCTCTTCCTCATGTTCGGAGCTTTCTTCCTCCGATGAGATAGGCTCAGAGGGCGGGGCCACAACACATAGGGTGACTTGGGTCTGGTCTCTCTTCAAAAATGATTGAAGCAAAGCTGGCTGAGGAATTCCGGGAGTTGAAGTCCACAAGTCTTAAAGTTGCTAAGATTGGAGACCCCTGCCCTAAACCATCTTTTTTTTCCCCCGGGTTTCTGTGTGAGCTTTAGAAATGTATTTCACCTCATTCCTTGAATCCTTGAAATGAGGCTCTTTAAAGCAGCCGCATCTTTTTTTCAAGCTCTCAAGCCTGAAGGAACTTTGTATCTCTCTTAATGAGGGGTGCTGTGGTTAGACTTGTGAGAGATTCAAAGCATTTCTTCTAAATCATATTCGGATCCCTACCATACCAAAGGCTAATTACGATAGAAGAAGAAAAAAAAAAACATGCCAACAGAAGGAAATGTATGCTGCCTTGATTATCTGGATCAGAGAGATATAAATCTCATGAATAAACAAACACACTTCTCAGGAAGAACTTCTGGGAAAGAAATCTGACTATAGATTGATTCAACCTAACCCCTGCTGTTTTTTATATGCTGATTCAAGTCATTCATTCATTTAATTTCTTCCAATTATGTCCACTTTTCTGTCAATGGCAACCCCCAGATGCCTAACAGAATTAATACAAATTTAAGCCAATGTGAGAGATGCAAAAAGTATAAAATAGTGACATAAAAAGCAAGAAAAACATTATTGAAAATGAGTCAACATGCCATTAAAATATATTTATCAGGCAAACTCTCAGGCTTAAATACTCATCTCTGTCTACTTTCCAAACATCTTCAGTATAAATGAAGTTTTTGTTTTTTTTTTTTAATAAAGCTGAGTCTGTAGAACTAAAATAATGATGCCATAGAGTTAAAATCCTAGAATTTCCCAGTCAGCAGGGAAGCCATTGCTAAGAACTTTGAGAACTGAAATTCATACAGCTGGAGAGAATACAAGTTGGGGAAAGCTGATTTAGCAGATAGGTGAACACAGGTCTTTTTCATTCTTTCGCCTCTGTGTATGATTTTTTGTTTTTCTAAAAACACACATCTTGTAGTTTATAAATTCCCTGGCTCTCAGATTTCAAGTAGATTTTTTCAAAGCAGGGCATGTAGGGATCAGCATAAACTCAGAAGTTAAATCTGGCTAAAAATAGGAATGAAATCTATTTTAAAAAGCATTCTTACTAATGAGTGAAAATAAAGCAGAAACACCCAAAATTTATTTCGCCAATATCTGCAGTGGTCTTCACTAGTTTTCAATTTTCTTTTCAAACTGCTCTTGTATAAATGATATATACAATTATATCAAACTAAAAAAAAATTTTTTTTAATCTAGATGTTCTCATTCATTTTAAGAAAGAAATTTGTTTTGTTTTCCAAAGGACAAGAGAATTTTAGCAAAATTCTCACAAGTAGAGTATTGTATTATTGTATTTATTTAATTTTAAGATAACCAAAGATACATATGAATACCTTTCTTCTCTCACTGACTTTTCATATTTAATGGTCAGGCTAAAGGAAAGACCACAGAAAGAAAAATATTTAAACACATGTGTATCCGGTCCCCACCATTGCCTTTGGTTAGGGTTAGGGAGACAGAGCTGGAAATCAGGTAAGATGGCAAGAGGAGTCACATCTTGCTCCATGCACCCCAAAATAATAAGATCTCCCCCAAAATAAGCTCAAGCACTTATTTCAGGGTTCAAAAAAAATATAAGACAGGGTCTTATTTTCGGGGAAACACAATATCATCCCTTTTCTGATACCAACTATCTTTAAGCAATAGAGCGATGAAAAAGTTCCCAAGTCTATCTTTCTGAAGGGGAATAAAGTTTTTGAGAAATTTCAGCCAAGCATAAATCTTTCTCCAACCATTTTTAAAGAAAGTAAAATACTAGTTCCACAGTACACATAAACACCCCTCAAGTGTGCGTCTGTATTTTAAAGAAAAACATTTTGTATCCTAAAATTCTCACTTTTTTCTGGAGGAGAAGGAAATATCCTCATTTGGCTCCAAATAATTGAATGAAATCCTGATAGAAATAAATCTATGCTAAGAGAACACCGTTAAAAAGTGTTCATGTGCTCCAGGTATTTTAAGCATCAACTTTCAAAAGCTCCAAGTGGCACAGAAATAATTATAACTAATAATTGAAATAATCAATAATTATAACTAATAATAATTAAACTATAATTTTTTGATGGCCAAAGGCCACACTTGACACAGTGGGATAGAATGATGACAAAAAGTGAATGTAGCTGTGTTTCGTATTACATACGTGAGCTGGACCAGGCGTCTCCAACCTTGGAAACTTTAAGACTTGTGGACTTCAACTCCCAGAATTCCTCAGTAAGCAAAGCTTCACTGATTGAGGAATTATGGGAGTTGAAGTCCACAAGTCTTAAAATTGCCAAGTTGGAGACCCCTGAGCTGGGCTACAATTTCTTGGAGTTGTAGAGAGAGTGGGGGTTTTATTTCTTTGGGTGTTCTTATACCCATATTAACATTTCTTGTAAGGATTGCATCACAATTTTATCTATGTAATAGAGACTTTGGGTTTTCAGCAATTGTGGTTGAAGAACTATAGTAAGTTTTAGAGAAGTATAAGTATAAACCTAAGTCCTATGAAGGGAAGTTAAAGAGAAAGCCTGAAAAATTGTCATTCTTTCTAGAATGTAAGATGTAGGATGATTGGAGGAAGGCAAATTCCAGACCATGAAGTATAATAGCACTTAGCAATAGCACTTAGTCTTATATACCACTTCACAGTGCTTTACAGCTCTCTCTAAGGTTTACAACCTTTTCAACCTTTTTAAGGTTACAGAGTCAGAATAATGGCCCCAACAATCTGGGTCCTCATTTTACCGACCTCAGAAGGATGGAAAACTGAGTCAACCTTGAGCCTGGTGAGATTCGAACTGCCAAATTGCACGCAGGCAGCAGGCAGCAGAAGTAGCCTGCACTACTGCATTCTAACCACTGCACCACCACGGTTCTTAACCTAAGAGCCTCTTATAACCTAAATCAGGGGTCAGCATGGAGGCTCGGGATGTTTTCATTTCTTCTCACTTCCATTCATTATGACATGTCAGACTTTGTAATTAGGAACTGTTGTCCGGGCTCACCATTTTGTGATATTTCCTTTGCAGTCATTGTGGTGCTTTTCGTAACATTAAGGAGACATAAGAACGAGCCTCTGATTATCAAAGACGATGAAGACGTGAGAGAAAACATCATCCGGTACGATGACGAAGGAGGTGGCGAAGAGGACACCGAAGCGTTCGACATTGCGACGTTGCAGAATCCAGACGGAATAAATGGATTTTTACCCCGTAAGGATATTAAACCTGATCTTCAATTTATGCCCAGGCAGGGCCTGGCACCCGTCCCTAATGGAGTTGACGTTGATGAATTTATCAACGTTAGACTCCACGAGGCTGATAATGACCCCACAGCTCCTCCGTATGACTCAATCCAGATATATGGTTATGAGGGAAAAGGATCGGTGGCTGGTTCCCTAAGTTCTTTAGAGTCATCAACTTCAGACTCAGATCAAAATTTTGACTACCTCAGTGAATGGGGACCCCGTTTTAAAAGACTTGGGGAATTATATTCAGTGGGGGAAAGTGACAAAGAAACTTGACAGTGGATTACAAAGGTTCATTTTTTTCTTTTTCCCAGTCTTGACTTAAAACTTCTCATGTAATATTCTAGGGCCACCACAGTTCATTATGACTAACGTGGCTTTTTGTTTAGGGGGCAACTTTAGCACCAGTCATCTTTTAAAATCAACTACATTGTAATGTTGAACCAAAAAAAAAAAAGAAAAGTACATAAATCTCAAAATAATAATAATAATAATAATAATAATAATAATAATAATAATAATATATGTTAGGAGGTCTGAGTCTCGTGGAGTGTGGCGTTAAGTATGTAGAGTGTCTAGAAGTCTTTGGATATTCTATATTCACATGACCACTCTGAAGAATGGGTTCTAGAGCTTTGATCGTCTTTGGCAACGGGAATCAGTAATGGAATGGAGAAGGTCTTTCGCTTCCTAATGGACTTCTGTAGGACTTTTTCATTTGGTAAAGAAGATTATCTTCTGAGAGTCCATTAAGAACAAAGGGTTTAGTCTCCCCACTACCCACCAAGTTTTCATGAGGGAAAAAAGGAAAAAAAAAACATAAAAATTTAAAGCAATATCTGTCGTCTTTCCAATGCTGATTGTTTTTTTCTTCTTAAAGACAGGATTGATAAAAACAAAACAAAAAAAAACCTTTTGGCCTCAACTGTTCAGTGACTCAAAGTTGTACATAGGATAATTGTTGGCTGCAAAAAAAAAAAAACCACCACCACAGACCGAACAATAACATCTTTAAATATTGTGTCAAGCCTTAAAAATATTCACATGTTCTTAATCCATTCCAGGGACAGGATTCAAAATCCACAGTTGTGGGGAGGAAATCTGACAATATGGATTGTTTTCTAGAAGGATTGATCCTTTTTTTTTTGACTTTCATAAGGGGAAAAAAAAAAGGAGAGGAATCAGTGAAGGAAGATGGACTCACATATATGAAACTGAAGCTGGTTTTATTGCTGAAGAATGCATTTATTTGTTTAATCCTTGAAATAAATATTTTATTGATGTCCATTACTGCTTTTATTTATTAAGGTTGGGTTTTTGGAAGTGTATAAGGAAAAAAGTAGAACCATCTAAAGTATTGTATTCCATCCACTGACAAAAGTTTTAGAGTGATTTCTTCTATATATAGTGAATGTTATTTGAAACCTGCTTTTTCAAAAACAAAACACAAGGATTGTTAGCTGTAGAGGAGTAAAAAAATGAATGCTAGCGAGTGAAAAAAAAGTATGTCCCTAGAGGAAATTAACTTTGGATGTTTTTATATTTATATCATAAACCTACTAACTATGTTCAATACAAGCACAAACAGCTGGAAGTAAACCAGTTCATGTGAATATTAAAACAAACAAACAAAAAATGACTCTAAATTTTAAAAATTCCACACAAAATACCATAAGGTTTTTCTGCTGTGCTAGAAAAGGATCCAGTGTGTATATATATATATTTTCTGCTAATGTTCTTAGCTTTTATTTCTTTTTTTCCTTAGAATATTCATAGTTCTGTATGAAAATCTTGTTCAGAGAAAACCACCTATGGAAGCTGTCAGCATCCTCAATTTGTAATGGAAACTTTATCATTTAGAAGTAGCGTCTGTATAATAAAATTAAATGGTATATAAAAATCATTTTACTTTTTTTCCCTATTTCTGTTTGGAAGCTTTTTTTTAAAAAAAAAATCTCAATGTATTGTATTCAGAAAAAGAAAAGGGGAAAAAAAAACAAAGCAAAATACTTGTAATGTTTCCTACTTTATGGAAATATATTTTTTTATAAATACCTTCTTTGTGATCACGGTTTCTTTTGGTGTTGCCTGCATCTTGCAGAGAGTTGTAATTTCTTTTAAAGGCTTTTTTTTTTTTAAAGTAATAAGTGCATTATGTGGATATCAGACAATATATGAATTTCCTGCCCTGCAAGTAGAAGTAGAATGACTTCCACGAAAAAAACCAAAGAGGGAATTTGAATACCAGCCGCATTGACAAAATCACCATCGGTCAATTGCAAAAGGCAGCTTTACTTGGAATACCTTACATCTTGTAACAATGCCTTTAAGATTGTTAAAACAACAACAGTTGCTTGTGCCAGGTCCTTGAGAAGGGCTCGATAGGTGGACAAATGGCAAATCCAGTCTAAACAACTGACTTACTCTGTGATCGACTGTAATAATAAAAGATGCAGAAATGAATTAGATTTTATGAAGACCTGTACATGTTCTAAATTCACCATGTCCAGAATTGCTAGGTTGATTCAATGCTAAAACAATGAAACCATAGCATGATTTTAACACAATGGCCCAATTTACACACACACACACACACACACACACACACACTTGGTTTGATTGTTTGATTATGTGCCATCAAGTCATTTTCAACTTTTAGCAACCACATAGATAGTTTTTCTTCATGTTGATTTATCCCTAACCTAGTCTTTCTCGTCTTCCAACAGTGCACCCATCGCTACTGTAACTGAGTCCATCCAACTTGCTGCTGGTCATCCTCTTATTCTCTTTCCTTCTACTTTTCCCAGCATTACAGCCTTCTCCAGAGAGCTGGGACTTCACATAATGTGTCCGAAGTAGGATAATTTGAGACTGGTCATCTGTGCCTTGAGTGAGAACTCTGGGTTGACTTGTTTAATGATTCACTGGTTTGTTTTCTTCAGTGTCCATGTTAATCTCAGGATTCATCTTCAACGCCAAAGTTCAAAAGTATTAATACTCTTTCTATCTTACCTTTTCTATGTTCAATTCACAAGCGTACACAAAGGCAGAACGTGCCAAACCCAAGAGCTTTTGCACCGGTGACAAATTCCTTGTGTGTCTAATAATCTGATCTGTAATTTGCAGATCAGCCACCAAGCATTTAGGACTCATAGAATAAATGGGGGAAGGAGGTTTTCCTCAATGTTCATTTCTCTGAAATCCTTGAAGGCCACTAAATAAAGTTGAATTATTGATCTCAAAACATTCTGCTCGATATATTAAAATGAGAATGCAATACTATATAGTGTCGATGTAAGTGAGCAAATGACTGTGTGATACGAGTAATAACAGTGATGTTACAATTTATTTTAAAAGTGTCACTTCCCTCCCACATTCTTAAGAACATAAATAAACTGAAAAATGGACTATAAACAGGATCATTTATAGCTGTTTATTAAAGTTAACTGTAACAGCATGAAGGGTGTTTGCAGAAGGGTGAAATAGTGTTCCAGTATGGCACTTCAATGTTTTCATGCTTGCTTCAAAAGAAGATTGTTTTGTTATTTAACAAGCAGTCATAATTTCATGGGGTGGAGAGTTCCGTATGATTGCATTGCGTTCAGATTAAAATCTCTCATGTAGATAACTAACAAAAATGTTGCAGGATAAAGTGTTCCTCTTGAAGGTTTCACTCCACATCTATATCCTCTTCTTGGACCTCATACTTTTTTCCCCCCACAAATCACATTTTTCCCTACCGCCCCCTATGGTTAGCATTCAATGCTTAATGAACAAAATTCATTGCAATATTTACTTTTTCTGAGAAGACCCCATTTCTTTAGAGAATCTTCTTTTCCTTCTTTCCATCCTTCAAGAGCCGTAGTGGCACAGTAGTTAATACTTTAGGTCAGCGGTCACCAACTGATGGTCCATGGACCACCGATGGTCTGCAATAAAATTTTGGTGGTCCGCAGAAAAATTATTTGAATTTTTTATATTGCACTAAATCAAGAGTCCTCAAACTACAGCCCCTGGACTGGATATGTGCAATGAACGTTTGTGTTGCTGCAGAGAGTCTCCCCCTTCCGGGTCTTTTTGTGTGGGTCAGAGGGGGGCAGAAATTCCAACTTGGGGATTTCAGCCTCCTGGTACCGGGGCTTTGGGCGAAGGCTGGAGGGAAGGACCGCTGAAGGGGAAGAGCCAGAGGGCCTTGTTCCAGTGGGACTGCATTATGGCCTGGATGGTTGGTCATCTCAGCCCGCTGAGGCTCCAGGCACCGGTACCTGGCCTTGCACTCCTGTAGGTCTTCTCTCTGCTTGGAAAGCCTATGCTCGTAGTCCTCAGTGAGGTGCTTCTGCTGAGCCTCCTTCTCGGCCAGATCCAATTTGAATTGAGCCAGCTGTTTTGCCAACTCTTTCTTGTGGTGGCTGCTTAGCTCCAACAACTGCTTCCTATTGGGGCCCTAAGGAGCCCAGACAGGCAGGCAATGAGTGGCTGGGAGGGGCAAGTAGAGGCCAGTGAGGTGCCCTGCAATGTGAGTGACATCGAGTTGGCCACACCCACCCAGTCACATGATCACTTAGCCATGCCCACCCAGCCGGTCTTTAGGCAGATCATATTAATGGTCTGCGGGATTTAAAATTATGAATTTAGTGGTCCCTGAGGTCCAAAAGGTTGGTGACCCCCACTTTAGGCTAACTGCCCACAGCCACAAGTTCAATCCTGACCAGTTCAAGGTTGATTCAACCTTCCATCCTTCTGAAGTCGGTAAAATGTTGGCTGCAATTTGCTGACTCTGTAAACTCCTTAGAGAAGGCTATAAGTCTAAATGCTATTGCTATTGCTATCCTTCCTTTGTTTTGTTTTTTTGTTTGTTTGTTTTTGGTACTTCTTCATAAAAAAACAGCACCTGGCAAACTGAACCTAGTGTTAGTGTCATCTATAATACTCATACAATTATGGATCCTAGAAGCTTTGGCAAGTGATCCTCACTCCTGTTTTTCTCTCAGCAGACTGAGATCTCAAAAACATGAAGCCACACTAATTGTTAATCCCTTCTCCCCCCCCCCACACACACACACAAATTAAAAATAAATAATACTTATTTTTCATACAGTTCTCCATAAACCATGTGCAATTATTTAATCCAGGAAAATTCCTAGAAATTTTCTTTCTCTGCGAAATTGCTTTTTTTTTTTTTATCTCCTCCTCAGTGTGCTTCTGTATTTGGGGGGAGGGAGGGTTATAATAATTTGGAATTTATTCCTTACTGTTGTCAATGTCAATGACAATTAGTTAATTTTAATTAATTATTTTTTTTAACAAAACTTTATTCATTCTTAAAAAAACATTTAAAACATACAAGTTTCTCTTAATCAAGAAACAAATTTACATATACAATACACAACTTCAACTACTATCTAATTTCTATTATTATATATAGATATATACAAACCTACAGTGACATATTTCATTTTCTATCTATCTGACAGTGCAATTTTTAATTATTGTTAAATAATTACTGTTGTCAATGTCAATGACAATTAGTTAATTTTAATTTTTTTTTTAATTTGATTTATATGCCGCCCTTCTCCGAAGACTCAGGGCGGCTTACAATGTGCTCAGCAATAATTAATTAATTAATTAATTAATTAATTAATTAATTAATTAATTGTCAACAGATCCTGGAGAGATTTATTGACTGGCTTTATCCAACTTTCTCCTTACTCTGAGCAGAGAACGCCTGATAGAAGGAGTTCTGTCTTCTTGATGTCTTCCCTTGAGACTGAATATAGGCCTGCAAGATTTCAGGCCACTGGAGAAATAATTGTGCAATGAGAGATATAGAAGCCACCTTGGCTACCTCCTATCTCAGGGAAAACAACAGAGAATGGAAGGGACTTTGTACTTTGCAAAAAAATGAATAAGAACAGTTGAAAAATGCAAAATGAATGTAAAACTATCTCCAAAGCACTGATAGAAAATTGGCTTAGAGAAAGTATTGAGTTTTTTTTAAAAAAAAAAACTAGGGATAGAGTTTCACATCCTTGAAAGAGCAAATAGGGCACCTGCCTCTCCTGATCAATGCCCAACTATCCATCACCTAGGACAGGTTCCCCAACCCCTAAGCCAGTGATGGTTAACCTTTTTGGTGCTGAGTGTCCAAAGTGTGCATGCAAATGCACTCACATGTGCCAGAACCCCCAAAATGCAACGTGAGTGACCCCCATGCATGCACCCCGCTCCCACGCATGCATGCACGTTCCCCGTGCATGCATGCATGTTCCTCGTACATGTGAGGCCCCCACACACATGTGCCCCCCACACCTCATTTTGGTTCCCAGGTTGGGGCAAGAAGCTTTCCAGGCCCAAAACCAGGTGCAGGGGGTCCGTGCGAGGTATGCGCAGATGCGTGGTGGAGCTGGGCTGGGGTGATGAGTAGCGTGCCCGTAGAGAGGGCTCTTCATGCCACCTGTGGCATGCATGCCATAGGTTCACCATCATGGCCCTAGGCCATGATCCACTACCAAGCTATGGCCTATTTACTACTGGGCCACATGAGTTGCACGTGCACACCGGCCTGTCACTCACACACCCCAGATCCCCTCTCCCCCCCACCGCCAGGCCACTAAGCCACAAAAGTTGAGAACCACTAACCTAGGAGCTTCTCTGGATGGGGTGGCTGGGATGCAGTAGTTTTCTTGTAACCTCCCAGGTAGACTATTACAATGCTCTTTATATGGATTGCAAAAAAAAAAAAAAAACACGCTTGAAACTAAGGCAGAATGTAGTAGTAAGACCGTAGGCTGGAATAATGTTTAGAGTTCATAAAGCAAGAGGAATTCCATTGTCTCCTTGCATATTTAAGACTGGGTTATTGAAGATCTCTCCTAGTATGTAACAGTTGAACTTACTTTCATTTCTTTGAAATCGCATCCTCTGGATGTTCTAACTGTCCTCTCTTGCATTTGGACTTAACAGCTACAAACCAGTCGCCTGCTCTTTTCCTTTCTTGTTCTTTCTTTTAAAAAAAGTCTTTACTTCTCTATTACTGTAGGTCCTGAAATATGGTTTCTTTTTATTTCATTTCAGGATGTTATCCTGTGGATTTTATGGCTTGTAATTGGCCCTGCGATCCTTAGGGCAGGTGGCAGGCTATAAATGGTTTAATATTGCAAGCCATGTTGGGTACTTCAGCATAAGCTGAAAGGCACAGGATGGATTTAATAGTAAATAAGAGACAATAAAATATTTTAATGAGTGGATCAAATAGTTATGCTCGATGGGAAAATCTGGGTGTCCGCGATAATGTTCTCCGATGATGCACAGATAATTTGAGCTTCATCTGACTCATGAAATTCTGATTTGAAGTCTAATTTTTATGCACACACGCCCCCCAAACTCACACGGACATAGATACGGTTTGCTTTTATAGATGAAATTTGGGATTTATGTCGATGTTCCAATCCAAAATACAAGGAGTCCAATATGTGGATCGAATTACCTTTCTAAGTCACCCAGAAATTTAAGCCAAGTAGTTCCTCCCTTTGATTACCTTTCTTCATGTAATGCCTAACAGGTTTCTTTGCAGAGAAACTCTCAAATATATGACCTTCCAATTGCCTTTTTTGATTGAAACTGCAACAGAGACCGCAGTAATAAGATTCCCTCCCGCCTTTCCTAAAATGCGATTGTCTCCACTGTAGGAGAATCAAAGCATGTCACAAATCTCATTGGCATCAAGTCAAAAAGGGACCAAATAACCCATATCACGGGGTGTTACTTTAAATTATGTGTCTGTGCAATTTTAAAGCCACAAAATGAATCTGAAGAAAGATGGGAACTAATCACAGTT
Source organism: Pituophis catenifer annectens (assembly GCF_029215685.1). Classification (NCBI taxonomy): domain Eukaryota; kingdom Metazoa; phylum Chordata; class Lepidosauria; order Squamata; family Colubridae; genus Pituophis; species Pituophis catenifer. The sequence goes on along the minus strand of NW_027256893.1, from coordinate 11,967,186 downwards.
CTATCTCTGGTAAACGTTAAGGTGCCCGGGAAACCGGTCTCATCTAACAGCGTTTAGCGGGTAAAATCAACAGAAATTTTGCTGTGGAGTGGAAAGGGTTCAAAGCAAATACCTTTTTTTAATTATTATTTTGCTATTCCACATTTCAAGGATCAGTAACCTTTTCAGAGCTAGATACCATTGCACAATATCCTCCAAATTACATTTGCTAATCTTCCATGCAGAAGCACCAAATGCTCCAGAGAATTCATAAGTGGTCACAAAACCTCTGCATTCTTCTGAAGTCTGGAGATTCTAGGACAGTGCTCATGTGTGTGCCAGAAACCAGAAGAGTAGCTGGCGACAGTGCGCATGCCCACAGAGAGGGTTCTACGTGCCACTTCTGGCATGCGTGCCATAGGTTCGCCATCAGGGTTCTAGGATATTTGAGAAAAATCCCAAGAAACATTTGACATTTTCAAAGCTCAGTATTGACAAAATTCTCAGGAAACCTCAAGATTCACAAAGAGGGACTATCATTTTAGGCTGGGCCATTTTTATTTCTGGCTCTTTTTATATAAAGAAGCCACATCATCCTTACAACCTGCAGTCTGCAATGTGAAATTCAAAGACTCTGCAGCAGGGGTGCCAAACTCAAGACATCATGGTGGCATCACGTGATGTATCAGGACTTCCCCCCCTTTGCTAAACTGGGCATGGGCGTGGCCAGTGCATGACGCATCTGGCCCGCAAGCCAGAAGTTTGACAGTCCTGCTCTACAGTTTCTTTGCCCTCTCCTCTCCTCTCCCCTCTTTCCTTTATCCTTAGCAAAAAATTATCTGGTGCCTATATAGCAATATTTACACAATTGTTTGAATGCAAAATGCTATTTCCACTTCCTGAGAAATGCTCAAGTTTGCCCCTTCCATCCCTTAAACACTACCATACTTCCCCAAAAATAAGACCCTGTCATATATTTTTTTAAAACCCCAAAATAAGCTCTTGGCCTTATTTTTGGGGAGGTCTTATTATTTTGGGGTGTGTGGAGCAAGATGGGGCTTCTCTTGCCATCTTACCTGATTTCCAGCTCTGCATTTAAATATTTTCGGGAAGGGTTTATTTTCGGGGAGAGGTTTATTTTAGCGCATGCGCTCGATTGGACTTATTATCAGGGATGTCTTATTTTCGGGGAAACAGGATAATTGTTTTCCTAGTGAGGAAAGGAGGGGAGGGGAGAGGAGAGGAAGGGAGGGGTGGGGGGAAGAAAGAATCTGTAAAAGTTTTTGAATTTCACATTGCAGACTCCAGCTTGTTGGAATGATGTAGCTTCTTTTTTCAGTTATTTTGATTAATTGGCAGACTATTATCTACAGTAGTGGCCAAAATTGTAGAAACGTTTTGGGAAAAGTGTATTTTCTAAAACTAGCTAATAATACCACTTTTTTGGGGGGGAGTAGTAACATAAAATTATATATCAATGGAAAGATAACTTAATCAAGAATGTAATGCAATAAATTTTATGAAGGATTTGCTATTAGAATAGCAGTTACAGTATAAAGAAGAAAAATGAAACAGGTAGAAAAAACGAGATATATAAAAATTATCACCATGTCAGTTAATACTTAGTTGGGTAACCTTTAGTATGAATTACGGCCTTACAACATCTTCCCATGGGGTGAACCAAGTCTTTTAGTTCTGCAGCTGTTATAATGTGAAACCAAGATGGAATGATTGCTTCTATTAACTGGATTTTATTGCTGGGTCGCTTCTGACAAACAAGTTTTTTTAGTCAACTCCATAGATTTTCAATTTGGTTAAGGTCTGGGCTATTCTCAGGCCATTCCAGCAGTGGAATACGATTATCTTGAAACTCAAAAAAAAAAAAAAAAGTGGTATTATTAGCCATCAAACCTCAAAAATACACTTTTCTCAAAAGATTTCCACAATTTTGGCCACTGCTGTATTACTACTCACAGCCACCCTCAAGGATTTTTCCAATTCAAGTTAGCAAAAGGAGACTGAAAAATTCTGTTTAGACAGCTCCGATTGAAACTCAATACCTATTTACATCCATGTAGTTTTTTAAAGCAACACTGTGGAAACCTTTGACATTTGGGGGATGGTTTTTTTTTAATCTTTCCCCTTGCCTCTATTCTAGTACAGTATTAGCTAGAAATCTCAGATCCAAGTTCTCACCAAACATTAGCTATTTTGCTCAGATTGGCCAGGGACTGTCATCCACAGCAGAAGTGATACCAAGAAAATGAAAAAGATAAAAAGCTGGAAGAACCCTGACTGCAATTTCAAGCAAGCATATATACATTTTTGCAGTGACATAAACGGAAATATGGTCATACTAGATAAGATATAGCAATTACAAAAATACTTGTAGACACTCCTATTTGGTTTTTTGTTGTTGTTGTTGTTGTTTTTTTAACCTTGCTAGTAATATATTATCAGAGTTTCCAGGCCCCTTAAGAGCTGGCCTTCCTTCCCTTCATTTCCATCATTTCAACACAAGAACCTCATGACCAACTATGAACGTTTTCAAAATCCTGATCAATAGTTTGAAATTAGTAAGACGTTGATTCATTCATTCATTCATTCATTGAGTCATTCATTGAGACCGACTTCTGCCACCAATAGCCTCCCACCGACCAGTCCGCTCCCACAGAGAGGGTCTCCTCCGGGTGCCATCAGCCAAGTTATGTCGGCTGGCGACACCCAGGGGGAGGGCCTTCTCTGTGGGAGCCCCAGCCCTGTGGAATGAACTGCCCCCCAAAATACGAAAGATTTCCGACCTCCGGGTGTTTCGCTGCGCTCTGAAGACCCTGTTGTTCCGCCAGGCAGGGCTATTAACATAACGTTTTAAATTGGGGTATTTTAAATTTCTGGGATTTTAATTGGAGCCTAATTATTTAATGATTTTAAATTTTAAATTGTTGTCGTGTTTTTGTGTTTTTAATAGGCTGTACACCGCCCTGAGTCCTTCAGGAGAAGGGCGGTATAGAAATAAAATTATTTATTTATTTATTTATTTATTTATTTATTAAATTTGTCACCCAGCTTGCCACAAGGCTACTCTGGGCAGTTTACAACAGTAAAATTATAATTGCACTCAACAACAAATTAAAGGGCCACCATCAGTGAACTGTTGGACAGCATTGCTTGGTCTGTTGTGTGGATGCTTGGGTGGTTTTAGGGGTGGGGAATTTTTAGTGGGTGGGGGTATGTCTGTGGATTGTCATGTGAGTCGGGACTGGTCTCTGGGTGTTATGTTAATTTTGTTGTATGGGTATACTGTGTATACACGTACAATGACAATAAACTTTATTATTATTATTATTATTATTATTATTATTATTATTATTATTATTATTATTATTATTAAAATGAAACCATAAACATACAAATAAATGTGTAAAATCACATTACAATTGCAAGAAAATAGACATTATTTTATACTGAGAAGGAAAAGGAAAGCATTGTAGGAATCTATCCAGTGCCAGATAGCACCCTTGCTACTTTCATCTGTAAAAGCAGGAGAAAAAAAAAGAGTGGGAAGAGGATAGCAGTTATAACACTTCCACTATTCTTCTGGGTAACAATTCAAATAGGCAGTGGATTGAAACCACTGACACTAATGGTTACCGAGGATTACCCATATAACTTGTGTTGGAATATAGCCAGGATTTCTTAGTACCAATAAGAATGGTTAGCATAAATTTCACAAGAGTTATATATGGTGCTTAGACAACCTGCCAAAAAGCATTTCCAGGAACTCTGGGCAGCCTGAGAAATGTCTTCCAAGAAATATTCATCATTCTTTCGAAGAGCGGTCCATAATGTTGAGAATGCCTTCAAAAGTTGGAAAAGGAAAGGAAGCTATTCACCACATTTAAGAGTTTTGTTTCCATATGGGAGCAGATGTCATGGGCAGCCAACCTGCTCATAATGAAACAGCAGAGAATGGATTTCCATAGTTATGGCTCTGATAAACTGGATGTGATGTACATTATTTCTACATGTGTACACTTTTTTGTGTGTGCATGATAATTTCCTGGCTTTGTGGAAAGTGGAAGCCAATTTAGTCCACCATATAATAAAGTCCACTATGATGGAGTTTGTAATTACACTGCAAAATGAGAGAAGCTGTTCTATTATAGGATGCTGAAAGAGGCTGCAATGCCAGGGAAGGGGGGTGGGGGGGAATGCTACTCCAAAACCCATCAGAGGATTCTCTTATGAAAATTTATATAATCCTTTGGCTGTTCTTTTTTTGTCACCCTGCAACAAAGATATTTTCCAACAGGCTTCATAAAGGCAAACTAAGCCATTTTGATCTAGTTTTGTCTAGTGCAGAGGTCTTCAAACTTGGCAGCTTTAAGACTTGTGGACTTCAACTCCCATAGCTGGCTGGAGAATTCTGGGAGTTGAAGTCCACAAGTCTTAAAGCTGCCAAGTTTGAAGACCTCTGGTCTAGTGTTTAATGCACCAGCTGGAAACCAAGAGACTCTGAGTTCTAGTCTTGCCTTAGGCATGAAAGCCACTTAGCTGACTTTTGGTTTAATCATCAGGAGATGGTGAGCTCTTGTCCCATCTAAAGCATGAAAGCTGGATGGGTGATTTTGGATTAATCCCTCTCTCTCAGCCCAGCCCAGCCCAGCCCACAGGATTGTGGTGGAGAAATAAGAGGTATGTTCACTGCCTTGAGTTAAGAATAACTAAGATGGGAAATAAATGAATAAATAAATGTATAAATAAATCTGATGCATAGCAATATATGGGAAACATACATTCTTTGGGCTGGGCTTAGTGCGTAGTGTTTGTCTAACCGTTTCTGCTTCACAAGCCAGAGTTTATGGGTGAGTCCATCTTAAACGGGGGCATTTAATGAACCATATTTATGAAAATTATGACTAAGTAAAATATGTGAATGTAGCTGGAAAAGCTGCCAAAATACCTCCCCCCTCCTCTAATTTAATATACCCATTTGTTTTTCTTTGAAAGTGAGGAAAGCAAATTTGCTAATCTGGAAAAGGGGAAAACAAACAATGGGAAGCAGAAGAAATTTGTACTTCACTCATGAGAATTTCAGGGAAGGGAGGGAGGGAAGGAGGAAGGAAGGAAGGAAGGAAGGAAGGAAGGAAGGAAGGAGGAAGGGAAGAAAGAGGGAGGGAAGGAAGGAAGGAGGGAAGGAAGGAGGGAGAGAGGGAAGGAAGGAAGGAGGAAGGGAAGGAAGAGGGAGGGAAGGAAGGAAGGAAGGAAGGAAGGAGGAAAGGAAGGAAGAGGGAGGGAGGGAGGGAGGGAGGGAAGGAAGGAAGGAAGGAAGGAAGGAAGGAAGGAAGGAAGGAAGGAAGGAAGGAAGGAAGGCTCAATAAAACCAGTTACAAGTTATATAGAATATGTTTTCTGTATTGCATTAGTGTTACGCATAAATATTAAGCTTTTTCATTGTACGTGTCACTTTATTTCAGCCACTAGAATGAAAACTGTTTGAATAGTGGGTTGAAAATTGCTGGAAATAAATCATTGCAGAAATAGAATAAAAAACAATAAAGTATGTTTGCTTGGGTTTTTTTTTTTTGTTTGTTTGTTTGTTTTAACAAAAAGAATGGCATTATTTTAATACAGATCTTTCTATAAATCACATGTGAAGGTAAGATTAGCAAAGTCATTATTCTACAAAGAGAGCATTAGCTTGACCTGTCTTGTAGGAGCCATTCATGGTTTTGGAGAACCTGAGATTTATTTGTTTGTTTACTGGTTGTGCCACCCACCTAAAGTAGTTCAAAGCGTTCTGTACAGTTACCTCAAAGCCAAACCAATTTGCAAAGAACAGCTTCTAGATTCCAACACGCAAAACTGTATAGGAGTGGATTTATAACTCTGCATATACTATGTTTGATAAATAGTACCAAAGAGATGCCAAAGCTTCTTTGTATAATAAAATGTGGAATCACATGACCTTAATAATAGCTTAAACAACAGGATAAGCAGAGGCTTAAAAAAAAAAAGGAGCAAAGCAATCCCCTCTTTTCAAAGGGCATTTCAAGGATCATTCAGCAATAACCTTTTAAAAATGCTTACTAGTAACAGAAGAGAAAGAGATATAGGAGGAGGAAAAAAAAACCCTTTGTTTCACTTTATTATTTCCTATCAGTTTCATGTAGAGGAAGACTTGGTAGGCCATTTGATTTTTCCTCCTTAAAAGCTATAATCATTTTATTTAAAAAAATAAAACTGTTTCACTTATTGGAAGAAAAAAGGTATGAACAGGATAGGTAAAGTTAAAGGTTCCCCTCGCACATATGTGCTAGTTGTTCCTGACTCTAGGGGCCGGTGCTCATCTCCACTTCAAAGCCGAAGAGCCAGTGCTGTCCGAAGATGTCTCCATGGTCATGTGGCCGGCATGACTAAATGCCAAAGGCGCACAGAATGCTGTTACCTTCCCACCAAAGGTGGTCCCTATTTTTCTACTTGCATTTTTATGTGCTTTTGAACTGCTAGGTTGGCAGAAGCTGGGACAAGTAATGGGAGCTCACCCTGTTACGTGGCACTAGGGATTCGAACAGCTGAACTGTCGATCTTTCGATTGACAAGCTCAGCGTTTTAGCCACTGAGCCACCACATCCCTTTTATTATATTATATTTATTATACTATATAACATGATAATTCATGTATAATCTTCATCAGGTGTGTATGTGTGCATGTGTATGCAGTTTATACATGAAGATTAAATAAATAGATTAAATAAATAGAGATTAGAGAAATAGAGAAATAGAGAGATGATAGAGAAATAAAGACATGGTAGAGATAGATGAGAGAGAGGGGGGAGTTTCTCTACAAGACACAATCAACATTCTCATAGAGGAAACCTGACTGATTACACACACACTTCACAATCTATAGACAATGTGGTTATAAATTACCTGGGATATATAAAAATAAGTTTTCTTGGCTTTGAAGGGTCATTGAAATGTAATTCTAACATCCTCTTAACTGACTCTGCCCCAAAGATACCAAACATTTAAAAGAGGCAAGATTCAGAGAGAGGCAAACTCCGAAGCCTATGAATGTAATAATTTGAAAAGAAATGTCGGTTCTTTGGATTTATTTAACACATGACATCAGACCTTGTTTTAACTTGTTTTCAACAGTTAGCATGACCTTGGAATAAAGAGAGAGGGGTGATTGCTAAAAATAAAACTAATTCTTTTGTACAGGGAACTTTATCTGCCTATTTATAGCCTCTTTTAAGAATTGGTGCTACTTGGTGAATCTTGGTCTATTCAACCAAAGACAATTGTATTTTAAATTAAAACAGAACATTCAGGTCAATTAATATCTGGCGTCTGTTTCATCAATAATAGAATGTGTGAAGCATTGTTGCCTTTATGGCATCATAACCTCCCACATATTTAAAAGAAATGAAAGAGGAAATTACTGCATTTTAAGAAGTAAGTCTGTTGATGTGGAAAATGAGTAAAGTAGCTTTTATGTTTGTGTTCCATAGGACTGGAAGACACAAAATACAAGACTGAATATGAAAATAAATGAAACTATTGTTAGTTTTCCTTCCTTCCTTCCTTCCTTCCTTCCTTCCTTCCTTCCTTCCTTCCTTCCTCCCTCCCTCCCTCCCTGCTTCCTTCCTTCCTCCCTCCCTCCCTCCCCCCCCACTTCCATCCCTCCCTCCCTTCCTTCCTCTATTTCTTTCTTTCTTTCTTTCTTTCTTTCTTTCTTTCTTTCTTTCTTTCTTTCTTTCTTTCTTTCTTTCCTCCCTCCCTCCCTCCCCCCTCCCTTCCTCTGTTTCTGTCTTTCTTTCTTTCTTTCTTTCTTTCTTTCCTTCCTTCCTTCCTTCCTTCCTTCCTTCCTTCCTTCCTTCCTTCCTTCCTTCCTTCCTCCCTCCCCCTCCCTCTCCCTCCCTTCCTCTATTTCTTTCTTTCTTTCTTTCTTTCTTTCTTTCTTTCCTTCCTTCCTTCCTTTCTTCCTTCTTTCTTTCCTTCCTTCCTCCCTCCCTCCTTCCCTCCCTCCCCCCCACTTCCCTCCCTCCCTTCCTCCCTCCCTCTCTTCCTCTTTCTTTCTTTCTTTCTTTCTTTCTTTTTTCTTTCCTTCCTTCCTTCCTTCCTTCTTCCTTTCTTTCTCTCCTTTCTCCCTCCCTCCCCCCTCCCCTCCTCTGGTTCTGGTTTTAAAGTGCAAAATGGGTTTCTTTGTACCTTAAATGTTCTGAAATTCCCAAATTGGTATGGGAGGAAAGCGGACACTAGACAATGGCTCTTCTGATTCAAGTCATGGCTACTCTTAATAAAATAATGAACTTTTACTGTACTGTCTCCAGCGAGCCATTAAACAGTATTGGGTTAACACACAGACGCAGACTACGCAGCTAATATGTTTATTTATGTCATTTGAAAACTGTGTAAACCATGGTTGAATTAAACACGAACAAGCACCGCATACTATACATATTCCATGTGTCTGTTTGTTCACATTTTATCCTTTGGATAATGCAGCCAAAATTATTTGAATGTGAATATATATCGAGAGTTAATATGTCTTAGTTTAATGAATGTACCAGTTTTAGTGACCTGCACATAATCCAGGATTTTCCTGGATTGCACCGAACCTTTTTAAAAGTAACAGAAAAGTCCTATGCTGACTCGTTATCTTATATGAATAGGAGTATCTTGAAAGATTGGTCTCAGAGATCAATTGCATTTCCAAGAATAGCATTTCCAAGAATTGCATTTATCCTAAGGAAATGTCCCTTTAGTTCTCCATTCAAAAGTGAGTTGGTTTATCTTCTGCTGGGGTGTATTTCTGACACAGTGGCTCAGTGGCTAAGACACTGAGCTTATTGATCGAAAGGTTGGCAGTTCAGCGGTTCGAATCCCTAGTGTCGCATAACAGGATGAGCTTCCATTACTTGTCTCAGCTTCTGCCAACCAAGCAGTTCGAAAGCATGTAAAAAATGCAAGGAGAAAAAGATGGACCACCTTTGGTGGGAAGGGAACAGTGCTCCGTGTGCCTTTGGCGTTTAGTCATGCCAGCCACGGAGACATCTTTGGACAGCGCTGGCTCTTTGGCTTTGAAACGGAGATGAGCACCACCGCCTAGAGTCAGGAACGACTAGCATATATGTGCGAGGGGAACCTTTACTTTTACCTTTTTATATTTCTGAGTTCCTTTCAATAAAGTAAAAAATAAACAGACCCCAAAATGAAAACAACACAGTTTTGTTTACAATAAGCCTAATGTTCTTTAAATCTCACTTTATGGCAGTTGTTCCTGCCCACCCATCTTATGCCAGCATCTGCTCTGTTCATTTACCTAAATACTCCATCTGCCTCCTTTGAGGTGTTTTAGGAGATAACAATGGCTATCTATCACTTCGAACCATGCTGATGTTTCCATGGCAGATTTGTAATTAAGTTAGCTCACCAGAGATCATGATGGGCCCAATAAACACTTGCAGCACAATGCTTTCAGACAGACTGTTACTCTGTGTTGCCAGAGCGCTACTAAAATACAACTAGTCAAAATGTGGAGAGCTCATTCTCTTTAGAATTAACAATCTTTAGCATCTTTCTACGATGATCTGATATGGACCAACGAGACAATTAGGATGTTTGTTTCCTGAGCAAAGAATTGTAAGTCTTTCAACATATTGATGGGGGGAGGGGGGAGGAAGAGAGAGTTGGGGGAACATTTGGGAATTTTCAGAATAGCATTAGTGTAAACCATGGAGCTTGGTAATGGGAAGAACACCCTTCTTTAATAGCAAAGAGCTCTTGGCTGACCTGAGCTATGCATTTCACTGGCATGCTAAGAATAAAATAGCAAAGATGACCTGGAAATTGCTTTTAATGTAATTGGTTTGCCATCAGCCAAGGCATCTCGGTAAAGATTTTCAGAGATGTCAGAAAAGGAGAGGCACAAGTGGAAATTGGAAACCTCACCGAGAGGGGGTCAGCCCAGGAAGAAATGGAGGAAACTAAGTGAAATTACACTTTTGACAGAGCTAAAGGAATGATAGATGGGTCATCTCCATCTGTATGGAGCCAAGTGACAAATCCCAGATCTATTCTTCCTAGAATTGCTGTTGTCCTGACTGAAGATGAAGGTGGAAGGATGGCAGATTACAATCAAAATTCTTTAAGATATAGATGCCCAAGCTTTGTCCCAAGGGCCCTTTGAACCTCCAAAAAATTTAACTGCAGTCCCCAGAATGTTTACAGAAGCTGCTACCAACTTGTAAATCACAGTATAAATGAATAGGGACTTGATTAAATGTAGGTGGGTTTTCCTGTTAACCGTATCAAATTCATCAGGCTAACCGTATCAAATTCATCAGGATACAGTTAGCAGGAAAATAGAATAGAAGTTGAAGAATAGAGTAGAGTAGAGTAGAGTAGAGTAGAGTAGAATAAGAATAAGAATAGAATAGAATAGAATAGAATAGAATAGAATAGAATAGAATAGAATAGAATAGAATAGAATAGAATAGAATAGAATAGAATAGAATAGAATAGAATAGAAGTTGGAACGGGTGTCAAACATAATCTAACTGAGAACTTTGCTCAGTGACAGAATGGAGTGATTTGATTGAAAGGAATTCATTGAATTATCCTTTGGAAACTGATCCATGAAGCAAAGTGATCAGCTTTGATCCCTTGTGTTATTTGGTAAAATTGTGAGAAAGTGAGAAAGTGATTTGCAGATTTCCTTCTCTGTTTATCAGCCCCGGCTGGCTATTTCTCAGATTCTTGGTCTCAGGTCCCTGTGTATGTTTACTTCTCTTCTGTCATGTTCTCATCATACTATTTAAAAAAAAATAGACAGAGAAATAATGTACCCTAAAATAGTTGTATGTACCCTAAAGCAAAGATATGAATTTCACATCAAAAGTAGGCACATTTCTACTGAAACACTTAAATCAAATTGATTGAAAGATAGATAGATGATAGGTAGGTAGGTAGGTAGGTAGGTAGACAGACAGACAGACAGACAGACAGACAGACAGACAGACAGACAGATGGATGATGGAAGATAGATAGATAGATAGATAGATAGATAGATAGATAGATAGATAGATAGACAGATAGACAGACAGATGTGATTCTTCTTCTTTAGTATTATAGGAGGCCAACATGAAAAAGTAGTAGTAGTAGTAGTAGTAGTAGTAATAGTAGTAGTAGTGGAAATTGTGTTTCTTGTGTAGCTTGTGTTCTTCAAGCAGATTGTTTGCATCACTTTTAGCTATTACTAGAAGTGCGACTAGAAATGTTTCTCTAATCTGACATCATAGCTTGCATATATGAAACCAACTTGCAGAACAATGAACTGTAAAAAGATATAATTAATACTCCTATTTAAAGGGCAGAAATACCTGACCCAGCAACTGGTTATATTCATTTAATTCACAGCACAAATCTTCCAACTGTGCATAAGATGTGATACATCAGCACATAATAGGTATATATTATGCCAGTGTGCATATGTACAGGGAGAGCAAAAATACAACAGCTAGGCTTGTAAGTACAGTTTTGAATCCTTTAATTCAAACAGTTCGTCAAGAGAGAGAGAAAACTTTGTCAGGTGATATAAGTTTTCAGTAACTACTTTTGCTAAATCTGCAACCTTGCAAAAAAAAAAAAAAAAACCTTTAAATTTCTCCTTAAACGATCTGTCCTGAAACTCAGTATATTGCCAATTGTAGAAACTACACATGTGGATTTTTCTTGAAAGCAGAAGATAAAAATTTCACGGGCTCTAATAAAATAGAATGACTATTCCTAAATAGGAAAGAACTTAAAAGGCTAATTGTAAAGGTATGCAACAATGAAAATGCAATTTCCTTTCATTTTGCATACAATATTTTATTTTGGATAAACATATATGTTGACACTGGTAGTGGTAGTTTAATGCTGCTACCTCTAGGTCTCCGCTTTCACAAAACAAACTCTTGGCTAATAGGTATAATTTGTCCTAGGTGCTCATAACTTGATCTCATACCCCATAATATAAGGGGAGATGTATAAGCTTACATAGTTATAGCTAACAGAATACAAAGCAGAATATTTTTATACAACACCTCCGGATTATCACATGTCAAAAATACAGTGCCAGGATTATCTAGCTGTCAATCTGAAAGAATGAATAGCCTAAATCTTGTCCTTGAAGATTTTGTACATAAAAATGTATACTTTAAAAAAAAAAAATTATTAAATTTCCAAAGATTAAAATACACAGTAGAAAAAGAAACATAATACACAAAAAAGCAAGAAAATACACACACACACACAAAACAAAAAATATAAACAATCAAAAACAAACATATCAAAATTTCAATACTAATAACAACTTTTCTCCATCGGTATCTCTAGCCTATTTAACCTCTTTACACAAATTCTACTTCTAAATATCTCTATCTTAAACATACATCTTTATCTAAATTATCTTGAGTTCTATTTACAATTCGATCTCGTAACAAAAACATCCCTTAAGGGTAGAAGATAGAAAGAAAGCCGGAATTGTTTCTCCTGGGTATTCTGGAAGGGAAAATGCAGAAAAGTATACAATATATCATATTACACATACTAACGGCAAGTAGAATTGTGATAGCACAAAATTGGAAACAATCAGACACCCCTCCGGATCAAATAATAATAAAAAATATATACAAATGTGCAGAAATGGACAGATTATCTATGGAAATGAAGGACAGGGAGGACACCGAGTAATATTTAATATGGAATAAATGGTATTCCTGGTTGGAAAGTAAACATATACTTTGCATTCCTATAGGGTTATCTTTACCTTAAAGGGAGCAGCTATTTTCATCAATCAAAGAATATCCTTCTGATTAGGATTGTGCAGAGTTATTATTGAGGCATCCACCCACATTCTATAATTGGTCCAACAACAGATTTATGTTAAGTTGCAAGCATTTCCTCCCAACATATGCTATGTATAGCGTGAACTGATTATCACTAAATTACCATAATCTACATTTTACATGTTTCAAATATCCTTCCCTACTCCTTTTTTTACTTAATGGTGCTCTTAAAAACACACAGAGGAGGAGAAAGAGAGCTATTTTCATTGCCTACAATGGAAGGCTTTAAGTTCTCAAGATCTGCTTGGTGATCCTGAGGTGTTTTTATGCGGGAGAAAAATTATATATATATAAAATTACGGAGCAGAGTCTCTGCTTTTGTCATCAAGAACTAAAACAGAGCTCAATTGTTTTTCGTCGGAAGCAAATCTAACCAACCATCCTGCCTGACCAAAGTTGATAAAGCCAACAAGCCAGGTTAAATCAGACTGAAGGTATCAGAATGTCCAATAGATGCCCTAATTAACTCATGAGTCTTGAGCCAAATTTCAAAAGAAATCCAGTTATTTATTAGGAGCAACATGTCGGCATCTACTCGAGTGAGGTCAACTCTGCCGCACGTACAGTAAGTTACAGTTCAACTTTGACCCTGCTTCCCCCCTCCTCTCAGTCTTTGTCATAAATCACATTCTCTGATGAGGCACCCCCACGGGCTGAAGAAAACACGCCTCACAATCCAGCTTTGGTAATCTGAGATGCAAGATTGGAAGAAGGCATTTGTGAAATGTGCTCCCCCCCTTACGGCCCATGGCAGCTCAACAGCAGGCTAGAAATGCTTTGCAAGTTGACACAGAGGACAATTCTCCCAGGTCAACAAGTTGCCTATGAGAGATTCACAAGCAGACTATGGGTACAATAGTCCTCTCCTACTCATGTTATCCAGCTATTGACAATTCCAGCCATATTCTCCTCCACTTTGTGTGTGTGTGTGTGTGTGTGTGTGTGTGTGTGTGTGTGTGTGTGTACCTCCATCGTCTCCATTTTTCTATCAAAATAGTTTTAACCCAAATGAATTGCCCTGATCAACTAGACATATTAAACTGTGTATTCTGTCATAATCTTCTCCATTTATCTCCTCCTTTATGATCAGTTATCTTTACTGGACTCTGCTACTTGGACAAAGAAAGAAAGAAAAAATCCATGTCCACATTTTCCATATCATGCATAATTCTGTATGCTTCACCATCCCCTCCTTCCATCTTTTCTTAAACTATCCCAGTCTGAATATACTAAGTAGAATAGAATAGAATAGAATAGAATAGAATAGAATAGAATAGAATAGAATAGAATAGAATAGAATAGAATAGAATAGAATAGAATAGAATTTTATTGGCCAAGTGTGATTGGACACACAAGGAATTTGTCTTGGTGCATACACTCTCAGTGTACATAAAAGAAAAGATTCGTTCATCAAGAATCATAAGGTACAACACTTAATGATAGTCATAGGGTACAAATAAGCAATCAGGAAACAATCAATATCGTTATAAATCATAAGGATGCAAGCAACAAAGTTACAGTCATACAGTCATAAGTGGGAGGAGATGGGTGATAGGAACAATGAGAAGATTAATAATAGTGCAGACTTAGTAAATAGTTTGACAGTGTTGAGGGGATTATTTGTTTAGCAGAGTGATGGTGTTTGGGAAAAAACTGTCCTTGTGTCTAGTTGTTCTGGTGTGCAGTGTTCTATAGCATCATTTTGAGGGTAGGAGTTGAAACAGTTTATGTCCAGGATGTGAGGGGTCTGTAGATATTTTCACAGCCCTCTTTTTGACTTGTGCAGTATACAGTCCTCAGTGGAAGGCAGATTGGTAGCAATTGTTTTTTTCTACAGTTCTAATTATGGGCTACATATGTGACTATGTGTATAATGTAAGGTATATTGGTTTTAATGGAGTGAACATTTTTTTCCCAAAGATCATGATCAGATGAAAACGAGTCCCTAGGGAACCTATTATTATATATCTTGATGAACAATCATGAAGACAAAGCACTGTGAACATGTGAAAAAGTGGCTGTTCTTTCAACTTCTTGTCCAGGAAAATTGGTAGGCAAAATCTACTTATGCTTACTAGCTAAGGTTGACCTTGACTGGACCTTGGTTCTTGGTGACTTCACAGCTATATGAGTAAGGAAGGGGCTTCTTAATGCTGTCTTCTGAACCTTTTTTTTTCTTCTTTTAATCACTCTAGCCTGCAGGTCTGAAATTTCTTGACATTCCCTACCCAGATCTTAACTTTTCAAGATCATCCAGAATTACATAGGTTATGCTGGGGAGGCAGAAACCATGGAAAATTGAGAAGTGATCTCAAGATCTCAAGAAATCTTTGGGGGAAAAGATTTGGCAACCTACTTTACAAAATATTTGAGGGGCTGCCACAAACCAGGTCAACCTAGTCTCCAAAGCACCTGAAGGCAGGACAAGATGCAACATTTTGAAATTTATCAAAGACAGATCCAACATAGAACTAAAAAAAAAATTCCTGATTGCAAGAACAATTAATCAATGGAATGGCTCGCCTTCAGAAGTTGTGGCTGCTCCACCATGGGAGGTTTATAAGAAGAGATTGGAGATTCATTTGTCTGAAATAGTATAGTGTCTCTTGCTTGAGCAGGGAGTGGGACTAGAAGTCCTCCATGATCCCTTCCAACTCTGTTGTAATGCACCCTGAGCAATCTCCATTCTTCTCAACAGTATAATGGGAGTGGCTTACCACATATTGAACTTAAGCAAAATAATACATATGCCTATCATGAAAGCATTCCTACTTAAATGTGCAGCTGAGTTAGCTACAGTTTTACTTCTCAGAAATGAATAAGAAATACATTTTTTCTATATAAACTTGTTTTTCTTTCTGCGTTTATATACAGATGTTGTTATTCCTATTTATACATGTCTACATTGATGTTGTTCCTAACTCATGTTTAGCAATATGCAGATCGGTGTAAATTCAATCTGCTTTAGTTTCCTCTTTGCTGAAAATATGCAGACATATTTTTGGAATGTCAACATTCATAGGTCTAGCATCCCAAGATATTTTTGCCTACCTGTCTGCTTTTAGGATGAAAAAAGGGAGAAGATGAACAGTGAATGCTATGCACTGTAGCCCAAAGTCTTACCCCAACCAAGGGTAACGGTCACATCAATTTTTTGAAAGAGGGAAGTCTGATAGAGAGGAAAAACAAAAGACATTTTTATTTATTTATTTTATTTATTTATTTTATCAAGTGTGTATAAGATAACAGATATAAGTATAATAATAACAAGTTTATTTTCACTGTACGTGTATACACAGTATACCCATACAACAAAATTCACTTAATGCCCAAAGACCAGGTTCAACACACATAACAATCCCCAAACACACTCCCACCCACCACAATTCCCCACCCCCAAACCACCCAAACATCCACACAACAGACCAAGTAATGCTGTCCAACAGCTCACTGATGGTGACCCTTCAGTTCATTGTTGAGTGCAATTATAGCTCTGGGATTAAAAACTATTCAGAAGATGTGTGGTCTGAGTTTTAATTGCTCTGTATCTCCTGCCAGAAGGCAACAGTCCAAAAAGATTGTAAGCATGATGGGAAGAGTCTCTGAGAATGTTACTACGTGCTAGTTGTTCCCGACTCTAGGGGTTCATCTCCGTTTCAAAGCCGAAGAGCCTGCGCTGTCCGAAGATGTCTCTGTGGTCATGTGGCTGGTATGACTAAATGCTGAAAGCATATGGAACGCTGTTACCTTCCCACCAAAGGTGGTCCTTATTTTTCTACTTGCATTTTTACGTGCTTTTGAACTGCTAGGTTGGCAGAAGCTTGGAGGCCTCTTTAACCCCTCTTTCAAATCAGTCGAGAATATGTTTTGCCATCCGATGGATAGAGACTGGACAACTTTTTGCTTTGTGGTGAGAACACCAATGGAGTCGTATCTCCTATAATAGCCAATAATAGGGTCATAATAACCTATAATCTTGCAATAGAAAATCTTTGGAGAGACAAGCTAACTTCCATTATGGAACAATTCCAATGGATTTAATGTATTCTCTTGTATTTTTTTTTCCCATCCTTGTTACATTCTTATAAGGAAAAAAAAATGTTCTTTGCCGTTATGCAGACAAAGAGCAAAAATCCAAGCAGTCACATTGTGCAAGCTTCACTTCTAATGAATGTTCACATGCGTTATCTTTATCTTTGCTAATTGTTTCATTTGGGTTTTAAAATATTGCAAATGGAATGGGGCTCCGTAGTACATTCAGTTTCTCCATTATATAACCTCTTTTATCAAATAAGAACCAATTCAGTGCCTCTCAGAAAATGATCATTATTTTGTATATATGTCTACTCCACACTGAATTATAAATCATGCTAGCTATAATTATGACCAGTGTGTTCCATGGAAATGTGTAAGATGGATGTTAAGACCTTGTATAGGGTGCCAAAGACAATTAAGAAGTAATTGCGAAGATCAAGAGACATGGATGCAAAGACCCATGCACCAGTCTGCCAATAGCATTGTCTTGTAGACTTAATAACAGCCATAAGAGGGAGCAGTGTTGAATTTGTTCAGAGAAGTGGTGTTACTGGAATGTGGTAACCCCCAACACTAATAAGCTATACTGACAGGAGCACTATATGAATACATGAGAGCCTTTATGGCAGGGGCTTGATCAAACTTGATTTCATTGAGGGCCGCATCAGGGTTGTGTTTGATCTCTGGGGGGGGGGGCTGGAGTGGCTGTGGACAGGGTGGCTGTGACCATCTCGATGTCACTTGTGTGGGGGGCACCTGTGGTGGCCCAAGCGCTCTGCTAGAGAAAACAGGCTCCCAAGTTCCGTTTTCAGCTGCGACGGCCTCCTGCAACCCTCTGCCAGTGAAAACGGAGCTTGGGAAGGCTGCATGCAGGGACAGTCCTTCACTGTTTCCAGAGAGGCCCCGCGGACCAGATCTAAGTACCCTGCAAGCCAGATCCAGGCCCCGGGCCTTGTGTTTGACACCCCTGCATTATGGTGTAATAACAGTCACTGGACAAAGATTCAGGAGATCCTGGTTCACTCACCAGGAAGCTTTGGGGTAGATATATGCTTTCAGACTTGCAAGAGCCTGTTATTGTAATCTTACACTAAAGGTGGTGTTGATACTCATGGTTGTTGCTTCTTAGCTGTAGTATTTCAAATGGCTGACATTAATCTCACAAGTGTGAAAGTACATCTCCCCCCCCTTCCACCTTTACAATCCAAGAAACTAGGGAGAGTTTCTTCTGAAAAATTTGCCACTTCCAATTTCTCCTACGAGCTGTGCTGCCTCTTGTCTGACCAACATCTCTAGACTCCTCCTCCTCCTTTCTCAGACCATTATACCTGATTGGTATCTGTCAGCTCTTCAAAGTAGACTAGAGTAAGAAACCGAAGTTATGCATAGTAATGCTACTTTTATTAGAGAATTACACTAACAGAAACTTACAAGTCTCCCCTCTCCCTACATTTATCTACAGGAAAACTAGGGAGAGTCAAGTCTGAGACATTTTTCTCAAATTACATTTCTGCCCTGGACTTAGATTTCGGTTTTATAAACAGAATTTGCAGGGGAGGGGGGGAAGGAGAGTAATACAAAGAGAATAGGGGGGGAAAAGTATGAACACTGCAAAGAAAAAGAAAAGAAGGAAGATTAATTTAACTTGTCTTATATGTGTGTGTCTTTTTCTTTGCAAGGTGTTCAAAGTGATTTGTTCTTGTATGTTTCTTCCTATGAAAATTTTCCCCAAAATAAGACCCTTTCTTATATTTTTTTGAACCCCAAAATAAGCATTTGGCCTTATTTTTGGGGAGGTCTTATTATTTTGGGGCACGTGGAGCAAGACGGGACTCCTCTTGCCGTCTTACCTGATTTCCAGCTCTGTCTCCCTAACCCTAACCAGAGGAAATAGGGGGGACCGGCTGCGTATGCCTTTAAATATTTTCAGGGGGGCTTATTTTAGCGCATGCACTGAAAAGCCCGATAGGGCTTATTATCCAGGAGGTCTTATTTTTGGGGAAACATGGTAGGGCTGGGAGGGACTGGTCCAAGGTCATCCAGCTGGTTTTCTGCCTAAGGCAGGACTAGAACTCAGGAGCTTCTGGCGCCTCAGCCACTACAGGAAAGTAGTGGCTTTTGTAACCACTAGGTACCAACAAAGAATAAGAGTTTTCTGTATTTCTTTGCTGCCATCTAGATATTATCTGCATTTTTGCGACTCACGTCCTACATATTACTTATGATTAAAACCAATGTATGCAGCTCTTGTTCTTATATTACATATTTCTGAAAGATGTCCTGATATAGTTAACTCATGTTTGATATTGGTTTTTTCCTCAATTCAGTTCTTCGATGTGTTATTAATATCCCCTCCCCCCCTAATCGGTAGGTCCTGGGAGTGAAATAAAAAGGGCTGAAAGGGTAAGAATTTTGTTTTCCTTCAACTCAGAATTTGCTTCTGCTGGAAATGACAAAATACAGTTAATGCCCTCTTTCAGTTTGTCTTGTTTCCAATTCAAAAGAAAATATATTTATCAGAAAGTTACTAAAATTCATGAATGGCTATTTATGGAAGTGAACTGCTGATTTGATGAACATCCTAAATTCTCCCAACTGCAAATCACCAGAACATTTTTACAGTGTTAACCTGCCAATTAACCTCTTGGTATATTTATTTAGTTACTTGTATCAACAATAATTTATCTGTATATGAAAATTAATATTAGCAAGAACAACAAATATAAGGATCCTGAACAACAGGTAGTCGCCCCGCAGGAGGAATTTAATGTTGATCTTTTACACAATAAATGAACACCTGGTTCATTTACCATAGCTACAAATGTAGCTATGATACCACCTCATATGGAAAGCTAGAGAAAGAAAATGTAGCTAAAAATGAGACAGGTAGACCAATGAACGGACCTAGCCAACACCTAAATAATAAGAGACATGAATTCATCAATTAGTAGTCCAGGACTTGAGATCAAAACATTGCAAGAAAACATTTTGCAGAGTTTCTAGTCATATGGACAATGTTCTTCTTGTGTGAATATGTCTCTGCAAACAAGAAGTCCATTGATAGACTTCCAAAATGACTGAGCATAAAACCTCTGAAGTTCACAATATCCAGAATTTGTTGAGATCTCAGCTTTCTTTTTGATGAATCGAAAATATCTCCTCCAGAGGACTTGAATGCCTTTGATCAACCCTATTGGCTCCACAATAATATTGTTCTAAAGAATCGTCTTTGGATAAAAAGGAAATAAACAGCTGGAATATTCAAAGTGGATAATTGATTCTCCTGAGCAGAAAGAGTATAGTAAGTATTTTTTTTCTTGTTTCATCTAGGCCTTATTTGGGCAACAACATCTACCTGATCTCAAAGGTACTTTTGATCATGGCTGTCCAAAGACTTGCCTGGGCTGCATTTAGTGAAGAGGAATTGTCTTGGGCCAAATATAGCACTTAGACTTATATACCACTTCACAGTGCTTTACAACCCTCTCTAAGCGGTTTACAGAGTCAACATATTGCCTCCAACAATCTGGGTCCTCATTTTATCCCCCTCGGAAGGATGGAAGGCTGAGTCAACCTTGAGCCTAGTGAGATTTGAACTGCCAAATTGCAGTCAGCCGACAGTCAGCAGAAGTATCCTGCAGTACTGCACTCCAACCAGTGCATCACTACAGTTCTATAAAATATTTAATATAGTTGTTTATAAATAATGAACTTCCTTTATTTTAAAATATATATTTTATTATCTTATGGGGCCTCATTACTAACTGTCCAGAGTCACATGCAGCCTGAGGGCCATGGGTTGGACATGCCTATTCTAGATTCTTAGTTGTTCTTCAGTCCTGCCAAAATCTGTCCTCCAATTTTGATATATATAGAATAGAATAACAGAGTTGGAATGGACCTTGGAGGTCTTCTAGTCCAACCCACTCCTTAGGCAGGAAACCCTACATCACTTCAGACAAATGGTTATCCAACATCTTCTTAAAAACTTCCAGTGTTGGAGCATTCACAACTTCTGCAGGCAAGTTGTTCCACTGATTAATTGTTCTAACTGTCAGGAAATTTCTCCTTGGTTCTAAGTTGCTTCTCTCCTTGATTAGTTTCCATCCATTGCTTCTTGTTCTACCCTCAGGTGCTTTGGAGAATAGCTTGACTCCCTCTTCTTTGTGGCAGCCCCTGAGATATTGGAACACTGCTATCATTTTTCATCAAACTAGACACCCCCACTAGCAGTTAAAAGGAAGAGACAGCTGCGATCTCACATTGCTCCTGGAAGCACAAAGCTGAGAAAACCAGCCTGGAGATGACGAATGAGACTTCGTTGAAACGTCGCCAAGACACTTCCAATTTTACGTGGGAGAAGACCCGAATAACCAAAGACCTACATATACATACATACATACATACATACATACATACATACATATATATATATATATATATATATATATATGCATATTCTTTCTAGCCAGGTTCCACCTATGTAAGCTAAGTTGTTCTTCAGCCCTAGTTCTGTGAAATCTCATTCACAAGTTTCTGGGCTTTTTGTATCCTGCTGAATATACATGATATATATACATACATACATACATACATACATACATACATACATACATAAAATACATACATACATACATACATACATATATATATATACATACATACATACATACATACATACATACATACATACATATATATATATATATATATATATATATATATATATATATATATATATGTGTGTATAGTTAATATTTCGGGTTTCTTCCCGTGTAATTGTGGATATATCCCTAAAAGGGTAGAAGCGACGTTTCGGCAGAATCCCATCTGCCATCATCAGGCTTATGCCAGTAGTCATTTTGCACTAACTGACGTTGGAATTTCAAATCTGGTGTTGGTATTCTGGGATGGCTCCACCTTTTCATTCTGATTGGTTGGGAGTCCCAGTATGTGTTTATTGGTTTGGCTTCGGGTGTATGGTCGGTTTTTCTCCACTAGGTGGCAGGGCTTCATCTTTGTGGCTGGTTTGAATATGATTTGGTTGGGATTTTTTTGTGCAATGTTTGGTCCATCTTCCACATATGGTGTCAAGATTCGTCTATCTATGAGAGCAGGTTTCCAAATAGTAGGCAGACGTGAAGTGTCATCCCGTTTATTCATGCAATATGGTCTTCTTTCCATTTCTATTGCTTCTCTGATTATCCTGCCATTGAGATGTTCTATTTTTGCAACTGTTTTTGTTTTATTAAAATTAATGTTGTGTCCTGTTGTATTTATATGTTGAACTAATGATGATGTGTGTTCTTGCTTTTGTATTGAGTTTTTGTGTTCCTCGATGCGCACACTCATTCTTCTGTTGGTCTGTCCAATGTATGTTGATGGGCAGGAAGCACATGGGATTTCATATATGCCTTGATCTTCTAATTCTATTTTGTCTTTGGGGTTTCTCAGAATGGACGATATCTTTCTATCTGTGCAAAATATGGTTTTGATGTTATGTTTTTGTAGTACTTTGCTAATTTTATCTGTTGTACCCCTTATATAGGGCAAGATGGCTTTCCCATTGTTTAGTTCCTCTTGTTTTTTATTCTGTCTTGGTGTTGTATGTTTGATCATATTGATGACTTTATTTCTACAGAACCCATTTGATGTCAGTACATTAGTTAGTGTATATAATTCAGTTTGTAAATGTGCTTCATCAGCCAGACGTTTAGTTCTTGTGGTTAATGTTTTGGCAACAGAGTTTATTTGTGCTGGATGGTGGTGTGATTTGGCGTTGAGATAGCGGTTCGTATGTGTCTTCTTTTGATAGATGGTATGTCCTAAGGTGCCATCAGATTTTTTATAAATTAATACATCGAGGAAAGGTAACTGGTTTTCTGATTCTATCTCCATGGTGAATTTTATTTTGGGATGGAGGCTGTTCAAATGTACTAAGAAGTTTTCCAATTTATCTCTTCCATGTGGCCAGATCACAAAGGTGTCATCAACGTATCTGAGCCATAATTTTGGTTTGTTAACAGTTTTTTCTAAGGCATTGGATTCGAATTCTTCCATGAAAAGATTAGCGATGACTGGTGATAATGGTGATCCCATTGGTGCACCTTCTACTTGTTTATATCTCTGTCCTCTGTGTATGAAATATGTGTTGGATAAACAATGTTCTGTTAAGTTTGTGATATGTTTTGGTAGTTGATATTTGTTTTTAATTGATGACAAGGCTTCTTTGACAGGTATTTGTGTGAATAGTGATACAACATCAAAGCTTACAAGAAGGTCACTTTCTTTTATGTGTTGCTTTTTTATTATTTGTATGAAATGGTATGAGTTCTGTACATATGAAGCAGCAGATTCTGCATAAGGTTGAAGATGTTTTGCTAAATATCTGGCTAGATTTTGTAAAGGTGAGCCTATGGAACTTACTATGGGTCTGAGAGGTATTCCATCTTTGTGTATTTTTGGGAGGCCATACAGTTTTGGGCATTTTGATGATTTTTCTCTGGGGATAATTTTTTGTTGGATTTCTTTACTTATAGTACTTGATTTTATCTTTATCTTCGTGGTTTTTTCTAGATATGTTGTTGGGTCTGTGTTTATGGGTTTATATGTGGCATCTTGAAGTAAGTCAAACAGTTTCTTTTCATAGTCCACTGTGTTCATTACTACTGTTGCATTGCCTTTATCTGCTGGTAATATCATTATGCTATTATCATTTTTTAAAACTTGCAGTGCTTTTTGTTCTTCTTTTGATAAGTTGCTTTTAGGTGGTTTACTAGTACATAGAATGTTGGTGACGTCATGTCTGACTTTATCAGCATCATCAGCACTGAGTTTCTTTAGGCTGGTTTCAACTTCGCATATGATGGTTTCTATTGGAATTTTATTGGGTGCCACTGCAAAATTAAAGCCCTTTGCTAAGACATTTGTTTCTGCTGTTGTTAATTTTCTATCGGAAGCATTGTATACTACTTGTTTTAAATGATGTTGTGTTGTGGTTGGAGGTTTTTTATGTTCTAATTTCTTAAGTTTCTTTGAATGTCTGTAAGTTTTATGAGTGGTTTCTATTTCAGATCTCCAGGTGGCAAGCTGTTTTATTTTGTCCCATAATATGGGGTGAATAATATTGCTTATCTTTAAGTATGAAGCTAATAGATCCTTGTTTACTTGATCTAACAGGAATCTTTTGCTATGGATTTCATTTCTAAGTAATGCCATTTCAGTTCTTTTAAGAATACGTTGGATAGATGTTGTGTGGGTATGGAACTTCAATTTAAAGCAAGATGGTATTATATTTTGATCACGACATTGACATAAAAATGTTAAATCACACAGTATTCGAGATCTTTTTATCTCTAACTTCTCATAAGTTCTGGTAAGTTTATACATCTCCTCCCCGTAGAGGTTTGATATTTGTTTATGTAAGTTTTCACGGGTATGTATGTGTGTATAGTTAATATTTCGGGTTTCTTCCCGTGTAATTGTGGATATATCCCTAAAAGGGTAGAAGCGACGTTTCGGCAGAATCCCATCTGCCATCATCAGGCTTATGCCAGTAGTCATTTTGCACTAACTGACGTTGGAATTTCAAATCTGGTGTTGGTATTCTGGGATGGCTCCACCTTTTCATTCTGATTGGTTGGGAGTCCCAGTATGTGTTTATTGGTTTGGCTTCGGGTGTATGGTCGGTTTTTCTCCACTAGGTGGCAGGGCTTCATCTTTGTGGCTGGTTTGAATATGATTTGGTTGGGATTTTTTTGTGCAATGTTTGGTCCATCTTCCACATATGGTGTCAAGATTCGTCTATCTATGAGAGCAGGTTTCCAAATAGTAGGCAGACGTGAAGTGTCATCCCGTTTATTCATGCAATATGGTCTTCTTTCCATTTCTATTGCTTCTCTGATTATCCTGCCATTGAGATGTTCTATTTTTGCAACTGTTTTTGTTTTATTAAAATTAATGTTGTGTCCTGTTGTATTTATATGTTGAACTAATGATGATGTGTGTTCTTGCTTTTGTATTGAGTTTTTGTGTTCCTCGATGCGCACACTCATTCTTCTGTTGGTCTGTCCAATGTATGTTGATGGGCAGGAAGCACATGGGATTTCATATATGCCTTGATCTTCTAATTCTATTTTGTCTTTGGGGTTTCTCAGAATGGACGATATCTTTCTATCTGTGCAAAATATGGTTTTGATGTTATGTTTTTGTAGTACTTTGCTAATTTTATCTGTTGTACCCCTTATATAGGGCAAGATGGCTTTCCCATTGTTTAGTTCCTCTTGTTTTTTATTCTGTCTTGGTGTTGTATGTTTGATCATATTGATGACTTTATTTCTACAGAACCCATTTGATGTCAGTACATTAGTTAGTGTATATAATTCAGTTTGTAAATGTGCTTCATCAGCCAGACGTTTAGTTCTTGTGGTTAATGTTTTGGCAACAGAGTTTATTTGTGCTGGATGGTGGTGTGATTTGGCGTTGAGATAGCGGTTCGTATGTGTCTTCTTTTGATAGATGGTATGTCCTAAGGTGCCATCAGATTTATTATTATATATATATTTTCTTTCATTTTGTGTATATTTGCTGAACAGATAAGTTTTTCTGATTTACTTCAAACTTTGGCCCATCAGTTTCCTTGACAAAAACAACATAAGTTCATTCCTACCACAGTACAGTCAACCTATTTTCTACATCCTTCTATATTTATTTTACTCCAGCTGTTTGGCCATCTAGGGAAGCTTTATCAGACTCAAAAGCTTTGTGACATTGTCTCAGATAAAGAATACCAGCTTTCAATTCTTGCCCGCAAGTATTTCCACAATTGGCTCAACTCAGCAAAGTGGCCTCTGGTCTTCATTTCGAATTTATGAGGGCAAAGTCTTACCACTTTCAATCACTTTTTCCCCCTCTGCTGGGCTGCCAGATTAATTTAAAGCAGGTCAAACTGCTAAAATCATAGATCAAGAGGTCAGAGCAAAAAGAAAAAAAAAGCAAATCAATACTTTGCAAATTCCAGTGTGGCTTTTCAAATATGTCCTTATGTTGTGTTGGCTTTCTTCCACTCTCTTAGCTAGTAATCAAAAGTATTTTTTTTCTTTAGTAAGAAATAATCCAGTAGCATCTGGAAATCCCTTAGGACCTAGTTATGTCACCTGGCCTGGAGGGGTCCCAGGAAACCAGGAATATATTTAGATAGATGCAATACTGAGATGGAAAGAGTCATTCTCTCTTTATCTGAGGTTTGTGTATTTTGTTTTTAATAGTAAAAAGGTAAAGGTACATATGTGCTAGTCGTTCCCGACTCTAGGGGGCAGTGCTCATCTCTGTTTCAAAGCCGAAGAGCCAGCATTGTCCAAAGATGTCTCCATGGTCATGTGGCCAGCGTGATTCAATGCCAAAGGCACACGGAACGCTGTTACCTTCCCATCAAAGGTGGTTCCTATTTTTCTACTTGAATTTTTTACGTGCTTTCGAACTGCTAGATTGGCAGAAGCTGGGACAAGGAACGGGAGCTCACCCGGTTACACGGCACTAGGGATTCGAACTGCTGAACTGCCGATCTTTCGATCAATAAGCTCAGCGTCTTAGCCACTGAGCCACTTCGTAGTATTAATACTATTTATTTATTTATTCATTCATTCATTTAATAGTATTTATTTAATTAATTAATAGCATTTATTTAAGTAAAAATTAATAGTATTTAATTTTTAATACCGATGTTTTTACAATGATAGTTTTATATGTGTCCTTGTTTTTACCTGATGCTTGAATACTGTCCAAAATCACTTCTGCTGAGATGGATGGCTGCATACATGTGATTAATAAATAAATTAGATTACCCATTAGACCAAACTGACAACATTGTTGTTGTTGTCCTTATTACTGCTTTGATCTGATTAGCACCATCATAATTTGCTGCCAAACAAATTTATAGTTTTAAGAAAACTTTGAGGGACCATTGAAAGAGAAGTTCTGGATTCAACAGGGAGATACCTCTTCCATATTCATGATGCGTGTTCTTTGCCAAAATTCCCTCATCTTAATCCTATTCTTGGTTGTAGGAATAACAATGGAAGCTGGAAAGGATGGGAGGAGGCTTTTGAATTTTGGCTGCAGTAAGTTCATTAGAGTTGCTGAGTATGCTAAACGAGCTTCATGGTGAAGACAGTCTTGAATAGAATAGAATAGAATAGAATAGAATAGAATAGAATAGAATAGAATAGAATAGAATAGAATAGAATAGAATAGAATAGAATAGAATAGAATAGAATAGAATAGAATTCTTTATTGGCCAAGTATGATTGGACACACAAGGAATTTGTCTTTGGTGCATATGCTCTCAGTGTATATAAAAAGACAAGATACATTCGTCAAGAATCATAAGGTACAACACTTAATGATAGTCATAGGGTACAAATAAGCAATCAAATCATACTAGAAACAATCAATAGCAATATAAATCATAAGGATACAAGCAAGAAAGTTACAGTCATGCAGTCATAAGTGGGAGGAGATGGGTGATAGGAACGATGAGAAGACTAATAGTAATATAATGCAGACTTAGTGAATAGTTTGACAGTGTTGAGGGAATTATTTGTTTAGCAGGGTGATGGCCTTTGGGGAAAAACTGTTCTTGTGTCTAGTTGTCTTGGTGTGCAGTTCTCTATAGCATCGTTTTGAAGGTAGGAGTTGAAACAATTTATGTCCAGGATGCGAGGGTTCTGTAAATCTACAGAAGAATATAGGAAGCTGTCTTATACAATGCTTCATAGTTGTTTATTAATGATTTGCAGCAACTTTCTGTGATTACTTTTTTTTTTAAAGCCATACTACAAATACATGGCACTGGTAAGAGACTTGGGATTTTTGCATTCAACAGATGGCAATCATAAAGCATCTTCTTACTCCAGCTCTTCAGTTGCTTTTTTGGAACACCTTTTACAGGCAAAAATCTGTGCTTGCTTATTCATTTTAGCCATGATTTATTACATTAACGTGAGTTGATTAATATGTAGCTCAGTGCATTCTGTGAATACAATTAAAACAAAAATGTAAAGTCATCCAAGGCTTCGAGACCGCGCTTGATAGACAAGTTGATTTAACTTTCATTTGCATAAGGATAATATTGGCTAACCCTGACTTTTAATATGCTCACAGAGTTACAATCCTTTCATAATATAAAATAGGCCTCTGATTTGAAAACACAGCTCCTTTCAAATCTTTGCACAAGTAAATGAACATTTGAAAAGATGCTGAGGACCAAGGACTGTTGGCAAGCATGTATTGCTTGCTTATCTCTAACACATTTTCTTCAATTCATGCCCAAGCAAATGCTTGCATAAAACCCTATGCAATTGCCGTGTTTTTGATGTAGCGTACATGTGTGCAAGGCATGCATGCGAGCGAAGCCACCCTGTCTTATACAATCACCGTGTTTTTGATGCAGCGCACTCACATTTTTGATTCTGGGAGAACCAGTTGTTAAATTATGTGAAGCCCACCTCTGGACTGAGCCAAGATCATCCAGTTGGCTTTATGCCTCAGGCAAGACTAGAACTCATGGTCTTCTAGTTTCGAGCCTGATATGCCTTAATCACCCCAAGAGACTGATTCATAATAGCAATAGCACTTAGACTTATATACTGTCTCACAGCGCTTCACAGCACTCTCTGAATAGTTTACAATGTCAGCATATTCCTCCCAACAGTCTGGGTCCTCATTTTACCCACCTTGGAACAATGGAAGGCCGAGTCAATCCTAGTCCCATCAGGATCGAACTCCAGGCTGAGGGCAGAGTTTGCCTGCAATACTGCATTCTAACCACTGTGCCCTCAGGGCTCCTAATCAAACTCCTAATCAATAAGCTGATACGACCTTAGTCCTGTAAATACGCTTCATAGCTCTCTGTAGATGTATTGTGATTCTAAATGCATTTCTCTTTTGGTCCAGGCTCTTTCACTGGTTCTCTTTCTCATCACCTCTTCCTCCCACTACTCTAATCCTTTTGTCACAATATCCTTTAAAAGAAAAAAAAAGAGCCACAATTTAAACTGGCAGGTTCTCTCTCACTTTCCTGGCTAAGCAGCTCCTTTCCTCAGACTGTGGGTGGAAGGATATCATTTTATGATCAGTTGATAGACAACAAGAGGTGGCTGAGGCGTTGAGCTGCAAATAAAAGCATGTTTGTCTACTAGAGTTCACATCAGAAGGTGAGAACACAGAATAAGAAACAAGTTTTGCTTTTCACCAAATATTGGGATTTGTTTCTCATTAATGTGAGATGAAAATTGTAAAAGCAAAGCAGTTTTTTTTTTAAAAAAAAATGTCTGACTCTTTGGGAGCAGGGACACACAAGAATCCTTTCAAGTCAATTTCTAACTCCTGTTATGTTGTGGCCCACCAGCAGCCAGTGGATTTAGCAGCAGATTCAGACAGTGAGGAGGTTGGGGAGGAACATGGGTCAGTCCTGGAGTCTGGGGAAGGCTCTGATCAGGGCTCTCTGTCAGAGGCAGAGAGGGGTCCAGGGCCATATGCCAGTTATCAGCTGCCTTTGGAGTCAAACATCAGTGAGGCAGACAAACAGCTGGAGCCTGTTCCCAGTTCCGCATGCGCAGAGTTGCCAGATGAAGGGAACAGCTAAAGAACAAGAGTCAACTTTGGAGTAAGGCCACAGGTGGATGGTGAATGGCCCCTCCCATAAGGAATAAAAGAGGAGCGAAAGGGGAATGGAGTTTGCAGGAGACAATTAGTTCATTCCTGCATTGTTGCCAAGTATTGCGGCATCTGAAAGATATTGGCCTGGCCATTCTCCAAGCCTGATAAAGGTCAGTAATTATGGACACTCTTGAAAGACAGTGGGAGAGGAAAGACTTTGCTGGAGAGGAATTCACTGTATATTAAATAAAAGGGGTTTATTGGGATGAGGACTTGGCTTTGTGCTGTTGGGAAGCCTAGGTCAGAAACATGTTAACTGCCTGAACTACGCTCTGAAGTTTTCTTGACAAGATTTCAGAAAAGGTTTGCATTGTCTTCTTCCTAGAGCTGAGAGGAAGGAACTGGCCCAAAGTCCCCAAGGCCCACCCAACATGAGACTAGAACTCATGGCC
The DNA here is from genome assembly GCF_029215685.1 of Pituophis catenifer annectens. Classification (NCBI taxonomy): domain Eukaryota; kingdom Metazoa; phylum Chordata; class Lepidosauria; order Squamata; family Colubridae; genus Pituophis; species Pituophis catenifer. The sequence continues at coordinate 11,937,164 of NW_027256893.1, read as the reverse complement.
TCCCAGTTTCTAGGATGGCAACCACTAGACCAAACTGGACGTCTTGTATGTATACACATATGGGATACCATGATCAAATGCAGATGCCTTCAAACATCCCTCCATCTAATCAATTAAATCCTGGAGTTACAAGAGACCTTAAACATGGGTCACAAAACACTAATTATTTGACAGATAGATATCCCACAGATGTATGAGACCTCTAGTCCTATTTTTGCAAGCCCCAGAGGAACCCCAAGTTTGCATAGCTAAAATTCAGGGAAATACTGCAGATTTTCAGGGCAGTTTATGTTAGTTTTCCAGATGAGGAAGAGGTAAAATGGGTGAATTAAGTCACAGTTAAATTGTACTGAAAAGCAAAGTCTTTTAGGGACAGTTATTTATAGTCCAGCAGATAAAGGCTATGAATTGCTTCCTTTCAGACTTCACCTAGATGGATGTTCACACATGCAAGCAGAGTTGCAAGAACAATTGCAAGAATTGGGTATGTCTAGTCTAATGAAAAGAAGGACTAAGGGTGACATGTTAACAGTGTTCCTATATCTCAGGGGCTGCCACAAACAAGAGGGAGCAAAGCTATTCTCCAAAGCACCTGAGGGCAGGACAAGAAGCAATGGGTGGAAACCAATCAAGGAGAGAACCAACCTAGAACTAAGGAGAAATTTCCTGACAGTGAGAACAATTAATCAGCGAAATGATTTATCTTCAGAAGTTGTAGGTATTCAACAGAGTTTTTAAAGAAGAGATTGGACAATCATTTTGTCTGAAATGATATAGGGTTTCCTGCTTGAGCAGCGGGTTGGATTAGAACACCTCCAAGGTCCCTTCCAACTCAGAACCTGTAGTTTTCTTAGCAGCACTTTCAGAAATAGATTGAACTGCCATCTTCCCGGGCTAGAAAAGAGTGAGGGGTCCAAAGTCACTCAGTGGGCTTCATGCCTGAGGTAAAACTAGAACTCACAGTCTCCTGGTTTGCAGCCTGATGCCCTAACTATCACACCAGACTAGCTCATAGTTATAGTTATAGTTATAGTTATAGTTATAGTTATAGTTATAGTTATAGTTATAGTTATAGTTATAGTTTATTATATTTATATACTGCCCCTCTCCCAAGGGACTCGGGGCGGTGAGCAGCCAGCAAATAAAATACACAGATACAAAATTTAAAACAATATTAAAATCCAATTAAATCAATTTGGCCCATAGTTAAAAATCCTATATTAAAACCCCTAATTTTTTTAAAACAATTCTTTTTAAAAAGATTAGGTCAGGCCAGCCCGGCTTGATGAAACAAAAACGTCTTTAGGGCAGTTCAGAAAGCGCAAAGGTCAGGGATCCGCCGTATCTCTGGGGGCAACTCGTTCCAGAGGGTAGGTGCCCCCACAGAGAATGCTCTCCCCGTGGGGCTGCCAGCCGGCATTGTGTGGCCGACGGCACCCTGAGGAGGCCCTCTCTGTGGGAGCGTATTGGTCGGTGGGAGGCTACCGGTGGCAGAAGATGGTCTTGTAAGTCCTAAGCCATGGAGCGCTCTAAAGGTGGTAACCAGTACATTAAAGTGACGGACACCATCTTTATTTCTGTAAATACGCTTCATAGCTCTCTAGAGATGTATTATGATTCTAAATGCATTTATCTTTTGGTCAAGGCTTTTTCACTGGTTCACTTTTTCATCACCTCTTCCTCCCACTACTCTATTCCTTTTGCCACAATCTCTCTCTCTCTCTCTCTCTCTCTCTCTCTCTCTCTCTCTCTCTCTCTCTCTCTCTCTCTCCCTCTCTCCCTCTCTCCCTCTCTCCCTCTCCCTCTCCCCCTCCCCCTCCCCCCTCTCTCTTAATTTAAAACCAGAGCGACAATTTAAACTGGCAGGTCCTATTGCACTTTCCTGGCTGGGCTGCTCCTTTCTCTAGACTGTGGGTGGAAGGATATCACTTGACGATCAGGCTCACAACTGCTAATAGACAACAAGGGGTGATTGAGAGGTTGAGCTGCGAAGAGAAGCACGTTTGTTTACTAGAGTTCACGTCAGAAGGCGAGAATGCAGAACAAGGAAAGAAGTTTTGCCTTTCTCTGAATATTGGGATTGGGTTTTTCATTAATGCGAGACGTAAACTGCAAGAGCAGAGCAGTTTTTTTTATTTGCCTGTCTCAACACCTCTGCTCCTAACTTTGAGATACAGCATTGATTAGGTGCACTCCAGTCATTTTCGACTCCTAGCAACCACTTGCCATTCTCCGTCTATTTCAAAGCATGGCACACCAAAGAGAGCAAGATCTGTTTTGTCTGTTTATTGAATTCCAGTAGTGTTGAGAATCAACGGATGCATTAAAGTTATAGGAAGATATTCCTATTATATAGAGGTATTACTGCCCAACAGTAATAGCAGTTCAGTGATGGATCTAGTTATTCAGAAGTATAGAGAGCTTCCTTCATTGAATGTGTTCCTACTGAGGCGGTCAGCCAACTGATTGGAATGTTTTCATTTAGAAACTTATTTAATGTATTTATTTATTTTGTCGAGTACATATTAGATAATGTAGATAAGTTTAAGCATGAATTGAATACATAAAATGAATACAATTAAAGGGAACATTAGGACAGGGATGGTAGGCACGCTGGTACTCTTATGCACACCCCTTACAGACCTCTTAGGAATGGGGTGAAGTCAACAATAGACAGTCTTAGGTTAAAATTTTGGGGGTTTTGGGATGAGACCACAGAGTCTGGTAATGCATTCCAGGCATTGACCACTCTGTTACTGAAGTCATATTTTCTGCAATCGAATTTGGAGGGGTTCACTTTAAGTTTATGCTGAGCATCTGATAGCTTAAGTAACTACTTTCAACTCAGGGAGTTTTTTTTTTTTTAATTTTGATTTATATGCCGCCCTTCTCCGGAGACTCAGTGCTAAGCAATAGCCTTCATACTTTTGTATATTTATACAAAGTCAGCTTATTGCCCCCACAAACTGGGCCCTCAATTTACCTGCCTTAGAAAGGATGGAAGGCTGAGTCAACCTTGAGCCTGGCGAGATTCGAACTTACTTTAATTGCAGACAGCTGGTGTTAAATTACAGTGCTTTAGTCTGCAGAGCTATCCAGGCTCCCTGTTGATTCTAACTTTATTTCTAAGCTTGCCTGTGGAAGCTCCTGAATCAGTGGTGGTATTCAGCTGGTTCTATCTGGTTCGGGCAAATCGGTAGCGGCGGCTGCGGGAGGCTCCACCCACCTGCCTGGACATCATCACATCCCATTGTTGACACTCTGCGCATGCACAGAAGGTCCTGCGCATGTGTAGAGGTGTTGCGTGTTCGCTTTGCTCGCGCATGCACATGCCTGCTCACATTTGCGAACCGGTAGCAAAGGTAACTGAATACCATCACTGTTCTGAATGTAGCAAACAGATGTCTTGGAAATAGAGAAAACTTTGCAGTTTTCCTTTTATTGGTTTAATTTAAAAAAAAATAGAATTCCAGGTGAGATCTGACAGCTCAAACTTGGGTATCCCTATACACCCTCAGTGTCAATAAGCTTCTAGTATCACATACCCCAGCATAATGCATTTGTTTCTGTATTTAGATTAATTTATTACTAGCATTAAATTGTCCCATTCGTCAGACGGTACAGGGGGAAAAAAATCTTGACCTCAAGAAACTGCCATGTGGGTAAGATAGGGAGGACACTGTTCTGTTGTGATAGCTCTTGCTGAACTAATTATCCCCAGTGGGACAATAAGGCAGCTCAAACATTATACACTGGATCTTACTGTTAGCTTTCCTTTTGACAAGTTGATCCTTATGGATCATTAGCTTACCCCTGACTCACTGGCAGTGCCATATATCTGTTTTTGCTTTTGCTTTTGAATACAGAAAGGAGCAACAGTGCTGAAGCTGAACATAGACTAGATGCAATAACGGCCCTCCACAGGAGATTACTATTTTATTTGCAAAGGTATTATAAGATTCATAAGTCAATTATGAATGCCCTGGCTTCCTCTGTTCATCTTGTATAAAACTGAATTATCCTATAACCTGATCTGCAGTTCAGGTTAAAGCAGATATCTGGAAACAAATGATGTGTTTTAATAAATCAGCAATATTTAAAGGCCGTAAAGTATTTATTATAGCAATAGCACTTAAACTTGTATAGCCTTCCATACTGCTTTACATAATTATCGGAGTGGTTTACAAACCTCAGCATATTGCCCCCAACAATCTGGGTCCTCATTTTACTGAAGTCAAAAGGATGGAAGTCTGAATCCACTTTGAGCCATTCAGGATCAAATTCCCCCTGGCGTGGGAATGCAGAGTTAGCCTGCAATACTGCATTCTAAACATTGCCATTGTGGCTTCTTTATTATACCCACATTCAGGGGTGGGCTTCAAAAATTTTAGCAAGGGGTTCTCTGCCGGGTTGCTGGGTGGGTGTTGGCATGATGGGCATGGCCTAACCAGCCTTCTGCACCATGCGGGGGGGAGGAGCGTTTTTGCCCTCCCTGGGCTCCGGAGACTTTCCTTGCCTCCAGGAGGGAGAAAATGGCCTCCCCAGGCTCTGGAGGCCCTCTAGAGGCCGGAAACAGGCCTGTTTCTGGCCTTCCCAAACTTCCAGTAGGCCTGTTTTTTGCCCTCCCCTCCCCGAGCCTCCGTACGCGCCCTGCACTTACCTGCATCCAAAAAGGGCCGTGTGGGGACTCATGGGAGGGGCGGGGTAGGGTGGGTGGGGCCAGCCAGGAGTGGGATTTGGGAGTTCTCTGAACTGCACAGAATCTTAGCTAGAACCCCTGCGATCCCCCAGCAGCCCACCCCTTCCCACATTTCTTTCTAAAGTGTATTTCTTAGACAAGAATATGTACATATATATATGTGTGTATGTATAATGTAGTGGAAGAAAAGAGAAGAGTTGACCAGCAGCAAGGAAGATAAACTCAGGAATATTGGTGCACCACTGGAAGATCAGAAGAACCAGTATAAAGAGAGATTGTCATGGAGAAAAATCTATCAACGTATTTGTTGAGAGTTGCTGACATATGATCAATCAGTAATATGCACATACCATACCATGTTACATTAACTATCTTCTATCATCCATCCATCCTCATCTTTGTTAGAACAATTGCTACATATATATAATTGCTATTTAGATATAACAAACAGATATGAAATGAATTACAGTGAACTTAAGTCAGATCCTTACAATTATAAAAAACCCACCCTATCTTGTTTGCTAGAATTACTGCTTACACTCATCATTGATCACTAGTGGGGGAAAAATGTATATATTAAGGAGAAGGAGTGGACGAAACAATGGATGGAATTATGATGCTAATCAACATTGATTGGTTAGACTCAGGAGCCAATACAGCAACCTATTGAGACGTTATTTAAAATGAAACTAACTTCTGTGACAAAATGTGATATCCAAACAGCACAGGATTATTGGTTTTATAAAAAAAGAAACAGTAGTTTTGGAAGTAATCATTGATTTGTCATTGAATGGATGAATGGATGAAGCAAGCCCAATTCGTGTTAACTTCCCAACTTTTTAACCAGAGTCAAACTGGCTGTATATTAACTACATTTACTTTTCGCAACACCTAGGTCAATATAAATCTAATCTCTTTGACTGCCCATATTAGTAATCCAGTTTTAGGCATTTGGTATCTGAAAAGAAATCAGATATAGGAATAAAGAGAAAAAAGGAAGGGGAAGGGGAAATGGTAGACGACTGAAACTGAACTGGAGCATTCAGTAAGATTTTCTTATAGGCAATATTTCAGTAATGCATTTTTAAAATATAATTTCTCTCCTTTCTGAACTACTTCTTTTTGAATACAACAAGGAATTTTCTCTCTGTGTAAAAAAAGACCTCATTTGACTAAATGCAAGACAAAAATGATGGCAGTCAAAATGTATGAACCAGCCAAGAGTTGTTTCAAATTTGCAAACTGATGAATTGATCTCAGTGTGGGATTTGATGAATCAATCCAAAGGCTAAAAAGATTAAATATGCAATTGTATTTGGGGAAAAAAGGATTCGATGTTTCTTTAATATTCAAAGTGATCAAGTGATTTGAATGTTTGCTTTGATAAATTTTGTCCGTGTACAAAAATATTTTTAAACTGGTTCAGGAGCATCTAATCAGATTTGAACTACAGCTTTAACCCTACTGTCCAATTTCTTTTAATATATTACAATCTGTGCCATGCAGCCCACTTTGGCAAATTTTACAAATTTATTCTTAAGGAAAAACTTCATGGAATCTTTTAAGTTACTACACAATTATATTTTAGGAGTACCTAAACTGTACATGTATAACCCCATATATAAAGATAGAGATGATGATATATAGCGATAGATAGATAGATAGATAGATAGATAGATAGATAGATAGATAGAGAGAGAGAGAGAGAGAGAGAGAGAGAGAGATGATAGATAGATAGATAGATAGATAGATAGATAGATAGATAGATAGATAGATAGATAGATAGATAGATGATAGATAGAAGTTGACATTGACTCCCAGAGGATCTGGGAGTGTATAATTCATCCATAGGAGATGACCAAGCTGAGCCCAAGGGAGAGGTCAAACCAGTGGTAAAATCCATTTTTTTTACTATCGGTGGGCGTGGCTTGGTGGGCGTGGCAAGGGAAAGATACTGCAAAATCCCCATTCCCTCCCCACTCTGGGGTCAGCTAGAGGTGGTATTTGTCGGTTCTCTGAACTACTCAAAATTTCCGCTACTGGTTCTCCGAACTGCTCAAAATTTCCGCTACCGGTTCTCCAGAACCTGTCAGAACTGGTAGTGGAAATTTTGAGTAGTTCAGAGAACCGGCAAATACCACCTCTGGCTAGCCCCAGAGTGGGGAGGGAATGGGGATTTTGCAGTATCTTTCCCTTGCCACGCCCACCAAGCCACACCCACAGAACCGGTAGTAAAAAAAAATTGGATTTCACCACTGATCTGGATTCAATACTCTTAGTGTACTGAACACGAAATTGGAGGGAAATTATATGTTTCTGGTCAGATTGTTTGGCTGTATTTCTTTAATATGTTCTCCATTGATTCAATTACTTTTGTACGGTTTTATTTTACATCTTGTTGAATATCAGTGGGGAAATTGTGCTTCCCTGGTGAACATTTACAGGTGAACTTCTCATTTCTGGTTACTCCTTGTGTGTCCTCCAAAAGGGGACCAGATGTTCCCCATTCCTGAAATCCTGCAAGCCAGCCACATTCTCTTGGAAACTTATTTCTGAACCAATGTAGATAGAACTGCAGTCTTGCAGTGATTTATGGGGGTCTGACTGAGTTAGCACAAGTTGTCCAGGATAAGTCAAGCAAAAAAGTAATAATAATAAAACTTCATTAGGTTCTCCTGGAATGGAAGTGGTGGCTTCTTTGCACTGGGAAACCGAAGGACTAATCACACATTCTGTTCTCCCTGCAGGCTTTCCTGGTGTGAGCCTGTCTTGTCCTTATCAGAGTTTCTGCAGCTGGCTCAGTCACTTGGAGAATTCTCCCACCTCCATTAATTATTTGTTATATGACACCCTGATGCTGTATGTAGAAAATAAAACTCCGGCAAAATCTGTGCTCCAATTTCCCAGTGGCTTACTTTCCCTGTAAAAAACAAAACAAACGCAAAAACTTTTCAGTGCCTCTACCTCATTCCATACAGTTTGTAATGGTGTGTTTTTTGTGTTTTTGAGCTGATTTTATGCCTGTGAGATAGCATGGGACACTACTGAGGGTACCATTTGAATCTCACATATTTCCCCATCCTTCTCCAGCTTTTCTGGCTGCTCTTCTTTTCTGATTATGAGACAGCCCATAATATTTTCGCTTGGGGTTGATTTGAAACCTAGAAAATGAGGGAAGAGGCTGAATAATGGAATGATAAACACCTGGACAACTCATATTTGAGTTATATGTTCATCTAAGGCGAACATGGGGTTTTATTTTATTTTTATTTTCCTGGGCTCCAAGATCACCGCAGATGGGGACTGCAGCCAAGAAATTAAAAGATGCTTGCTCTTGGGGAGGAAAACTACGGGAAATCTAGACAGCATTCTAAAAAGCAGAGACATCACCTTGCCAACAAAAGTGCGTATATGTCAGATGTAAATGCCTTATTCTCTAATGTGTAAATAATGTATATATGGAACATCAGGGGTTAACTTATTACTTGAGCTTTAATGTATTCATATTTTACCACTCCCATTCCTGGCTCCGCCCCTTGTATATAAAAGGAGCCATCCTCCCCATTTTCCTTGCTTCTATCTTGAATATTCAGCGAATATAGAATGCCTATTATGATTAAAGAGAATTATATTTAAACCTATAACTTCTATTATCTTTATTGAGTCTGATCCTGAAAATATTGCAACAAGCTGGTAGCAGAGGATGGTTAATTGACTCAATAAGTAATTAAAAATGTCCAAGAAAGATAGGCCCAACACCAGGGCCTACAGCAAAGAAATAGAAACTGATCAAGAGATGATCAACGAATCCACTAATGCGATTTCGAGAGAATCCGAAGAATACACCACTGAAGAAGAAGAACTGATGAGTGAAAATAACGACCAGGAAGAAATCGAGATAGAAAATAACGAACTCAGGTCAGAAATATTAAAAATACTAAAAAGCCAAAAGAATGATGAAAGCCTCATCGCGGACCTCCAGGAGATGCTGAGGAACAGCGGAGCAGCGAGAGAGAAAAACATCATTAAAGAAAAACCCAAAGATCAAAAAACTGTGAGTGAAATGACTACTGAGAAAATAGTTGTAAAAAAGAAAAGATGTGACCCCGCGTGAAATTTGGAACGGCAGCCATCTTGGTTTCAACGAACTTCAAAAGAGAGTGAAGCAGAGCCAATCAAAACGCTCAGTTCAAAATTTCTGGCGCGAAAAACGCTATCAGACGAAGAAAGTGAAAAAGAAGTCTCAAACTCTTCAGATGAACCAAAATCAGAAAGTGAAGACGATTTAACAAAGTCTCAAGTAGAGTCAGCAATGAAAACACTTTTTGCTGCTTTTGGGCCAAGATTGAAAATTTCTAAGACATCAACGAAGAAGCAAGCAATCAAACCGACAACTCAAGACCTGCACGCTCCCATCCTGACTTCGAAAACGACGACACCCGAGCCCAGAGAGCCATGCCGATTCCGTCCTACACCGCAGACAGAATCGAGTGCCAGCACACACAAGAGAAAGAGAAGAACCGCCGCCATCACCAAAGCCCCAAAAACCGAGCCAGAGACCGACTCATCTGAAGAGGAGCGGATCGAGAGAGCTGAAATGGAGAGAACCTTCCACAACGGCGCCAAAGAAGAAATGAGCAACGCGCATGTGCAAAACTACGTAGACGGCCCCGAAAGACTTGAACTGGCCAGAGAACCGCGCAGACTCGTTACAAGCATCCCAATGCCGTTCTGTAATTTCCTGCACTTGAGAGACCACGGACTGCCTCAGGTTGTAAGTAATGGACAAAATAATGTGGGGAACTTACCCATTGACTTCCCAAAACTTAGAGTTGATGGCATTAATTTACAAGAGTGGTACCAACAGCTTCAGGTTATTTTTATGAAAGAAAATTTACTATTCTTTATAACTAGTCCTCCAAGAAGACCTTGGACTTTAAAAATAGACTGTTTACATCATAGAGCATTTTTCATAATAATTTCTAGCGTGTCTCCTGCAATGTATCATAGCATCAAACCAAACCTAACTGTATCAGAAATAATTCAATGCATGTTTAATCTATTTCACAGCGATAGCGTAGCCACAACCACAAGAATGTCTAAGGATTTCTTTTCTTCTAGAGTGAAACCAGGGGTTTCTATAAGTGAACATTTGATAAATCTAAACAAAATAAGAGCTGAGCTGCAATTGAGGGGGGAAGTGATTTCAGATCAAACTATGAAAAGTGTTATTATCAATTCACTTGATCCATCATGGGATAGCTTTATGTCACACTTAGATACCATTAATTTGGGATATTTATCAATAGAAAGTCTATCTAACAAATTGATAGCAGAAGACAATTCAAGAAAAAATCGTTCCAGTAACCAAACAGAACACAAATCTTTTAGGAAAGTAGTCTTTCAAGATAAATATAATGAAGCCTTTAGATGCCACAATTGTGGATCCAGGGAACACAGTAGAAGAGACTGTCCCAAAGTCCCAAGGGAGAGACATAGGCCAGAATATAGGAGCAAATACAATTACAGACAATCTTCCACAGATAGACACAAATATAGAAGTCCACCAAACTACAGAGAAAGTAGAGGGGGTAGAGAAAATTCAAAAGAGAGAAAATCTGGGTCACTAAATGGGCTAAATAAACAAGACAGCACCAAAACACAACAAGATGAGAACAATAATTGGCTTATTGATTCTGGTGCAACAAATCACACCACTAATAACAAAAGTATATTATCTTCATTTACAGAAGATAAGTTTGTGATAAAGGTAGCTAATCAAGAAAAGGTTCAAGTATTAGGCAGAGGAAATGTGACCTTGCCTGGTTTAGGGAAAATAGAGGGGGTATTATTAATCCCAGAAATACCTCACAACATACTAAGTGCTATAAAACTAAGCAGAGAATCTGACATCAATATAGTTTTCTCAAAGGGGAAAGCAACTATAGAAAAGAACAAAACAAATGTAGGCACTGTGATGATAAAAGGGGGTCTACCCTATCTGATAACCAAAGAAAGATGGTTACATAACATTGATTCAAATATGGAAGATTGTATTGAAGCAGATGATGAAAATGTCAGTAACAGTGACAATGATGAATGTAAATTAACTCATGATAACAAAAATACACACAATGAGAAGAAACCAAAAATAGGTAAACCAATTCATGATGAGTGTGCTCATATCTTACATAGGAAGTTAGGACATGCTAGCTTTCCTGTAGTACAAAAAATGACTGAACACGCAGAAGGTGTAAAAATAAAAAATTGTGAAAATTATTTAGAATGCTCAGTATGTAAATCCACCAAACTAAAAACCAGTCCTAGACCAAAAAAATCTAACAGATCAACTAACAATATTTTTGATTTGGTACATATGGACTTAGTTGGTCCATTAACTCCATCAATTACCTATAGAAAACGTTACTTCCTAACAATAGTGGATGATTACAGTCGCTATGGTTTTGTTTACACATTAAAGCACAAGGATGAAACCTTTCAGAAATTTAAGGAATTCTACAAACGCATAGAAACACAACATAATATCAGAATAAAACAAATTATGACAGATAGGGGATGTGAATTCATGTCTAAAGAATTCTCCCAATGGTTAAAGGATAGAGGGATGCTACATTTCACGTCCAATCCATTTTCTGCCTTTCAAAATGGGATTGCAGAGAGAAAGAACTCCACACTACAAACCATGATTAGATGCACATTAGAGGATGCTGGTTTAGGCAAACAATTTTGGTCAGAAGCCTTACATTATTCAAATTACACTCAAAATAGAACATGGTCCAGTATTGTGAATAAGACACCATATGAGGTGATGTACAATAGAAAACCTAAATTAGCACACATGCACATATTTGGAGTTACTGCAGACGTGCACATACCTAAACAATTGAGGAGAAAGGGAGAAAACGTATCCAGGAGATTAAGATTCATGGGATACGAAACTGGAACCAAAGGGTACAGATTCATCGATAATAATAACAAATTTATAGTATCCAGAACAGCTGTGTTTCATGAGCAGGCCAATTGGTCTAAGTTGCACCTTAATGAAATTTTTCCTAATAAAAGCAAAGATAATATATCTTGCAAGGAAGGAACAACAGAAAATCAAAATATTAACAAAAGTAAGAACAAAACCAAAACTTGGACAAATAGTCAGCATAAAATAAAGACAGACACATTAACAAAAAAGGAAGCCAGATATTTGCATGACAACCATAGCAAACCTGAAAGAAATATTAGAAATAATAGAAACCAAATACCAAATAAATACAAAGATTATATTATGCATATGGATGGAGAACAAATAACACCTAATACATATGAGGAAGTATTGAAACTTCCCCGTGAAGAAAGAGAAAAATGGGAACTAGCTATGGAAAAAGAAATGAAAAGTTTACAAGGATTAAATGTATTCACACCTGCGATCGCACCTAAGGATAAAACAATTATAGGTACCAGGTGGATTTATAAAATTAAGAATTTAGAAGGAGGTAATACCTTATACAAGGCCAGACTAGTTGCACAAGGTTATGCACAAAAATATCCAGAAGACTATACTGACACATATTCACCCACAGTGAGAACAGAGAGTGTCAAAACAGCTCTTGTAGTAGCATCTGCACTCAATCTAGACGTGTTTCAATATGACATACAGACTGCATACTTACATGCAAAATTAGATAAGGAAATATATGTAAGAGCACCACACAGTCAATACACTAATAAAAACGAAATTTGGTTACTAAATAAGAGTCTGTACGGATTGAAGCAATCTGGCAAAAGATGGTACGATTGTTTGGTAAAAGTACTAAAGACCATGGATTTCAACGCCACCACTGCTGATAACTGTTTCTTTGTAAAAAAGAGTAATGATCATATTGAATTTGTATTAATTTATGTGGATGATATTTTATATATTGGAAAGCATAAAGAGAGCAGGGAAATCTTTGTAAATAAGTTAAACGAACACTTCTCATTGAAATCACTAGGTAGAGTGAATAAATACCTTGGTGTACAAATTAACAAAACAAAAAGGGGATTCAAACTTACTCAAAAAGATAAAATCATTGAACTCCTAAACAAATGTAACTTAAATAATGCCAAAACATGTGACACACCTATGCAAACTGATTTTCTTAGAAACAATGATGAATCTTCCCCTGAGTTTAAAGACAACACATTTTACAGATCAGTTATAGGTTCACTCCTTTATATATCTAATTGGACTAGGCCAGATATTGCATTACCTCTCAATTTATTGTCAAGATATGTTAGCAAACCAACCTTGTATCATTGGGAAGCTGTCAAAAGAATTTTAAGATATCTGAAAAGTACATTAGATTTTTGTTTAATATTGGAACCCAATAATGACAAAGAACCAAAAATTACTTGTTATGCTGATGCAGATTGGGCTGGTGATACATCATGCAGAAAGAGTACCTCTGGTTATGTTTTTCTATTGAACGATTGTCCAGTTTACTGGTATACTGGTAAACAAGAACTGGTAGCCACCTCTACCACAGAAGCAGAATATGTTTGCTTGTCTAAAGCTGCAAATAACCTTGTATGGTTCAATGATTTGATCACAGATGTTTGGAAGAAACCTACTTTACCATTTATTATGCATGAAGATAATAAAGCGGCCATTGAAATTTCTAGATCCGATGCAATTGGACAAAGGTCCAGGCATATTGATATAAAATTTAAGCACGTGAGACAACTATCTCAAGACGGATTCATCAAAGCAATACATTGTGATACTTCTGAACAATTAGCTGACATATTAACAAAACCCTTACCTTCTAAACAACACAAATATTTAACTTCTAAATTATATGTATTATATTGTCCTGAATCTGAATGTAACTGGTGTTGTATAACGAACCGGCATTTAGAGGGGGATTTGTCAGATGTAAATGCCTTATTCTCTAATGTGTAAATAATGTATATATGGAACATCAGGGGTTAACTTATTACTTGAGCTTTAATGTATTCATATTTTACCACTCCCATTCCTGGCTCCGCCCCTTGTATATAAAAGGAGCCATCCTCCCCATTTTCCTTGCTTCTATCTTGAATATTCAGCGAATATAGAATGCCTATTATGATTAAAGAGAATTATATTTAAACCTATAACTTCTATTATCTTTATTGAGTCTGATCCTGAAAATATTGCAACAGTATAGTCAAGGCTATGGTTTTCTCAGTTGCAATGTATGACTGTGAAAGTTGGACTGTAAGAAAGGTTGAGCGCCAAAGAATTGAGGCCTTTGAACTCTGGTGCTGGAGAAGACTCCTGCGAGTCCCTTGGACTGCCAGACGATCCAACCGGTCGGTCCTAGAGGAGATCAACCCTGACTGCTCTTTAGAAGGCCAGATCCTGAAGAAACTCAAATACTTTGGTCACCTAATGAGAAGGAAGGACTCACTGGAGAAGAACCTAATTCTGGGAAAGATTAAGGGCAAAAGAAGAAGGGGACGGCAGAGAACGAGGTGGCTGGATGGAGTCACTGAAGCAGTAGGCATGAGTTTAAATGGACTCCAGAGGATAATAGAGGACAGGAAGGCCTGGAGGAATGTTGTCCATGGGGTCGCAATGGGTCGGACACAACTTCGCAACTAACAACAAAGATGAACATCTCTGCTCTAGAAAACATCCCATCTTACTATTAGTCTTTCAGTCTCATAAACCTAAATCCTTTGAAGAGAAGTTTTGGGAATCCTCCATAGCATTTTTTCCCCAACTTTATGCGACTATTCACAAAATATAAGAGCTTTAGTGCCCATGGAGGATATAGGAGACCCAACGTCTTATTCCAATTTAGTCACGAAGCCGAATGCATGATTTTTCATCACATTTCTATTCCTTTTGCTATTTAATTGTTAGAGAATTGAGAAGATGGACTCTCTATATCATTCTCAAGATCCCTGGAGGAGGGAAGGAAATAGGATTTAAGCATTATGCAAAAAAAAAAAATCATTACTCCACAATGCTTCTTGAGGGATTACTTTCTGTTGATAATTTTCTTTGGCAAAGATGGAATGAGCCTAACATCCAATTCAGATTTAGGATCCTGGTTGGTAATTTGTCCTTTAGAAGCTCAAACAATGAAACGGTAGAGAATGAAATAAGATTCAAGCTGCTGTATCAGTTTGCAAAAATAAATAAATAAATAAATAAATAAATAAACCCTCCTCCTCCTCCCCCACCCCTTCTATCTTTCTCTGCCATTTAATTGCAGGGAAGTTTTCAAAGGAAAGGGGTAATTTAAACAATAAGAAGCTTAAACATAAATACCACTTTTGTTCTTGAAACACCTTAATTATTTCCATAAACAATTAAAGGCAGCTAGTCATTTATCAGGTATTAAGGCGGAATGCATTTGCACATCAGAGTGTGACAAAAGACAAACAATGACAAACATCAATCATTATATTTAATCATTCAACTGCTGTTCTATTAAGCTGGCTCTAAGTACAAAGTACAACAATCAAGAGCTCCTAATGGCTCAGTCTTTAATATTCTAACCCTGTTTCTTAAACCACAGTAATGCCAGATTAGGTAAGGGGTGGGGAGGGGGAAGTCTCATTTTAGTTCATTTTGATTTTTGCTTTCTTGGCAATAACATAAAACTGATTTTGTAACTGTCTTATTATGGGATTCTTTTGGCTTCCCACTCTGAGTTTTATCTTCCAATCCCTAGTCCCAGAATATATGGACCTAAAGTCCATATATTAGCTCCAAAGCAGCTTATACCACCTTTCTGTGTTAAACCTGAGCCCAAATAGCTTAAAGTACATGTACAAAAATGATATAAAGGAAAACTCAAAACAGGAAGGAAGGAAGGAAGGAAGGAAGGAGGGAGGGAGGGAGGGAGGGAGGGAGGGAAGGGGAAGGGGAAGGGAAGGGAGGAGGGAAGAGAGGAAGGAAGGAAGGAAGGAAGGAAGGAAGGAAGGAAGGAAGGAAGGGAAGGATAGGGAAGGGAAGGGAAGGGAAGGAAAGGAAAGGAAAGGAAAGGAAAGGAAAGGAAAGGAAAGGAAAGGAAAGGAAAGGAAAGGAAAGGAAAGGAAAGGGAGGAAGGAAGGGGAAGGGAAGGGAAGGGGAGAGGAGGGGAGGGGAGGGAGGGAGGAAGGAAGGATCCTGTCCTATTAAGCAATTCTGCTCACTTCTGACAGCTAGACATCCCCTAAACGTTGACTCTCCTCTACTAAAATTTCATTCATCCTGATCTAGTCCGATATCAATTGCCAAGATTGGTCATTTACAGAGTTCTAAGTTAATGGCTCTTCCTGGTCGTTTGCTAGCCGATGATGATGCCTCTATTGATCATATTATATGGCTTATAAGCATATTATAAATATTACTTTATTAAGAAATACAGAACATTATTTTAAAAATTGAAAAACCAGTTGAAGAGAATAATGGAGCTATTTAAGTATATCACTGGTTCTCTGTGATTCCCAAGCCCAGTGACATAACCGGGCCCCGAGGCACTTCCAGAAATATAGCAAGGCAGCCTCATTTGGGGGGGTGGGGGTGGGGAATGCTCTATAAGGCATATCAGGTGTGAAGAATCAGAACCATACATTAAATTCCAATTAAGCCAATTTATCCCTTATGCCTATACACAAGGATCTAATCAACTATGGTTCAGCATAAACAGAATTCAAAGGTGAGGGGGGCTGGACTTGTGGGAACTTAATGATTCAAGACTAATTTCTGTCTTGACTCCACCCCCCCAGACTCTGTCTCTTCTTCTCCTACAGGTGAGCATCACAGCAATATATACATACCAGTGGTGAGATTCAAAATTTTTTACCATCGGTTCTGTGGGCATGGCTTGGTGGGCATGGCAGGGAAAGGATACTGTAAAATCTCCACTCCCTCCCCACTCCAGGGGAAAGATACTGCAAAATCCCCATTCCCTCCCGATCAGCTGGGACTCTGGAGGCAGAGAATAGAAGGGGCGGGGCCAGCCAGAGGTGGTATTTACTGGTTTTCCAAACTACTCAAAATTTCTGCTACCGGTTCTCCAGAACTGGTCAGAACCTGCTGAAACCCACCTCTGATACATACTGTAGATTAGATAGATTAAATGCTATACATTTTATCATGGAGGGCAAGGAGAATTCTCCCATTTCCTCTTTTTAAAAACCACTTGACTAATGTTGTATATTATAATAGCTTGTAAAACATATATACGTGTGTATAAAAAGGGACCTAACTTTCCCCTTTTGCAAAAAAAAAAAAAAAAAGATTGTTTAAATTATTGTTTTCCCTCTTGATATCAAAGTCAACTTGGAGAAACATCAACTCTTAGTGAGGGAAAGAAGGGAAAGTAAAAAAGTGCTGAAATATGGATGATTGACATTCTCTATAAAAACAAAACTTAATGGTGTCAGGCTTTTCAGGCTGAAGACAGAGCTGTGAGAATCCCTCAGAGAGCTGAGGGGAAAATATATTATCTGATCTGTTTTTCAGTCAAATCTGATGACAAACAGTCTTTGCTGTGCCAACTTGCACTGTAGATACTTCCCAGTAATTGCATCATGGAGTCATAAATGAATATCAACCAACTTAATTCTGACTTCAGGTGAGTCGTTTGCTGTGTGTTCAGCATCCCTGACAACTCAGTATATTCAGAAAAATGAAAACCGGTGCCATCACTCTGTTATTTACATTATAGTACATGACAGGGTATTCTCTAAAGGAAAGCTTTTCGATAAAAGTCAGATGGCTGTAAAGAGAAATACTGGACCCATTGGTAGATATGACCTACATCCCCACATGGGAGAAATGTATGGGAAATATGCTGGACTATCGATTAAAATCTTTTTTCTAAAAACATCTACATGAGGCCACTGGGTGAATCATCCATCACCATGGGGTGAGGTATCGTTAGTGTGCTGATGATACCCAATTATATATTTCCACCCCTGGCAATTTAAGTGATGCTATGAATATCATAGCCCGGTATCTGGAAACTGTGAGGATCTGGATGGGGCAGGGGGAAAAACAGGATACAGCTGAATGCTGGCAAGACTGAGTGGATTTGGATTGGAGGAGTCCAGAGTTAAGGTAAAGGTTCTCCTAACACCTATGTGCTAGTCGTTCCTGACTCTAGAGGGCGGTGCTCATCTCAGTTTCAAAGCTGAAGAGCCAGCACTGTCCAAAGATGTCTCCGTGGTCATGTGGCCAGCATGACTAAACACCAAAGGTGCACGGAACGCTGTTACCTTCCCACCAAAGGTGGTCCCCATTTTTCTACTTGCATTTTTTTTACGTGCTTTTGAACTGCTAGGTTGGCAGAAGCTGGAAGAAGTAATGGGAGCTCACCCCATTATGTGGCACTTTCAATCGACAAGCTCAGTGTCTTAGCCACTGAGCCACCACATCCCTGGAAACATCTGGAAACTCTGAGGATCTGGATGGAGAAAAACAGGATACATCTGAATGCTGGCAAGACTGAGTGACTTCAGATTGGAGGAGTCCAGGGTTACACAACCCCAAATAGATGCCTTGTGCATTGGGGAAGTCCTCCTAGGTGCAGGTGGCAGTCATGAGTAGGAAGGTCCTTGTGCAGCTTTGTCTTGTGCTCCAGTTTTAGATGTTTCTGGATCAGCAGGCCCTGCTTATAGTCACTTATTCTCTGATTGCCTCCAGATTGGACTACTGCAATGCACTTGACAAAGGGCCATGCTTGAAGACTACCCTGAAGCTTCCATTGGTACAGAATGCAGCAACAGGTGCAGTTGTACACACTCCTAGAACAGCACATGTTACACTTGTACTGTGCAATTGGGAGACTTGTTTAAAGGGCTCAATTGTGGAGACAGCCATTTTTATTCTCCTCTTTATGGATTGTATCTTTCACTCTTACGATATTTATTAATATTATTTTTTTTATAGTTTACATTGTTGTTTTTGTTGCTGTGTTTGATCTGATTGTTGTGAGCTGCCCAGAGTCACTTTTGGTGAGAAGAGTGGATATATAAATTAGATAGATAGATAGATAGATAGATAGATAGATAGATAGATAGATAGATAGATAGATAGATAATCTTACAGCTTCTTCAGATGCTTTTCCTTAAGGACGGTCTCAGCCACTTTCTGATGGCCAAAATTGCTAACCAAGCCAACAATGATGCTTGAGATCTGCTGAAACATGCGAATAGAAACTTTGGAAACATGTGTGTGTCAGTGGTGGGTTGCCCCTAGTTCAGACCGGTTCTATAGAACCGGAAGTAAAACTGGCAGGAGCTCCGCTCACTGACCCCGACGTCATCAGAATGCTTCTGCGCATGCGCAGAAGAGCGCACGCGCGAGCAAAGCAAGAGAGCACACACGGCCCCGTTGCAAACCGGTAGTAAAGATAAGTAGTGTGTGTGTGTCTGTGTGTCTGTGTGTGTGTGTGTCTGTGTGTGTGTGTGTGTGTGTGTGTGTGTGTGTGTGTGTGTGTATCCATTGGGGGTGTTTTGGGGATATTCAAATGGGCGCAGGAAACTGTACTATAGTTTGTCACTAAAAATCATCTGCTCAGTTCCTGGAGGGTTTAAGAACTACAGAACAGTGAGGACAGCATACAAGTGCAAGTTGTGCATTTCCCGCTTATGTTTATTAAATGTAAGTATCACCACAATCAAAAATAATTTGACAGAGGTCATCGCCAAAGTGGACAGAACCTTACGTTAGGGAAGGCATCAGCATCGAAAGGATACTGAGAACTTCTGAGAACTTCAGCTCCATCTACTCAGGGTGGTGGTTTGATGAAAGAGACTAAAGGCAAAACTGGCTGCACCCACAAATTCTGACCAACTTCAAAAAGCCAAAGGGATAGAGAAGGTCCTTAGGCAGGTCAGAAGGAAAGTGTTATTTGTCTCCAAAGTCTTCTTTAAAAGACTATATTAGGAAGTAGGAAGAGGATGTGACAAGAGTAGTTGTGAATTGCCTGCTCTATCCTTCATTTAGGGCAGGGGTCAGCAACCCGTGGCTCTGGAGCCGCATGTGGCTCTTTCATCCCTCTGCTGTGGCTCCCTGTTGCTGGTCGGCTCCACAATTGATAGGGCTTTCGGTTAGGACAGGTAGAGGAAAAAGGATGCCGTGCTAGGAGGAGACTCTTTGGTGGGGGAACAGACTTCCAGTCAGCAGAGGAAAAAGGACGCCATGCTAGGAGACATTATGGTGGGGGAACCGGACTTCCGGTCAGCTCCAGAATTGAATGGGGGCTTCTGGTTAGGATTTTTGTGGCTCTTTGAGTATTTAAGGTTTGAGTGTTTAACTTGGCAACCCCGATCTAGGGATTTGCTTTTTTTAAATTATTATTATTATTAGTTTCAGTGGTTCTTTTGCAAGCATGTATACATTGGATACCCACTGTTGAAAACAAAGCCAGAAACCCAAGAGGAAATTTGAGGACAAGGGCATTCATTATTTAAATAACTCTGACTGTAAAGATTTCCCCTGCAGTATTTTATTACTTGGTAATCGTGCTTCGTCTACACTGTATATTTTTCCTCTCTCTTTTCTACTCCCCCGGAAAGTGCTATTCATCCATGCCATCAAAGATTGGCACTTTGAGTTAAATGTCTAAGGAGCAGAAAGCAAACAACGAGAGGTTTTGAATAGGTTTCTCTCGACGGATAGCTCCCCGAGCCGGGCATCTGTCTTTTTCAAAAAAAAAAGTACAGGTTTCTTTCCTACAGGCATCCCTATGATTTATCCCATTTTCATAAAAATTATCTTCTCTGCAGACTCGTATGCAGAAAATTCAAAAAAAGAGAGAGAGTGCTCTCCTTTTTTAAAAAAAAAAGAACAAGAAAACAAAAGAAGAAAACATCCTTCCTTGTTTGTACATACAAACCATCTCATATTTAGTAAGCTTCATTAGAGGAGTAAAAATACCTTCAAGACAAGCTCAGCTCCTCGTAAATACACAAACACAACCATGCATTCCCGCCCCCCCCCCCCCACTTGTCAATAGTATGGAAGTGTTTGTCATTTGCCTTCTCCTGGGAACAACACTGCAAATTTCATTGTGTCCTGCCAAGACATAAATGTGGTTGTAAGCTTTAAGAAAACTTTAAATAAGCACCTAGCACAGAAAACACGATAGTTCTAAATTTGTATTTAGGAATAACAAATTGCCTTTGGTGCTATTCAGAACAGCAATTTACAGCCATGTGTTTATTTTCTCATGTTAATTAATGCTCAAGCATATGATACTTTAACTTTCCAAAAGCAGGATCCACTTCAGACGGGTTTGGTGTCTGAGTTATTATTTTCAATTTGCAGACTTGGTCCTTCTGTGATCTCTTAGATAATCACACTGCGTTTTCTTCCCCAGGCACCAAAAATGCTCGATTTTTTAAAGGTGGAAGCAGCACCATTTTTAGACGTGGAATTTCATCCCGAAAATCATCCTGGTGTCCGTTTTTGCATTTGGGTTCAAAAGAAAAATTTGGCTTTAAAAACATTTTGGTTCCTGGGCAGCATTTTTCCTGATCGCGGAGTCATGCGTTTTCTTCCCTAGGCACCAAAAAGGGTCGTTTTTTAAAAGGTGGAAGCAGCACCATTTTTAGACATGGAATTTCATCCCGAAACTCATCCTGGTGTCCGTTTTTGCATTTGGGTCCAAAAAAAATATTTCGCTTAAAAAAACATTTTGGTTCCTGGGCAGCATTTTTCCTGACCGCGGAGTCATGTGTTTTCTTCCCCAAGTACCAAAAAGGCTCGATTTTTAAAAAGGGGAAGCAACACCATTTTTAGACATGGAATTTCATCCCGAATCTCATCCTGGTGTCCGTTTTTGCATTTGGGTTCAGAAAAAAAATTGGCTTCAAAAAATATTTTGGTTCCTGGGCAGCATTTTTTCTGACCGCGGAGTCATGCTTTTCTTCCCCAGGCACCAAAAAGGGTCGTTTTTTAAAAGGTGGAAGCAGCACCATTTTTAGACATGGAATTTCATCCCGAAACTCATCCTGGTGTCCGTTTTTGCATTTGGGTCCAAAAAAAATATTTCGCTTAAAAAAACATTTTGGTTCCTGGGCAGCATTTTTCCTGACTGCGGAGTCATGTGTTTTCTTCCCCAAGTACCAAAAAGGCTCGATTTTTAAAAAGGGGAAGCAACACCATTTTTAGACATGGAATTTCATCCCGAATCTCATCCTGGTGTCCGTTTTTGCATTTGGGTTCAGAAAAAAAATTGGCTTCAAAAAATATTTTGGTTCCTGGGCAGCATTTTTTCTGACCGCGGAGTCATGCTTTTCTTCCCCAGGCACCAAAAAGGCTCGATTTATAAAAGGTGGAAGCAGCACCATTTTTAGACATGGAATTTCATCCCGAAACTCATCCTGGTGTCCGTTTTTGCATTTGGGTTCAGAAAAAAATTTGGCTTCAAAAAACATTTTGGTTCCTGGGCAGCATTTTTCCTGCCCACGGAGTCATTTGTTTTCTTCCCCAGGCATCAAAAAGGCTCGATTTTTAAAAGGTGGAAGCAACACCATTTTTAGACATGGAATTTCATCCCGAAACTCATCCTGGTGTCCGTTTTCGCATTTGGGTTCAGAAAAAAAATTGGCTTCAAAAAACATTTTCGTTCCTGGGCAGCATTTTTCCTGACCGCAGAGTCATGCGTTTTCTTAGCCAGGCACCAAAAAGGCTCGAGTTTTAAAAGGTGGAATCAACACCATTTTTAGACATGGAATTTCATCCCGAAACTCATCCTGGTGTCCGTTTTTCCATTTGGGTTCAGAAAAAAATTTGGCTTCAAAAAACATTTTGGTTCCTGGGCAGCATTTTTCCTGAACACAGAGTCATGTGTTTTCTTCCCCGGAACTAAAAAGGCTCAATTTTTAAAAAGGGGAAGTAACACCATTTTGAAACATGGAATTTCATCCCGAAACTCATCCTGGTGTCCGTTTTTCCATTTGGTTTAAAAAAAAAATTGGCTTCAAAAAACATTTGTGTTCCTGGGCGGCATTTTTCCTGACCACGGAGTCAAGCGTTTTCTTCCCCAGGCACCAAAAAGGCTCAATTTTTAAAAAGTGGAAGCAACACCATTTTTAGACATGGAATTTCATCCCGAAACTCATCCTGCTGTCCATTTTTGCATTTGGGTTAAAAAAAAAATTTGGCTTCAAAAAACATTTGGGTTCCTGGGCAGTATTTTTCCTGACCGCGGAGTCATGCGTTTTCTTCCCCAGGCACCAAAAAGGCTCAATTTTTAAAAGGTGGAAGCAACACCATTTTTAGACATGGAATTTCATCCCGAAACTCATCCTGGTGTCCGTTTTTGCATTTGGGTTCAGAAAAAAATTTGGCTTCAAAAAACATTTGGGTTCCTGGGCAGCATTTTTCCTGACCGCGGAGGCATGCGTTTTCTTCCCCAGGCACCAAAAAGGCTCAATTTTTAAAAAGGGGAAGCAACACCATTTGTAGACATGGAATTTCATCCCGAAACTCATCCTGGTGTCCGTTTTTGCATTTGGGTTCAAAAAAAAAATTTGGCTTCAAAAAACATTTTGGTTCCTGGGCAGCATTTTTCCTGAACGCAGAGTCATGTGTTTTCTTTCCCTGGCACCAAAAAGGCTCAATTTTTAAAAAGGGGAAGCAACACCATTTTTAGACATGGAATTTCATCCCGAAACTCATCCTGCTGTCCGTTTTTGCATTTGGGTTCAGAAAAAAATTTGGCTTCAAAAAACATTTTGGTTCCTGGGCAGCATTTTTCCTGAACGCAGAGTCATGTGTTTTCTTCCCCGGAACTAAAAAGGCTCAATTTTTAAAAAGGGGAAGTAACACCATTTTGAGACATGGAATTTCATCCCGAAACTCATCCTGGTGTCCGTTTTTCCATTTGGTTTAAAAAAAAATTGGCTTCAAAAAACATTTGTGTTCCTGGGCGGCATTTTTCCTGACCACGGAGTCAAGCGTTTTCTTCCCCAGGCACCAAAAAGGCTCAATTTTTAAAAAGTGGAAGCAACACCATTTTTAGACATGGAATTTCATCCCGAAACTCATCCTGCTGTCCATTTTTGCATTTGGGTTAAAAAAAAAATTTGGCTTCAAAAAACATTTGGGTTCCTGGGCAGTATTTTTCCTGACCGCGGAGTCATGCGTTTTCTTCCCCAGGCACCAAAAAGGCTCAATTTTTAAAAGGTGGAAGCAACACCATTTTTAGACATGGAATTTCATCCCGAAACTCATCCTGGTGTCCGTTTTTGCATTTGGGTTCAGAAAAAAATTTGGCTTCAAAAAACATTTGGGTTCCTGGGCAGCATTTTTCCTGACCGCGGAGGCATGCGTTTTCTTCCCCAGGCACCAAAAAGGCTCAATTTTTAAAAAGGGGAAGCAACACCATTTTTAGACATGGAATTTCATCCCGAAACTCATCCTGGTGTCCGTTTTTGCATTTGGGTTCAGAAAAAAATTTGGCTTCAAAAAACATTTTGGTTCCTGGGCAGCATTTTTCCTGCCCACGGAGTCATTTGTTTTCTTCCCCAGGCATCAAAAAGGCTCGATTTTTAAAAGGTGGAAGCAACACCATTTTTAGACATGGAATTTCATCCCGAAACTCATCCTGGTGTCCGTTTTCGCATTTGGGTTCAGAAAAAAAATTGGCTTCAAAAAACATTTTCGTTCCTGGGCAGCATTTTTCCTGACCGCAGAGTCATGCGTTTTCTTCCCCAGGCACCAAAAAGGCTCGAGTTTTAAAAGGTGGAAGCAACACCATTTTTAGACATGGAATTTCATCCCGAAACTCATCCTGGTGTCCGTTTTTGCATTTGGGTTCAGAAAAAAATTTGGCTTCAAAAAACATTTGGGTTCCTGGGCAGCATTTTTCCTGACCGCGGAGGCATGCGTTTTCTTCCCCAGGCACCAAAAAGGCTCAATTTTTAAAAAGGGGAAGTAACACCATTTTGAGACATGGAATTTCATCCCGAAACTCATCCTGGTGTCCGTTTTTCCATTTGGTTTAAAAAAAAAATTGGCTTCAAAAAACATTTGTGTTCCTGGGCGGCATTTTTCCTGACCACGGAGTCAAGCGTTTTCTTCCCCAGGCACCAAAAAGGCTCAATTTTTAAAAAGTGGAAGCAACACCATTTTTAGACATGGAATTTCATCCCGAAACTCATCCTGCTGTCCATTTTTGCATTTGGGTTAAAAAAAAAATTTGGCTTCAAAAAACATTTGGGTTCCTGGGCAGTATTTTTCCTGACCGCGGAGTCATGCGTTTTCTTCCCCAGGCACCAAAAAGGCTCAATTTTTAAAAGGTGGAAGCAACACCATTTTTAGACATGGAATTTCATCCCGAAACTCATCCTGGTGTCCGTTTTTGCATTTGGGTTCAGAAAAAAATTTGGCTTCAAAAAACATTTGGGTTCCTGGGCAGCATTTTTCCTGACCGCGGAGGCATGCGTTTTCTTCCCCAGGCACCAAAAAGGCTCAATTTTTAAAAAGGGGAAGCAACACCATTTTTAGACATGGAATTTCATCCCGAAACTCATCCTGGTGTCCGTTTTTGCATTTGGGTTCAGAAAAAAATTTGGCTTCAAAAAACATTTTGGTTCCTGGGCAGCATTTTTCCTGAACGCAGAGTCATGTGTTTTCTTCCCCGGAACTAAAAAGGCTCAATTTTTAAAAAGGGGAAGTAACACCATTTTGAGACATGGAATTTCATCCCGAAACTCATCCTGGTGTCCGTTTTTCCATTTGGTTTAAAAAAAAAATTGGCTTCAAAAAACATTTGCGTTCCTGGGCAGTATTTTTCCTGACCGCGGAGTCATGCGTTTTCTTCCCCAGGCACCAAAAAGGCTCAATTTTTAAAAGGTGGAAGCAACACCATTTTTAGACATGGAATTTCATCCCGAAACTCATCCTGGTGTCCGTTTTTGCATTTGGGTTCAGAAAAAAATTTGGCTTCAAAAAACATTTGGGTTCCTGGGCAGCATTTTTCCTGACCGCGGAGGCATGCGTTTTCTTCCCCAGGCACCAAAAAGGCTCAATTTTTAAAAAGGGGAAGCAACACCATTTTTAGACATGGAATTTCATCCCGAAACTCATCCTGGTGTCCGTTTTTGCATTTGGGTTCAGAAAAAAATTTGGCTTCAAAAAACATTTTGGTTCCTGGGCAGCATTTTTCCTGAACGCAGAGTCATGTGTTTTCTTCCCCGGAACTAAAAAGGCTCAATTTTTAAAAAGGGGAAGTAACACCATTTTTAGACATGGAATTTCATCCCGAAACTCATCCTGGTGTCCGTTTTTGCATTTGGGTTCAAAAAAAAAATTTGGCTTCAAAAAACATTTTGGTTCCTGGGCAGCATTTTTCCTGAACGCAGAGTCATGTGTTTTCTTTCCCTGGCACCAAAAAGGCTCAATTTTTAAAAAGGGGAAGCAACACCATTTTTAGACATGGAATTTCATCCCGAAACTCATCCTGCTGTCCGTTTTTGCATTTGGGTTCAGAAAAAAATTTGGCTTCAAAAAACATTTTGGTTCCTGGGCAGCATTTTTCCTGAACGCAGAGTCATGTGTTTTCTTCCCCGGAACTAAAAAGGCTCAATTTTTAAAAAGGGGAAGTAACACCATTTTGAGACATGGAATTTCATCCCGAAACTCATCCTGGTGTCCGTTTTTCCATTTGGTTTAAAAAAAAAATTGGCTTCAAAAAACATTTGTGTTCCTGGGCGGCATTTTTCCTGACCACGGAGTCAAGCGTTTTCTTCCCCAGGCACCAAAAAGGCTCAATTTTTAAAAAGTGGAAGCAACACCATTTTTAGACATGGAATTTCATCCCGAAACTCATCCTGCTGTCCATTTTTGCATTTGGGTTAAAAAAAAAATTTGGCTTCAAAAAACATTTGGGTTCCTGGGCAGTATTTTTCCTGACCGCGGAGTCATGCGTTTTCTTCCCCAGGCACCAAAAAGGCTCAATTTTTAAAAGGTGGAAGCAACACCATTTTTAGACATGGAATTTCATCCCGAAACTCATCCTGGTGTCCGTTTTTGCATTTGGGTTCAGAAAAAAATTTGGCTTCAAAAAACATTTGGGTTCCTGGGCAGCATTTTTCCTGACCGCGGAGGCATGCGTTTTCTTCCCCAGGCACCAAAAAGGCTCAATTTTTAAAAAGGGGAAGCAACACCATTTTTAGACATGGAATTTCATCCCGAAACTCATCCTGGTGTCCGTTTTTGCATTTGGGTTCAGAAAAAAATTTGGCTTCAAAAAACATTTTGGTTCCTGGGCAGCATTTTTCCTGCCCACGGAGTCATTTGTTTTCTTCCCCAGGCATCAAAAAGGCTCGATTTTTAAAAGGTGGAAGCAACACCATTTTTAGACATGGAATTTCATCCCGAAACTCATCCTGGTGTCCGTTTTCGCATTTGGGTTCAGAAAAAAAATTGGCTTCAAAAAACATTTTCGTTCCTGGGCAGCATTTTTCCTGACCGCAGAGTCATGCGTTTTCTTCCCCAGGCACCAAAAAGGCTCGAGTTTTAAAAGGTGGAAGCAACACCATTTTTAGACATGGAATTTCATCCCGAAACTCATCCTGGTGTCCGTTTTTGCATTTGGGTTCAGAAAAAAATTTGGCTTCAAAAAACATTTGGGTTCCTGGGCAGCATTTTTCCTGACCGCGGAGGCATGCGTTTTCTTCCCCAGGCACCAAAAAGGCTCAATTTTTAAAAAGGGGAAGCAACACCATTTGTAGACATGGAATTTCATCCCGAAACTCATCCTGGTGTCCGTTTTTGCATTTGGGTTCAAAAAAAAAATTTGGCTTCAAAAAACATTTTGGTTCCTGGGCAGCATTTTTCCTGAACGCAGAGTCATGTGTTTTCTTTCCCTGGCACCAAAAAGGCTCAATTTTTAAAAAGGGGAAGCAACACCATTTTTAGACATGGAATTTCATCCCGAAACTCATCCTGCTGTCCGTTTTTGCACTTGGGTTAAAAAAAAAATTTGGCTTCAAAAAACATTTGGGTTCCTGGGCATTATTTTTCCTGACCGCGGAGTCATGCGTTTTCTTCCCCTGGCACCAAAAAGGCTCAATTTTTAAAAAGGGGAAGCAACACCATTTTTAGACATGGAATTTCATCCCAAAACTCATCCTGGTGTCCGTTTTTCCATTTGGTTTAAAAAAAAAATTGGCTTCAAAAAACATTTGTGTTCCTGGGCGGCATTTTTCCTGACCACGGAGTCAAGCGTTTTCTTCCCCAGGCACCAAAAAGGCTCAATTTTTAAAAGGTGGAAGCAACACCATTTTTAGACATGGAATTTCATCCCGAAACTCATCCTGGTGTCCGTTTTTGCATTTGGGTTCAGAAAAAAATTTGGCTTCAAAAAACATTTTGGTTCCTGGGCAGCATTTTTCCTGAACGCAGAGTCATGTGTTTTCTTCCCCGGAACTAAAAAGGCTCAATTTTTAAAAAGGGGAAGTAACACCATTTTGAGACATGGAATTTCATCCCGAAACTCATCCTGGTGTCCGTTTTTCCATTTGGTTTAAAAAAAAAATTGGCTTCAAAAAACATTTGTGTTCCTGGGCGGCATTTTTCCTGACCACGGAGTCAAGCGTTTTCTTCCCCAGGCACCAAAAAGGCTCAATTTTTAAAAAGTGGAAGCAACACCATTTTTAGACATGGAATTTCATCCCGAAACTCATCCTGCTGTCCATTTTTGCATTTGGGTTAAAAAAAAAATTTGGCTTCAAAAAACATTTGGGTTCCTGGGCAGTATTTTTCCTGACCGCGGAGTCATGCGTTTTCTTCCCCAGGCACCAAAAAGGCTCAATTTTTAAAAGGTGGAAGCAACACCATTTTTAGACATGGAATTTCATCCCGAAACTCATCCTGGTGTCCGTTTTTGCATTTGGGTTCAGAAAAAAATTTGGCTTCAAAAAACATTTGGGTTCCTGGGCAGCATTTTTCCTGACCGCGGAGGCATGCGTTTTCTTCCCCAGGCACCAAAAAGGCTCAATTTTTAAAAAGGGGAAGCAACACCATTTTTAGACATGGAATTTCATCCCGAAACTCATCCTGGTGTCCGTTTTTGCATTTGGGTTCAGAAAAAAATTTGGCTTCAAAAAACATTTTGGTTCCTGGGCAGCATTTTTCCTGCCCACGGAGTCATTTGTTTTCTTCCCCAGGCATCAAAAAGGCTCGATTTTTAAAAGGTGGAAGCAACACCATTTTTAGACATGGAATTTCATCCCGAAACTCATCCTGGTGTCCGTTTTCGCATTTGGGTTCAGAAAAAAAATTGGCTTCAAAAAACATTTTCGTTCCTGGGCAGCATTTTTCCTGACCGCAGAGTCATGCGTTTTCTTCCCCAGGCACCAAAAAGGCTCGAGTTTTAAAAGGTGGAAGCAACACCATTTTTAGACATGGAATTTCATCCCGAAACTCATCCTGGTGTCCGTTTTTGCATTTGGGTTCAGAAAAAAATTTGGCTTCAAAAAACATTTGGGTTCCTGGGCAGCATTTTTCCTGACCGCGGAGGCATGCGTTTTCTTCCCCAGGCACCAAAAAGGCTCAATTTTTAAAAAGGGGAAGCAACACCATTTGTAGACATGGAATTTCATCCCGAAACTCATCCTGGTGTCCGTTTTTGCATTTGGGTTCAAAAAAAAAATTTGGCTTCAAAAAACATTTTGGTTCCTGGACAGCATTTTTCCTGAACGCAGAGTCATGTGTTTTCTTTCCCTGGCACCAAAAAGGCTCAATTTTTAAAAAGGGGAAGCAACACCATTTTTAGACATGGAATTTCATCCCGAAACTCATCCTGCTGTCCGTTTTTGCACTTGGGTTAAAAAAAAAATTTGGCTTCAAAAAACATTTGGGTTCCTGGGCATTATTTTTCCTGACCGCGGAGTCATGCGTTTTCTTCCCCTGGCACCAAAAAGGCTCAATTTTTAAAAAGGGGAAGCAACACCATTTGTAGACATGGAATTTCATCCCAAAACTCATCCTGGTGTCCGTTTTTCCATTTGGTTTAAAAAAAAAATTGGCTTCAAAAAACATTTGTGTTCCTGGGCGGCATTTTTCCTGACCACGGAGTCAAGCGTTTTCTTCCCCAGGCACCAAAAAGGCTCAATTTTTAAAAGGTGGAAGCAACACCATTTTTAGACATGGAATTTCATCCCGAAACTCATCCTGGTGTCCGTTTTTGCATTTGGGTTCAGAAAAAAATTTGGCTTCAAAAAACATTTTGGTTCCTGGGCAGCATTTTTCCTGAACGCAGAGTCATGTGTTTTCTTCCCCGGAACTAAAAAGGCTCAATTTTTAAAAAGGGGAAGTAACACCATTTTGAGACATGGAATTTCATCCCGAAACTCATCCTGGTGTCCGTTTTTCCATTTGGTTTAAAAAAAAATTGGCTTCAAAAAACATTTGCGTTCCTGGGCAGTATTTTTCCTGACCGCGGAGTCATGCGTTTTCTTCCCCAGGCACCAAAAAGGCTCAATTTTTAAAAGGTGGAAGCAACACCATTTTTAGACATGGAATTTCATCCCGAAACTCATCCTGGTGTCCGTTTTTGCATTTGGGTTCAGAAAAAAATTTGGCTTCAAAAAACATTTGGGTTCCTGGGCAGCATTTTTCCTGACCGCGGAGGCATGCGTTTTCTTCCCCAGGCACCAAAAAGGCTCAATTTTTAAAAAGGGGAAGCAACACCATTTTTAGACATGGAATTTCATCCCGAAACTCATCCTGGTGTCCGTTTTTGCATTTGGGTTCAGAAAAAAATTTGGCTTCAAAAAACATTTTGGTTCCTGGGCAGCATTTTTCCTGAACGCAGAGTCATGTGTTTTCTTCCCCGGAACTAAAAAGGCTCAATTTTTAAAAAGGGGAAGTAACACCATTTTGAGACATGGAATTTCATCCCGAAACTCATCCTGGTGTCCGTTTTTCCATTTGGTTTAAAAAAAAATTGGCTTCAAAAAACATTTGTGTTCCTGGGCGGCATTTTTCCTGACCACGGAGTCAAGCGTTTTCTTCCCCAGGCACCAAAAAGGCTCAATTTTTAAAAAGTGGAAGCAACACCATTTTTAGACATGGAATTTCATCCCGAAACTCATCCTGCTGTCCATTTTTGCATTTGGGTTAAAAAAAAAATTTGGCTTCAAAAAACATTTGGGTTCCTGGGCAGTATTTTTCCTGACCGCGGAGTCATGCGTTTTCTTCCCCAGGCACAAAAAAGGCTCAATTTTTAAAAGGTGGAAGCAACACCATTTTTAGACATGGAATTTCATCCCGAAACTCATCCTGGTGTCCGTTTTTGCATTTGGGTTCAGAAAAAAATTTGGCTTCAAAAAACATTTGGGTTCCTGGGCAGCATTTTTCCTGACCGCGGAGGCATGCGTTTTCTTCCCCAGGCACCAAAAAGGCTCAATTTTTAAAAAGGGGAAGCAACACCATTTGTAAACATGGAATTTCATCCCGAAACTCATCCTGGTGTCCGTTTTTGCATTTGGGTTCAAAAAAAAAATTTGGCTTCAAAAAACATTTTGGTTCCTGGGCAGCATTTTTCCTGAACGCAGAGTCATGTGTTTTCTTTCCCTGGCACCAAAAAGGCTCAATTTTTAAAAAGGGGAAGCAACACCATTTTTAGACATGGAATTTCATCCCGAAACTCATCCTGGTGTCCGTTTTTCCATTTGGTTTAAAAAAAAAATTGGCTTCAAAAAACATTTGTGTTCCTGGGCGGCATTTTTCCTGACCATGGAGTCAAGCGTTTTCTTCCCCAGGCACCAAAAAGGCTCAATTTTTAAAAAGTGGAAGCAACACCATTTTTAGACATGGAATTTCATCCCGAAACTCATCCTCGTGTCCGTTTTTGCATTTGGGTTCAAAAAAAAAATTGGCTTCAAAAAACATTTGTGTTCCTGGGCGGCATTTTTCCTGACCACGCAGTCAAGCGTTTTCTTCCCCAGGCACCAAAAAGGCTCAATTTTTAAAAAGTGGAAGCAACCCCATTTTTAGACATGGAATTTCATCCCGAAACTCATCCTGCTGTCCATTTTTGCATTTGGGTTAAAAAAAAAATTTGGCTTCAAAAAACATTTGCGTTCCTGGGCAGTATTTTTCCTGACCGCGGAGTCATGCGTTTTCTTCCCCAGGCACCAAAAAGGCTCAATTTTTAAAAGGTGGAAGCAACACCATTTTTAGACATGGAATTTCATCCCGAAACTCATCCTGGTGTCCGTTTTTGCATTTGGGTTCAGAAAAAAATTTGGCTTCAAAAAACATTTTGGTTCTTGGGCAGCATTTTTCCTGAACGCAGAGTCATGTGTTTTCTTTCCCTGGCACCAAAAAGGCTCAATTTTTAAAAAAGGGAAGCAACACCATTTTTAGACATGGAATTTCATCCCGAAACTCATCCTGCTGTCCGTTTTTGCACTTGGGTTAAAAAAAAAATTTGGCTTCAAAAAACATTTTGGTTCCTGGGCAGCATTTTTCCTGAACGCAGAGTCATGTGTTTTCTTCCCCGGAACTAAAAAGGCTCAATTTTTAAAAAGGGGAAGCAACACCATTTTTAGACATGGAATTTCATCCCGAAACTCATCCTGGTGTCCGTTTTTCCATTTGGTTTAAAAAAAAAATTGGCTTTAAAAAAATTTGTGTTCCTGGGCGGCATTTTTCCTGACCACGGAGTCAAGCGTTTTCTTCCCCAGGCACCAAAAAGGCTCAATTTTTAAAAAGTGGAAGCAACACCATTTTTAGACATGGAATTTCATCCCGAAACTCATCCTGGTGTCCGTTTTTGCATTTGGGTTCAGAAAAAAATTTGGCTTCAAAAAACATTTGGGTTCCTGGACAGCATTTTTCCTGACCGCGGAGGCATGCGTTTTCTTCCCCTGGCACAAAAAAGGCTCAATTTTTAAAAAGGGGAAGCAACACCATTATTAGACATGGAATTTCATCCCGAAACTCATCCTCGTGTCCGTTTTTGCATTTGGGTTCAAAAAAAAAATTTGGCTTCAAAAAACTTTTTGGTTCCTGGGCAGCATTTTCCTCACCGTAAAGTCATGTGTTTTCTTCCCCAGGCACCAAAAAGGCTCAATTTTTAAAAAGTGTAAGAAACACCATTTTTAGACATGGAATTTCATCCCGAAACTCATCCTGGTGTCCGTTTTTGCATTTGGGTTCAAAAAAAAAATTTGGCTTCAAAAAACATTTTGGTTCCTGGGCAGCATTTTTCCTGAACGCAGAGTCATGTGTTTTCTTTCCCTGGCACCAAAAAGGCTCAATTTTTAAAAAGGGGAAGCAACACCATTTTTAGACATGGAATTTCATCCCGAAACTCATCCTGGTGTCCGTTTTTGCATTTGGGTTCAGAAAAAAATTTGGCTTCAAAAAACATTTGGGTTCCTGGACAGCATTTTTCCTGACCGCGGAGGCATGCGTTTTCTTCCCCTGGCACAAAAAAGGCTCAATTTTTAAAAAGGGGAAGCAACACCATTATTAGACATGGAATTTCATCCCGAAACTCATCCTCGTGTCCGTTTTTGCATTTGGGTTCAAAAAAAAAAATTTGGCTTCAAAAAACTTTTTGGTTCCTGGGCAGCATTTTCCTCACCGTAAAGTCATGTGTTTTCTTCCCCAGGCACCAAAAAGGCTCGAGTTTTAAAAGGTGGAAGCAACACCATTTTTAGACATGGAATTTCATCCCGAAACTCATCCTGGTGTCCGTTTTTGCATTTGGGTTCAGAAAAAAATTTGGCTTTAAAAAACATTTTGGTTCCTGGGCAGCATTTTTCCTGAACGCAGAGTCATGTGTTTTCTTCCCCGGAACTAAAAAGGCTCAATTTTTAAAAAGGGGAAGCAACACCATTTTTAGACATGGAATTTCATCCCGAAACTCATCCTGGTGTCCGTTTTTCCATTTGGTTTAAAAAAAAAATTGGCTTTAAAAAAATTTGTGTTCCTGGGCGGCATTTTTCCTGACCACGGAGTCAAGCGTTTTCTTCCCCACGCACCAAAAAGGCTCAATTTTTAAAAAGTGGAAGCAACACCATTTTTAGACATGGAATTTCATCCCGAAACTCATCCTGCTGTCCATTTTTGCATTTGGGTTAAAAAAAAAATTTGGCTTCAAAAAACATTTGGGTTCCTGGGCAGTATTTTTCCTGACCGCGGAGGCATGTGTTTTCTTTCCCTGGCACCAAAAAGGCTCAATTTTTAAAAAGGGGAAGCAACACCATTTTTAGACATGGAATTTCATCCCGAAACTCATCCTGGTGTCCGTTTTTGCATTTGGGTTCAGAAAAAAATTTGGCTTCAAAAAACATTTGGGTTCCTGGACAGCATTTTTCCTGACCGCGGAGGCATGCGTTTTCTTCCCCTGGCACAAAAAAGGCTCAATTTTTAAAAAGGGGAAGCAACACCATTATTAGACATGGAATTTCATCCCGAAACTCATCCTCGTGTCCGTTTTTGCATTTGGGTTCAAAAAAAAAATTTGGCTTCAAAAAACTTTTTGGTTCCTGGGCAGCATTTTCCTCACCGTAAAGTCATGTGTTTTCTTCCCCAGGCACCAAAAAGGCTCAATTTTTAAAAAGTGTAAGAAACACCATTTTTAGACATGGAATTTCATCCCGAAACTCATCCTGGTGTCCGTTTTTCCATTTGGTTTAAAAAAAAAATTTGGCTTCAAAAAACATTTGGGTTCCTGGGCAGTATTTTTCCTGACCGCGGAGTCATGCGTTTTCTTCCCCAGGCACCAAAAAGGCTCAATTTTTAAAAAGGGGAAGCAACACCATTTTTAGACATGGAATTTCATCCCGAAACTCATCCTGGTGTCCGTTTTTGCATTTGGGTTCAGAAAAAAATTTGGCTTCAAAAAACATTTTGGTTCCTGGGCAGCATTTTTCCTGAACGCAGAGTCATGTGTTTTCTTCCCCGGAACTAAAAAGGCTCAATTTTTAAAAAGGGGAAGCAACACCATTTTTAGACATGGAATTTCATCCCGAAACTCATCCTGGTGTCCGTTTTTCCATTTGGTTTAAAAAAAAAATTGGCTTTAAAAAAATTTGTGTTCCTGGGCGGCATTTTTCCTGACCACGGAGTCAAGCGTTTTCTTCCCCAGGCACCAAAAAGGCTCAATTTTTAAAAAGTGGAAGCAACACCATTTTTAGACATGGAATTTCATCCCGAAACTCATCCTGCTGTCCATTTTTGCATTTGGGTTAAAAAAAAAATTTGGCTTCAAAAAACATTTGGGTTCCTGGGCAGTATTTTTCCTGACCGCGGAGGCATGCGTTTTCTTCCCCAGGCACCAAAAAGGCTCAATTTTTAAAAAGGGAAAGCAACACCATTTTTAGACATGGAATTTCATCCCGAAACTCATCCTGGTGTCCGTTTTTGCATTAAGTTTAAAAAAAAAATTGGCTTCAAAAAACATTTGTGTTGCTGGGCGGCATTTTTCCTGACCATGGAGTCAAGCGTTTTCTTCCCCAGGCACCAAAAAGGCTCAATTTTTAAAAAGTGGAAGCAACACCATTTTTAGACATGGAATTTCATCCCGAAACTCATCCTGGTGTCCGTTTTTGCATTTGGGTTCAGAAAAAAATTTGGCTTCAAAAAACATTTGGGTTCCTGGACAGCATTTTTCCTGACCGCGGAGGCATGCGTTTTCTTCCCCTGGCACAAAAAAGGCTCAATTTTTAAAAAGGGGAAGCAACACCATTATTAGACATGGAATTTCATCCCGAAACTCATCCTCGTGTCCGTTTTTCCATTTGGTTTAAAAAAAAAATTGGCTTTAAAAAAATTTGTGTTCCTGGGCGGCATTTTTCCTGACCACGGAGTCAAGCGTTTTCTTCCCCAGGCACCAAAAAGGCTCAATTTTTAAAAAGGGGAAGCAACACCATTTTTAGACATGGAATTTCATCCAGAAACTCATCCTGCTGTCCATTTTTGCATTTGGGTTAAAAAAAAAATTTGGCTTCAAAAAACATTTGGGTTCCTGGGCAGTATTTTTCCTGACCGCGGAGGCATGCGTTTTCTTCCCCAGGCACCAAAAAGGCTCAATTTTTAAAAAGGGGAAGCAACACCATTTTTAGACATGGAATTTCATCCCGAAACTCATCCTGGTGTCCGTTTTTGCATTTGGGTTCAAAAAAAAAATTTGGCTTCAAAAATCATTTTGGTTCCTGGGCAGCATTTTTCCTGAACGCAGAGTCATGTGTTTTCTTTCCCTGGCACCAAAAAGGCTCAATTTTTAAAAAGTGGAAGCAACACCATTTTTAGACATGGAATTTCATCCCGAAACTCATCCTGGTGTCCGTTTTTGCATTTGGGTTCAGAAAAAAATTTGGCTTCAAAAAACATTTTGGTTCCTGGGCAGCATTTTTCCTGAACGCAGAGTCATGTGTTTTCTTCCCCGGAACTAAAAAGGCTCAATTTTTAAAAAGGGGAAGCAACACCATTTTTAGACATGGAATTTCATCCCGAAACTCATCCTGGTGTCCGTTTTTCCATTTGGTTTAAAAAAAAAATTGGCTTTAAAAAAATTTGTGTTCCTGGGCGGCATTTTTCCTGACCACGGAGTCAAGCGTTTTCTTCCCCAGGCACCAAAAAGGCTCAATTTTTAAAAAGTGTAAGAAACACCATTTTTAGACATGGAATTTCATCCCGAAACTCATCCTGCTGTCCATTTTTGCATTTGGGTTAAAAAAAAAATTTGGCTTCAAAAAACATTTGGGTTCCTGGGCAGAATTTTTCCTGACCGCGGAGGCATGCGTTTTCTTCCCCAGGCACCAAAAAGGCTCAATTTTTAAAAAGGGGAAGCAACACCATTTTTAGACACGGAATTTCATCCCGAAACTCATCCTGGTGTCCGTTTTTGCATTTGGGTTGAAAAAAAAAATTTGGCTTCAAAAAACATTTTGGTTCCTGGGCAGCATTTTTCCTGAACGCAGAGTCATGTGTTGTCTTTCCCTGGCACCAAAAAGGCTCAATTTTTAAAAAGGGGAAGCAACACCATTTTTAGACATGGAATTTCATCCCGAAACTCATCCTCGTGTCCGTTTTTGCATTTGGGTTCAAAAAAGAAAAATTGCTTCAAAAAACATTTGTGTTCCTGGGCGGCATTTTTCCTGACCACGCAGTCAAGCGTTTTCTTCCCCAGGTACCAAAAAGGCTCAATTTTTAAAAAGTGGAAGCAACCCCATTTTTAGACATGGAATTTCATCCCAAAACTCATCCTCGTGTCCGTTTTTGCATTTGGGTTCAAAAAAAAAATTTGGCTTCAAAAAACTTTTTGGTTCCTGGGCAGCATTTTCCTCACCGTAAAGTCATGTGTTTTCTTCCCCAGGCACCAAAAAGGCTCAATTTTTAAAAAGTGTAAGAAACACCATTTTTAGACATGGAATTTCATCCCGAAACTCATCCTGGTGTCCGTTTTTCCATTTGGTTTAAAAAAAAAAAATTTGCTTTAAAAAACATTTGTGTTCCTGGGCGGCATTTTTCCTGACCATGGAGTCAAGCGTTTTCTTCCCCAGGCACCAAAAAGGCTCAATTTTTAAAAAGTGGAAGCAACACCATTTTTAGACATGGAATTTCATCCCGAAACTCATCCTGCTGTCCGTTTTTGCATTTGGGCTCAAAAAAAAAATTTGGTTTCAAAAAACATTTGGGTTCCTGGGCAGTATTTTTCCTGACCGCGGAGTCATGCGTTTTCTTCCCCAGGCACCAAAAAGGCTCAATTTTTAAAAAGGGGAAGCAACACCATTTTTAGACATGGAATTTCATCCAGAAACTCATCCTGGTGTCCGTTTGTGCATTTGGGTTCAGAAAACAAATTGGCTTCAAAAAACATTTTGGTCCCTGGGCAGCATTTTTCCTGACCGCGGAGTCATGCGTTTTCTTCCCCAGGCACCAAAAAGGCTCGAGGTTTAAAAGGTGGAAGCAACACCATTTTTAGACATGGAATTTCATCCCGAAACTCATCCTGGTGTCCGTTTTTGCATTTGGGTTCAGAAAAAAATTTGGCTTCAAAAAACATTTTGGTTCCTGGGCAGCATTTTTCCTGAACGCAGAGTCATGTGTTTTCTTCCCCGGAACTAAAAAGGCTCAATTTTTAAAAAGGGGAAGCAACACCATTTTTAGACAT
This sequence comes from Pituophis catenifer annectens, assembly GCF_029215685.1. NCBI lineage: Eukaryota > Metazoa > Chordata > Lepidosauria > Squamata > Colubridae > Pituophis > Pituophis catenifer. The sequence goes on along the minus strand of NW_027256893.1, from coordinate 11,899,337 downwards.
GGAATTTCATCCCGAAACTCATCCTGCTGTCCGTTTTTCAATTTGGTTGAAAAAAAAAATTGGCTTCAAAAAACATTTGTGTTCCTGGGCGGCATTATTCCTGACCACGGAGTAAAGCGTTTTCTTCCCCAGGCACCAAAAAGGCTCAATTTTTAAAAAGTGGAAGCAACCCCATTTTTAGACATGGAATTTCATCCCGAAACTCATCCTGGTGTCCGTTTTTGCATTTGGGTTCAGAAAAAAATTTGGCTTCAAAAAACATTTGGGTTCCTGGGCAGCATATTTCCTGACCGCGGAGGCATGTGTTTTCTTCCCCAGGCACCAAAAAGGCTCAATTTTTAAAAAGGGGAAGCAACACCATTTTTAGACATGGAATTTCATCCCGAAACTCATCCTGGTGTCCGTTTTTGCATTTGGGTTCAGAAAAAAATTTGGCTTAAAAAAACATTTGGGTTCCTGGGCAGCATATTTCCTGACCGCGGAGGCATGCATTTTCTTCCCCAGGCACCAAAAAGGCTCAATTTTTAAAAAGGGGAAGCAACACCATTTTTAGACATGGAATTTCATCCCGAAACTCAGCCTGGTGTCCGTTTTTGTATTTGGGTTCAAAAAAAAAATTTGGCTTCAAAAAACATTTTGGTTCCTGGGCAGCATTTTTCCTGAACGCAGAGTCATGTGTTTTCTTCCCCTGGCACCAAAAAGGCTCAATTTTTAAAAAGTGTAAGAAACACCATTTTTAGACATGGAATTTCATCCCGAAACTCATCCTGGTGTCCGTTTTTGTATTTGGGTTCAAAAAAAAAATTTGGCTTCAAAAAATCTTTTGGGTTCTTCGGCAGCATTTTCCTCACCGTAAAGTCATGTGTTTTCTTCCCCAGGCACCAAAAAGGCTCAATTTTTAAAAAGTGTAAGCAACACCATTTTTAGACATGGAATTTCATCCCGAAACTCATCCTGGTGTCCGTTTTTCCATTTGGTTTAAAAAAAAAATTGGCTTCAAAAAACATTTGTGTTCCTGGGCGGCATTTTTCCTGACCACGGAGTCAAGCGTTTTCTTCCCCAGGCACCAAAAAGGCTCAATTTTTAAAAAGTGGAAGCAACACCATTTTTAGACATGGAATTTCATCCCGAAACTCATCCTGCTGTCCGTTTTTGCATTTGGGTTAAAAAAAAAATTTGGCTTCAAAAAACATTTGGGTTCCTGGGCAGTATTTTTCCTGACCGCGGAGTCATGCGTTTTCTTCCCCAGGCACCAAAAAGGCTCAATTTTTAAAAGGTGGAAGCAACACCATTTTTAGACATGGAATTTCATCCCGAAACTCATCCTGGTGTCCGTTTTTGCATTTGGGTTCAGAAAAAAATTTGGCTTCAAAAAACATTTTGGTTCCTGGGCAGCATTTTTCCTGACCACGGAGTCATGCGTTTTCTTCCCCAGGCACCAAAAAGGCTCAATTTTTAAAAAGGGGAAGCAACACCATTTTTAGACATGGAATTTCATCCCGAAACTCATCCTCGTGTCCGTTTTTGCATTTGGGTTCAAAAAAAAAATTTGGCTTCAAAAAACATTTGGGTTCCTGGGCAGCATTTTCCTCACCGTAAAGTCATGTGTTTTCTTCCCCAGGCACCAAAAAGTCTCAATTTTTAAAAAGTGTAAGAAACACCATTTTTAGACATGGAATTTCATCCCGAAACTCATCCTGGTGTCCGTTTTTCCATTTGGTTTAAAAAAAAAAATTGGCTTCAAAAAACATTTGTGTTCCTGGGCGGCATTTTTCCTGACCACGGAGTCAAGCGTTTTCTTCCCCAGGCACCAAAAAGGCTCAATTTTTAAAAAGTGGAAACAACACCATTTTTAGACATGGAATTTCATCCCGAAACTCATCCTGCTGTCCGTTTTTGCATTTGGGTTAAAAAAAAAATTTGGCTTCAAAAAACATTTGGGTTCCTGGGCAGCATTTTCCTCACCGTAAAGTCATGCGTTTTCTTCCCCAGGCACCAAAAAGGCTCAATTTTTAAAAAGTGTAAGAAACACCATTTTTAGACATGGAATTTCATCCCGAAACTCATCCTGGTGTCCATTTTTCCATTTGGTTTAAAAAAAAAATTGGCTTCAAAAAACATTTGTGTTCCTGGGCGGCATTTTTCCTGACCATGGAATCAAGCGTTTTCTTCCCCAGGCACCAAAAAGGCTCAATTTTTAAAAAGTGGAAGCAACACCATTTTTAGACATGGAATTTCATCCCGAAACTCATCCTGCTGTCCGTTTTTGCATTTGGGTTAAAAAAAATATTTGGCTTCAAAAAACATTTGGGTTCCTGGGCAGTATTTTTCCTGACCGCGGAGTCATGCGTTTTCTTCCCCAGGCACCAAAAAGGCTCAATTTTTAAAAAGGGGAAGCAACACCATTTTTAGACATGGAATTTCATCCAGAAACTCATCCTGGTGTCCGTTTGTGCATTTGGGTTCAGAAAACAAATTGGCTTCAAAAAACATTTTGGTTCCTGGGCAGCATTTTTCCTGACCGCGGAGTCATGCGTTTCCTTCCCCAGGCACCAAAATGGCTCGAGTTTTAAAAGGTGGAAGCAACACCATTTTTAGACATGGAATTTCATCCCGAAACTCATCCTGGTGTCCATTTTTGCATTTGGGTTCAGAAAAAAATTTGGCTTCAAAAAACATTTTGGTTCCTGGGCAGCATTTTTCCTGAACGCGGAGTCATGTGTTTTCTTCCCCTGTAACTAAATAGGCTCAATTTTTAAAAAGGGGAACCAACACCATTTTTAGAAACGGAATTTCATCCCGAAACTCATCCTGGTGTCCGTTTTCGGATTTGGGTTCAAAAAAAAAATTTGGCTTCAAAAAACATTTTGGTTCCTGGGCAGCATTTTCCCTGACCACGGAGTCATGCGTTTTCTTCCACAGGCACCAAAATGGCTTGATTTTTAAAAGGTGGAAACAACACCATTTTTAGACATGGAATTTCATCCCGAAACTCATCCTGCTGTCCGTTTTTGCATTTGGGTTAAAAAAAAAATTTGGCTTCAAAAAACATTTGGGTTCCTGGGCAGCATTTTCCTCACCGTAAAGTCATGCGTTTTCTTCCCCAGGCACCAAAAAGGCTCAATTTTTAAAAAGTGTAAGAAACACCATTTTTAGACATGGAATTTCATCCCGAAACTCATCCTGGTGTCCATTTTTCCATTTGGTTTAAAAAAAAAATTGGCTTCAAAAAACATTTGTGTTCCTGGGCGGCATTTTTCCTGACCATGGAGTCAAGCGTTTTCTTCCCCAGGCACCAAAAAGGCTCAATTTTTAAAAAGTGGAAGCAACACCATTTTTAGACATGGAATTTCATCCCGAAACTCATCCTGCTGTCCGTTTTTGCATTTGGGTTAAAAAAAATATTTGGCTTCAAAAAACATTTGGGTTCCTGGGCAGTATTTTTCCTGACCGCGGAGTCATGCGTTTTCTTCCCCAGGCACCAAAAAGGCTCAATTTTTAAAAAGGGGAAGCAACACCATTTTTAGACATGGAATTTCATCCAGAAACTCATCCTGGTGTCCGTTTGTGCATTTGGGTTCAGAAAACAAATTGGCTTCAAAAAACATTTTGGTTCCTGGGCAGCATTTTTCCTGACCGCGGAGTCATGCGTTTCCTTCCCCAGGCACCAAAATGGCTCGAGTTTTAAAAGGTGGAAGCAACACCATTTTTAGACATGGAATTTCATCCCGAAACTCATCCTGGTGTCCATTTTTGCATTTGGGTTCAGAAAAAAATTTGGCTTCAAAAAACATTTTGGTTCCTGGGCAGCATTTTTCCTGAACGCGGAGTCATGTGTTTTCTTCCCCTGTAACTAAATAGGCTCAATTTTTAAAAAGGGGAAGCAACACCATTTTTAGAAACGGAATTTCATCCCGAAACTCATCCTGGTGTCCGTTTTTGGATTTGGGTTCAAAAAAAAAATTTGGCTTCAAAAAACATTTTGGTTCCTGGGCAGCATTTTCCCTGACCACGGAGTCATGCGTTTTCTTCCACAGGCACCAAAATGGCTCGATTTTTAAAAGGTGGAAGCAACACCACTTTTAGACATGGAATTTCATCCCGAAACTCATCCTGGTGTCCGTTTTTGTATTTGGGTTCAAAAAAAAATTTGGCTTCAAAAAATCTTTTGGGTTCTTCGGCAGCATTTTCCTCACCGTAAAGTCATGTGTTTTCTTCCCCAGGCACCAAAAAGGCTCAATTTTTAAAAAGTGTAAGCAACACCATTTTTAGACATGGAATTTCATCCCGAAACTCATCCTGGTGTCCGTTTTTCCATTTGGTTTAAAAAAAAAAATTGGCTTCAAAAAACATTTGTGTTCCTGGGCGGCATTTTTCCTGACCACGGAGTCAAGCGTTTTCTTCCCCAGGCACCAAAAAGGCTCAATTTTTAAAAAGTGGAAGCAACACCATTTTTAGACATGGAATTTCATCCCGAAACTCATCCTGCTGTCCGTTTTTGCATTTGGGTTAAAAAAAAAATTTGGCTTCAAAAAACATTTGGGTTCCTGGGCAGTATTTTTCCTGACCGCGGAGTCATGCGTTTTCTTCCCCAGGCACCAAAAAGGCTCAATTTTTAAAAGGTGGAAGCAACACCATTTTTAGACATGGAATTTCATCCCGAAACTCATCCTGGTGTCCGTTTTTGCATTTGGGTTCAGAAAAAAATTTGGCTTCAAAAAACATTTTGGTTCCTGGGCAGCATTTTTCCTGACCACGGAGTCATGCGTTTTCTTCCCCAGGCACCAAAAAGGCTCAATTTTTAAAAAGGGGAAGCAACACCATTTTTAGACATGGAATTTCATCCCGAAACTCATCCTGGTGTCCGTTTTTGCATTTGGGTTCAAAAAAAAAATTTGGCTTAAAAAAACATTTGGGTTCCTGGGCAGCATTTTCCTCACCGTAAAGTCATGTGTTTTCTTCCCCAGGCACCAAAAAGTCTCAATTTTTAAAAAGTGTAAGAAACACCATTTTTAGACATGGAATTTCATCCCGAAACTCATCCTGGTGTCCGTTTTTCCATTTGGTTTAAAAAAAAAATTGGCTTCAAAAAACATTTGTGTTCCTGGGCGGCATTTTTACTGACCATGGAGTCAAGCGTTTTCTTCCCCAGGCACCAAAAAGGCTCAATTTTTAAAAAGGGGAAGCAACACCATTTTTAGACATGGAATTTCATCCAGAAACTCATCCTGGTGTCCGTTTGTGCATTTGGGTTCAGAAAACAAATTGGTTTCAAAAAACATTTTGGTTCCTGGGCAGCATTTTTCCTGACCGCGGAGTCATGCGTTTTCTTCCCCAGGCACCAAAAAGGCTCGAGTTTTAAAAGGTGGAAGCAACACCATTTTTAGACATGGAATTTCATCCCGAAACTCATCCGGGTGTCCGTTTTTGCATTTGGGTTCAAAAAAAAAAATTGGCTTCAAAAAACATTTTGGTTCCTGGGCAGCATTTTCCCTGACCACGGAGTCATGCGTTTTCTTCCCCAGGCATCAAAATACTCGAGTTTTAAAAGGTGGAAGCAACACCATTTTTAGACATGGAATTTCATCCCGAAACTCATCCTGGTGTCCGTTTTTGCATTTGGGTTTAGAAAAAAATTTGGCTTCAAAAAACATTTTGGTTCCTGGGCAGCATTTTTCCTGAACGCAGAGTCATGTGTTTTCTTCCCCTGGAACTCCAAAGGCTCAATTTTTAAAAAGGGGAAGCAACACCATTTTTAGACATGGAATTTCATCCCGAAACTCATCCTGGTGTCCATTTTTGCATTTGGGTTTACAAAAAAATTTGGCTTCAAAAAACATTTTGGTTCCTGGGCAGCATTTATCCTGAACACAGAGTCATGTGTTTTCTTCCCCTGGAACTAAAAAGGCTCAATTTTTAAAAAGGGGAAGCAACACCATTTTTAGACATGGAATTTCATCCCGAAACTCATCCTGCTGTCCGTTTTTGCATTTGGGTTAAAAAAAAAAATTTGGCTTCAAAAAACATTTGGGTTCCTGGGCAGTATTTTTCCTGACCGCGGAGTCATGCGTTTTCTTCCCCAGGCACCAAAAAGGCTCAATTTTTAAAAAGGGGAAGCAACACCATTTTTAGACATGGAATTTCATCCAGAAACTCATCCTGGTGTCCGTTTGTGCATTTGGGTTCAGAAAACAAATTGGCTTCAAAAAACATTTTGGTTCCTGGGCAGCATTTTTCCTGACCGCGGAGTCATGCGTTTTCTTCCCCAGGCACCAAAAAGGCTCGAGTTTTAAAAGGTGGAAGCAACACCATTTTTAGACATGGAATTTCATCCAGAAACTCATCCTGGTGTCCGTTTGTGCATTTGGGTTCAGAAAACAAATTGGCTTCAAAAAACATTTTGGTTCCTGGGCAGCATTTTTCCTGACCGCGGAGTCATGCGTTTTCTTCCCCAGGCACCAAAAAGGCTCGAGTTTTAAAAGGTGGAAGCAACACCATTTTTAGACATGGAATTTCATCCCGAAACTCATCCTGGTGTCCATTTTTGCATTTGGGTTCAGAAAAAAATTTGGCTTCAAAAAACATTTTCGTTCCTGGGCAGCATTTTCCCTGACCACGGAGTCATGCGTTTTCTTCCACAGGCACCAAAATGGCTCGATTTTTAAAAGGTGGAAGCAACACAACTTTTAGACATGGAATTTCATCCCGAAACTCATCCTGGTGTCTGTTTTTGTATTTGGGTTCAAAAAAAAAATTTGGCTTCAAAAAATTATTTGGGTTCCTCGGCAGCATTTTCCTCACCGTAAAGTCATGTGTTTTCTTCCCCAGGCACCAAAAAGGCTCAATTTTTAAAAAGTGTAAGCAACACCATTTTTAGACATGGAATTTCATCCCGAAACTCATCCTGGTGTCCGTTTTTCCATTTGGTTTAAAAAAAAAATTGGCTTCAAAAAACATTTGTGTTCCTGGGCGGCATTTTTCCTGACCACGGAGTCAAGCGTTTTCTTCCCCAGGCACCAAAAAGGCTCAATTTTTAAAAAGTGTAAGCAACACCATTTTTAGACATGGAATTTCATCCCGAAACTCATCCTGCTGTCCGTTTTTGCACTTGGTTTAAAAAAAAAATTGGCTTCAAAAAACATTTGTGTTCCTGGGCGGCATTTTTCCTGACCACGGAGTCAAGCGTTTTCTTCCCCAGGCACCAAAAAGGCTCAATTTTTAAAAAGTGTAAGCAACACCATTTTTAGACATGGAATTTCATCCCGAAACTCATCCTGGTGTCCGTTTTTCCATTTGGTTTAAAAAAAAAATTGGCTTCAAAAAACATTTGTGTTCCTGGGCGGCATTTTTCCTGACCACGGAGTCAAGCCTTTTCTTCCCCAGGCACCAAAAAGGCTCAATTTTTAAAAAGTGGAAGCAACACCATTTTTAGACATGGAATTTCATCCCGAAACTCATCCTGCTGTCCCTTTTTGCACTTGGGTTAAAAAAAAAAATTTGGCTTCAAAAAACATTTGGGTTCCTGGGCAGTATTTTTCCTGACCGCGGAGTCATGCGTTTTCTTCCCCAGGCACCAAAAAGGCTCAATTTTTAAAAGGTGGAAGCAACACCATTTTTAGACATGGAATTTCATCCAGAAACTCATCCTGGTGTCCGTTTGTGCATTTGGGTTCAGAAAACAAATTGGCTTCAAAAAACATTTTGGTTCCTGGGCAGCATTTTTCCTGACCGTGGAGTCATGCGTTTTCTTCCCCAGGCACCAAAAAGGCTCGAGTTTTAAAAGGTGGAAGCAACACCATTTTTAGACATGGAATTTCATCCCGAAACTCATCCGGGTGTCCGTTTTTGCATTTGGGTTCAAAAAAAAAAATTGGCTTCAAAAAACATTTTGGTTCCTGGGCAGCATTTTCCCTGACCACGGAGTCATGCGTTTTCTTCCCCAGGCATCAAAATACTCGAGTTTTAAAAGGTGGAAGCAACACCATTTTTAGACATGGAATTTCATCCCGAAACTCATCCTGGTGTCCGTTTTTGCATTTGGGTTTAGAAAAAAATTTGGCTTCAAAAAACATTTTGGTTCCTGGGCAGCATTTTTCCTGAACGCAGAGTCATGTGTTTTCTTCCCCTGGAACTCCAAAGGCTCAATTTTTAAAAAGGGGAAGCAACACCATTTTTAGACATGGAATTTCATCCCGAAACTCATCCTGGTGTCCATTTTTGCATTTGGGTTTACAAAAAAATTTGGCTTCAAAAAACATTTTGGTTCCTGGGCAGCATTTATCCTGAACACAGAGTCATGTGTTTTCTTCCCCTGGAACTAAAAAGGCTCAATTTTTAAAAAGGGGAAGCAACACCATTTTTAGACATGGAATTTCATCCCGAAACTCATCCTGCTGTCCGTTTTTGCATTTGGGTTAAAAAAAAAAATTTGGCTTCAAAAAACATTTGGGTTCCTGGGCAGTATTTTTCCTGACCGCGGAGTCATGCGTTTTCTTCCCCAGGCACCAAAAAGGCTCAATTTTTAAAAAGGGGAAGCAACACCATTTTTAGACATGGAATTTCATCCAGAAACTCATCCTGGTGTCCGTTTGTGCATTTGGGTTCAGAAAAAAAATTGGCTTCAAAAAACATTTTGGTTCCTGGGCAGCATTTTTCCTGACCGCGGAGTCATGCGTTTTCTTCCCCAGGCACCAAAAAGGCTCGAGTTTTAAAAGGTGGAAGCAACACCATTTTTAGACATGGAATTTCATCCAGAAACTCATCCTGGTGTCCGTTTGTGCATTTGGGTTCAGAAAACAAATTGGCTTCAAAAAACATTTTGGTTCCTGGGCAGCATTTTTCCTGACCGCGGAGTCATGCGTTTTCTTCCCCAGGCACCAAAAAGGCTCGAGTTTTAAAAGGTGGAAGCAACACCATTTTTAGACATGGAATTTCATCCCGAAACTCATCCTGGTGTCCATTTTTGCATTTGGGTTCAGAAAAAAATTTGGCTTCAAAAAACATTTTCGTTCCTGGGCAGCATTTTCCCTGACCACGGAGTCATGCGTTTTCTTCCACAGGCACCAAAATGGCTCGATTTTTAAAAGGTGGAAGCAACACAACTTTTAGACATGGAATTTCATCCCGAAACTCATCCTGGTGTCTGTTTTTGTATTTGGGTTCAAAAAAAAAATTTGGCTTCAAAAAATTATTTGGGTTCCTCGGCAGCATTTTCCTCACCGTAAAGTCATGTGTTTTCTTCCCCAGGCACCAAAAAGGCTCAATTTTTAAAAAGTGTAAGCAACACCATTTTTAGACATGGAATTTCATCCCGAAACTCATCCTGGTGTCCGTTTTTCCATTTGGTTTAAAAAAAAAATTGGCTTCAAAAAACATTTGTGTTCCTGGGCGGCATTTTTCCTGACCACGGAGTCAAGCGTTTTCTTCCCCAGGCACCAAAAAGGCTCAATTTTTAAAAAGTGTAAGCAACACCATTTTTAGACATGGAATTTCATCCCGAAACTCATCCTGCTGTCCGTTTTTGCACTTGGTTTAAAAAAAAAAATTGGCTTCAAAAAACATTTGTGTTCCTGGGCGGCATTTTTCCTGACCACGGAGTCAAGCGTTTTCTTCCCCAGGCACCAAAAAGGCTCAATTTTTAAAAAGTGTAAGCAACACCATTTTTAGACATGGAATTTCATCCCGAAACTCATCCTGGTGTCCGTTTTTCCATTTGGTTTAAAAAAAAAATTGGCTTCAAAAAACATTTGTGTTCCTGGGCGGCATTTTTCCTGACCACGGAGTCAAGCCTTTTCTTCCCCAGGCACCAAAAAGGCTCAATTTTTAAAAAGTGGAAGCAACACCATTTTTAGACATGGAATTTCATCCCGAAACTCATCCTGCTGTCCCTTTTTGCACTTGGGTTAAAAAAAAAAATTTGGCTTCAAAAAACATTTGGGTTCCTGGGCAGTATTTTTCCTGACCGCGGAGTCATGCGTTTTCTTCCCCAGGCACCAAAAAGGCTCAATTTTTAAAAGGTGGAAGCAACACCATTTTTAGACATGGAATTTCATCCAGAAACTCATCCTGGTGTCCGTTTGTGCATTTGGGTTCAGAAAACAAATTGGCTTCAAAAAACATTTTGGTTCCTGGGCAGCATTTTTCCTGACCGTGGAGTCATGCGTTTTCTTCCCCAGGCACCAAAAAGGCTCGAGTTTTAAAAGGTGGAAGCAACACCATTTTTAGACATGGAATTTCATCCCGAAACTCATCCTGGTGTCCGTTTTTGCATTTGGGTTCAGAAAAAAATTTGGCTTCAAAAAACATTTTGGTTCCTGGGCAGCATTTTTCCTGAACGCAGAGTCATGTGTTTTCTTCCCCTGGAACTAAAAAGGCTCAATTTTTAAAAAGGGGAAGCAACACCATTTTTAGACATGGAATTTCATCCCGAAACTCATCCGGGTGTCCGTTTTTGCATTTGGGTTCAAAAAAAAAATTTGGCTTCAAAAAACATTTTGGTTCCTGGGCAGCATTTTCCCTGACCACGGAGTCATGCGTTTTCTTCCCCAGGCATCAAAATAGTCGAGTTTTAAAAGGTGGAAGCAACACCATTTTTAGACATGGAATTTCATCCCGAAACTCATCCTGGTGTCCGTTTTTGCATTTGGGTTTAGAAAAAAATTTGGCTTCAAAAAACATTTTGGTTCCTGGGCAGCATTTTTCCTGAACGCAGAGTCATGTGTTTTCTTCCCCTGGAACTCCAAAGGCTCAATTTTTAAAAAGGGGAAGCAACACCATTTTTAGACATGGAATTTCATCCCGAAACTCATCCTGGTGTCCGTTTTTGCATTTGGGTTTACAAAAAAATTTGGCTTCAAAAAACATTTTGGTTCCTGGGCAGCATTTATCCTGAACGCAGAGTCATGTGTTTTCTTCCCCTGGAACTAAAAAGGCTCAATTTTTAAAAAGGGTAAGCAACACCATTTTTAGACATGGAATTTCATCCCGAAACTCATCCTGCTGTCCGTTTTTGCATTTGGGTTAAAAAAAAAAAATTGGCTTCAAAAAACATTTGGGTTCCTGGGCAGTATTTTTCCTGACCGCGGAGTCATGCGTTTTCTTCCCCAGGCACCAAAAAGGCTCAATTTTTAAAAAGGGGAAGCAACACCATTTTTAGACATGGAATTTCATCCAGAAACTCATCCTGGTGTCCGTTTGTGCATTTGGGTTCAGAAAACAAATTGGCTTCAAAAAACATTTTGGTTCCGGGGCAGCATTTTTCCTGACCGCGGAGTCATGCGTTTTCTTCCCCAGGCACCAAAAAGGCTCGAGTTTTAAAAGGTGGAAGCAACACCATTTTTAGACATGGAATTTCATCCCGAAACTCATCCTGGTGTCCATTTTTGCATTTGGGTTCAGAAAAAAATTTGGCTTCAAAAAACATTTTGGTTCCTGGGCAGCCTTTTCCCTGACCACGGAGTCATGCGTTTTCTTCCACAGGCACCAAAATGGCTCGATTTTTAAAAGGTGGAAGCAACACCACTTTTAGACATGGAATTTCATCCCGAAACTCATCCTGGTGTCCGTTTTTGTATTTGGGTTCAAAAAAAAATTTGGCTTCAAAAAATCATTTGGGTTCCTCGGCACCATTTTCCTCACCGTAAAGTCATGTGTTTTCTTCCCCAGGCACCAAAAAGGCTCAATTTTTAAAAAGTGTAAGCAACACCATTTTTAGACATGGAATTTCATCCCGAAACTCATCCTGGTGTCCGTTTTTCCATTTGGTTTAAAAAAAAAATTGGCTTCAAAAAACATTTGTGTTCCTGGCCGGCATTTTTCCTGACCACGGAGTCAAGCGTTTTCTTCCCCAGGCACCAAAAAGGCTCAATTTTTAAAAAGTGGAAACAACACCATTTTTAGACATGGAATTTCATCCCGAAACTCATCCTGCTGTCCGTTTTTGCATTTGGGTTAAAAAAAAAATTTGGCTTCAAAAAACATTTGGGTTCCTAGGCAGCATTTTCCTCACCGTAAAGTCATGCGTTTTCTTCCCCAGGCACCAAAAAGGCTCAATTTTTAAAAAGTGTAAGAAACACCATTTTTAGACATGGAATTTCATCCCGAAACTCATCCTGGTGTCCGTTTTTCCATTTGGTTTAAAAAAAAAAATTGGCTTCAAAAAACATTTGTTTTCCTGGGCGGCATTTTTCCTGACCATGGAGTCAAGCGTTTTCTTCCCCAGGCACCAAAAAGGCTCAATTTTTAAAAAGTGGAAGCAACACCATTTTTAGACATGGAATTTCATCCCGAAACTCATCCTGCTGTCCGTTTTTGCATTTGGGTTAAAAAAAAAATTTGGCTTCAAAAAACATTTGGGTTCCTGGGCAGTATTTTTCCTGACCGCGGAGTCATGCGTTTTCTTCCCCAGGCACCAAAAAGGCTCAATTTTTAAAAAGGGGAAGCAACACCATTTTTAGACATGGAATTTCATCCAGAAACTCATCCTGGTGTCCGTTTGTGCATTTGGGTTCAGAAAACAAATTGGCTTCAAAAAACATTTTGGTTCCTGGGCAGCATTTTTCCTGACCGCGGAGTCATGCGTTTCCTTCCCCAGGCACCAAAATGGCTCGAGTTTTAAAAGGTGGAAGCAACACCATTTTTAGACATGGAATTTCATCCCGAAACTCATCCTGGTGTCCATTTTTGCATTTGGGTTCAGAAAAAAATTTGGCTTCAAAAAACATTTTGGTTCCTGGGCAGCATTTTTCCTGAACGCGGAGTCATGTGTTTTCTTCCCCTGTAACTAAATAGGCTCAATTTTTAAAAAGGGGAAGCAACACCATTTTTAGAAACGGAATTTCATCCCGAAACTCATCCTGGTGTCCGTTTTTGGATTTGGGTTCAAAAAAAAAATTTGGCTTCAAAAAACATTTTGGTTCCTGGGCAGCATTTTCCCTGACCACGGAGTCATGCGTTTTCTTCCACAGACACCAAAATGGCTCGATTTTTAAAAGGTGGAAGCAACACCACTTTTAGACATGGAATTTCATCCCGAAACTCATCCTGGTGTCCGTTTTTGTATTTGGGTTCAAAAAAAAAATTTGGCTTCAAAAAATCTTTTGGGTTCTTCGGCAGCATTTTCCTCACCGTAAAGTCATGTGTTTTCTTCCCCAGGCACCAAAAAGGCTCAATTTTTAAAAAGTGTAAGCAACACCATTTTTAGACATGGAATTTCATCCCGAAACTCATCCTGGTGTCCGTTTTTCCATTTGGTTTAAAAAAAAAAATTGGCTTCAAAAAACATTTGTGTTCCTGGGCGGCATTTTTCCTGACCACGGAGTCAAGCGTTTTCTTCCCCAGGCACCAAAAAGGCTCAATTTTTAAAAAGTGGAAACAACACCATTTTTAGACATGGAATTTCATCCCGAAACTCATCCTGCTGTCCGTTTTTGCATTTGGGTTAAAAAAAAAATTTGGCTTCAAAAAACATTTGGGTTCCTAGGCAGCATTTTCCTCACCGTAAAGTCATGCGTTTTCTTCCCCAGGCACCAAAAAGGCTCAATTTTTAAAAAGTGTAAGAAACACCATTTTTAGACATGGAATTTCATCCCGAAACTCATCCTGGTGTCCGTTTTTCCATTTGGTTTAAAAAAAAAAATTGGCTTCAAAAAACATTTGTTTTCCTGGGCGGCATTTTTCCTGACCATGGAGTCAAGCGTTTTCTTCCCCAGGCACCAAAAAGGCTCAATTTTTAAAAAGTGGAAGCAACACCATTTTTAGACATGGAATTTCATCCCGAAACTCATCCTGCTGTCCGTTTTTGCATTTGGGTTAAAAAAAAAATTTGGCTTCAAAAAACATTTGGGTTCCTGGGCAGTATTTTTCCTGACCGCGGAGTCATGCGTTTTCTTCCCCAGGCACCAAAAAGGCTCAATTTTTAAAAAGGGGAAGCAACACCATTTTTAGACATGGAATTTCATCCAGAAACTCATCCTGGTGTCCGTTTGTGCATTTGGGTTCAGAAAACAAATTGGCTTCAAAAAACATTTTGGTTCCTGGGCAGCATTTTTCCTGACCGCGGAGTCATGCGTTTCCTTCCCCAGGCACCAAAATGGCTCGAGTTTTAAAAGGTGGAAGCAACACCATTTTTAGACATGGAATTTCATCCCGAAACTCATCCTGGTGTCCATTTTTGCATTTGGGTTCAGAAAAAAATTTGGCTTCAAAAAACATTTTGGTTCCTGGGCAGCATTTTTCCTGAACGCGGAGTCATGTGTTTTCTTCCCCTGTAACTAAATAGGCTCAATTTTTAAAAAGGGGAAGCAACACCATTTTTAGAAACGGAATTTCATCCCGAAACTCATCCTGGTGTCCGTTTGTGCATTTGGGTTCAAAAAAAAAATTTGGCTTCAAAAAACATTTTGGTTCCTGGGCAGCATTTTCCCTGACCACGGAGTCATGCGTTTTCTTCCACAGACACCAAAATGGCTCGATTTTTAAAAGGTGGAAGCAACACCACTTTTAGACATGGAATTTCATCCCGAAACTCATCCTGGTGTCCGTTTTTGTATTTGGGTTCAAAAAAAAAATTTGGCTTCAAAAAATCTTTTGGGTTCTTCGGCAGCATTTTCCTCACCGTAAAGTCATGTGTTTTCTTCCCCAGGCACCAAAAAGGCTCAATTTTTAAAAAGTGTAAGCAACACCATTTTTAGACATGGAATTTCATCCCGAAACTCATCCTGGTGTCCGTTTTTCCATTTGGTTTAAAAAAAAAATTGGCTTCAAAAAACATTTGTGTTCCTGGGCGGCATTTTTCCTGACCACGGAGTCAAGCGTTTTCTTCCCCAGGCACCAAAAAGGCTCAATTTTTAAAAAGTGGAAGCAACACCATTTTTAGACATGGAATTTCATCCCGAAACTCATCCTGCTGTCCGTTTTTGCATTTGGGTTAAAAAAAAATTTGGCTTCAAAAAACATTTGGGTTCCTGGGCAGTATTTTTCCTGACCGCGGAGTCATGCGTTTTCTTCCCCAGGCACCAAAAAGGCTCAATTTTTAAAAAGGGGAAGCAACACCATTTTTAGACATGGAATTTCATCCCGAAACTCATCCTCGTGTCCGTTTTTGCATTTGGGTTCAAAAATAAAATTTGGCTTCAAAAAACATTTGGGTTCCTGGGCAGCATTTTCCTCACCGTAAAGTCATGTGTTTTCTTCCCCAGGCACCAAAAAGTCTCAATTTTTAAAAAGTGTAAGAAACACCATTTTTAGACATGGAATTTCATCCCGAAACTCATCCTGGTGTCCGTTTTTCCATTTGGTTTAAAAAAAAAAATTGGCTTCAAAAAACATTTGTGTTCCTGGGCGGCATTTTTACTGACCATGGAGTCAAGCGTTTTCTTCCCCAGGCACCAAAAAGGCTCAATTTTTAAAAAGGGGAAGCAACACCATTTTTAGACATGGAATTTCATCCAGAAACTCATCCTGGTGTCCGTTTGTGCATTTGGGTTCAGAAAACAAATTGGCTTCAAAAAACATTTTGGTTCCTGGGCAGCATTTTTCCTGACCGCGGAGTCATGCGTTTTCTTCCCCAGGCACCAATAAGGCTCGAGTTTTAAAAGGTGGAAGCAACACCATTTTTAGACATGGAATTTCATCCCGAAACTCATCCTGGTGTCCGTTTTTGCATTTGGGTTCAGAAAAAAATTTGGCTTCAAAAAACATTTTGGTTCCTGGGCAGCATTTTTCCTGAACGCAGAGTCATGTGTTTTCTTCCCCTGGAACTAAAAAGGCTCAATTTTTAAAAAGGGGAAGCAACACCATTTTTAGACATGGAATTTCATCCCGAAACTCATCCGGGTGTCCGTTTTTGCATTTGGGTTCAAAAAAAAAAATTGGCTTCAAAAAACATTTTGGTTACTGGGCAGCATTTTCCCTGACCACGGAGTCATGCGTTTTCTTCCCCAGGCATCAAAATACTCGAGTTTTAAAAGGTGGAAGCAACACCATTTTTAGACATGAAATTTCATCCCGAAACTCATCCTGGTGTCCGTTTTTGCATTTGGGTTTAGAAAAAAATTTGGCTTCAAAAAACATTTTGGTTCCTGGGCAGCATTTTTCCTGAACGCAGAGTCATGTGTTTTCTTCCCCTGGAACTCCAAAGGCTCAATTTTTAAAAAGGGGAAGCAACACCATTTTTAGACATGGAATTTCATCCCGAAACTCATCCTGGTGTCCGTTTTTGCATTTGGGTTTACAAAAAAATTTGGCTTCAAAAAACATTTTGGTTCCTGGGCAGCATTTATCCTGAACGCAGAGTCATGTGTTTTCTTCCCCTGGAACTAAAAAGGCTCAATTTTTAAAAAGGGGAAGCAACACCATTTTTAGACATGGAATTTCATCCCGAAACTCATCCTGCTGTCCGTTTTTGCATTTGGGTTAAAAAAAAAAATTTGGCTTCAAAAAACATTTGGGTTCCTGGGCAGTATTTTTCCTGACCGCGGAGTCATGCGTTTTCTTCCCCAGGCACCAAAACGGCTCAATTTTTAAAAAGGGGAAGCAACACCATTTTTAGACATGGAATTTCATCCAGAAACTCATCCTGGTGTCCGTTTTTGTATTTGGGTTCAAAAAAAAAATTTGGCTTCAAAAAATTATTTGGGTTCCTCGGCAGCATTTTCCTCACCGTAAAGTCATGTGTTTTCTTCCCCAGGCACCAAAAAGGCTCAATTTTTAAAAAGTGTAAGCAACACCATTTTTAGACATGGAATTTCATCCCGAAACTCATCCTGGTGTCCGTTTTTCCATTTGGTTTAAAAAAAAATTGGCTTCAAAAAACATTTGTGTTCCTGGGCGGCATTTTTCCTGACCACGGAGTCAAGCGTTTTCTTCCCCAGGCACCAAAAAGGCTCAATTTTTAAAAAGGGGAAGCAACACCATTTTTAGACATGGAATTTCATCCCGAAACTCATCCTGGTGTCCGTTTTTGCATTTGGGTTTACAAAAAAATTTGGCTTCAAAAAACATTTTGGATCCTGGGCAGCATTTATCCTGAACGCAGAGTCATGTGTTTTCTTCCCCTGGAACTAAAAAGGCTCAATTTTTAAAAAGGGGAAGCAACACCATTTTTAGACATGGAATTTCATCCCGAAACTCATCCTGCTGTCCGTTTTTGCATTTGGGTTAAAAAAAAAAAATTGACTTCAAAAAACATTTGGGTTCCTGGGCAGTATTTTTCCTGACCGCGGAGTCATGCGTTTTCTTCCCCAGGCACCAAAAAGGCTCAATTTTTAAAAAGGGGAAGCAACACCATTTTTAGACATGGAATTTCATCCAGAAACTCATCCTGGTGTCCGTTTGTGCATTTGGGTTCAGAAAACAAATTGGCTTCAAAAAACATTTTGGTTCCTGGGCAGCATTTTTCCTGACCGCGGAGTCATGCGTTTTCTTCCCCAGGCACCAAAAAGGCTCGAGTTTTAAAAGGTGGAAGCAACACCATTTTTAGACATGGAATTTCATCCCGAAACTCATCCTGGTGTCCATTTTTGCATTTGGGTTCAGAAAAAAATTTGGCTTCAAAAAACATTTTGGTTCCTGGGCAGCATTTTCCCTGACCACGGAGTCATGCGTTTTCTTCCACAGGCACCAAAATGGCTCGATTTTTAAAAGGTGGAAGCAACACAACTTTTAGACATGGAATTTCATCCCGAAACTCATCCTGGTGTCCGTTTTTGTATTTGGGTTCAAAAAAAAAATTTGGCTTCAAAAAATTATTTGGGTTCCTCGGCAGCATTTTCCTCACCGTAAAGTCATGTGTTTTCTTCCCCAGGCACCAAAAAGGCTCAATTTTTAAAAAGTGTAAGCAACACCATTTTTAGACATGGAATTTCATCCCGAAACTCATCCTGGTGTCCGTTTTTCCATTTGGTTTAAAAAAAAAATTGGCTTCAAAAAACATTTGTGTTCCTGGGCGGCATTTTTCCTGACCACGGAGTCAAGCGTTTTCTTCCCCAGGCACCAAAAAGGCTCAATTTTTAAAAAGTGTAAGCAACACCATTTTTAGACATGGAATTTCATCCCGAAACTCATCCTGCTGTCCGTTTTTGCACTTGGTTTAAAAAAAAAAATTGGCTTCAAAAAACATTTGTGTTCCTGGGCGGCATTTTTCCTGACCACGGAGTCAAGCGTTTTCTTCCCCAGGCACCAAAAAGGCTCAATTTTTAAAAAGGGGAAGCAACACCATTTTTAGACATGGAATTTCATCCAGAAACTCATCCTGGTGTCCGTTTGTGCATTTGGGTTCAGAAAACAAATTGGCTTCAAAAAACATTTTGGTTCCTGGGCAGCATTTTTCCTGACCGCGGAGTCATGCGTTTCCTTCCCCAGGCACCAAAATGGCTCGAGTTTTAAAAGGTGGAAGCAACACCATTTTTAGACATGGAATTTCATCCCGAAACTCATCCTGGTGTCCATTTTTGCATTTGGGTTCAGAAAAAAATTTGGCTTCAAAAAACATTTTGGTTCCTGGGCAGCATTTTTCCTGAACGCGGAGTCATGTGTTTTCTTCCCCTGTAACTAAATAGGCTCAATTTTTAAAAAGGGGAAGCAACACCATTTTTAGAAACGGAATTTCATCCCGAAACTCATCCTGGTGTCCGTTTTTGGATTTGGGTTCAAAAAAAAAATTTGGCTTCAAAAAACATTTTGGTTCCTGGGCAGCATTTTCCCTGACCACGGAGTCATGCGTTTTCTTCCACAGGCACCAAAATGGCTCGATTTTTAAAAGGTGGAAGCAACACCACTTTTAGACATGGAATTTCATCCCGAAACTCATCCTGGTGTCCGTTTTTGTATTTGGGTTCAAAAAAAAAATTTGGCTTCAAAAAATCTTTTGGGTTCTTCGGCAGCATTTTCCTCACCGTAAAGTCATGCGTTTTCTTCCCCAGGCACGAAAACGGCTCAATTTTTGAAAAGTGGAAGCAACACCATTTTTAGACATGGAATTTCATCCCGAAACTCATCCTGGTGTCCGTTTTTGCATTTGGGTTCAGAAAAAAAAATTTGGCTTCAAAAAACATTTGGGTTCCAGGGCAGCATTTTTCCTGACCGCGGAGTCATGCGTTTTCTTCCCCAGGCACCAAAACGGCTCAATTTTTAAAAAGTGGAAGCAACACCATTTTTAGACATGGAATTTCATCCCGAAACTCATCCTTGTGTCAGTTTTTGCATATAGGTTCAAAAAAAAAATTTGGCTTCAAAAAACATATGGGTTCCAGGGCAGCATTTTTCCTGACCGCGGAGTCATGCGTTTTCTTCCCCAGGCACCAAAACGGCTCAATTTTTGAAAAGTGGAAGCAACACCATTTTTAGACATGGAATTACATCCCGAAACTCATTCTGGTGTCCGTTTTTGCATTTGGGTTCAAAAAAAAAAAAATTGGCTTCAAAAAACATTTGGGTTCCTGGGCAACATTTTTCCTGACCGCGGAATCATGCGTTTTCTTCCCCAGGCACCAAAAAGCCTCGAGTTTTAAAAGGTGGAAGTAACACCATTTCTAGACATGGAATTTCATCCAGAAACTCATCCTGGTGTCCGTTCTTGAATTTGGGTTCAAAAAAAAAATTGGCTTCAAAAAACATTTGGGTTCCTGGGCAGCATTTTTCCTGACCGCGGAGTCATGTGTTTTCTTCCCCAGGCACCAAAAATGTTCGATTTTTAAAAGGTGGGAGCAACACCATTTTTAGACATGGAATTTCATCCCGAAACTCATCCTGGTGTCCGTTTTTGCATTTGGGTTCAGAAAAAAAAATTTGGCTTCAAAAAACATTTGGGTTCCAGGGCCGCATTTTTCCTGACCGCGGAGTCATGCGTTTTCTTCCCCAGGCACCAAAACGGCTCAATTTTTAAAAAGGGGAAGCAACACCATTTTTAGACATGGAATTTCATCCAGAAACTCATCCTGGTGTCCGTTTGTGCATTTGGGTTCAGAAAACAAATTGGCCTCAAAAAACATTTTGGTTCCTGGGCAGCATTTTTCCTGACCGCGGAGTCATGCGTTTCCTTCCCCAGGCACCAAAATGGCTCGAGTTTTAAAAGGTGGAAGCAACACCATTTTTAGACATGGAATTTCATCCCGAAACTCATCCTGGTGTCCGTTTGTGCATTTGGGTTCAGAAAACAAATTGGCTTCAAAAAACATTTTGGTTCCTGGGCAGCATTTTTCCTGACCGCGGAGTCATGCGTTTCCTTCCCCAGGCACCAAAATGGCTCGAGTTTTAAAAGGTGGAAGCAACACCATTTTTAGACATGGAATTTCATCCCGAAACTCATCCTGGTGTCCATTTTTGCATTTGGGTTCAGAAAAAAATTTGGCTTCAAAAAACATTTTGGTTCCTGGGCAGCATTTTTCCTGAACGCGCAGTCATGTGTTTTCTTCCCCTGTAACTAAATAGGCTCAATTTTTAAAAAGGGGAAGCAACACCATTTTTAGAAACGGAATTTCATCCCGAAACTCATCCTGGTGTCCGTTTTTGGATTTCGGTTCAAAAAAAAAATTTGGCTTCAAAAAACATTTTGGTTCCTGGGCAGCATTTTCCCTGACCACGGAGTCATGCGTTTTCTTCCACAGGCACCAAAATGGCTCGATTTTTAAAAGGTGGAAGCAACACCACTTTTAGACATGGAATTTCATCCCGAAACTCATCCTGGTGTCCGTTTTTGTATTTGGGTTCAAAAAAAAAATTTGGCTTCAAAAAATCTTTTGGGTTCTTCGGCAGCATTTTCCTCACCGTAAAGTCATGCGTTTTCTTCCCCAGGCACCAAAACGGCTCAATTTTTGAAAAGTGGAAGCAACACCATTTTTAGACATGGAATTTCATCCCGAAACTCATCCTGGTGTCCGTTTTTGCATTTGGGTTCAGAAAAAAAAATTTGGCTTCAAAAAACATTTGGGTTCCAGGGCAGCATTTTTCCTGACCGCGGAGTCATGCGTTTTCTTCCCCAGGCACCAAAACGGCTCAATTTTTAAAAAGTGGAAGCAACACCATTTTTAGACATGGAATTTCATCCCGAAACTCATCCTGGTGTCAGTTTTTGCATATAGGTTCAAAAAAAAAATTTGGCTTCAAAAAACATATGGGTTCCAGGGCAGCATTTTTCCTGACCGCGGAGTCATGCGTTTTCTTCCCCAGGCACCAAAACGGCTCAATTTTTGAAAAGTGGAAGCAACACCATTTTTAGACATGGAATTACATCCCGAAACTCATTCTGGTGTCCGTTTTTGCATTTGGGTTCAAAAAAAAAAAAATTGGCTTCAAAAAACATTTGGGTTCCTGGGCAACATTTTTCCTGACCGCGGAATCATGCGTTTTCTTCCCCAGGCACCAAAAAGCCTCGAGTTTTAAAAGGTGGAAGTAACACCATTTCTAGACATGGAATTTCATCCAGAAACTCATCCTGGTGTCCGTTCTTGAATTTGGGTTCAAAAAAAAAATTGGCTTCAAAAAACATTTGGGTTCCTGGGCAGCATTTTTCCTGACCGCGGAGTCATGTGTTTTCTTCCCCAGGCACCAAAAATGTTCGATTTTTAAAAGGTGGGAGCAACACCATTTTTAGACATGGAATTTCATCCCGAAACTCATCCTGGTGTCCGTTTTTGCATTTGGGTTCAGAAAAAAAAATTTGGCTTCAAAAAACATTTGGGTTCCAGGGCCGCATTTTTCCTGACCGCGGAGTCATGCGTTTTCTTCCCCAGGCACCAAAACGGCTCAATTTTTAAAAAGTGGAAGCAACACCATTTTTAGACATGGAATTTCATCCCGAAACTCATCCTGGTGTCAGTTTTTGCATATAGGTTCAAAAAAAAAATTTGGCTTCAAAAAACATTTGGGTTCCAGGGCAGCATTTTTCCTGACCGCGGAGTCATGCGTTTTCTTCCCCAGGCACCAAAACGGCTCAATTTTTGAAAAGTGGAAGCAACACCATTTTTAGACATGGATTTTCATCCCGAAACTCATCCTGGTGTCCATTTTTGAATTTGGGTTAGAAAAAATTTGGCTTCAAAAAACATTTTGGTTCCTGGGCAGCATTTTTCCTGACCGCGGAGTCATGCATTTTCTTCCTCAGGCACCAAAACGGCTCAATTTTTGAAAAGTGGAAGCAACACCATTTTTAGACATGGAATTTCATCCCGAAACTCATCCTGGTGTCCGTTTTTGCATTTGGGTTCAGAAAAAAAAATTTGGCTTCAAAAAACATTTGGGTTCCAGGGCAGCATTTTTCCTGACCGCGGAGTCATGCGTTTTCTTGCCCAGGCACCAAAACGGCTCAATTTTTAAAAAGTGGAAGCAACACCATTTTTAGACATGGAATTTCATCCCGAAACTCATCCTGGTGTCAGTTTTTGCATATAGGTTCAAAAAAAAAATTTGGCTTCAAAAAACATTTGGGTTCCAGGGCAGCATTTTTCCTGACCGCGGAGTCATGCGTTTTCTTCCCCAGGCACCAAAACGGCTCAATTTTTAAAAAGTGGAAGCAACACCATTTTTAGACATGGAATTTCATCCCGAAACTCATCCTGGTGTCAGTTTTTGCATATAGGTTCAAAAAAAAAATTTGGCTTCAAAAAACATTTGGGTTCCAGGGCAGCATTTTTCCTGACCGCGGAGTCATGCGTTTTCTTCCCCAGGCACCAAAACGGCTCAATTTTTGAAAAGTGGAAGCAACACCATTTTTAGACATGGATTTTCATCCCGAAACTCATCCTGGTGTCCATTTTTGAATTTGGGTTAGAAAAAAATTTGGCTTCAAAAAACATTTTGGTTCCTGGGCAGCATTTTTCCTGACCGCGGAGTCATGCATTTTCTTCCCCAGGCACCAAAAAGGCTCGATTTTTAAAAAGGGGAAGCAACACCATTTTTAGACATGGAATTTCATCCCGAAACTCATTCTGGTGTCCGTTTTTGCATTTGGGTTCAAAAAAAAAATTGGCTTCAAAAAACATTTGGGTTCCTGGGCAGCATTTTTCCTGACCGCGGAATCATGCGTTTTCTTCCCCAGGCACCAAAAAGCCTCGAGTTTTAAAAGGTGGAAGTAACACCATTTCTAGACATGGAATTTCATCCAGAAACTCATCCTGGTGTCCGTTCTTGAATTTGGGTTCAAAAAAAAAATTGGCTTCAAAAAACATTTGGGTTCCTGGGCAGCATTTTTCCTGACCGCGGAGTCATGTGTTTTCTTCCCCAGGCACCAAAAAGGCTCGATTTTTAAAAGGTGGGAGCAACACCATTTTTAGACATGGAATTTCATCCCGAAACTCATCCTGGTGTCAGTTTTTGCATATAGGTTCAAAAAAAAAATTTGGCCTCAAAACACTTTTGTGTTCCTGGGCAGCATTTTTCCTGACCGCGGAGTCATGTGTTTTCTTCCCCAAGGACCAAAAAGGCTCAATTTTTAAAAAGTGGAAGCAACACCATTTTTAGACATGGAATTTCATCCCGAAATTCATCCTGGTGTCCGTTTTTGCATTTGTCTTCAGAAAAAAAATTGGCTTCAAAAAACATTTTGGTTCCTGGGTAGCATTTTTCCTGACCGCAGAGTCATGCGTTTTCTTCCCCAGGCACCAAAAAGGCTCGATTTTTAAAAAGGGGAAGCAACACCATTTTTAGACATGGAAGTTCATCCCGAAACTCATCCTGGTGTCCGTTTTTGCATTTGGGTTCAGAAAAAAATTTGGCTTCAAAAAACATTTGGGTTCCTGGGCAGCATTTTTCCTGACCGCGGAGGCATGCGTTTTCTTCCCAAGGCACCAAAAAGGCTCAATTTTTAAAAAGGGGAAGCAACACCATTTTTAGACATGGAATTTCATCCCGAAACTCATCCTGGTGTCCATTTTTGCATTTGGGTTCAAAAAAAAAATTTGGCTTCAAAAAACATTTTGGTTCCTGGGCAGCATTTTTCCTGAACGCAGAGTCATGTGTTTTCTTCCCCTGGCACCAAAAAGGCTCAATTTTTAAAAAGGGGAAGCAACACCATTTTTAGACATGGAATTTCATCCCGAAACTCATCCTGCTGTCCGTTTTTGCACTTGGGTTAAAAAAAAAAATTTGGCTTCAAAAAACATTTGGGTTCCTGGGCAGTATTTTTCCTGACCGCGGAGTCATGCGTTTTCTTCCCCAGGCACCAAAACGGCTCAATTTTTAAAAAGTGGAAGCAACACCATTTTTAGACATGGAATTTCATCCCGAAACTCATCCTGGTGTCAGTTTTTGCATATAGGTTCAAAAAAAAAATTTGGCTTCAAAAAACATTTGGGTTCCAGGGCAGCATTTTTCCTGACCGCGGAGTCATGCGTTTTCTTCCCCAGGCACCAAAACGGCTCAATTTTTAAAAAGTGGAAGCAACACCATTTTTAGACATGGAATTTCATCCCGAAACTCATCCTGGTGTCAGTTTTTGCATATAGCTTCAAAAAAAAAATTTGGCTTCAAAAAACATTTGGGTTCCAGGGCAGCATTTTTCCTGACTGCGGAGTCATGCGTTTTCTTCCCCAGGCACCAAAACGGCTCAATTTTTGAAAAGTGGAAGCAACACCATTTTTAGACATGGAATTTCATCCCGAAACTCATCCTGGTGTCCGTTTTTGCATTTGGGTTCAGAAAAAAAAATTTGGCTTCAAAAAACATTTGGGTTCCAGGGCAGCATTTTTCCTGACCGCGGAGTCATGCGTTTTCTTCCCCAGGCACCAAAACGGCTCAATTTTTAAAAAGTGGAAGCAACACCATTTTTAGACATGGAATTTCATCCCGAAACTCATCCTGGTGTCAGTTTTTGCATATAGCTTCAAAAAAAAATTTGGCTTCAAAAAACATTTGGGTTCCAGGGCAGCATTTTTCCTGACCGCGGAGTCATGCGTTTTCTTCCCCAGGCACCAAAACGGCTCAATTTTTAAAAAGTGGAAGCAACACCATTTTTAGACATGGAATTTCATCCCGAAACTCATCCTGGTGTCAGTTTTTGCATATAGGTTCAAAAAAAAATTTGGCTTCAAAAAACATTTGGGTTCCAGGGCAGCATTTTTCCTGACCGCGGAGTCATGCGTTTTCTTCCCCAGGCACCAAAACTGCTCAATTTTTGAAAAGTGGAAGCAACACCATTTTTAGACATGGAATTTCATCCCGAAACTCATCCTGGTGTCCGTTTTTGCATTTGGGTTCAGAAAAAAAAATTTGGCTTCAAAAAACATTTGGGTTCCAGGGCAGCATTTTTCCTGACCGCGGAGTCATGCGTTTTCTTCCCCAGGCACCAAAACGGCTCAATTTTTAAAAAGTGGAAGCAACACCATTTTTAGACATGGAATTTCATCCCGAAACTCATCCTGGTGTCAGTTTTTGCATATAGGTTCAAAAAAAAAATTTGGCTTCAAAAAACATTTGGGTTCCAGGGCAGCATTTTTCCTGACCGCGGAGTCATGCGTTTTCTTCCCCAGGCACCAAAACGGCTCAATTTTTGAAAAGTGGAAGCAACACCATTTTTAGACATGGATTTTCATCCCGAAACTCATCCTG
This sequence comes from Pituophis catenifer annectens, assembly GCF_029215685.1. Taxonomy (NCBI): domain Eukaryota; kingdom Metazoa; phylum Chordata; class Lepidosauria; order Squamata; family Colubridae; genus Pituophis; species Pituophis catenifer. Next base: position 11,873,798 of record NW_027256893.1, on the reverse strand, counting down.
GTGTCCATTTTTGAATTTGGGTTAGAAAAAAATTTGGCTTCAAAAAACATTTTGGTTCCTGGGCAGCATTTTTCCTGACCGCGGAGTCATGCATTTTCTTCCCCAGGCACCAAAAAGGCTCGATTTTTAAAAAGGGGAAGCAACACCATTTTTAGACAGGGAATTTCATCCCGAAACTCATTCTGGTGTCCGTTTTTGCATTTGGGTTAAAAAAAAAAAATTGGCTTCAAAAAACATTTGGGTTCCTGGGCAGCATTTTTCCTGACCGCGGAATCATGCGTTTTCTTCCCCAGGCACCAAAAAGCCTCGAGTTTTAAAAGGTGGAAGTAACACCATTTCTAGACATGGAATTTCATCCAGAAACTCATCCTGGTGTCCGTTCTTGAATTTGGGTTCAAAAAAAAATTGGCTTCAAAAAACATTTGGGTTCCTGGGCAGCATTTTTCCTGACCGCGGAGTCATGTGTTTTCTTCCCCAGGCACCAAAAAGGCTCGATTTTTAAAAGGTGGGAGCAACACCATTTTTAGACATGGAATTTCATCCCGAAACTCATCCTGGTGTCAGTTTTTGCATATAGGTTCAAAAAAAAAATTTGGCCTCAAAACACTTTTGTGTTCCTGGGCAGCATTTTTCCTGACCGCGGAGTCATGTGTTTTCTTCCCCAAGGACCAAAAAGGCTCAATTTTTAAAAAGTGGAAGCAACACCATTTTTAGACATGGAATTTCATCCCGAAATTCATCCTGGTGTCCGTTTTTGCATTTGTCTTCAGAAAAAAAATTGGCTTCAAAAAACATTTTGGTTCCTGGGTAGCATTTTTCCTGACCGCAGAGTCATGCGTTTTCTTCCCCAGGCACCAAAAAGGCTCGATTTTTAAAAAGGGGAAGCAACACCATTTTTAGACATGGAATTTCATCCCGAAACTCATCCTGGTGTCAGTTTTTGCATATAGGTTCAAAAAAAAAATTTGGCTTCAAAAAACATTTGGGTTCCAGGGCAGCATTTTTCCTGACCGCGGAGTCATGCGTTTTCTTCCCCAGGCACCAAAACGGCTCAATTTTTAAAAAGTGGAAGCAACACCATTTTTAGACATGGAATTTCATCCCGAAACTCATCCTGGTGTCAGTTTTTGCATATAGCTTCAAAAAAAAAATTTGGCTTCAAAAAACATTTGGGTTCCAGGGCAGCATTTTTCCTGACTGCGGAGTCATGCGTTTTCTTCCCCAGGCACCAAAACGGCTCAATTTTTGAAAAGTGGAAGCAACACCATTTTTAGACATGGAATTTCATCCCGAAACTCATCCTGGTGTCCGTTTTTGCATTTGGGTTCAGAAAAAAAAATTTGGCTTCAAAAAACATTTGGGTTCCAGGGCAGCATTTTTCCTGACCGCGGAGTCATGCGTTTTCTTCCCCAGGCACCAAAACGGCTCAATTTTTAAAAAGTGGAAGCAACACCATTTTTAGACATGGAATTTCATCCCGAAACTCATCCTGGTGTCAGTTTTTGCATATAGCTTCAAAAAAAAATTTGGCTTCAAAAAACATTTGGGTTCCAGGGCAGCATTTTTCCTGACCGCGGAGTCATGCGTTTTCTTCCCCAGGCACCAAAACGGCTCAATTTTTAAAAAGTGGAAGCAACACCATTTTTAGACATGGAATTTCATCCCGAAACTCATCCTGGTGTCAGTTTTTGCATATAGGTTCAAAAAAAAATTTGGCTTCAAAAAACATTTGGGTTCCAGGGCAGCATTTTTCCTGACCGCGGAGTCATGCGTTTTCTTCCCCAGGCACCAAAACTGCTCAATTTTTGAAAAGTGGAAGCAACACCATTTTTAGACATGGAATTTCATCCCGAAACTCATCCTGGTGTCCGTTTTTGCATTTGGGTTCAGAAAAAAAAATTTGGCTTCAAAAAACATTTGGGTTCCAGGGCAGCATTTTTCCTGACCGCGGAGTCATGCGTTTTCTTCCCCAGGCACCAAAACGGCTCAATTTTTAAAAAGTGGAAGCAACACCATTTTTAGACATGGAATTTCATCCCGAAACTCATCCTGGTGTCAGTTTTTGCATATAGGTTCAAAAAAAAAATTTGGCTTCAAAAAACATTTGGGTTCCAGGGCAGCATTTTTCCTGACCGCGGAGTCATGCGTTTTCTTCCCCAGGCACCAAAACGGCTCAATTTTTGAAAAGTGGAAGCAACACCATTTTTAGACATGGATTTTCATCCCGAAACTCATCCTGGTGTCCATTTTTGAATTTGGGTTAGAAAAAAATTTGGCTTCAAAAAACATTTTGGTTCCTGGGCAGCATTTTTCCTGACCGCGGAGTCATGCATTTTCTTCCCCAGGCACCAAAAAGGCTCGATTTTTAAAAAGGGGAAGCAACACCATTTTTAGACAGGGAATTTCATCCCGAAACTCATTCTGGTGTCCGTTTTTGCATTTGGGTTAAAAAAAAAAAATTGGCTTCAAAAAACATTTGGGTTCCTGGGCAGCATTTTTCCTGACCGCGGAATCATGCGTTTTCTTCCCCAGGCACCAAAAAGCCTCGAGTTTTAAAAGGTGGAAGTAACACCATTTCTAGACATGGAATTTCATCCAGAAACTCATCCTGGTGTCCGTTCTTGAATTTGGGTTCAAAAAAAAATTGGCTTCAAAAAACATTTGGGTTCCTGGGCAGCATTTTTCCTGACCGCGGAGTCATGTGTTTTCTTCCCCAGGCACCAAAAAGGCTCGATTTTTAAAAGGTGGGAGCAACACCATTTTTAGACATGGAATTTCATCCCGAAACTCATCCTGGTGTCAGTTTTTGCATATAGGTTCAAAAAAAAAATTTGGCCTCAAAACACTTTTGTGTTCCTGGGCAGCATTTTTCCTGACCGCGGAGTCATGTGTTTTCTTCCCCAAGGACCAAAAAGGCTCAATTTTTAAAAAGTGGAAGCAACACCATTTTTAGACATGGAATTTCATCCCGAAATTCATCCTGGTGTCCGTTTTTGCATTTGTCTTCAGAAAAAAAATTGGCTTCAAAAAACATTTTGGTTCCTGGGTAGCATTTTTCCTGACCGCAGAGTCATGCGTTTTCTTCCCCAGGCACCAAAAAGGCTCGATTTTTAAAAAGGGGAAGCAACACCATTTTTAGACATGGAAGTTCATCCCGAAACTCATCCTGGTGTCCGTTTTTGCATTTGGGTTCAGAAAAAAATTTGGCTTCAAAAAACATTTGGGTTCCTGGGCAGCATTTTTCCTGACCGCGGAGGCATGCGTTTTCTTCCCAAGGCACCAAAAAGGCTCAATTTTTAAAAAGGGGAAGCAACACCATTTTTAGACATGGAATTTCATCCCGAAACTCATCCTGGTGTCCATTTTTGCATTTGGGTTCAAAAAAAAAATTTGGCTTCAAAAAACATTTTGGTTCCTGGGCAGCATTTTTCCTGAACGCAGAGTCATGTGTTTTCTTCCCCTGGCACCAAAAAGGCTCAATTTTTAAAAAGGGGAAGCAACACCATTTTTAGACATGGAATTTCATCCCGAAACTCATCCTGCTGTCCGTTTTTGCACTTGGGTTAAAAAAAAAAATTTGGCTTCAAAAAACATTTGGGTTCCTGGGCAGTATTTTTCCTGACCGCGGAGTCATGCGTTTTCTTCCCCAGGCACCAAAACGGCTCAATTTTTAAAAAGTGGAAGCAACACCATTTTTAGACATGGAATTTCATCCCGAAACTCATCCTGGTGTCAGTTTTTGCATATAGGTTCAAAAAAAAAATTTGGCTTCAAAAAACATTTGGGTTCCAGGGCAGCATTTTTCCTGACCGCGGAGTCATGCGTTTTCTTCCCCAGGCACCAAAACGGCTCAATTTTTAAAAAGTGGAAGCAACACCATTTTTAGACATGGAATTTCATCCCGAAACTCATCCTGGTGTCAGTTTTTGCATATAGCTTCAAAAAAAAAATTTGGCTTCAAAAACCTTTTGGGTTCCAGGGCAGCATTTTTCCTGACTGCGGAGTCATGCGTTTTCTTCCCCAGGCACCAAAACGGCTCAATTTTTGAAAAGTGGAAGCAACACCATTTTTAGACATGGAATTTCAACCCGAAACTCATCCTGGTGTCCGTTTTTGCATTTGGGTTCAGAAAAAAAAATTTGGCTTCAAAAAACATTTGGGTTCCAGGGCAGCATTTTTCCTGACCGCGGAGTCATGCGTTTTCTTCCCCAGGCACCAAAACGGCTCAATTTTTAAAAAGTGGAAGCAACACCATTTTTAGACATGGAATTTCATCCCGAAACTCATCCTGGTGTCAGTTTTTGCATATAGCTTCAAAAAAAAAAATTTGGCTTCAAAAAACATTTGGGTTCCAGGGCAGCATTTTTCCTGACCGCGGAGTCATGCGTTTTCTTCCCCAGGCACCAAAACGGCTCAATTTTTAAAAAGTGGAAGCAACACCATTTTTAGACATGGAATTTCATCCCGAAACTCATCCTGGTGTCAGTTTTTGCATATAGGTTCAAAAAAAAAATTTGGCTTCAAAAAACATTTGGGTTCCAGGACAGCATTTTTCCTGACCGCGGAGTCATGCGTTTTCTTCCCCAGGCACCAAAACGGCTCAATTTTTAAAAAGTGGAAGCAACACCATTTTTAGACATGGAATTTCATCCCGAAACTCATCCTGGTGTCAGTTTTTGCATATAGCTTCAAAAAAATAATTTGGCTTCAAAAACCTTTTGGGTTCCAGGGCAGCATTTTTCCTGACTGCGGAGTCATGCGTTTTCTTCCCCAGGCACCAAAACGGCTCAATTTTTGAAAAGTGGAAGCAACACCATTTTTAGACATGGAATTTCAACCCGAAACTCATCCTGGTGTCCGTTTTTGCATTTGGGTTCAGAAAAAAAAATTTGGCTTCAAAAAACATTTGGGTTCCAGGGCAGCATTTTTCCTGACCGCGGAGTCATGCGTTTTCTTCCCCAGGCACCAAAACGGCTCAATTTTTAAAAAGTGGAAGCAACACCATTTTTAGACATGGAATTTCATCCCGAAACTCATCCTGGTGTCAGTTTTTGCATATAGGTTCAAAAAAAAAATTTGGCTTCAAAAAACATTTGGGTTCCAGGGCAGCATTTTTCCTGACCGCGGAGTCATGCGTTTTCTTCCCCAGGCACCAAAACGGCTCAATTTTTGAAAAGTGGAAGCAACACCATTTTTAGACATGGAATTTCATCCCGAAACTCATCCTGGTGTCCGTTTTTGCATTTGGGTTCAGAAAAAAAAATTTGGCTTCAAAAAACATTTGGGTTCCAGGGCAGCATTTTTCCTGACCGCGGAGTCATGCGTTTTCTTCCCCAGGCACCAAAACGGCTCAATTTTTAAAAAGTGGAAGCAACACCATTTTTAGACATGGAATTTCATCCCGAAACTCATCCTGGTGTCCGTTTTTGCATTTGGGTTCAGAAAAAAAAATTTGGCTTCAAAAAACATTTGGGTTCCAGGGCAGCATTTTTCCTGACCGCGGAGTCATGCGTTTTCTTCCCCAGGCACCAAATAGCCTCGAGTTTTAAAAGGTGGAAGTAACACCATTTCTAGACATGGAATTTCATCCAGAAACTCATCCTGGTGTCCGTTCTTGAATTTGGGTTCAAAAAAAAAATTGGCTTCAAAAAATATTTGGGTTCCTGGGCAGCATTTTTCCTGACCGCGGAGTCATGTGTTTTCTTCCCCAGGCACCAAAAATGTTCGATTTTTAAAAGGTGGGAGCAACACCATTTTTAGACATGGAATTTCATCCCGAAACTCATCCTGGTGTCAGTTTTTGCATATAGGTTCAAAAAAAAAAATTTGGCCTCAAAACACTTTTGTGTTCCTGGGCAGCATTTTTCCTGACCGCGGAGTCATGTGTTTTCTTCCCCAAGGACCAAAAAGGCTCAATTTTTAAAAAGTGGAAGCAACACCATTTTTAGACATGGAATTTCATCCCGAAATTCATCCTGGTGTCCGTTTTTGCATTTGTCTTCAGAAAAAAATTTGGCTTCAAAAAACATTTTGGTTCCTGGGTAGCATTTTTCCTGACCGCAGAGTCATGCGTTTTCTTCCCCAGGCACCAAAAAGGCTTGATTTTTAAAAAGGGGAAGCAACACCATTTTTAGACATGGAAGTTCATCCCGAAACTCATCCTGGTGTCCGTTTTTGCATTTGGGTTCAGAAAAAAATTTGGCTTCAAAAAACATTTGGGTTCCTGGGCAGCATTTTTCCTGACCGCGGAGGCATGCGTTTTCTTCCCAAGGCACCAAAAAGGCTCAATTTTTAAAAAGGGGAAGCAACACCATTTTTAGACATGGAATTTCATCCCGAAACTCATCCTGGTGTCCGTTTTTGCATTTGGGTTAAAAAAAAAAATTTGGCTTCAAAAAACATTTTGGTTCCTGGGCAGCATTTTTCCTGAACGCAGAGTCATGTGTTTTCTTCCCCTGGCACCAAAAAGGCTCAATTTTTAAAATGGGGAAGCAACACCATTTTTAGACATGGAATTTCATCCCGAAACTCATCCTGGTGTCCGTTTTTCCATTTGGTTTAAAAAAAAAAATTGGCTTCAAAAAACATTTTTGTTCCTGGGCGGCATTTTTCCTGACCACGGAGTCAAGCGTTTTCTTTCCCAGGCACCAAAAAGGCTCAATTTTTAAAAAGTGGAAGCAACACCATTTTTAGACATGGAATTTCATCCCGAAACTCATCCTGCTGTCCGTTTTTGCACTTGGGTTAAAAAAAAAAATTTGGCTTCAAAAAACATTTGGGTTCCTGGGCAGTATTTTTCCTGACCGCGGAGTCATGCGTTTTCTTCCCCAGGCACCAAAAAGGCTCAATTTTTAAAAGGTGGAAGCAACACCATTTTTAGACATGGAATTTCATCCCGAAACTCATCCTGGTGTCCGTTTTTGCATTTGGGTTCAGAAAAAAAATTGGCTTCAAAAAACATTTGGGTTCCTGGGCAGCATTTTTCCTGACCGCGGAGTCATGCGTTTTCTTCCCCAGGCACCAAAAAGGCTCAATTTTTAAAAAGGGGAAGCAACACCATTTTTAGACATGGAATTTCATCCCGAAACTCATCCTGGTGTCCGTTTTTGCATTTGGGTTCAGAAAAAAATTTGGCTTCAAAAAGCATTTTGGTTCCTGGGCAGCATTTTTCCTGACCGCGGAGTCATGCGTTTTCTTCCCCAGGCACCAAAAAGGCTCAATTTTTAAAAAGGGGAAGCAACACCATTTTTAGACATGGAATTTCATCCCGAAACTCATCCTGGTGTCCGTTTTTGCATTGGGGTTTAAAAAAAAAATTGACTTCAAAAAACATTTTGGTTCCTGGGCAGAATTTTTCCTGAGTGCGGAGTCATGTGTTTTCTTCCCCAGGCACCAAAAAGGCTTGATTTTTAAAAGGTGGAAGTAACACCATTTCTAGACATGGAATTTCATCCCGAAACTCATCCTGGTGTCAGTTTTTGCGTATAGGTTCAAAAAAAAAAATTTGGCCTCAAAACACTTTTGGGTTCCTGGGCAGCATTTTTCCTGACCGCGGAGTCATGTGTTTTCTTCCCCAAGGACCAAAAAGGCTCAATTTTTAAAAAGTGGAAGCAACACCATTTTTAGACATGGAATTTCATCCCGAAATTCATCCTGGTGTCCGTTTTTGCATTTGTCTTCAGAAAAAAATTTGGCTTCAAAAAACATTTTGGTTCCTGGGTAGCCTTTTTCCTGACCGCAGAGTCATGTGTTTTCTTCCCCAGGCACCAAAAAGGCTTAATTTTTAAAAAGTGGAAGCAACACCATTTTTAGACATGGAATTTCATCCTGAAACTCATCCTGGTGTCCGTTTTTGCATTTGGGTTCAGAAAAAAATTTGGCTTCAAAAAACATTTGGGTTCCTGGGCAGCATTTTTCCTGACCGCGGAGTCATGCGTTTTCTTCCCCAGGCACCAAAAAGGTTCGATTTTTAAAAGGTGGAAGCAACGCCATTTTTAGACATGGATTTTCATCCCGAAACTCATCCTAGTGTCCATTTTTGAATTTGGGTTAGAAAAAAATTTGGGTTCAAAAAACATTTTAGTTCCTGGGCAGCATTTTTCCTGACCGCAGAGTCATGCGTTTTCTTCCCCAGGCACCAAAAAGGCTCGATTTTTAAAAAGGGGAAGCAACACCATTTTTAGACATGGAATTTCATCCCGAAACTCATCCTGGTGTCCGTTTTTGCATTTGGGTTCAAAAAAAAAATTGGCTTCAAAAAACATTTGGGTTCCTCGGCAGCATTTTTCCTGACCGCGGAGTCATTGGTTTTTTTCCCCAGGCACCAAAAAGGCTCAATTTTTAAAAAGTGGAAGCAACACCATTTTTAGACATGGAATTTCATCCCGAAACTCATCCTGGTGTCCGTTTTTGCATTTGGGTTCAGAAAAAAATTTGGCTTCAAAAATATTTTGGTTCCTGGGCAGCATTTTTCCTGACCGCGGAATCATGCGTTTTCTTCCCCATGCACCAAAAAGGCTCGATTTTTAAAAAGGGGAAGCAACACCATTTTTAGACATGGAATTTCATCCCGAAGCTCATCCTGGTGTCTGTTTTTGCATTTGGGTTCAGAAAAAAATTGGCTTCAAAAAATATTTGGGTTCCTGGGCAGCATTTTTCCTGACCGCGGAGTCATGTGTTTTCTTCCCCAGGCACCAAAAAGGTTCGATTTTTAAAAGGTGGAAGCAACACCATTTTTAGACATGGATTTTCATCCCGAAACTCATCCTGGTGTCCGTTTTTGCATTTGGGTTCAAAAAAAAAATTGGCTTCAAAAAACATTTTGGTTCCTCGGCAGCAATTTTCCTGACCGCGGAGTCATTGGTTTTATTCCCCAGGCACCAAAAAGGCTCAATTTTTAAAAAGTGGAAGCAACACCATTTTTAGACATGGAATTTCATCCCGAAACTCATCCTGGTGTCCGTTTTTGCATTTGGGTTCAGAAAAAAATTTGGCTTCAAAAAGCATTTTGGTTCCTGGGCAGCATTTTTCCTGACCGCGGAGTCATGCGTTTTCTTCCCCAGGCACCAAAAAGGCTCAATTTTTAAAAAGGGGAAGCAACACCATTTTTAGACATGGAATTTCATCCCGAAACTCATCCTGGTGTCCGTTTTTGCATTGGGGTTTAAAAAAAAAAATTGACTTCAAAAAACATTTTGGTTCCTGGGCAGAATTTTTCCTGAGTGCGGAGTCATGTGTTTTCTTCCCCAGGCACCAAAAAGGCTTGATTTTTAAAACGTGGAAGTAACACCATTTCTAGACATGGAATTTCATCCCGAAACTCATCCTGGTGTCCGTTCTTGAATTTGGGTTCAAAAAAAAATTGGCTTCAAAAAACATTTGGGTTCCTGGGCAGCATTTTTCCTGACCGCGGAGTCACGTGTTTTCTTCCCCAGGCACCAAAAAGGTTCGATTTTTAAAAGGTGGAAGCAACACCATTTTTAGACATGGAATTTCATCCCGAAACTCATCCTGGTGTCCGTTTTTGCATTTCGGTTCAAAAAAAAAAAATTGGCTTCAAAAAACATTTGGGTTCCTGGGCAGCATTTTTCCTGACCGCGGAGTCATGCGTTTTCTTCCCCAGGCACCAAAAAGGCTCAATTTTTAAAAAGGGGAAGCAACACCATTTTTAGAAATGGAATTTCATCCCGAAACTCATCCTGGTGTCCGTTTTTGCATTTGGGTTCAAAAAAAAAAATTGGCTTCAAAAAACATTTGGGTTCCTGGGCAGCATTTTTCCTGACCGCGGAGTCATGCGTTTTCTTCCCCAGGCACCAAAAAGGCTCAATTTTTAAAAAGGGGAAGCAACACCATTTTTAGACATGGAATTTCATCCCGAAACTCATCCTGGTGTCCGTTTTTGCATTGGGGTTTAAAAAAAAAATTGACTTCAAAAAACATTTTGGTTCCTGGGCAGAATTTTTCCTGAGTGCGGAGTCATGTGTTTTCTTCCCCAGGCACCAAAAAGGCTTGATTTTTAAAAGGTGGAAGTAGCACCATTTCTAGACATGGAATTTCATCCCGAAACTCATCCTGGTGTCAGTTTTTGCGTATAGGTTCAAAAAAAAAAATTTGGCCTCAAAACACTTTTGGGTTCCTGGGCAGCATTTTTCCTGACCGCGGAGTCATGTGTTTTCTTCCCCAAGGACCAAAAAGGCTCAATTTTTAAAAAGTGGAAGCAACACCATTTTTAGACATGGAATTTCATCCCGAAATTCATCCTGGTGTCCGTTTTTGCATTTGGGTTCAGAAAAAAATTTGGCTTCAAAAATATTTTGGTTCCTGGGCAGCATTTTTCCTGACCGCGGAATCATGCGTTTTCTTCCCCATGCACCAAAAAGGCTCGATTTTTAAAAAGGGGAAGCAACACCATTTTTAGACATGGAATTTCATCCCGAAGCTCATCCTGGTGTCCGTTTTTGCATTTGGGTTCAGAAAAAAATTGGCTTCAAAAAATATTTGGGTTCCTGGGCAGCATTTTTCCTGACCGCGGAATCATGTGTTTTCTTCCCCAGGCACCAAAAAGGTTCGATTTTTAAAAGGTGGAAGCAACACCATTTTTAGACATGGATTTTCATCCCGAAACTCATCCTGGTGTCCGTTTTTGCATTTGGGTTCAAAAAAAAAATTGGCTTCAAAAAACATTTTGGTTCCTCGGCAGCAATTTTCCTGACCGCGGAGTCATTGGTTTTTTTCCCCAGGCACCAAAAAGGCTCAATTTTTAAAAAGTGGAAGCAACACCATTTTTAGACATGGAATTTCATCCCGAAACTCATCCTGGTGTCCGTTTTTGCATTTGGGTTCAGAAAAAAATTTGGCTTCAAAAAGCATTTTGGTTCCTGGGCAGCATTTTTCCTGACCGCGGAGTCATGCGTTTTCTTCCCCAGGCACCAAAAAGGCTCAATTTTTAAAAAGGGGAAGCAACACCATTTTTAGACATGGAATTTCATCCCGAAACTCATCCTGGTGTCCGTTTTTGCATTGGGGTTTAAAAAAAAAAATTGACTTCAAAAAACATTTTGGTTCCTGGGCAGAATTTTTCCTGAGTGCGGAGTCATGTGTTTTCTTCCCCAGGCACCAAAAAGGCTTGATTTTTAAAACGTGGAAGTAACACCATTTCTAGACATGGAATTTCATCCCGAAACTCATCCTGGTGTCCGTTCTTGAATTTGGGTTCAAAAAAAAATTGGCTTCAAAAAACATTTGGGTTCCTGGGCAGCATTTTTCCTGACCGCGGAGTCACGTGTTTTCTTCCCCAGGCACCAAAAAGGTTCGATTTTTAAAAGGTGGAAGCAACACCATTTTTAGACATGGAATTTCATCCCGAAACTCATCCTGGTGTCCGTTTTTGCATTTGGGTTCAAAAAAAAAAAATTGGCTTCAAAAAACATTTGGGTTCCTGGGCAGCATTTTTCCTGACCGCGGAGTCATGCGTTTTCTTCCCCAGGCACCAAAAAGGCTCAATTTTTAAAAAGGGGAAGCAACACCATTTTTAGAAATGGAATTTCATCCTGAAACTCATCCTGGTGTCCGTTTTTGCATTGGGGTTTTAAAAAAAAATTTGGCTTCAAAAAACATTTTGGTTCCTGGGCAGAATTTTTCCTGAGTGCGGAATCATGCGTTTTCTTCCCCAGGCACCAAAAAGGCTCAATTTTTAAAAAGGGGAAGCAACACCATTTTTAGACATGGAATTTCATCCCGAAACTCATCCTGGTGTCCGTTTTTGCATTGGGGTTTAAAAAAAAAATTGACTTCAAAAAACATTTTGGTTCCTGGGCAGAATTTTTCCTGAGTGCGGAGTCATGTGTTTTCTTCCCCAGGCACCAAAAAGGCTTGATTTTTAAAAGGTGGAAGTAACACCATTTCTAGACATGGAATTTCATCCCGAAACTCATCCTGGTGTCAGTTTTTGCGTATAGGTTCAAAAAAAAAAATTTGGCCTCAAAACACTTTTGGGTTCCTGGGCAGCATTTTTCCTGACCGCGGAGTCATGTGTTTTCTTCCCCAAGGACCAAAAAGGCTCAATTTTTAAAAAGTGGAAGCAACACCATTTTTAGACATGGAATTTCATCCCGAAATTCATCCTGGTGTCCGTTTTTGCATTTGTCTTCAGAAAAAAATTTGGCTTCAAAAAACATTTTGGTTCCTGGGTAGCCTTTTTCCTGACCGCAGAGTCATGTGTTTTCTTCCCCAGGCACCAAAAAGGCTTAATTTTTAAAAAGTGGAAGCAACACCATTTTTAGACATGGAATTTCATCCTGAAACTCATCCTGGTGTCCGTTTTTGCATTTGGGTTCAGAAAAAAATTTGGCTTCAAAAACATTTGGGTTCCTGGGCAGCATTTTTCCTGACCGCGGAGTCATGCGTTTTCTTCCCCAGGCACCAAAAAGGTTCGATTTTTAAAAGGTGGAAGCAACACCATTTTTAGACATGGATTTTCATCCCGAAACTCATCCTAGTGTCCATTTTTGAATTTGGGTTAGAAAAAAATTTGGGTTCAAAAAACATTTTAGTTCCTGGGCAGCATTTTTCCTGACCGCAGAGTCATGCGTTTTCTTCCCCAGGCACCAAAAAGGCTCGATTTTTAAAAAGGGGAAGCAACACCATTTTTAGACATGGAATTTCATCCCGAAACTCATCCTGGTGTCCGTTTTTGCATTTGGGTTCAAAAAAAAAATTGGCTTCAAAAAACATTTGGGTTCCTCGGCAGCATTTTTCCTGACCGCGGAGTCATTGGTTTTTTTCCCCAGGCACCAAAAAGGCTCAATTTTTAAAAAGTGGAAGCAACACCATTTTTAGACATGGAATTTCATCCCGAAACTCATCCTGGTGTCCGTTTTTGCATTTGGGTTCAGAAAAAAATTTGGCTTCAAAAATATTTTGGTTCCTGGGCAGCATTTTTCCTGACCGCGGAATCATGCGTTTTCTTCCCCATGCACCAAAAAGGCTCGATTTTTAAAAAGGGGAAGCAACACCATTTTTAGACATGGAATTTCATCCCGAAGCTCATCCTGGTGTCCGTTTTTGCATTTGGGTTCAGAAAAAAATTGGCTTCAAAAAATATTTGGGTTCCTGGGCAGCATTTTTCCTGACCGCGGAGTCATGTGTTTTCTTCCCCAGGCACCAAAAAGGTTCGATTTTTAAAAGGTGGAAGCAACACCATTTTTAGACATGGATTTTCATCCCGAAACTCATCCTGGTGTCCGTTTTTGCATTTGGGTTCAAAAAAAAAATTGGCTTCAAAAAACATTTTGGTTCCTCGGCAGCAATTTTCCTGACCGCGGAGTCATTGGTTTTTTTCCCCAGGCACCAAAAAGGCTCAATTTTTAAAAAGTGGAAGCAACACCATTTTTAGACATGGAATTTCATCCCGAAACTCATCCTGGTGTCCGTTTTTGCATTTGGGTTCAGAAAAAAATTTGGCTTCAAAAAGCATTTTGGTTCCTGGGCAGCATTTTTCCTGACCGCGGAGTCATGCGTTTTCTTCCCCAGGCACCAAAAAGGCTCAATTTTTAAAAAGGGGAAGCAACACCATTTTTAGACATGGAATTTCATCCCGAAACTCATCCTGGTGTCCGTTTTTGCATTGGGGTTTAAAAAAAAAATTGACTTCAAAAAACATTTTGGTTCCTGGGCAGAATTTTTCCTGAGTGCGGAGTCATGTGTTTTCTTCCCCAGGCACCAAAAAGGCTTGATTTTTAAAACGTGGAAGTAACACCATTTCTAGACATGGAATTTCATCCCGAAACTCATCCTGGTGTCCGTTCTTGAATTTGGGTTCAAAAAAAAATTGGCTTCAAAAAACATTTGGGTTCCTGGGCAGCATTTTTCCTGACCGCGGAGTCACGTGTTTTCTTCCCCAGGCACCAAAAAGGTTCGATTTTTAAAAGGTGGAAGCAACACCATTTTTAGACATGGAATTTCATCCCGAAACTCATCCTGGTGTCCGTTTTTGCATTTGGGTTCAAAAAAAAAAAATTGGCTTCAAAAAACATTTGGGTTCCTGGGCAGCATTTTTCCTGACCGCGGAGTCATGCGTTTTCTTCCCCAGGCACCAAAAAGGCTCAATTTTTAAAAAGGGGAAGCAACACCATTTTTAGAAATGGAATTTCATCCTGAAACTCATCCTGGTGTCCGTTTTTGCATTGGGGTTTTAAAAAAAAATTTGGCTTCAAAAAACATTTTGGTTCCTGGGCAGAATTTTTCCTAAGCGCGGAGTCATGTGTTTTCTTCCCCAGGCACCAAAAAGGCTCGATTTTTAAAAGGTGGAAGTAACACCATTTTTAGACATGGAATTTCATCCCGAAACTCATCCTGGTGTCCGTTCTTGAATTTGGGTTCAAAAAAAAATTGGCTTCAAAAAACATTTGGGTTCCTGGGCAGCATTTTTCCTGACCGCGGAGTCAAGTGTTTTCTTCCCCAGGCACCAAAAAGGCTCAATTTTTAAAAAGGGGAAGCAACACCATTTTTAGACATGGAATTTCATCCAGAAACTCATCCTGGTGTCCGTTTTTGCATTTGGGTTCAAAAAAAAAAATTGGCTTCAAAAAGCATTTTGGTTCCTCGGCAGCATTTTTCCTGAGTGCGGAATCATGCGTTTTCTTCCCCAGGCACCAAAAAGGCTCGATTTTTAAAAGGTGGAAGTAACACCATTTCTAGACATGGAATTTCATCCCGAAACTCATTCTGGTGTCCGTTCTTGAATTTGGGTTCAAAAAAAAAATTGGCTTCAAAAAACATTTGGGTTCCTGGGCAGCATTTTTCCTGACCGCGGAGTCATGTGTTTTCTTCCCCAGGCACCAAAAATGTTCGATTTTTAAAAGTGTTAAGCAACACCATTTTTAGACATGGAATTTCATCCCGAAACTCATCCTGGTGTCCGTTTTTGCATTTGGGTTCAAAAAAAAAATTGGCTTCAAAAAACATTTGGGTTCCTGGGCAGCATTTTTCCTGACCGCGGAATCATGCGTTTTCTTCCCCAGGCACCAAAAAGGCTTAATTTTTAAAAAGTGGAAGCAACACCATTTTTAGACATGGAATTTCATCCTGAAACTCATCCTGGTGTCCGTTTTTGCATTTGGGTTCAGAAAAAAATTTGGCTTCAAAAAACATTTGGGTTCCTCGGCAGCATTTTTCCTGACCGCGGAGTCAGTGGTTTTTTTCCCCTGGCACCAAAAAGGCTCAATTTTTAAAAAGTGGAAGCAACACCATTTTTAGACATGGAATTTCATCCCGAAACTCATCCTGGTGTCCGTTTTTGCATTTGGGTTCAGAAAAAAAAATTTGGCTTCAAAAAACATTTGGGTTCCAGGGCAGCATTTTTCCTGACCGCGGAGTCATGCGTTTTCTTCCCCAGGCACCAAAACGGCTCAATTTTTAAAAAGTGGAAGCAACACCATTTTTAGACATGGAATTTCATCCCGAAACTCATCCTGGTGTCAGTTTTTGCATATAGGTTCAAAAAAAAAATTTGGCTTCAAAAAACATTTGGGTTCCAGGGCAGCATTTTTCCTGACCGCGGAGTCATGCGTTTTCTTCCCCAGGCACCAAAACGGCTCAATTTTTAAAAACTGGAAGCAACACCATTTTTAGACATGGAATTTCATCCCGAAACTCATCCTGGTGTCAGTTTTTGCATATAGGTTCAAAAAAAAAAATTTGGCTTCAAAAAACATTTGGGTTCCAGGGCAGCATTTTTCCTGACCGCGGAGTCATGCGTTTTCTTCCCCAGGCACCAAAACGGCTCAATTTTTGAAAAGTGGAAGCAACACCATTTTTAGACATGGAATTTCATCCCGAAACTCATCCTGGTGTCCGTTTTTGCATTTGGGTTCAGAAAAAAAAATTTGGCTTCAAAAAACATTTGGGTTCCAGGGCAGCATTTTTCCTGACCGCGGAGTCATGCGTTTTCTTCCCCAGGCACCAAAACGGCTCAATTTATAAAAAGTGGAAGCAACACCATTTTTAGACATGGAATTTCATCCCGAAACTCATCCTGGTGTCAGTTTTTGCATATAGGTTCAAAAAAAAAATTTGGCTTCAAAAAACATTTGGGTTCCAGGGCAGCATTTTTCCTGACCGCGGAGTCATGCGTTTTCTTCCCCAGGCACCAAAACGGCTCAATTTTTAAAAAGTGGAAGCAACACCATTTTTAGACATGGAATTTCATCCCGAAACTCATCCTGGTGTCCGTTTTTGCATTTGGGTTCAGAAAAAAAAATTTGGCTTCAAAAAACATTTGGGTTCCAGGGCAGCATTTTTCCTGACCGCGGAGTCATGCGTTTTCTTCCCCAGGCACCAAAACGGCTCAATTTTTAAAAAGTGGAAGCAACACCATTTTTAGACATGGAATTTCATCCCGAAACTCATCCTGGTGTCAGTTTTTGCATATAGGTTCAAAAAAAAAATTTGGCTTCAAAAAACATTTGGGTTCCAGGGCAGCATTTTTCCTGACCGCGGAGTCATGCGTTTTCTTCCCCAGGCACCAAAACGGCTCAA
The DNA here is from genome assembly GCF_029215685.1 of Pituophis catenifer annectens. Taxonomy (NCBI): domain Eukaryota; kingdom Metazoa; phylum Chordata; class Lepidosauria; order Squamata; family Colubridae; genus Pituophis; species Pituophis catenifer. The sequence goes on along the minus strand of NW_027256893.1, from coordinate 11,857,262 downwards.
TTTTTAAAAAGTGGAAGCAACACCATTTTTAGACATGGAATTTCATCCCGAAACTCATCCTGGTGTCAGTTTTTGCATATAGGTTCAAAAAAAAAATTTGGCTTCAAAAAACATTTGGGTTCCAGGGCAGCATTTTTCCTGACCGCGGAGTCATGCGTTTTCTTCCCCAGGCACCAAAACGGCTCAATTTTTGAAAAGTGGAAGCAACACCATTTTTAGACATGGATTTTCATCCCGAAACTCATCCTGGTGTCCATTTTTGAATTTGGGTTAGAAAAAAATTTGGCTTCAAAAAACATTTTGGTTCCTGGGCAGCATTTTTCCTGACCGCGGAGTCATGCATTTTCTTCCCCAGGCACCAAAAAGGCTCGATTTTTAAAAAGGGGAAGCAACACCATTTTTAGACATGGAATTTCATCCCGAAACTCATTCTGGTGTCCGTTTTTGCATTTGGGTTCAAAAAAAAAAAATTGGCTTCAAAAAACATTTGGGTTCCTGGGCAGCATTTTTCCTGACCGCGGAATCATGCGTTTTCTTCCCCAGGCACCAAAAAGCCTCGAGTTTTAAAAGGTGGAAGTAACACCATTTCTAGACATGGAATTTCATCCAGAAACTCATCCTGGTGTCCGTTCTTGAATTTGGGTTCAAAAAAAAAATTGGCTTCAAAAAACATTTGGGTTCCTGGGCAGCATTTTTCCTGACCGCGGAGTCATGTGTTTTCTTCCCCAGGCACCAAAAATGTTCGATTTTTTAAAAGTGGAAGCAACACCATTTTTAGACATGGAATTTCATCCTGAAACTCATCCTGGTGTCAGTTTTTGCATATAGGTTCAAAAAAAAAAAATTTGGCCTCAAAACACTTTTGGGTTCCTGGGCAGCATTTTTCCTGACCGCGGAGTCATGTGTTTTCTTCCCCAAGGACCAAAAAGGCTCAATTTTTAAAAAGTGGAAGCAACACCATTTTTAAACATGGAATTTCATCCCAAAATTCATCCTGGTGTCCGTTTTTGCATTTGTCTTCAGAAAAAAATTTGGCTTCAAAAAACATTTTGGTTCCTGGGTAGCCTTTTTCCTGACCGCAGAGTCATGTGTTTTCTTCCCCAGGCACCAAAAAGGCTTAATTTTTAAAAAGTGGAAGCAACACCATTTTTAGACATGGAATTTCATCCCGAAACTCATCCTGGTGTCAGTTTTTGCATATAGGTTCAAAAAAAAAAAATTTGGCCTCAAAACACTTTTGGGTTTCTGGGCAGCATTTTTCCTGACCGCGGAGTCATGTGTTTTCTTCCCCAAGGACCAAAAAGGCTCAATTTTTAAAAAGTTGAAGCAACACCATTTTTAGACATGGAATTTCATCCCGAAATTCATCCTGGTGTCCGTTTTTGCATTTGTCTTCAGAAAAAAATTTGGCTTCAAAAAACATTTTGGTTCCTGGGTAGCCTGTTTCCTGACCGCAGAGTCATGTGTTTTCTTCCCCAGGCACCAAAAAGGCTTAATTTTTAAAAAGTGGAAGCAACACCATTTTTAGACATGGAATTTCATCCTGAAACTCATCCTGGTGTCCGTTTTTGCATTTGGGTTCAGAAAAAAATTTGGCTTCAAAAAACATTTGGGTTCCTCGGCAGCATTTTTCCTGACCGCGGAGTCATTGGTTTTTTTCCCCAGGCACCAAAAAGGCATTTGGGTTCAAAAAAAAAAAATTGGCTTCAAAAAACATTTGGGTTCCTGGGCAGCATTTTTCCTGACCGCGGAATCATGCGTTTTCTTCCCCAGGCACCAAAAAGCCTCGAGTTTTAAAAGGTGGAAGTAACACCATTTCTAGACATGGAATTTCATCCAGAAACTCATCCTGGTGTCCGTTCTTGAATTTGGGTTCAAAAAAAAAATTGGCTTCAAAAAACATTTGGGTTCCTGGGCAGCATTTTTCCTGACCGCGGAGTCATGTGTTTTCTTCCCCAGGCACCAAAAATGTTCGATTTTTTAAAAGTGGAAGCAACACCATTTTTAGACATGGAATTTCATCCCGAAACTCATCCTGGTGTCAGTTTTTGCATATAGGTTCAAAAAAAAAATTTGGCTTCAAAAAACATTTGGGTTCCAGGGCAGCATTTTTCCTGACCGCGGAGTCATGCGTTTTCTTCCCCAGGCACCAAAACGGCTCAATTTTTAAAAAGTGGAAGCAACACCATTTTTAGACATGGAATTTCATCCCGAAACTCATCCTGGTGTCCGTTCTTGAATTTGGGTTCAAAAAAAAAATTGGCTTCAAAAAACATTTGGGTTCCTGGGCAGCATTTTTCCTGACCGTGGAGTCACGTGTTTTCTTCCCCAGGCAGCAAAAAGGTTCGATTTTTAAAAGGTGGAAGCAACACCATTTTTTGACATGGAATATCATCCTGAAATTCATCCTGGTGTCCGTTTTTGCATTGGGGTTTTAAAAAAAAATTTGGCTTCAAAAAATATTTTGGTTCCTGGGCAGAATTTTTCCTGAGTGCGGAGTCATGTGTTTTCTTCCCCAGGCACCAAAAAGGCTCAATTTTTAAAAAGGGGAAGCAACACCATTTTTAGACATGGAATTTCGTCCCGAAACTCATCCTGGTGTCCGTTTTTGCATTGGGGTTTAAAAAAAAAATTGGCTTCAAAAAACATTTTGGTTCCTGGGCAGAATTTTTCCTGAGTGCGGAGTCATGTGTTTTCTTCCCCAGGCACCAAAAAGGCTCGATTTTTAAAAGGTGGAAGTAACACCATTTCTAGACATGGAATTTCATCCCGAAACTCATTCTGGTGTCCGTTCTTGAATTTGGGTTCAAAAAAAAATTGGCTTCAAAAAACATTTGGGTTCCTGGGCAGCATTTTTCCTGACCGCGGAGTCACGTGTTTTCTTCCCCAGGCACCAAAAATGTTCGATTTTTAAAAGGTGGAAGCAACACCATTTTTAGACATGGAATTTCATCCCGAAATTCATCCTGGTGTCCGTTTTTGCATTTGGCTTCAGAAAAAAATTTGGCTTCAAAAAACATTTTGGTTCCTGGGTAGCCTTTTTCCTGACCGCAGAGTCATGTGTTTTTTTCCCCAGGCACCAAAAAGGCTCAATTTTTAAAAAGTGGAAGCAACACCATTTTTAGACATGGAATTTCATCCCGAAACTCATCCTGGTGTCCGTTTTTGCATTTGGGTTCAGAAAAAAATTTGGCTTCAAAAATATTTTGGTTCCTGGGCAGCATTTTTCCTGACCGCGGAATCATGCGTTTTCTTCCCCATGCACCAAAAAGGCTCGATTTTTAAAAAGGGGAAGCAACACCATTTTTAGACATGGAATTTCATCCCGAAGCTCATCCTGGTGTCCGTTTTTGCATTTGGGTTCAGAAAAAAATTGGCTTCAAAAAATATTTGGGTTCCTGGGCAGCATTTTTCCTGACCGCGGCGTCATGTGTTTTCTTCCCCAGGCACCAAAAAGGTTCGATTTTTAAAAGGTGGAAGCAACACCATTTTTAGACATGGATTTTCATCCCGAAACTCATCCTGGTGTCCGTTTTTGCATTTGGGTTCAAAAAAAAAATTGGCTTCAAAAAACATTTTGGTTCCTCGGCAGCAATTTTCCTGACCGCGGAGTCATTGGTTTTTTTCCCCAGGCACCAAAAAGGCTCAATTTTTAAAAAGTGGAAGCAACACCATTTTTAGACATGGAATTTCATCCCGAAACTCATCCTGGTGTCCGTTTTTGCATTTGGGTTCAGAAAAAAATTTGGCTTCAAAAAGCATTTTGGTTCCTGGGCAGCATTTTTCCTGACCGCGGAGTCATGCGTTTTCTTCCCCAGGCACCAAAAAGGCTCAATTTTTAAAAAGGGGAAGCAACACCATTTTTAGACATGGAATTTCATCCCGAAACTCATCCTGGTGTCCGTTTTTGCATTGGGGTTTAAAAAAAAAATTGACTTCAAAAAACATTTTGGTTCCTGGGCAGAATTTTTCCTGAGTGCGGAGTCATGTGTTTTCTTCCCCAGGCACCAAAAAGGCTTGATTTTTAAAACGTGGAAGTAACACCATTTCTAGACATGGAATTTCATCCCGAAACTCATCCTGGTGTCCGTTCTTGAATTTGGGTTCAAAAAAAAATTGGCTTCAAAAAACATTTGGGTTCCTGGGCAGCATTTTTCCTGACCGCGGAGTCACGTGTTTTCTTCCCCAGGCACCAAAAAGGTTCGATTTTTAAAAGGTGGAAGCAACACCATTTTTAGACATGGAATTTCATCCCGAAACTCATCCTGGTGTCCGTTTTTGCATTTGGGTTCAAAAAAAAAAAATTGGCTTCAAAAAACATTTGGGTTCCTGGGCAGCATTTTTCCTGACCGCGGAGTCATGCGTTTTCTTCCCCAGGCACCAAAAAGGCTCAATTTTTAAAAAGGGGAAGCAACACCATTTTTAGAAATGGAATTTCATCCTGAAACTCATCCTGGTGTCCGTTTTTGCATTGGGGTTTTAAAAAAAATTTTGGCTTCAAAAAACATTTTGGTTCCTGGGCAGAATTTTTCCTAAGCGCGGAGTCATGTGTTTTCTTCCCCAGGCACCAAAAAGGCTCGATTTTTAAAAGGTGGAAGTAACACCATTTTTAGACATGGAATTTCATCCCGAAACTCATCCTGGTGTCCGTTCTTGAATTTGGGTTCAAAAAAAAATTGGCTTCAAAAAACATTTGGGTTCCTGGGCAGCATTTTTCCTGACCGCGGAGTCAAGTGTTTTCTTCCCCAGGCACCAAAAAGGCTCAATTTTTAAAAAGGGGAAGCAACACCATTTTTAGACATGGAATTTCATCCAGAAACTCATCCTGGTGTCCGTTTTTGCATTTGGGTTCAAAAAAAAAAATTGGCTTCAAAAAGCATTTTGGTTCCTCGGCAGCATTTTTCCTGAGTGCGGAATCATGCGTTTTCTTCCCCAGGCACCAAAAAGGCTCGATTTTTAAAAGGTGGAAGTAACACCATTTCTAGACATGGAATTTCATCCCGAAACTCATTCTGGTGTCCGTTCTTGAATTTGGGTTCAAAAAAAAAATTGGCTTCAAAAAACATTTGGGTTCCTGGGCAGCATTTTTCCTGACCGCGGAGTCATGTGTTTTCTTCCCCAGGCACCAAAAATGTTCGATTTTTAAAAGTGTTAAGCAACACCATTTTTAGACATGGAATTTCATCCCGAAACTCATCCTGGTGTCCGTTTTTGCATTTGGGTTCAAAAAAAAAATTGGCTTCAAAAAACATTTGGGTTCCTGGGCAGCATTTTTCCTGACCGCGGAATCATGCGTTTTCTTCCCCAGGCACCAAAAAGGCTTAATTTTTAAAAAGTGGAAGCAACACCATTTTTAGACATGGAATTTCATCCTGAAACTCATCCTGGTGTCCGTTTTTGCATTTGGGTTCAGAAAAAAATTTGGCTTCAAAAAACATTTGGGTTCCTCGGCAGCATTTTTCCTGACCGCGGAGTCAGTGGTTTTTTTCCCCTGGCACCAAAAAGGCTCAATTTTTAAAAAGTGGAAGCAACACCATTTTTAGACATGGAATTTCATCCCGAAACTCATCCTGGTGTCCGTTTTTGCATTTGGGTTCAGAAAAAAAAATTTGGCTTCAAAAAACATTTGGGTTCCAGGGCAGCATTTTTCCTGACCGCGGAGTCATGCGTTTTCTTCCCCAGGCACCAAAACGGCTCAATTTTTAAAAAGTGGAAGCAACACCATTTTTAGACATGGAATTTCATCCCGAAACTCATCCTGGTGTCAGTTTTTGCATATAGGTTCAAAAAAAAAATTTGGCTTCAAAAAACATTTGGGTTCCAGGGCAGCATTTTTCCTGACCGCGGAGTCATGCGTTTTCTTCCCCAGGCACCAAAACGGCTCAATTTTTAAAAACTGGAAGCAACACCATTTTTAGACATGGAATTTCATCCCGAAACTCATCCTGGTGTCAGTTTTTGCATATAGGTTCAAAAAAAAAAATTTGGCTTCAAAAAACATTTGGGTTCCAGGGCAGCATTTTTCCTGACCGCGGAGTCATGCGTTTTCTTCCCCAGGCACCAAAACGGCTCAATTTTTGAAAAGTGGAAGCAACACCATTTTTAGACATGGAATTTCATCCCGAAACTCATCCTGGTGTCCGTTTTTGCATTTGGGTTCAGAAAAAAAAATTTGGCTTCAAAAAACATTTGGGTTCCAGGGCAGCATTTTTCCTGACCGCGGAGTCATGCGTTTTCTTCCCCAGGCACCAAAACGGCTCAATTTATAAAAAGTGGAAGCAACACCATTTTTAGACATGGAATTTCATCCCGAAACTCATCCTGGTGTCAGTTTTTGCATATAGGTTCAAAAAAAAATTTGGCTTCAAAAAACATTTGGGTTCCAGGGCAGCATTTTTCCTGACCGCGGAGTCATGCGTTTTCTTCCCCAGGCACCAAAACGGCTCAATTTTTAAAAAGTGGAAGCAACACCATTTTTAGACATGGAATTTCATCCCGAAACTCATCCTGGTGTCCGTTTTTGCATTTGGGTTCAGAAAAAAAAATTTGGCTTCAAAAAACATTTGGGTTCCAGGGCAGCATTTTTCCTGACCGCGGAGTCATGCGTTTTCTTCCCCAGGCACCAAAACGGCTCAATTTTTAAAAAGTGGAAGCAACACCATTTTTAGACATGGAATTTCATCCCGAAACTCATCCTGGTGTCAGTTTTTGCATATAGGTTCAAAAAAAAAATTTGGCTTCAAAAAACATTTGGGTTCCAGGGCAGCATTTTTCCTGACCGCGGAGTCATGCGTTTTCTTCCCCAGGCACCAAAACGGCTCAATTTTTAAAAAGTGGAAGCAACACCATTTTTAGACATGGAATTTCATCCCGAAACTCATCCTGGTGTCAGTTTTTGCATATAGGTTCAAAAAAAAAATTTGGCTTCAAAAAACATTTGGGTTCCAGGGCAGCATTTTTCCTGACCGCGGAGTCATGCGTTTTCTTCCCCAGGCACCAAAACGGCTCAATTTTTGAAAAGTGGAAGCAACACCATTTTTAGACATGGATTTTCATCCCGAAACTCATCCTGGTGTCCATTTTTGAATTTGGGTTAGAAAAAAATTTGGCTTCAAAAAACATTTTGGTTCCTGGGCAGCATTTTTCCTGACCGCGGAGTCATGCATTTTCTTCCCCAGGCACCAAAAAGGCTCGATTTTTAAAAAGGGGAAGCAACACCATTTTTAGACATGGAATTTCATCCCGAAACTCATTCTGGTGTCCGTTTTTGCATTTGGGTTCAAAAAAAAAAATTGGCTTCAAAAAACATTTGGGTTCCTGGGCAGCATTTTTCCTGACCGCGGAATCATGCGTTTTCTTCCCCAGGCACCAAAAAGCCTCGAGTTTTAAAAGGTGGAAGTAACACCATTTCTAGACATGGAATTTCATCCAGAAACTCATCCTGGTGTCCGTTCTTGAATTTGGGTTCAAAAAAAAAATTGGCTTCAAAAAACATTTGGGTTCCTGGGCAGCATTTTTCCTGACCGCGGAGTCATGTGTTTTCTTCCCCAGGCACCAAAAATGTTCGATTTTTTAAAAGTGGAAGCAACACCATTTTTAGACATGGAATTTCATCCTGAAACTCATCCTGGTGTCAGTTTTTGCATATAGGTTCAAAAAAAAAAAATTTGGCCTCAAAACACTTTTGGGTTCCTGGGCAGCATTTTTCCTGACCGCGGAGTCATGTGTTTTCTTCCCCAAGGACCAAAAAGGCTCAATTTTTAAAAAGTGGAAGCAACACCATTTTTAAACATGGAATTTCATCCCAAAATTCATCCTGGTGTCCGTTTTTGCATTTGTCTTCAGAAAAAAATTTGGCTTCAAAAAACATTTTGGTTCCTGGGTAGCCTTTTTCCTGACCGCAGAGTCATGTGTTTTCTTCCCCAGGCACCAAAAAGGCTTAATTTTTAAAAAGTGGAAGCAACACCATTTTTAGACATGGAATTTCATCCCGAAACTCATCCTGGTGTCAGTTTTTGCATATAGGTTCAAAAAAAAAAAATTTGGCCTCAAAACACTTTTGGGTTTCTGGGCAGCATTTTTCCTGACCGCGGAGTCATGTGTTTTCTTCCCCAAGGACCAAAAAGGCTCAATTTTTAAAAAGTTGAAGCAACACCATTTTTAGACATGGAATTTCATCCCGAAATTCATCCTGGTGTCCGTTTTTGCATTTGTCTTCAGAAAAAAATTTGGCTTCAAAAAACATTTTGGTTCCTGGGTAGCCTGTTTCCTGACCGCAGAGTCATGTGTTTTCTTCCCCAGGCACCAAAAAGGCTTAATTTTTAAAAAGTGGAAGCAACACCATTTTTAGACATGGAATTTCATCCTGAAACTCATCCTGGTGTCCGTTTTTGCATTTGGGTTCAGAAAAAAATTTGGCTTCAAAAAACATTTGGGTTCCTCGGCAGCATTTTTCCTGACCGCGGAGTCATTGGTTTTTTTCCCCAGGCACCAAAAAGGCATTTGGGTTCAAAAAAAAAAAATTGGCTTCAAAAAACATTTGGGTTCCTGGGCAGCATTTTTCCTGACCGCGGAATCATGCGTTTTCTTCCCCAGGCACCAAAAAGCCTCGAGTTTTAAAAGGTGGAAGTAACACCATTTCTAGACATGGAATTTCATCCAGAAACTCATCCTGGTGTCCGTTCTTGAATTTGGGTTCAAAAAAAAAATTGGCTTCAAAAAACATTTGGGTTCCTGGGCAGCATTTTTCCTGACCGCGGAGTCATGTGTTTTCTTCCCCAGGCACCAAAAATGTTCGATTTTTTAAAAGTGGAAGCAACACCATTTTTAGACATGGAATTTCATCCCGAAACTCATCCTGGTGTCAGTTTTTGCATATAGGTTCAAAAAAAAAATTTGGCTTCAAAAAACATTTGGGTTCCAGGGCAGCATTTTTCCTGACCGCGGAGTCATGCGTTTTCTTCCCCAGGCACCAAAACGGCTCAATTTTTAAAAAGTGGAAGCAACACCATTTTTAGACATGGAATTTCATCCCGAAACTCATCCTGGTGTCCGTTCTTGAATTTGGGTTCAAAAAAAAAATTGGCTTCAAAAAACATTTGGGTTCCTGGGCAGCATTTTTCCTGACCGTGGAGTCACGTGTTTTCTTCCCCAGGCAGCAAAAAGGTTCGATTTTTAAAAGGTGGAAGCAACACCATTTTTTGACATGGAATATCATCCTGAAATTCATCCTGGTGTCCGTTTTTGCATTGGGGTTTTAAAAAAAAATTTGGCTTCAAAAAACATTTTGGTTCCTGGGCAGAATTTTTCCTGAGTGCGGAGTCATGTGTTTTCTTCCCCAGGCACCAAAAAGGCTCAATTTTTAAAAAGGGGAAGCAACACCATTTTTAGACATGGAATTTCGTCCCGAAACTCATCCTGGTGTCCGTTTTTGCATTGGGGTTTAAAAAAAAAAATTGGCTTCAAAAAACATTTTGGTTCCTGGGCAGAATTTTTCCTGAGTGCGGAGTCATGTGTTTTCTTCCCCAGGCACCAAAAAGGCTCGATTTTTAAAAGGTGGAAGTAACACCATTTCTAGACATGGAATTTCATCCCGAAACTCATTCTGGTGTCCGTTCTTGAATTTGGGTTCAAAAAAAAAATTGGCTTCAAAAAACATTTGGGTTCCTGGGCAGCATTTTTCCTGACCGCGGAGTCACGTGTTTTCTTCCCCAGGCACCAAAAATGTTCGATTTTTAAAAGGTGGAAGCAACACCATTTTTAGACATGGAATTTCATCCCGAAATTCATCCTGGTGTCCGTTTTTGCATTTGGCTTCAGAAAAAAATTTGGCTTCAAAAAACATTTTGGTTCCTGGGTAGCCTTTTTCCTGACCGCAGAGTCATGTGTTTTCTTCCCCAGGCACCAAAAAGGCTTAATTTTTAAAAAGTGGAAGCAACACCATTTTTAGACATGGAATTTCATCCTGAAACTCATCCTGGTGTCCGTTTTTGCATTTGGGTTAAGAAAAAAATTTGGCTTCAAAAAACATTTTGGTTCCTGGGCAGCATTTTTCCTGAACGCGGAGTCATGTGTTTTCTTCCCCAGGCACCAAAAAGGCTCGATTTTTAAAAAGGGGAAGCAACACCATTTTTAGACATGGAATTTCATCCTGAAACTCATCCTGGTGTCTGTTTTTGCATTTAGGTTCAGAAAAAAATTTGGCTTCAAAAAATATTTTGGATCCTGGGCAGCCTTTTTCCTGACCTCGGAGTCATGTGTTTTCTTACCCAGGCACCAAAAAGGCTCGATTTTTAAAAAGGGGAAGCAACACCATTTTTAGACATGGAATTTCATCCCGAAACTCATCCTGGTGTCCGTTCTTGAATTTGGGTTCAAAAAAAAAATTGGCTTCAAAAAACATTTTGGTTCCTGGGCAGCATTTTTCCTGACCGCGGAGTCACGTGTTTTCTTCCCCAGGCACCAAAAAGGCTCGATTTTTAAAAGGTGGAAGCAACCCCATTTTTAGACATGGATTTTCATCCCGAAACTCATCCTGGTGTCCATTTTTGAATTTGGGTTAGAAAAAAATTTGGCTTCAAAAAACATTTTGGTTCCTGGGTAGCATTTTTCCTGACCGCGGAATCATGCATTTTCTTCCCCAGGCACCAAAAAGGCTCGATTTGTAAAAAGGGGAAGCAACACCATTTTTAGACATGGAATTTCATCCCGAAACTCATCCTGGTGTCCGTTTTTGCATTTGGGTTCAAAAAAAAAAATTTGGCTTCAAAAAACATTTGGGTTCCTGGGCAGCATTTTTCCTGACCGTGGAGTCAAGTGTTTACTTCCCCAGGCACCAAAAAGGCTCGATTTTTAAAAGGTGGAAGCAACACCATTTTTAGACATGGAATTTCATCCTGAAACTCATCCTGGTGTCTGTTTTTGCATTTGGGTTCAAAAAAAAAAATTTGGCTTCAAAAAACATTTTGGTTCCTGGGCAGCATTTTTCCTGACCCCGGAGTCATGCGTTTTCTTCCCCAGGCACCAAAAAGGCTCAATTTTTAAAAAGGGGAAGCAACACCATTTTTAGACATGGAATTTCGTCCCGAAACTCATCCTGGTGTCCGTTTTTGCATTGGGGTTTAAAAAAAAAATTGGCTTCAAAAAACATTTTGGTTCCTGGGCAGAATTTTTCCTGAGTGCGGAGTCATGTGTTTTCTTCCCCAGGCACCAAAAAGGTTCGATTTTTAAAAGGTGGAAGCAACACCATTTTTAGACATGGAATATCATCCTGAAATTCATCCTGGTGTCCGTTTTTGCATTTGGGTTCAAAAAAAAAAATTGGCTTCAAAAAACATTTGGGTTCCTGGGCAGCATTTTTCCTGACCGCGGAATCATGCGTTTTCTTCCCCAGGCACCAAAAAGCCTCGAGTTTTAAAAGGTGGAAGCAACACCATTTTTAGACATGGAATTTCATCCCGAAACTCATCCTGGTGTCCGTTTTTGCATTTGGGTTCAAAAAAAAAATTTGGCTTCAAAAAACATTTGGGTTCCAGGGCAGCATTTTTCCTGACCGCGGAGTCATGCCTTTTCTTCCCCAGGCACCAAAGCGGCTGAATTTTTAAAAAGTGGAAGCAACACCATTTTTAGACATGGAATTTCATCCCGAAACTCATCCTGGTGTCAGTTTTTGCATATAGGTTCAAAAAAAAAATTTGGCTTCAAAAAACATTTGGGTTCCTGGGCAGCATTTTTCCTGACCGCGGAGTCAAGTGTTTTCTTCCCCAGGCACCAAAAAGGCTCAATTTTTAAAAAGGGGAAGCAACACCATTTTTAGACATGGAATTTCATCCAGAAACTCATCCTGGTGTCCGTTTTTGCATATAGGTTCAAAAAAAAAATTTGGCTTCAAAAAACATTTGGGTTCCTGGGCAGCATTTTTCCTGACCGCGGAGTCAAGTGTTTTCTTCCCCAGGCACCAAAAAGGCTCAATTTTTAAAAAGGGGAAGCAACACCATTTTTAGACATGGAATTTCATCCAGAAACTCATCCTGGTGTCCGTTTTTGCATTTGGGTTCAAAAAAAAAATTTGGCTTCAAAAAGCATTTTGGTTCCTGGGCAGCATTTTTCCTGACCGCGGAGTCATGCGTTTTCTTCCCCAGGCACCAAAAAGGCTCAATTTTTAAAAAGGGGAAGCAACACCATTTTTAGACATGGAATTTTGTCCCGAAACTCATCCTGATGTCCGTTTTTGCATTGGGGTTTAAAAAAAAAAATTGGCTTCAAAAAACATTTTGGTTCCTGGGCAGAATTTTTCCTGAGTGCGGAGTCATGTGTTTTCTTCCCCAGGCACCAAAAAGGCTCGATTTTTAAAAGGTGGAAGTAACACCATTTCTAGACATGGAATTTCATCCCGAAACTCATTCTGGTGTCCGTTCTTGAATTTGGGTTCAAAAAAAAAATTGGCTTCAAAAAACATTTGGGTTCCTGGGCAGCATTTTTCCTGACCGCAGAGTCACGTGTTTTCTTCCCCAGGCAGCAAAAAGGTTCGATTTTTAAAAGGTGGAAGCAACACCATTTTTTGACATGGAATATCATCCTGAAATTCATCCTGGTGTCCGTTTTTGCATTGGGGTTTTAAAAAAAAATTTGGCTTCAAAAAACATTTTGGTTCCTGGGCAGAATTTTTCCTAAGCGCGGAGTCATGTGTTTTCTTCCCCAGGCACCAAAAAGGCTCGATTTTTAAAAGGTGGAAGTAACACCATTTCTAGACATGGAATTTCATCCCGAAACTCATCCTGGTGTCCGTTCTTGAATTTGGGTTCAAAAAAAAAATTGGCTTCAAAAAACATTTGGGTTCCTGGGCAGCATTTTTCCTGACCGCGGAGTCAAGTGTTTTCTTCCCCAGGCACCAAAAAGGCTCAATTTTTAAAAAGGGGAAGCAACACCATTTTTAGACATGGAATTTCATCCAGAAACTCATCCTGGTGTCCGTTTTTGCATTTGGGTTCAAAAAAAAAATTTGGCTTCAAAAAGCATTTTGGTTCCTGGGCAGCATTTTTCCTGACCGCGGAGTCATGCGTTTTCTTCCCCAGGCACCAAAAAGGCTCGATTTTTAAAAAGGGGAAGCAACACCATTTTTAGACATGGAATTTCGTCCCGAAACTCATCCTGATGTCCGTTTTTGCATTGGGGTTTTAAAAAAAAATTGGCTTCAAAAAACATTTTGGTTCCTGGGCAGAATTTTTCCTGAGTGCGGAGTCATGTGTTTTCTTCCCCAGGCACCAAAAAGGCTCGATTTTTAAAAGGTGGAAGTAACACCATTTCTAGACATGGAATTTCATCCCGAAACTCATCCTGGTGTCCGTTCTTGAATTTGGGTTCAAAAAAAAAATTGGCTTCAAAAAACATTTGGGTTCCTGGGCAGCATTTTTCCTGACCGCGGAGTCAAGTGTTTTCTTCCCCAGGCACCAAAAAGGCTCAATTTTTAAAAAGGGGAAGCAACACCATTTTTAGACATGGAATTTCATCCAGAAACTCATCCTGGTGTCCGTTTTTGCATTTGGGTTCAAAAAAAAAATTTGGCTTCAAAAAGCATTTTGGTTCCTGGGCAGCATTTTTCCTGACCGCGGAGTCATGCGTTTTCTTCCCCAGGCACCAAAAAGGCTCAATTTTTAAAAAGTGGAAGCAACACCATTTTTAGACATGGAATTTCGTCCCGAAACTCATCCTGATGTCCGTTTTTGCATTGGGGTTTAAAAAAAAAAATTGGCTTCAAAAAACATTTTGGTTCCTGGGCAGAATTTTTCCTGAGTGCGGAGTCATGTGTTTTCTTCCCCAGGCACCAAAAAGGCTCGATTTTTAAAAGGTGGAAGTAACACCATTTCTAGACATGGAATTTCATCCCAAAACTCATTCTGGTGTCCGTTCTTGAATTTGGGTTCAAAAAAAAAATTGGCTTCAAAAAACATTTGGGTTCCTGGGCAGCATTTTTCCTGACCGCGGAGTCACGTGTTTTCTTCCCCAGGCACCAAAAATGTTCGATTTTTAAAAGGTGGAAGCAACACCATTTTTAGACATGGAATTTCATCCCGAAATTCATCCTGGTGTCCGTTTTTGCATTTGGCTTCAGAAAAAAATTTGGCTTCAAAAAACATTTTGGTTCCTGGGTAGCCTTTTTCCTGACCGCAGAGTCATGTGTTTTCTTCCCCAGGCACCAAAAAGGCTTAATTTTTAAAAAGTGGAAGCAACACCATTTTTAGACATGGAATTTCATCCTGAAACTCATCCTGGTGTCCGTTTTTGCATTTGGGTTCAGAAAAAAATTTGGCTTCAAAAAACATTTGGGTTCCTCGGCAGCATTTTTCCTGAACGCGGAGTCATGTGTTTTCCTCCCCAGGCACCAAAAATCTCGATTTTTAAAAAGGGGAAGCAACACCATTTTCAGACATGGAATTTCATCCTGAAACTCATCCTGGTGTCTGTTTTTGCATTTGGGTTTAGAAAAAAATTTGGCTTCAAAAAATATTTTGGTTCCTGGGCAGCATTTTTCCTGACCGCGGAATCATGCGTTTTCTTCCCCAGGCACCAAAAAGGCTCAATTTTTAAAAAGGGGAAGCAACACCATTTTTAGACATGGAATTTCATCCCGAAACTCATCCTGGTGTCAGTTTTTGCATATAGGTTCAAAAAAAAAATTTGGCTTCAAAAAACTTTTGGGTTCCAGGGCAGCATTTTTCCTGACCGCGGAGTCATGCGTTTTCTTCCCCAGGCACCAAAACGGCTCGATTTTTAAAAAGTGGAAGCAACACCATTTTTAGACATGGAATTTCATCATGAAACTCATCCTGGTGTCCGTTTTTGCATTTGGGTTCAAAAAAAAAATTTGGCTTCAAAAAACATTTTGGTTCCTGGGCAGCATTTTTCCTGACCGCGGAGTCATGCGTTTTCTTCTCCAGGCACCAAAAAGGCTCAATTTTTAAAAAGGGGAAGCAACACCATTTTTAGACATGGAATTTCGTCCCGAAACTCATCCTGGTGTCTGTTTTTGCATTGGGGTTTAAAAAAAAAAAATTGGCTTCAAAAAACATTTTGGTTCCTGGGCAGAATTCTTCCTGAGAGCGGAGTCATGTGTTTTCTTCCCCAGGCACCAAAAAGGCTCGATTTTTAAAAGGTGGAAGCAACACCATTTTTAGACATGGAATTTCATCCCGAAATTCATCCTGGTGTCCGTTTTTGCATTTGGCTTCAGAAAAAAATTTGGCTTCAAAAAACATTTTGGTTCCTGGGTAGCCTTTTTCCTGACCGCAGAGTCATGTGTTTTCTTCCCCAGGCACCAAAAAGGCTTAATTTTTAAAAAGTGGAAGCAACACCATTTTTAGACATGGAATTTCATCCTGAAACTCATCCTCGTGTCCGTTTTTGCATTTGGGTTCAGAAAAAAATTTGGCTTCAAAAAACATTTGGGTTCCTCGGCAGCATTTTTCCTGAACGCGGAGTCATGTGTTTTCCTCCCCAGGCACCAAAAAGGCTCGATTTTTAAAAAGGGGAAGCAACACCATTTTTAGACATGGAATTTCATCCTGAAACTCATCCTGGTGTCTGTTTTTGCATTTGGGTTCAGAAAAAAATTTGGCTTCAAAAAATATTTTGGTTCCTGGGCAGCATTTTTCCTGACCGCGGAATCATGCGTTTTCTTCCCCAGGCACCAAAAAGGCTCAATTTTTAAAAAGGGGAAGCAACACCATTTTTAGACATGGAATTTCATCCCGAAACTCATCCTGGTGTCAGTTTTTGCATATAGGTTCAAAAAAAAAATTTGGCTTCAAAAAACTTTTGGGTTCCAGGGCAGCATTTTTCCTGACCGCGGAGTCATGCGTTTTCTTCCACAGGCACCAAAATGGCTCGATTTTTAAAAAGTGGAAGCAACACCATTTTTAGACATGGAATTTCATCATGAAACTCATCCTGGTGTCCGTTTTTGCATTTGGGTTCAAAAAAAAAATTTGGCTTCAAAAAACATTTTGGTTCCTGGGCAGCATTTTTCCTGACCGCGGAGTCATGCGTTTTCTTCCCCAGGCACCAAAAAGGCTCAATTTTTAAAAAGGGGAAGCAACACCATTTTTAGACATGGAATTTCGTCCCGAAACTCATCCTGGTGTCTGTTTTTGCATTGGGGTTTAAAAAAAAAATTGGCTTCAAAAAACATTTTGGTTCCTGGGCAGAATTTTTCCTGAGTGCGGAGTCATGTGTTTTCTTCCCCAGGCACCAAAAAGGCTCGATTTTTAAAAGGTGGAAGTAAAACCATTTCTAGACATGGAATTTCATCCCGAAACTCATCCTGGTGTCCGTTTTTGCATTTGGCTTCAGAAAAAAAATTGGCTTCAAAAAACATTTGGGTTCCTGGGCAGCATTTTTCCTGACCGCGGAGTCATGTGTTTTCTTACCCAGGCACCAAAAAGGCTCGATTTTTAAAAAGGGGAAGCAACACCATTTTTAGACATGGAATTTCATCCCGAAACTCATCCTGGTGTCCGTTCTTGAATTTGGGTTCAAAAAAAAAATTGGCTTCAAAAAACATTTTGGTTCCTGGGCAGCATTTTTCCTGACCGCGGAGTCACGTGTTTTCTTCCCCAGGCACCAAAAAGGCTCGATTTTTAAAAGGTGGAAGCAACCCCATTTTTAGACATGGATTTTCATCCCGAAACTCATCCTGGTGTCCATTTTTGAATTTGGGTTAGAAAAAAATTTGGCTTCAAAAAACATTTTGGTTCCTGGGTAGCATTTTTCCTGACTTGGAATCATGCATTTTCTTCCCCAGGCACCAAAAAGGCTCGATTTGTAAAAAGGGGAAGCAACACCATTTTTAGACATGGAATTTCATCCCGAAACTCATCCTGGTGTCCGTTTTTGCATTTGGGTTCAAAAAAAAAAATTTGGCTTCAAAAAACATTTTGGTTCCTGGGCAGCATTTTTCCTTACCGCGGAGTCACGCGTTTTCTTCCCCAGGCACCAAAAAGGCTCGATTTTTAAAAGGTGGAAGCAACACCATTTTTAGACATGGAATTTCATCCCGAAACTCATCCTGGTGTCCGTTTTTGCGTTTGGGTTTAAAAAAAAAATTTGGCTTCAAAAAACATTTGGGTTCCTGGGCAGCATTTTTCCTGACCGCGGAGTCAAGTGTTTTCTTCCCCAGGCACCAAAAAGGCTCGATTTTTAAAAGGTGGAAGCAACACCATTTTTAGACATGGAATTTCATCCTGAAACTCATCCTGGTGTCTGTTTTTGCATTTGGGTTCAAAAAAAAAAATTTGGCTTCAAAAAACATTTTGGTTCCTGGGCAGCATTTTTCCTGACCCCGGAGTCATGCGTTTTCTTCCCCAGGCACCAAAAAGGCTCAATTTTTAAAAAGGGGAAGCAACACCATTTTTAGACATGGAATTTCGTCCCGAAACTCATCCTGGTGTCCGTTTTCGCATTGGGGTTTAAAAAAAAAATTGGCTTCAAAAAACATTTTGTTTCCTGGGCAGAATTTTTCCTGAGTGCGGAGTCATGTGTTTTCTTCCCCAGGCACCAAAAAGGCTCGATTTTTAAAAGGTGGAAGTAAAACCATTTCTAGACATGGAATTTCATCCCGAAAGTCATCCTGGTGTCCGTTCTTGAATTTGGGTTCAAAAAAAAAATTGGCTTCAAAAAACATTTGGGTTCCTGGGCAGCATTTTTCCTGACCGCGGAGTCAAGTGTTTTCTTCCCCAGGCACCAAAAAGGCTCAATTTTTAAAAAGGGGAAGCAACACCATTTTTAGACATGGAATTTCATCCTGAAACTCATCCCGGTGTCTGTTTTTGCATTTGGGTTCAGAAAAAAATTTGGCTTCAAAAAACATTTGGGTTCCTGGGCAGCATTTTTCCTGAACGCGGAGTCATGTGTTTTCCTCCCCAGGCACCAAAAAGGCTCGATTTTTAAAAAGGGGAAGCAACACCATATTTAGACATGGAATTTCATCCTGAAACTCATCCCGGTGTCTGTTTTTGCATTTGGGTTCAGAAAAAAATTTGGCTTCAAAAAATATTTTGGATCCTGGGCAGCATTTTTCCTTACCGCGGAGTCATGTGTTTTCTTACCCAGGCACCAAAAAGGCTCGATTTTTAAAAAGGGGAAGCAACACCATTTTTTGACATGGAATTTCATCCCGAAATTCATCCTGGTGTCCATTTTTGAATTTGGGTTAGAAAAAAATTTGGCTTCAAAAAACATTTTGGTTCCTGGGTAGCATTTTTCCTGACCGCGGAATCATGCGTTTTCTTCCCCAGGCACCAAAAAGGCTCGATTTTTAAAAAGGGGAAGCAACACCATTTTTAGACATGGAATTTCATCCCGAAACTCATCCTGGTGTCCGTTTTTGCATTTGGGTTCAAAAAAAAAATTTGGCTTCAAAAAACATTTTGGTTCCTGGGCAGCATTTTTCCTTACGGCGCAGTCACGTGTTTTCTTCCCCAGGCACCAAAAAGGCTCGATTTTTAAAAGGTGGAAGCAACACCATTTTTAGACATGGAATTTCATCCCGAAACTCATCCTGGTGTCCGTTTTTGCGTTTGGGTTTAAAAAAAAATTTGGCTTCAAAAAACATTTGGGTTCCTGGGCAGCATGTTTCCTGACCGCGGAGTCAAGTGTTTTCTTCCCTAGGCACCAAAAAGGCTCGATTTTTAAAAGGTGGAAGCAACACCATTTCTAGACATGGAATTTCATCCCGAAACTCATCCTGGTGTCCGTTCTTGAATTTGGGTTCAAAAAAAAAATTGGCTTCAAAAAACATTTTGGTTCCTGGGCAGCATTTTTCCTGACCGCGGAGTCACGTGTTTTCTTCCCCAGGCACCAAAAAGGCTCGATTTTTAAAAGGTGGAAGCAACCCCATTTTTAGACATGGATTTTCATCCCGAAACTCATCCTGGTGTCCATTTTTGAATTTGGGTTAGAAAAAAATTTGGCTTCAAAAAACATTTTGGTTCCTGGGTAGCATTTTTCCTGACTTGGAATCATGCATTTTCTTCCCCAGGCACCAAAAAGGCTCGATTTGTAAAAAGGGGAAGCAACACCATTTTTAGACATGGAATTTCATCCCGAAACTCATCCTGGTGTCCGTTTTTGCATTTGGGTTCAAAAAAAAAAATTTGGCTTCAAAAAACATTTTGGTTCCTGGGCAGCATTTTTCCTTACCGCGGAGTCACGCGTTTTCTTCCCCAGGCACCAAAAAGGCTCGATTTTTAAAAGGTGGAAGCAACACCATTTTTAGACATGGAATTTCATCCCGAAACTCATCCTGGTGTCCGTTTTTGCGTTTGGGTTTAAAAAAAAAATTTGGCTTCAAAAAACATTTGGGTTCCTGGGCAGCATTTTTCCTGACCGCGGAGTCAAGTGTTTTCTTCCCCAGGCACCAAAAAGGCTCGATTTTTAAAAGGTGGAAGCAACACCATTTTTAGACATGGAATTTCATCCTGAAACTCATCCTGGTGTCTGTTTTTGCATTTGGGTTCAAAAAAAAAAATTTGGCTTCAAAAAACATTTTGGTTCCTGGGCAGCATTTTTCCTGACCCCGGAGTCATGCGTTTTCTTCCCCAGGCACCAAAAAGGCTCAATTTTTAAAAAGGGGAAGCAACACCATTTTTAGACATGGAATTTCGTCCCGAAACTCATCCTGGTGTCCGTTTTCGCATTGGGGTTTAAAAAAAAAATTGGCTTCAAAAAACATTTTGTTTCCTGGGCAGAATTTTTCCTGAGTGCGGAGTCATGTGTTTTCTTCCCCAGGCACCAAAAAGGCTCGATTTTTAAAAGGTGGAAGTAAAACCATTTCTAGACATGGAATTTCATCCCGAAAGTCATCCTGGTGTCCGTTCTTGAATTTGGGTTCAAAAAAAAAATTGGCTTCAAAAAACATTTGGGTTCCTGGGCAGAATTTTTCCTGATCGCGGAGTCACGTGTTTTCTTCCCCAGGCACCAAAAAGGTTCGATTTTTAAAAGGTGGAAGCAACACCATTTTTAGACATGGAATTTCATCCTGAAACTCATCCTGGTGTCCGTTTTTGCATTTGGGTTCAGAAAAAAATTTGGCTTCAAAAAACATTTGGGTTCCTGGGCAGCATTTTTCCTGAACGCGGAGTCATGTGTTTTCCTCCCCAGGCACCAAAAAGGCTCGATTTTTAAAAAGGGGAAGCAACACCATATTTAGACATGGAATTTCATCCTGAAACTCATCCCGGTGTCTGTTTTTGCATTTGGGTTCAGAAAAAAATTTGGCTTCAAAAAATATTTTGGATCCTGGGCAGCATTTTTCCTTACCGCGGAGTCATGTGTTTTCTTACCCAGGCACCAAAAAGGCTCGATTTTTAAAAAGGGGAAGCAACACCATTTTTTGACATGGAATTTCATCCCGAAATTCATCCTGGTGTCCATTTTTGAATTTGGGTTAGAAAAAAATTTGGCTTCAAAAAACATTTTGGTTCCTGGGTAGCATTTTTCCTGACCGCGGAATCATGCGTTTTCTTCCCCAGGCACCAAAAAGGCTCGATTTTTAAAAAGGGGAAGCAACACCATTTTTAGACATGGAATTTCATCCCGAAACTCATCCTGGTGTCCGTTTTTGCATTTGGGTTCAAAAAAAAAATTTGGCTTCAAAAAACATTTTGGTTCCTGGGCAGCATTTTTCCTTACGGCGCAGTCACGTGTTTTCTTCCCCAGGCACCAAAAAGGCTCGATTTTTAAAAGGTGGAAGCAACACCATTTTTAGACATGGAATTTCATCCCGAAACTCATCCTGGTGTCCGTTTTTGCGTTTGGGTTTAAAAAAAAATTTGGCTTCAAAAAACATTTGGGTTCCTGGGCAGCATGTTTCCTGACCGCGGAGTCAAGTGTTTTCTTCCCTAGGCACCAAAAAGGCTCGATTTTTAAAAGGTGGAAGCAACACCATTTCTAGACATGGAATTTCATCCCGAAACTCATCCTGGTGTCCGTTTTTGCATTTGGGTTCAGAAAAAAATTTGGCTTCAAAAAATATTTGGGTTCCTGGGCAGCATTTTTCCTGACCGCAGAGTCATGCGTTTTCTTCCCCAGGCACCAAAAAGGCTCAATTTTTAGAAAGGGGAAGCAACACCATTTTTAGACTTGGAATTTCATCCCGAAACTCATCCTGGTGTCCGTTTTTGCATTTGGGTTCAAAAAAAAAATTTGGCTTCAAAAAGCATTTTGGTTCCTGGGCAGCATTTTTCCTGACCGCGGAATCATGCGTTTTCTTCCCCATGCACCAAAAAGGCTCGATTTTTAAAAAGGGGAAGCAACACCATTTTTAGACATGGAATTTCATCCCGAAGCTCATCCTGGTGTCCGTTTTTGCATTTGGGTTCAGAAAAAAATTTGGCTTCAAAAAATATTTGGGTTCCTGGGCAGCATTTTTCCTGAGTCATGTGTTTTCTTCCCCAGGCACCAAAAAGGCTCAATTTTTAAAAAGGGGAAGCAACACCATTTCTGGACATGGAATTTCATTCCGAAACTCATCCTGGTGTCCGTTCTTGAATTTGGGTTCAAAAAAATAAATTGGCTTCAAAACACATTTGGGTTCCTGGGCAGCATTTTTCCTGACCGCGGAGTCATGTGTTTTCTTCCCCAGGCACCAAAAAGGCTCGATTTGTAAAAAGGGGAAGCAACACCATTTTTAGACATGGAATTTCATCCTGAAACTCATCCCGGTGTCTGTTTTTGCATTTGGGTTCAGAAAAAAATTTGGCTTCAAAAAATATTTGGGTTCCTGGGCAGCATTTTTCCTGACCGCGGAGTCATGTGTTTTCTTACCCAGGCACCAAAAAGGCTCGATTTTTAAAAAGGGGAAGCAACACCATTTTTAGACATGGAATTTCATCCCGAAACTCATCCTGGTGTCCCTTCTTGAATTTGGGTTCAAAAAAAAAAATTGGCTTCAAAAACCATTTGGGTTCCTGGGCAGCATTTTTCCTGACCGCGGAGTCACGTGTTTTGTTCCCCAGGCACCAAAAAGGTTCGATTTTTAAAAAGGGGAAGCAACACCATTTTTCGACATGGAATTTCATCCCGAAGCTCATCCTGGTGTCCGTTTTTGCATTTGGGTTCAGAAAAAAATTTGGCATCAAAAAATATTTGGGTTCCTGGGCAGCATTTTTCCTGACCGTGGAGTCACGCGTTTTCTTCCCCAGGCACCAAAAAGGCCTGATTTTTAAAAGGTGGAAGCAACACCATTTTTAGACATGGAATTTCATCCCAAAACTCATCCTGGTGTCCGTTTTTGCGTTTGGGTTTAAAAAAAAAATTTGGCTTCAAAAAACATTTGGGTTCCTGGGCAGCATTTTTCCTGACCGCGGAGTCAAGTGTTTTCTTCCCCAGGCACCAAAAAGGCTCGATTTTTAAAAGGTGGAAGCAACACCATTTCTAGACATGGAATTTCATCCCGAAACTCATCCTGGTGTCCGTTTTTGCATTTGGGTTCAGAAAAAAATTTGGCTTCAAAAAATATTTGGGTTCCTGGGCAGCATTTTTCCTGACCGCAGAGTCATGCGTTTTCTTCCCCAGGCACCAAAAAGGCTCAATTTTTAGAAAGGGGAAGCAACACCATTTTTAGACATGGAATTTCATCCCGAAACTCATCCTGGTGTCCGTTTTTGCATTTGGGTTCAAAAAAAAAGTTTGGCTTCAAAAAGCATTTTGGTTCCTGGGCAGCATTTTTCCTGACCGCAGAGTCAAGTGTTTTCTTCCCCAGGCACCAAAAAGGCTCGATTTTTAAAAAGGGGAAGCAACACCATTTTTAGACATGGAATTTCATCCCGAAGCTCATCCTGGTGTCCGTTTTTGCATTTGGGATCAGAAAAAAATTTGGCTTCAAAAAATATTTGGGTTCCTGGGCAGCATTTTTCCTGACCGCGGAATCATGCATTTTCTTCCCAAGGCACCAAAAAGGCTCGATTTGTAAAAAGGGGAAGCAACACCATTTTTAGACATGGAATTTCATCCCGAAACTCATCCTGGTGTCCGTTTTTGCATTTGGGTTCAAAAAAAAAAATTTGGCTTCAAAAAACATTTTGGTTCCTGGGCAGCATTTTTCCTTACCGCGGAGTCACGCGTTTTCTTCCCCAGGCACCAAAAAGGCTCGATTTTTAAAAGGTGGAAGCAACACCATTTTTAGACATGGAATTTCATCCCGAAACTCATCCTGGTGTCCGTTTTTGCGTTTGGGTTTAAAAAAAAAATTTGGCTTCAAAAAACATTTTGGTTCCTGGGCAGCATTTTTCCTGACCCCGGAGTCATGCGTTTTCTTCCCCAGGCACCAAAAAGGCTCAATTTTTAAAAAGGGGAAGCAACACCATTTTTAGACATGGAATTTCGTCCCGAAACTCATCCTGGTGTCCGTTTTTGCATTGGGGTTTAAAAAAAAAATTGGCTTCAAAAAACATTTTGTTTCCTGGGCAGAATTTTTCCTGAGTGCGGAGTCATGTGTTTTCTTCCCCAGGCACCAAAAAGGCTCGATTTTTAAAAGGTGGAAGTAAAACCATTTCTAGACATGGAATTTCATCCCGAAACTCATCCTGGTGTCCGTTCTTGAATTTGGGTTCAAAAAAAAAATTGGCTTCAAAAAACATTTGGGTTCCTGGGCAGCATTTTTCCTGATCGCGGAGTCACATGTTTTCTTCCCCAGGCACCAAAAAGGTTCGATTTTTAAAAGGTGGAAGCAACACCATTTTTAGACATGGAATTTCATCCCGAATTTCATCTTGGTGTCCGTTTTTGCATTTGGCTTCAGAAAAAAATTTGGCTTCAAAAAACATTTGGGTTCCTGGGCAGCATTTTTCCTGAACGCGGAGTCATGTGTTTTCCTCCCCAGGCACCAAAAAGGCTCGATTTTTAAAAAGGGGAAGCAACACCATATTTAGACATGGAATTTCATCCTGAAAATCATCCTGGTGTCTGTTTTTGCATTTGGGTTCAGAAAAAAATTTGGCTTCAAAAAATATTTTGGATCCTGGGCAGCATTTTTCCTTACCGCGGAGTCATGTGTTTTGTTACCCAGGCACCAAAAAGGCTCGATTTTTAAAAAGGGGAAGCAACACCATTTTTAGACATGGAATTTCATCCCGAAATTCATCCTGGTGTCCATTTTTGAATTTGGGTTAGAAAAAAATTTGGCTTCAAAAAACATTTTGGTTCCTGGGTAGCATTTTTCCTGACCGCGGAGTCATGCGTTTTCTTCCCCAGGCACCAAAAAGGCTCGATTTTTAAAAAGGGGAAGCAACACCATTTTTAGACATGGAATTTCATCCCGAAACTCATCCTGGTGTCCGTTTTTGCATTTGGGTTCAAAAAAAAAAAATTTGGCTTCAAAAAACATTTTGGTTCCTGGGCAGCATTTTTCCTTACGGCGCAGTCACGCGTTTTCTTCCTCAGGCACCAAAAAGGCTCGATTTTTAAAAGGTGGAAGCAACACCATTTTTAGACATGGAATTTTATCCCAAAACTCATCCTGGTGTCCGTTTTTGCGTTTGGGTTTAAAAAAAAATTTGGCTTCAAAAAACATTTGGGTTCCTGGGCAGCATTTTTCCTGACCGCGGAGTCAAGTGTTTTCTTCCCTAGGCACCAAAAAGGCTCGATTTTTAAAAGGTGGAAGCAACACCATTTCTAGACATGGAATTTCATCCCGAAACTCATCCTGGTGTCCGTTTTTGCATTTGGGTTCAGAAAAAAATTTGGCTTCAAAAAATATTTGGGTTCCTGGGCAGCATTTTTCCTGACCGCAGAGTCATGCGTTTTCTTCCCCAGGCACCAAAAAGGCTCAATTTTTAGAAAGGGGAAGCAACACCATTTTTAGACTTGGAATTTCATCCCGAAACTCATCCTGGTGTCCGTTTTTGCATTTGGGTTCAAAAAAAAAATTTGGCTTCAAAAAGCATTTTGGTTCCTGGGCAGCATTTTTCCTGACCGCGGAATCATGCGTTTTCTTCCCCATGCACCAAAAAGGCTCGATTTTTAAAAAGGGGAAGCAACACCATTTTTAGACATGGAATTTCATCCCGAAGCTCATCCTGGTGTCCGTTTTTGCATTTGGGTTCAGAAAAAAATTTGGCTTCAAAAAATATTTGGGTTCCTGGGCAGCATTTTTCATGAGTCATGTGTTTTCTTCCCCAGGCACCAAAAAGGCTCAATTTTTAAAAAGGGGAAGCAACACCATTTCTGGACATGGAATTTCATTCCGAAACTCATCCTGGTGTCCGTTCTTGAATTTGGGTTCAAAAAAATAAATTGGCTTCAAAACACATTTGGGTTCCTGGGCAGCATTTTTCCTGACCGCAGAGTCATGCGTTTTCTTCCCCAGGCACCAAAAAGGCTCAATTTTTAGAAAGGGGAAGCAACACCATTTTTAGACATGGAATTTCATCCCGAAACTCATCCTGGTGTCCGTTTTTGCATTTGGGTTCAAAAAAAAAATTTGGCTTCAAAAAGCATTTTGGTTCCTGGGCAGCATTTTTCCTGACCGCGGAGTCAAGTGTTTTCTTCCCCAGGCACCAAAAAGGCTCGATTTTTAAAAAGGGGAAGCAACACCATTTTTAGACATGGAATTTCATCCCGAAGCTCATCCTGGTGTCCGTTTTTGCATTTGGGATCAGAAAAAAATTTGGCTTCAAAAAATATTTGGGTTCCTGGGCAGCATTTTTCCTGACCGCGGAATCATGCATTTTCTTCCCCAGGCACCAAAAAGGCTCGATTTGTAAAAAGGGGAAGCAACACAATTTTTAGACATGGAATTTCATCCCGAAACTCATCCTGGTGTCCGTTTTTGCATTTGGGTTCAAAAAAAAAAATTTGGCTTCAAAAAACATTTTGGTTCCTGGGCAGAATTTTTCCTTACCGCGGAGTCACGCGTTTTCTTCCCCAGGCACCAAAAAGGCTCGATTTTTAAAAGGTGGAAGCAACACCATTTTTAGACATGGAATTTCATCCTGAAACTCATCCTGGTGTCTGTTTTTGCATTTGGGTTCAAAAAAAAAATTTGGCTTCAAAAAACATTTTGGTTCCTGGGCAGCATTTTTCCTGACCCCGGAGTCATGCGTTTTCTTCCCCAGGCACCAAAAAGGCTCAATTTTTAAAAAGGGGAAGCAACACCATTTTTAGACATGGAATTTCGTCCCGAAACTCATCCTGGTGTCCGTTTTTGCATTGGGGTTTAAAAAAAAAATTGGCTTCAAAAAACATTTTGTTTCCTGGGCAGAATTTTTCCTGAGTGCGGAGTCATGTGTTTTCTTCCCCAGGCACCAAAAAGGCTCGATTTTTAAAAGGTGGAAGTAAAACCATTTCTAGACATGGAATTTCATCCCGAAACTCATCCTGGTGTCCGTTCTTGAATTTGGGTTCAAAAAAAAAATTGGCTTCAAAAAACATTTGGGTTCCTGGGCAGCATTTTTCCTGATCGCGGAGTCACGTGTTTTCCTCCCCAGGCACCAAAAAGGCTCGATTTTTAAAAGGTGGAAGCAACACCATTTCTAGACATGGAATTTCATCCCGAAACTCATCCTGGTGTCCGTTCTTGAATTTGGGTTCAAAAAAATAAATTGGCTTCAAAACACATTTGGGTTCCTGGGCAGCATTTTTCCTGACCGCAGAGTCATGCGTTTTCTTCCCCAGGCACCAAAAAGGCTCAATTTTTAGAAAGGGGAAGCAACACCATTTTTAGACATGGAATTTCATCCCGAAACTCATCCTGGTGTCCGTTTTTGCATTTGGGTTCAAAAAAAAAATTTGGCTTCAAAAAGCATTTTGGTTCCTGGGCAGCATTTTTCCTGACCGCGGAGTCAAGTGTTTTCTTCCCCAGGCACCAAAAAGGCTCGATTTTTAAAAAGGGGAAGCAACACCATTTTTAGACATGGAATTTCATCCCGAAGCTCATCCTGGTGTCCGTTTTTGCATTTGGGATCAGAAAAAAATTTGGCTTCAAAAAATATTTGGGTTCCTGGGCAGCATTTTTCCTGACCGCGGAATCATGCATTTTCTTCCCCAGGCACCAAAAAGGCTCGATTTGTAAAAAGGGGAAGCAACACAATTTTTAGACATGGAATTTCATCCCGAAACTCATCCTGGTGTCCGTTTTTGCATTTGGGTTCAAAAAAAAAAATTTGGCTTCAAAAAACATTTTGGTTCCTGGGCAGCATTTTTCCTTACCGCGGAGTCACGCGTTTTCTTCC
Organism: Pituophis catenifer annectens; assembly: GCF_029215685.1. Classification (NCBI taxonomy): domain Eukaryota; kingdom Metazoa; phylum Chordata; class Lepidosauria; order Squamata; family Colubridae; genus Pituophis; species Pituophis catenifer. The sequence goes on along the minus strand of NW_027256893.1, from coordinate 11,830,038 downwards.
CCAGGCACCAAAAAGGCTCGATTTTTAAAAGGTGGAAGCAACACCATTTTTAGACATGGAATTTCATCCTGAAACTCATCCTGGTGTCTGTTTTTGCATTTGGGTTCAAAAAAAAAATTTGGCTTCAAAAAACATTTTGGTTCCTGGGCAGCATTTTTCCTGACCCCGGAGTCATGCGTTTTCTTCCCCAGGCACCAAAAAGGCTCAATTTTTAAAAAGGGGAAGCAACACCATTTTTAGACATGGAATTTCGTCCCGAAACTCATCCTGGTGTCCGTTTTTGCATTGGGGTTTAAAAAAAAAATTGGCTTCAAAAAACATTTTGTTTCCTGGGCAGAATTTTTCCTGAGTGCGGAGTCATGTGTTTTCTTCCCCAGGCACCAAAAAGGCTCGATTTTTAAAAGGTGGAAGTAAAACCATTTCTAGACATGGAATTTCATCCCGAAACTCATCCTGGTGTCCGTTCTTGAATTTGGGTTCAAAAAAAAAATTGGCTTCAAAAAACATTTGGGTTCCTGGGCAGCATTTTTCCTGATCGCGGAGTCACGTGTTTTCCTCCCCAGGCACCAAAAAGGCTCGATTTTTAAAAGGTGGAAGCAACACCATTTCTAGACATGGAATTTCATCCCGAAACTCATCCTGGTGTCCGTTTTTGCATTTGGGTTCAGAAAAAAATTTGGCTTCAAAAAATATTTGGGTTCCTGGGCAGCATTTTTCCTGACCGCGGAATCATGCGTTTTCTTCCCCATGCACCAAAAAGGCTCGATTTTTAAAAAGGGGAAGCAACACCATTTTTAGACATGGAATTTCATCCCGAAGCTCATCCTGGTGTCCGTTTTTGCATTTGGGTTCAGAAAAAAATTTGGCTTCAAAAAATATTTGGGTTCCTGGGCAGCATTTTTCCTGAGTCATGTGTTTTCTTCCCCAGGCACCAAAAAGGCTCAATTTTTAAAAAGGGGAAGCAACACCATTTCTGGACATGGAATTTCATTCCGAAACTCATCCTGGTGTCCGTTCTTGAATTTGGGTTCAAAAAAATAAATTGGCTTCAAAACACATTTGGGTTCCTGGGCAGCATTTTTCCTGACCGCGGAGTCATGTGTTTTCTTCCCCAGGCACCAAAAAGGCTCAATTTTTAGAAAGGGGAAGCAACACCATTTTTAGACTTGGAATTTCATCCCGAAACTCATCCTGGTGTCCGTTCTTGAATTTGGGTTCAAAAAAATAAATTGGCTTCAAAACCCATTTGGGTTCCTGGGCAGCATTTTTCCTGAACGCGGAGTCATGTGTTTTCTTCCCCAGGCACCAAAAAGGCTCGATTTGTAAAAAGGGGAAGCAACACCATTTTTAGACATGGAATTTCATCCTGAAACTCATCCTGGTGTCTGTTTTTGCATTTGGGTTCAGAAAAAAATTTGGCTTCAAAAAATATTTGGGTTCCTGGGCAGCATTTTTCCTGACCGCGGAGTCATGTGTTTTCTTACCCAGGCACCAAAAAGGCTCGATTTTTAAAAAGGGGAAGCAACACCATTTTTAGACATGGAATTTCATCCCGAAACTCATCCTGGTGTCCCTTCTTGAATTTGGGTTCAAAAAAAAAATTGGCTTCAAAAACCATTTGGGTTCCTGGGCAGCATTTTTCCTGACCGCGGAGTCACGTGTTTTCTTCCCCAGGCACCAAAAAGGTTCGATTTTTAAAAAGGGGAAGCAACACCATTTTTCGACATGGAATTTCATCCCGAAGCTCATCCTGGTGTCCGTTTTTGCATTTGGGTTCAGAAAAAAATTTGGCATCAAAAAATATTTGGGTTCCTGGGCAGCATTTTTCCTGACCGTGGAGTCACGCGTTTTCTTCCCCAGGCACCAAAAAGGCCTGATTTTTAAAAGGTGGAAGCAACACCATTTTTAGACATGGAATTTCATCCCAAAACTCATCCTGGTGTCCGTTTTTGCGTTTGGGTTTAAAAAAAAATTTGGCTTCAAAAAACATTTGGGTTCCTGGGCAGCATTTTTCCTGACCGCGGAGTCAAGTGTTTTCTTCCCCAGGCACCAAAAAGGCTCGATTTTTAAAAGGTGGAAGCAACACCATTTCTAGACATGGAATTTCATCCCAAAACTCATCCTGGTGTCCGTTTTTGCATTTGGGTTCAGAAAAAAATTTGGCTTCAAAAAATATTTGGGTTCCTGGGCAGCATTTTTCCTGACCGCAGAGTCATGCGTTTTCTTCCCCAGGCACCAAAAAGGCTCAATTTTTAGAAAGGGGAAGCAACACCATTTTTAGACATGGAATTTCATCCCGAAACTCATCCTGGTGTCCGTTTTTGCATTTGGGATCAGAAAAAAATTTGGCTTCAAAAAATATTTGGGTTCCTGGGCAGCATTTTTCCTGACCGTGGAGTCATGTGTTTTCTTCCCCAGGCACCAAAAAGGCTCAATTTTTAAAAAGGGGAAGCAACACCATTTTTAGACATGGAATTTCATCCCGAAACTCATCCTGGTGTCCGTTTTTGCATTGGGGTTTAAAAAAAAAATTGGCTTCAAAAAACATTTTGGTTCCTGGGCAGAATTTTTCCTGATCGCGGAGTCATGTGTTTTCTTCCCCAGGCACCAAAAAGGCTTGATTTTTAAAAGGTGGAAGCAACACCATTTCTGGACATGGAATTTCATTCCGAAACTCATCCTGGTGTCCGTTCTTGAATTTGGGTTCAAAAAAATAAATTGGCTTCAAAACACATTTGGGTTCCTGGGCAGCATTTTTCCTGACCGCGGAGTCATGTGTTTTCTTCCCCAGGCACCAAAAAGGCTCGATTTGTAAAAAGGGGAAGCAACACCATTTTTAGACATGGAATTTCATCCTGAAACTCATCCTGGTGTCTGTTTTTGCATTTGGGTTCAGAAAAAAATTTGGCTTCAAAAAATATTTTGGTTCCTGGGCAGCATTTTTCCTGACCGCGGAGTCATGTGTTTTCTTACCCAGGCACCAAAAAGGCTCGATTTTTAAAAAGGGGAAGCAACACCATTTTTAGACATGGAATTTCATCCCGAAACTCATCCTGGTGTCCGTTCTTGAATTTGGGTTCAAAAAAAAAAAATTGGCTTCAAAAAACATTTGGGTTCCTGGGCAGCATTTTTCCTGACCGCGGAGTCACGTGTTTTCTTCCCCAGGCACCAAAAAGGTTCGATTTTTAAAAGGTGGAAGCAACACCATTTCTAGACATGGAATTTCATCCCGAAACTCATCCTGGTGTCCGTTTTTGCATTTGGGTTCAGAAAAAAATTTGGCTTCAAAAAATATTTGGGTTCCTGGGCAGCATTTTTCCTGACCGCAGAGTCATGCGTTTTCTTCCCCAGGCACCAAAAAGGCTCAATTTTTAGAAAGGGGAAGCAACACCATTTTTAGATATGGAATTTCATCCCGAAACTCATCCTGGTGTCCGTTTTTGCATTGGGGTTTAAAAAAAAAAATTTGGCTTCAAAAAATATTTTGGTTCCTGGGCAGCATTTTTCCTTACCGCGGAGTCACGCGTTTTCTTCCCCAGGCACCAAAACGGCTGAATTTTTAAAAAGTGGAAGCAACACCATTTTTAGACATGGAATTTCATCCCGAAACTCATCCTGGTGTCAGTTTTTGCATATAGGTTCAAAAAAAAAATTTGGCTTCAAAAAACTTTTGGGTTTCTGGGCAGCATTTTTCCTGAACGCGGAGTCATGCGTTTTCTTCCCCAGGCACCAAAACGGCTCAATTTTTAAAAAGTGGAAGCAACACCATTTTTAGACATGGAATTTCATCCCGAAACTCATCCTGGTGTCTGTTTTTGCATTTGGGTTCAGAAAAAAATTTGGCTTCAAAAAATATTTTGGTTCCTGGGCAGCATTTTTCCTGACCGCGGAATCATGCGTTTTCTTCCCCAGGCACCAAAAAGGCTCGATTTTTAAAAGGTGGAAGCAACACCATTTTTAGACATGGAATTTCATCCCGAAACTCATCCTGGTGTCCGTTTTTGCATTTGGGTTCAAAAAAAAAATTTGGCTTCAAAAAACATTTGGGTTCCAGGGCAGCATTTTTTCTGACCGCGGAGTCATGCGTTTTCTTCCCCAGGCACCAAAACGGCTGAATTTTTAAAAAGTGGAAGCAACACCATTTTTAGACATGGAATTTCATCCCGAAACTCATCCTGGTGTCAGTTTTTGCATATAGGTTCAAAAAAAAAATTTGGCTTCAAAAAACATTTGGGTTCCAGGGCAGCATTTTTCCTGACCGCGGAGTCATGCGTTTTCTTCCCCAGGCACCAAAAAGGCTCAATTTTTAAAAAGTGGAAGCAACACCATTTTTAAACATGGAATTTCATCCCAAAATTCATCCTGGTGTCAGTTTTTGCATTTGTCCTCAGAAAAAAATTTGGCTTCAAAAAACATTTTGGTTCCTGGGCAGAATTTTTCCTGATCGCGGAGTCATGTGTTTTCTTCCCCAGGCACCAAAAAGGCTCGATTTTTAAAAGGTGGAAGCAACACCATTTCTGGACATGGAATTTCATTCCGAAACTCATCCTGGTGTCCGTTCTTGAATTTGGGTTCAAAAAAATAAATTGGCTTCAAAACACATTTGGGTTCCTGGGCAGCATTTTTCCTGACCGCGGAGTCATGTGTTTTCTTCCCCAGGCACCAAAAAGGCTCGATTTGTAAAAAGGGGAAGCAACACCATTTTTAGACATGGAATTTCATCCTGAAACTCATCCTGGTGTCTGTTTTTGCATTTGGGTTCAGAAAAAAATTTGGCTTCAAATAATATTTTGGTTCCTGGGCAGCATTTTTCCTGACCGCGGAGTCATGTGTTTTCTTACCCAGGCACCAAAAAGGCTCGATTTTTAAAAAGGGGAAGCAACACCATTTTTAGACATGGAATTTCATCCCGAAACTCATCCTGGTGTCCGTTCTTGAATTTGGGTTCAAAAAAAAAATTGGCTTCAAAAAACATTTGGGTTCCTGGGCAGCATTTTTCCTGACCGCGGAGTCACGTGTTTTCTTCCCCAGGCACCAAAAAGGTTCGATTTTTAAAAGGTGGAAGCAACACCATTTCTAGACATGGAATTTCATCCCGAAACTCATCCTGGTGTCCGTTTTTGCATTTGGGTTCAGAAAAAAATTTGGCTTCAAAAAATATTTGGGTTCCTGGGCAGCATTTTTCCTGACCGCAGAGTCATGCGTTTTCTTCCCCAGGCACCAAAAAGGCTCAATTTTTAGAAAGGGGAAGCAACACCATTTTTAGACATGGAATTTCATCCCGAAACTCATCCTGGTGTCAGTTTTTGCATATAGGTTCAAAAAAAAAATTTGGCTTCAAAAAACATTTGGGTTCCAGGGCAGCATTTTTCCTTACCGCGGAGTCATGCGTTTTCTTCCCCAGGCACCAAAAAGGCTCAATTTTTAAAAAGTGGAAGCAACACCATTTTTAAACATGGAATTTCATCCCAAAATTCATCCTGGTGTCAGTTTTTGCATTTGTCCTCAGAAAAAAATTTGGCTTCAAAAAACATTTTGGTTCCTGGGCAGAATTTTTCCTGATCGCGGAGTCCTGTGTTTTCTTCCCCAGGCACCAAAAAGGCTCGATTTTTAAAAGGTGGAAGCAACACCATTTCTGGACATGGAATTTCATTCCGAAACTCATCCTGGTGTCCGTTCTTGAATTTGGGTTCAAAAAAATAAATTGGCTTCAAAACACATTTGGGTTCCTGGGCAGCATTTTTCCTGACCGCGGAGTCATGTGTTTTCTTCCCCAGGCACCAAAAAGGCTCGATTTGTAAAAAGGGGAAGCAACACCATTTTTAGACATGGAATTTCATCCTGAAACTCATCCTGGTGTCTGTTTTTGCATTTGGGTTCAGAAAAAAATTTGGCTTCAAAAAATATTTTGGTTCCTGGGCAGCATTTTTCCTGACCGCGGAGTCATGTGTTTTCTTACCCAGGCACCAAAAAGGCTCGATTTTTAAAAAGGGGAAGCAACACCATTTTTAGACATGGAATTTCATCCCGAAACTCATCCTGGTGTCCGTTCTTGAATTTGGGTTCAAAAAAAAAATTGGCTTCAAAAAACATTTGGGTTCCTGGGCAGCATTTTTCCTGACCGCGGAGTCACGTGTTTTCTTCCCCAGGCACCAAAAAGGTTCGATTTTTAAAAGGTGGAAGCAACACCATTTCTAGACATGGAATTTCATCCCGAAACTCATCCTGGTGTCCGTTTTTGCATTTGGGTTCAGAAAAAAATTTGGCTTCAAAAAATATTTGGGTTCCTGGGCAGCATTTTTCCTGACCGCAGAGTCATGCGTTTTCTTCCCCAGGCACCAAAAAGGCTCAATTTTTAGAAAGGGGAAGCAACACCATTTTTAGATATGGAATTTCATCCCGAAACTCATCCTGGTGTCCGTTTTTGCATTGGGGTTTAAAAAAAAAAATTTGGCTTCAAAAAATATTTTGGTTCCTGGGCAGCATTTTTCCTTACCGCGGAGTCACGCGTTTTCTTCCCCAGGCACCAAAACGGCTGAATTTTTAAAAAGTGGAAGCAACACCATTTTTAGACATGGAATTTCATCCCGAAACTCATCCTGGTGTCAGTTTTTGCATATAGGTTCAAAAAAAAAATTTGGCTTCAAAAAACATTTGGGTTCCAGGGCAGCATTTTTCCTGAACGCGGAGTCATGCGTTTTCTTCCCCAGGCACCAAAACGGCTCAATTTTTAAAAAGTGGAAGCAACACCATTTTTAGACATGGAATTTCATCCCGAAACTCATCCTGGTGTCTGTTTTTGCATTTGGGTTCAGAAAAAAATTTGGCTTCAAAAAATATTTTGGTTCCTGGGCAGCATTTTTCTTGACCGCGGAATCATGCGTTTTCTTCCCCAGGCACCAAAAAGGCTCGATTTTTAAAAGGTGGAAGCAACACCATTTTTAGACATGGAATTTCATCCCGAAACTCATCCTGGTGTCCGTTTTTGCATTTGGGTTCAAAAAAAAAATTTGGCTTCAAAAAACATTTGGGTTCCAGGGCAGCATTTTTCCTGACCGCGGAGTCATGCGTTTTCTTCCCCAGGCACCAAAACGGCTGAATTTTTAAAAAGTGGAAGCAACACCATTTTTAGACATGGAATTTCATCCCGAAACTCATCCTGGTGTCCGTTTTTGCATATAGGTTCAAAAAAAAAATTTGCCTTCAAAAAACATTTGGGTTCCAGGGCAGCATTTTTCCTGACCGCGGAGTCATGCGTTTTCTTCCCCAGGCACCAAAAAGGCTCAATTTTTAAAAAGTGGAAGCAACACCATTTTTAGACATGGAATTTCATCCCGAAACTCATCCTGGTGTCTGTTTTTGCATTTGGGTTCAGAAAAAAATTTGGCTTCAAAAAATATTATGGTTCCTGGGTAGCATTTTTCGTGACCGCGGAATCATGCGTTTTCTTCCCCAGGCACCAAAAAGGCTCGATTTTTAAAAAGGGGAAGCAACACCATTTTTAGACATGGAATTTCATCCCGAAACTCATCCTGGTGTCCGTTCTTGAATTTGGGTTCAAAAAAAAAATTGGCTTCAAAAAACATTTGGGTTCCTGGGCAGCATTTTTCCTGACCGCGGAGTCACGTGTTTTCTTCCCCAGGCACCAAAAAGGTTCGATTTTTAAAAGGTGGAAGCAACACCATTTCTAGACATGGAATTTCATCCCGAAACTCATCCTGGTGTCCGTTTTTGCATTTGGGTTCAGAAAAAAATTTGGCTTCAAAAAATATTTGGGTTTCTGGGCAGCATTTTTCCTGACCGCAGAGTCATGCGTTTTCTTCCCCAGGCACCAAAAAGGCTCAATTTTTAGAAAGGGGAAGCAACACCATTTTTAGACATGGAATTTCATCCCGAACCTCATCCTGGTGTCCGTTTTTGCATTTGGGTTCAAAAAAAAAATTTGGCTTCAAAAAGCATTTTGGTTCCTGGGCAGCATTTTTCCTGACCGCGGAATCATGCGTTTTCTTCCCCATGCACCAAAAAGGCTCGATTTTTAAAAAGGGGAAGCAACACCATTTTTAGACATGGAATTTCATCCCGAAGCTCATCCTGGTGTCCGTTTTTGCATTTGGGTTCAGAAAAAAATTTGGCTTCAAAAAACATTTTGGTTCCTGGGTAGCCTTTTTCCTGACCGCAGAGTCATGTGTTTTCTTCCCCAGGCAGCAAAAAGGCTTAATTTTTAAAAGTGGAAGCAACAGCATTTTTAGACATGGAATTTCATCCCGAAACTCATCCTGGTGTCCGTTTATGCATTTGGGTTCAGAAAAAAATTTGGCTTCAAAAAACATTTGGGTTCCTGGGCAGCATTTTTCCTGACCGCGGAGTCATGCGTTTTCTTTCCCAGGCACCAAAAAGGCTCGATTTTAAAAAGGGGAAGCAACACCATTTTTAGACATGGATTTTCATCCCGAAACTCATCCTGGTGTCCATTTTTGAATTTGGGTTAGAAAAAAATTTGGCTTCAAAAAACATTTTGGTTCCTGGGTAGCATTTTTCGTGACCGCGGAATCATGCGTTTTCTTCCCCAGGCACCAAAAAGGCTCGATTTTTAAAAAGGGGAAGCAACACCATTTTTAGACATGGAATTTCATCCTGAAACTCATCCTGGTGTCCGTTTTTGCATTTGGGTTCAAAAAAAAGAAATTTGGCTTCAAAAAACATTTTGGTTCCTGGGCAGCATTTTTCCTTACCGCGGAGTCACGCGTTTTCTTCCCCAGGCACCAAAAAGGCTCGATTTTTAAAAGGTGGAAGCAACACCATATTTAGACATGGAATTTCATCCCGAAACTCATCCTGGTGTCCGTTTTTGCATTTGGGTTCAAAAAAAAAATTTGGCTTCAAAAAGCATTTTGGTTCCTGGGCAGCATTTTTCCTGACCGCGGAATCATGCGTTTTCTTCCCCATGCACCAAGAAGGCTCGATTTTTAAAAAGGGGAAGCAACACCATTTTTAGACATGGAATTTCATCCCGAAACTCATCCTGGTGTCCGTTTTTGCATTGGGGTTTAAAAAAAAAAATTGGCTTCAAAAAACATTTTGGTTTCTGGGCAGAATTTTTCCTGATCGCGGAGTCATGTGTTTTCTTCCCCAGGCACCAAAAAGGCTCGATTTTTAAAAGGTGGAAGCAACACCATTTCTAGACATGGAATTTCATCCCGAAACTCATCCTGGTGTCCGTTCTTGAATTTGGGTTCAAAAAAATAAAGTGGCTTCAAAAGACATTTGGGTTCCTGGGCAGCATTTTTCCTGACCGCGGAGTCATGTGTTTTCTTCCCCAGGCACCAAAAAGGCTCGATTTTTAAAAAGGGGAAGCAACACCATTTTTAGACATGGAATTTCATCCTGAAACTCATCCTGGTGTCTGTTTTTGCATTTGGGTTCAGAAAAAAATTTGGCTTCAAAAAATATTTTGGTTCCTGGGCAGCATTTTTCCTGACCGCGGAGTCATGTGTTTTCTTACCCAGGCACCAAAAAGGCTCGATTTTTAAAAAGGGGAAGCAACACCATTTTTAGACATGGAATTTCATCCCGAAACTCATCCTGGTGTCCGTTCTTGAATTTGGGTTCAAAAAAAAAATTGGCTTCAAAAAACATTTGGGTTCCTGGGCAGCATTTTTCCTGACCGCGGAGTCACGTGTTTTCTTCCCCAGGCACCAAAAAGGTTCGATTTTTAAAAGGTGGAAGCAACACCATATTTAGATATGGAATTTCATCCTGAAATTCATCCTGGTGTCCGTTTTTGCATTTGGGTTCAGAAAAAAATTTGGCTTCAAAAAACATTTTGGTTCCTGGGTAGCCTTTTTCCTGACCGCAGAGTCATGTGTTTTCTTCCCCAGGCAGCAAAAAGGCTGAATTTTTAAAAGTGGAAGCAACAGCATTTTTAGACATGGAATTTCATCCCAAAACTCATCCTGGTGTCCGTTTATGCATTTGGGTTCAGAAAAAAATTTGGCTTCAAAAAACATTTGGGTTCCTGGGCAGCATTTTTCCTGACCGCGGAGTCATGCGTTTTCTTTCTCAGGCACCAAAAAGTCTCGATTTTAAAAAGGTGGAAGCAACACCATTTTTAGACATGGATTTTCATCCCGAAACTCATCCTGGTGTCCATTTTTGAATTTGGGTTAGAAAAAAATTTGGCTTCAAAAAACATTTTGGTTCCTGGGTAGCATTTTTCCTGACCGCGGAATCATGCGTTTTCTTCCCCAGGCACCAAAAAGGCTCGATTTTTAAAAAGGGGAAGCAACACCATTTTTAGACATGGAATTTCATCCCGAAACTCATCCTGGTGTCTGTTTTTGCATTTGGGTTCAAAAAAAAGAAATTTGGCTTCAAAAAACATTTTGGTTCCTGGGCAGCATTTTTCCTTACCGCGGAGTCACGCGTTTTCTTCCCCAGGCACCAAAAAGGCTCGATTTTTAAAAGGTGGAAGCAACACCATTTCTAGACATGGAATTTCATCCCGAAACTCATCCTGGTGTCTGTTTTTGCATTTGGGTTCAGAAAAAAATTTGGCTTCAAAAAATATTTGGGTTCCTGGTCAGCATTTTTCCTGACCGCAGAGTCATGCGTTTTCTAACCCAGGCACCAAAAAGGCTCAATTTTTAGAAAGGGGAAGCAACACCATTTTTAGACATGGAATTTCATCCCAAAACTCATCCTGGTGTCCGTTTTTGCATTTGGGTTCAAAAAAATAAATTGGCTTCAAAAGACATTTGGGTTCCTGGGCAGCATTTTTCCTGACCGCGGAGTCATGTGTTTTCTTCCCCATGCACCAAGAAGGCTCGATTTTTAAAAAGGGGAAGCAACATCATTTTTAGACATGGAATTTCATCCCGAAGCTCATCCTGGTGTCCGTTTTTGCATTTGGGTTCAGAAAAAAATTTGGCTTCAAAAAACATTTGGGTTCCTGGGCAGCATTTTTCCTGACCGCGGAGTCACGTGTTTTCTTCCCCAGGCACCAAAAAGGTTCGATTTTTAAAAGGTGGAAGCAACACCATTTTTAGACATGGAATATCATCCTGAAATTCATCCTGGTGTCCGTTTTTGCATTTGGGTTCAGAAAAAAATTTGGCTTCAAAAAATATTTTGGTTCCTGGGCAGCATTTTTCCTGACCGCGGAGTCATGTGTTTTCTTCCCCAGGCACCAAAAAGGCTCAATTTTTAAAAAGGGGAAGCAACACCATTTTTAGACATGGAATTTCATCACGAAACTCATCCTGGTGTCCGTTTTTGCATTTGGGTTCAAAAAAAAAAATTTGGCTTCAAAAAACATTTTGGTTCCTGGGCAGCATTTTTCCTGACCGCGGAGTCATGCGTTTTCTTCCCCAGGCACCAAAAAGGCTCAATTTTTAAAAAGGGTAAGCAACACCATTTTTAGACATGGAATTTCATCCCAAAACTCATCCTGGTGTCCGTTTTTGCATTGGGGTTTTAAAAAAAAATTTGGCTTCAAAAAACATTTTGGTTCCTGGGCAGAATTTTTCCTGAGCGGGGAGTCATGTGTTTTCTTCCCCATGCACCAAAAAGGCTCAATTTTTAAAAAGGGGAAGCAACACCATTTCTAGACATGGAATTTCATCCCGAAACTCATCCTGGTGTCCGTTCTTGAATTTGGGGTCAAAAAAAAAATTGGCTTCAAAAAACATTTGGGTTCCTGGGCAGCATTTTTCCTGACTGCGGAGTCAAGTGTTTTCTTCCCCAGGCACCAAAAAGGCTCAATTTTTAAAAAGGGGAAGCAACACCATTTTTAGACATGGAATTTCATCCAGAAACTCATCCTGGTGTCCGTTTTTGCATTTGGGTTCAAAAAAAAAATTTGGCTTCAAAAACCATTTTGGTTCCTGGGCAGCTTTTTTCCTGACCGCGGAGTCATGCGTTTTCTTCCCCAGGCACCAAAAAGGCTCAATTTTTAAAAAGGGGAAGCAACACCATTTTTAGACATGGAATTTCGTCCCGAAACTCATCCTGGTGTCCGTTTTTGCATTGGGGTTTAAAAAAAAAAATTGGCTTCAAAAAACATTTTGGTTCCTGGGCAGAATATTTCCTGAGTGCGGAGTCATGTGTTTTCTTCCCCAGGCACCAAAAAGGCTCGATTTTTAAAAGGTGGAAGTAACACCATTTCTAGACATGGAATTTCATCCCAAAACTCATCCTGGTGTCCGTTCTTGAATTTGGGTTCAAAAAAAAATTGGCTTCAAAAAACATTTGGGTTCCTGGGTAGCCTTTTTCCTGACCGCAGAGTCATTTGTTTTCTTCCCCAGGCACCAAAAAGGCTTAATTTTTAAAAAGTGGAAGCAACACCATTTTTAGACATGGAATTTCATCCTGAAACTCATCCTGGTGTCCGTTTTTGCATTTGGGTTCAGAAAAAAATTTGGCTTCAAAAAACATTTGGGTTCCTGGGCAGCATTTTTCCTGACCGCGGAGTCATGTGTTTTCTTCCCCAGGCAACAAAAAGGCTCGATTTTTAAAAAGGGGAAGCAACACCATTTTTAGACATGGAATTTCATCCTGAAACTCATCCTGGTGTCTGTTTTTGCATTTGGGTTCAGAAAAAAATTTGGCTTCAAAAAACATTTTGGATCCTGGGCAGCATTTTTCCTGACCGCGGAGTCATGTGTTTTCTTACCCAGGCACCAAAAAGGCTCGATTTTTAAAAAGGGGAAGCAACACCATTTTTAGACATGGAATTTCATCATGAAACTCATCCTGGTGTCCGTTTTTGCATTTGGGTTCAAAAAAAAAAAATTTGGCTTCAAAAAACATTTTGGTTCCTGGGCAGCATTTTTCCTGACCGCGGAGTCATGCGTTTTCTTCCCCAGGCACCAAAAAGGCTCAATTTTTAAAAAGGGTAAGCAACACCATTTTTAGACATGGAATTTCATCCCGAAGCTCATCCTGGTGTCCGTTTTTGCATTTGGGTTCAGAAAAAAATTTGGCTTCAAAAAATATTTGGGTTCCTGGGCAGCATTTTTCCTGACCGTGGAGTCATGTGTTTTCTTCCCCAGGCACCAAAAAGGCTCGATTTTTAAAAGGTGGAAGCAACACCATTTCTAGACATGGAATTTCATCCCGAAACTCATCCTGGTGTCCGTTTTTGCATTTGGGTTCAGAAAAAAATTTGGCTTCAAAAAATATTTGGGTTCCTGGGCAGCATTTTTCCTGACCGCAGAGTCATGCGTTTTCTTCCCCAGGCACCAAAAAGGCTCAATTTTTAGAAAGGGGAAGCAACACCATTTTTAGACATGGAATTTCATCCCGAAACTCATCCTGGTGTCCGTTTTTGCATTTGGGTTCAAAAAAAAAATTTGGCTTCAAAAAGCATTTTGGTTCCTGGGCAGCATTTTTCCTGACCGCGGAATCATGCGTTTTCTTCCCCATGCACCAAGAAGGCTCGATTTTTAAAAAGGGGAAGCAACACCATTTTTAGACATGGAATTTCATCCCGAAGCTCATCCTGGTGTCTGTTTTTGCATTTGGGTTCAAAAAAAAGAAATTTGGCTTCAAAAAACATTTTGGTTCCTGGGCAGCATTTTTCCTTACCGCGGAGTCACGCGTTTTCTTCCCCAGGCACCAAAAAGGCTCGATTTTTAAAAGGTGGAAGCAACACCATTTCTAGACATGGAATTTCATCCCGAAACTCATCCTGGTGTCTGTTTTTGCATTTGGGTTCATAAAAAAATTTGGCTTCAAAAAATATTTGGGTTCCTGGTCAGCATTTTTCCTGACCGCAGAGTCATGCGTTTTCTTCCCCAGGCACCAAAAAGGCTCAATTTTTAGAAAGGGGAAGCAACACCATTTTTAGACATGGAATTTCATCCCAAAACTCATCCTGGTGTCCGTTTTTGCATTTGGGTTCAAAAAAATAAATTGGCTTCAAAAGACATTTGGGTTCCTGGGCAGCATTTTTCCTGACCGCGGAGTCATGTGTTTTCTTCCCCATGCACCAAGAAGGCTCGATTTTTAAAAAGGGGAAGCAACATCATTTTTAGACATGGAATTTCATCCCGAAGCTCATCCTGGTGTCCGTTTTTGCATTTGGGTTCAGAAAAAAATTTGGCTTCAAAAAATATTTGGGTTCCTGGGCAGCATTTTTCCTGACCGTGGAGTCATGTGTTTTCTTCCCCAGGCACCAAAAAGGCTCAATTTTTAAAAAGGGGAAGCAACACCATTTTTAGACATGGAATTTCATCCCGAAACTCATCCTGGTGTCCGTTTTTGCATTTGGGTTCAGAAAAAAATTTGGCTTCAAAAAACATTTGGGTTCCTGGGCAGCATTTTTCCTGACCGCGGAGTCACGTGTTTTCTTCCCCAGGCACCAAAAAGGTTCGATTTTTAAAAGGTGGAAGCAACACCATTTTTAGACATGGAATATCATCCTGAAATTCATCCTGGTGTCCGTTTTTGCATTTGGGTTCAGAAAAAAATTTGGCTTCAAAAAATATTTTGGTTCCTGGGCAGCATTTTTCCTGACCGCGGAGTCATGTGTTTTCTTCCCCAGGCACCAAAAAGGCTCAATTTTTAAAAAGGGGAAGCAACACCATTTTTAGACATGGAATTTCATCACGAAACTCATCCTGGTGTCCGTTTTTGCATTTGGGTTCAAAAAAAAAAATTTGGCTTCAAAAAACATTTTGGTTCCTGGGCAGCATTTTTCCTGACCGCGGAGTCATGCGTTTTCTTCCCCAGGCACCAAAAAGGCTCAATTTTTAAAAAGGGTAAGCAACACCATTTTTAGACATGGAATTTCATCCCGAAGCTCATCCTGGTGTCCGTTTTTGCATTTGGGTTCAGAAAAAAATTTGGCTTCAAAAAATATTTGGGTTCCTGGGCAGCATTTTTCCTGACCGTGGAGTCATGTGTTTTCTTCCCCAGGCACCAAAAAGGCTCGATTTTTAAAAGGTGGAAGCAACACCATTTCTAGACATGGAATTTCATCCCGAAACTCATCCTGGTGTCCGTTTTTGCATTTGGGTTCAGAAAAAAATTTGGCTTCAAAAAATATTTGGGTTCCTGGGCAGCATTTTTCCTGACCGCAGAGTCATGCGTTTTCTTCCCCAGGCACCAAAAAGGCTCAATTTTTAGAAAGGGGAAGCAACACCATTTTTAGACATGGAATTTCATCCCGA
The DNA here is from genome assembly GCF_029215685.1 of Pituophis catenifer annectens. NCBI lineage: Eukaryota > Metazoa > Chordata > Lepidosauria > Squamata > Colubridae > Pituophis > Pituophis catenifer. Next base: position 11,814,868 of record NW_027256893.1, on the reverse strand, counting down.
AACTCATCCTGGTGTCCGTTTTTGCATTTGGGTTCAAAAAAAAAATTTGGCTTCAAAAAGTATTTTGGTTCCTGGGCAGCATTTTTCCTGACCGCGGAATCATGCGTTTTCTTCCCCATGCACCAAGAAGGCTCGATTTTTAAAAAGGGGAAGCAACACCATTTTTAGACATGGAATTTCATCCCGAAGCTCATCCTGGTGTCTGTTTTTGCATTTGGGTTCAAAAAAAAGAAATTTGGCTTCAAAAAACATTTTGGTTCCTGGGCAGCATTTTTCCTTACCGCGGAGTCACGCGTTTTCTTCCCCAGGCACCAAAAAGGCTCGATTTTTAAAAGGTGGAAGCAACACCATTTCTAGACATGGAATTTCATCCCGAAACTCATCCTGGTGTCTGTTTTTGCATTTGGGTTCATAAAAAAATTTGGCTTCAAAAAATATTTGGGTTCCTGGTCAGCATTTTTCCTGACCGCAGAGTCATGCGTTTTCTTCCCCAGGCACCAAAAAGGCTCAATTTTTAGAAAGGGGAAGCAACACCATTTTTAGACATGGAATTTCATCCCAAAACTCATCCTGGTGTCCGTTTTTGCATTTGGGTTCAAAAAAATAAATTGGCTTCAAAAGACATTTGGGTTCCTGGGCAGCATTTTTCCTGACCGCGGAGTCATGTGTTTTCTTCCCCATGCACCAAGAAGGCTCGATTTTTAAAAAGGGGAAGCAACATCATTTTTAGACATGGAATTTCATCCCGAAGCTCATCCTGGTGTCCGTTTTTGCATTTGGGTTCAGAAAAAAATTTGGCTTCAAAAAATATTTGGGTTCCTGGGCAGCATTTTTCCTGACCGTGGAGTCATGTGTTTTCTTCCCCAGGCACCAAAAAGGCTCAATTTTTAAAAAGGGGAAGCAACACCATTTTTAGACATGGAATTTCATCCCGAAACTCATCCTGGTGTCCGTTTTTGCATTTGGGTTCAGAAAAAAATTTGGCTTCAAAAAACATTTGGGTTCCTGGGCAGCATTTTTCCTGACCGCGGAGTCACGTGTTTTCTTCCCCAGGCACCAAAAAGGTTCGATTTTTAAAAGGTGGAAGCAACACCATTTTTAGACATGGAATATCATCCTGAAATTCATCCTGGTGTCCGTTTTTGCATTTGGGTTCAGAAAAAAATTTGGCTTCAAAAAATATTTTGGTTCCTGGGCAGCATTTTTCCTGACCGCGGAGTCATGTGTTTTCTTCCCCAGGCACCAAAAAGGCTCAATTTTTAAAAAGGGGAAGCAACACCATTTTTAGACATGGAATTTCATCACGAAACTCATCCTGGTGTCCGTTTTTGCATTTGGGTTCAAAAAAAAAAATTTGGCTTCAAAAAACATTTTGGTTCCTGGGCAGCATTTTTCCTGACCGCGGAGTCATGCGTTTTCTTCCCCAGGCACCAAAAAGGCTCAATTTTTAAAAAGGGTAAGCAACACCATTTTTAGACATGGAATTTCATCCCAAAACTCATCCTGGTGTCCGTTTTTGCATTGGGGTTTTAAAAAAAAATTTGGCTTCAAAAAACATTTTGGTTCCTGGGCAGAATTTTTCCTGAGCGGGGAGTCATGTGTTTTCTTCCCCATGCACCAAAAAGGCTCAATTTTTAAAAAGGGGAAGCAACACCATTTCTAGACATGGAATTTCATCCCGAAACTCATCCTGGTGTCCGTTCTTGAATTTGGGGTCAAAAAAAAAATTGGCTTCAAAAAACATTTGGGTTCCTGGGCAGCATTTTTCCTGACTGCGGAGTCAAGTGTTTTCTTCCCCAGGCACCAAAAAGGCTCAATTTTTAAAAAGGGGAAGCAACACCATTTTTAGACATGGAATTTCATCCAGAAACTCATCCTGGTGTCCGTTTTTGCATTTGGGTTCAAAAAAAAAATTTGGCTTCAAAAACCATTTTGGTTCCTGGGCAGCTTTTTTCCTGACCGCGGAGTCATGCGTTTTCTTCCCCAGGCACCAAAAAGGCTCAATTTTTAAAAAGGGGAAGCAACACCATTTTTAGACATGGAATTTCGTCCCGAAACTCATCCTGGTGTCCGTTTTTGCATTGGGGTTTAAAAAAAAAAATTGGCTTCAAAAAACATTTTGGTTCCTGGGCAGAATATTTCCTGAGTGCGGAGTCATGTGTTTTCTTCCCCAGGCACCAAAAAGGCTCGATTTTTAAAAGGTGGAAGTAACACCATTTCTAGACATGGAATTTCATCCCAAAACTCATCCTGGTGTCCGTTCTTGAATTTGGGTTCAAAAAAAAATTGGCTTCAAAAAACATTTGGGTTCCTGGGTAGCCTTTTTCCTGACCGCAGAGTCATTTGTTTTCTTCCCCAGGCACCAAAAAGGCTTAATTTTTAAAAAGTGGAAGCAACACCATTTTTAGACATGGAATTTCATCCTGAAACTCATCCTGGTGTCCGTTTTTGCATTTGGGTTCAGAAAAAAATTTGGCTTCAAAAAACATTTGGGTTCCTGGGCAGCATTTTTCCTGACCGCGGAGTCATGTGTTTTCTTCCCCAGGCAACAAAAAGGCTCGATTTTTAAAAAGGGGAAGCAACACCATTTTTAGACATGGAATTTCATCCTGAAACTCATCCTGGTGTCTGTTTTTGCATTTGGGTTCAGAAAAAAATTTGGCTTCAAAAAACATTTTGGATCCTGGGCAGCATTTTTCCTGACCGCGGAGTCATGTGTTTTCTTACCCAGGCACCAAAAAGGCTCGATTTTTAAAAAGGGGAAGCAACACCATTTTTAGACATGGAATTTCATCATGAAACTCATCCTGGTGTCCGTTTTTGCATTTGGGTTCAAAAAAAAAAAATTTGGCTTCAAAAAACATTTTGGTTCCTGGGCAGCATTTTTCCTGACCGCGGAGTCATGCGTTTTCTTCCCCAGGCACCAAAAAGGCTCAATTTTTAAAAAGGGTAAGCAACACCATTTTTAGACATGGAATTTCATCCCGAAGCTCATCCTGGTGTCCGTTTTTGCATTTGGGTTCAGAAAAAAATTTGGCTTCAAAAAATATTTGGGTTCCTGGGCAGCATTTTTCCTGACCGTGGAGTCATGTGTTTTCTTCCCCAGGCACCAAAAAGGCTCGATTTTTAAAAGGTGGAAGCAACACCATTTCTAGACATGGAATTTCATCCCGAAACTCATCCTGGTGTCCGTTTTTGCATTTGGGTTCAGAAAAAAATTTGGCTTCAAAAAATATTTGGGTTCCTGGGCAGCATTTTTCCTGACCGCAGAGTCATGCGTTTTCTTCCCCAGGCACCAAAAAGGCTCAATTTTTAGAAAGGGGAAGCAACACCATTTTTAGACATGGAATTTCATCCCGAAACTCATCCTGGTGTCCGTTTTTGCATTTGGGTTCAAAAAAAAAATTTGGCTTCAAAAAGCATTTTGGTTCCTGGGCAGCATTTTTCCTGACCGCGGAATCATGCGTTTTCTTCCCCATGCACCAAGAAGGCTCGATTTTTAAAAAGGGGAAGCAACACCATTTTTAGACATGGAATTTCATCCCGAAGCTCATCCTGGTGTCTGTTTTTGCATTTGGGTTCAAAAAAAAGAAATTTGGCTTCAAAAAACATTTTGGTTCCTGGGCAGCATTTTTCCTTACCGCGGAGTCACGCGTTTTCTTCCCCAGGCACCAAAAAGGCTCGATTTTTAAAAGGTGGAAGCAACACCATTTCTAGACATGGAATTTCATCCCGAAACTCATCCTGGTGTCTGTTTTTGCATTTGGGTTCATAAAAAAATTTGGCTTCAAAAAATATTTGGGTTCCTGGTCAGCATTTTTCCTGACCGCAGAGTCATGCGTTTTCTTCCCCAGGCACCAAAAAGGCTCAATTTTTAGAAAGGGGAAGCAACACCATTTTTAGACATGGAATTTCATCCCAAAACTCATCCTGGTGTCCGTTTTTGCATTTGGGTTCAAAAAAATAAATTGGCTTCAAAAGACATTTGGGTTCCTGGGCAGCATTTTTCCTGACCGCGGAGTCATGTGTTTTCTTCCCCATGCACCAAGAAGGCTCGATTTTTAAAAAGGGGAAGCAACATCATTTTTAGACATGGAATTTCATCCCGAAGCTCATCCTGGTGTCCGTTTTTGCATTTGGGTTCAGAAAAAAATTTGGCTTCAAAAAATATTTGGGTTCCTGGGCAGCATTTTTCCTGACCGTGGAGTCATGTGTTTTCTTCCCCAGGCACCAAAAAGGCTCAATTTTTAAAAAGGGGAAGCAACACCATTTTTAGACATGGAATTTCATCCCGAAACTCATCCTGGTGTCCGTTTTTGCATTTGGGTTCAGAAAAAAATTTGGCTTCAAAAAACATTTGGGTTCCTGGGCAGCATTTTTCCTGACCGCGGAGTCACGTGTTTTCTTCCCCAGGCACCAAAAAGGTTCGATTTTTAAAAGGTGGAAGCAACACCATTTTTAGACATGGAATATCATCCTGAAATTCATCCTGGTGTCCGTTTTTGCATTTGGGTTCAGAAAAAAATTTGGCTTCAAAAAATATTTTGGTTCCTGGGCAGCATTTTTCCTGACCGCGGAGTCATGTGTTTTCTTCCCCAGGCACCAAAAAGGCTCAATTTTTAAAAAGGGGAAGCAACACCATTTTTAGACATGGAATTTCATCACGAAACTCATCCTGGTGTCCGTTTTTGCATTTGGGTTCAAAAAAAAAAATTTGGCTTCAAAAAACATTTTGGTTCCTGGGCAGCATTTTTCCTGACCGCGGAGTCATGCGTTTTCTTCCCCAGGCACCAAAAAGGCTCAATTTTTAAAAAGGGTAAGCAACACCATTTTTAGACATGGAATTTCATCCCGAAGCTCATCCTGGTGTCCGTTTTTGCATTTGGGTTCAGAAAAAAATTTGGCTTCAAAAAATATTTGGGTTCCTGGGCAGCATTTTTCCTGACCGTGGAGTCATGTGTTTTCTTCCCCAGGCACCAAAAAGGCTCGATTTTTAAAAGGTGGAAGCAACACCATTTCTAGACATGGAATTTCATCCCGAAACTCATCCTGGTGTCCGTTTTTGCATTTGGGTTCAGAAAAAAATTTGGCTTCAAAAAATATTTGGGTTCCTGGGCAGCATTTTTCCTGACCGCAGAGTCATGCGTTTTCTTCCCCAGGCACCAAAAAGGCTCAATTTTTAGAAAGGGGAAGCAACACCATTTTTAGACATGGAATTTCATCCCGAAACTCATCCTGGTGTCCGTTTTTGCATTTGGGTTCAAAAAAAAAATTTGGCTTCAAAAAGTATTTTGGTTCCTGGGCAGCATTTTTCCTGACCGCGGAATCATGCGTTTTCTTCCCCATGCACCAAGAAGGCTCGATTTTTAAAAAGGGGAAGCAACACCATTTTTAGACATGGAATTTCATCCCGAAGCTCATCCTGGTGTCTGTTTTTGCATTTGGGTTCAAAAAAAAGAAATTTGGCTTCAAAAAACATTTTGGTTCCTGGGCAGCATTTTTCCTTACCGCGGAGTCACGCGTTTTCTTCCCCAGGCACCAAAAAGGCTCGATTTTTAAAAGGTGGAAGCAACACCATTTCTAGACATGGAATTTCATCCCGAAACTCATCCTGGTGTCTGTTTTTGCATTTGGGTTCATAAAAAAATTTGGCTTCAAAAAATATTTGGGTTCCTGGTCAGCATTTTTCCTGACCGCAGAGTCATGCGTTTTCTTCCCCAGGCACCAAAAAGGCTCAATTTTTAGAAAGGGGAAGCAACACCATTTTTAGACATGGAATTTCATCCCAAAACTCATCCTGGTGTCCGTTTTTGCATTTGGGTTCAAAAAAATAAATTGGCTTCAAAAGACATTTGGGTTCCTGGGCAGCATTTTTCCTGACCGCGGAGTCATGTGTTTTCTTCCCCATGCACCAAGAAGGCTCGATTTTTAAAAAGGGGAAGCAACATCATTTTTAGACATGGAATTTCATCCCGAAGCTCATCCTGGTGTCCGTTTTTGCATTTGGGTTCAGAAAAAAATTTGGCTTCAAAAAATATTTGGGTTCCTGGGCAGCATTTTTCCTGACCGTGGAGTCATGTGTTTTCTTCCCCAGGCACCAAAAAGGCTCAATTTTTAAAAAGGGGAAGCAACACCATTTTTAGACATGGAATTTCATCCCGAAACTCATCCTGGTGTCCGTTTTTGCATTTGGGTTCAGAAAAAAATTTGGCTTCAAAAAACATTTGGGTTCCTGGGCAGCATTTTTCCTGACCGCGGAGTCACGTGTTTTCTTCCCCAGGCACCAAAAAGGTTCGATTTTTAAAAGGTGGAAGCAACACCATTTTTAGACATGGAATATCATCCTGAAATTCATCCTGGTGTCCGTTTTTGCATTTGGGTTCAGAAAAAAATTTGGCTTCAAAAAATATTTTGGTTCCTGGGCAGCATTTTTCCTGACCGCGGAGTCATGTGTTTTCTTCCCCAGGCACCAAAAAGGCTCAATTTTTAAAAAGGGGAAGCAACACCATTTTTAGACATGGAATTTCATCACGAAACTCATCCTGGTGTCCGTTTTTGCATTTGGGTTCAAAAAAAAAAATTTGGCTTCAAAAAACATTTTGGTTCCTGGGCAGCATTTTTCCTGACCGCGGAGTCATGCGTTTTCTTCCCCAGGCACCAAAAAGGCTCAATTTTTAAAAAGGGTAAGCAACACCATTTTTAGACATGGAATTTCATCCCGAAACTCATCCTGGTGTCCGTTTTTGCATTGGGGTTTTAAAAAAAAATTTGGCTTCAAAAAACATTTTGGTTCCTGGGCAGAATTTTTCCTGAGCGCGGAGTCATGTGTTTTCTTCCCCATGCACCAAAAAGGCTCAATTTTTAAAAAGGGGAAGCAACACCATTTCTAGACATGGAATTTCATCCCGAAACTCATCCTGGTGTCCGTTCTTGAATTTGGGGTCAAAAAAAAAATTGGCTTCAAAAAACATTTGGGTTCCTGGGCAGCATTTTTCCTGACCGCGGAGTCAAGTGTTTTCTTCCCCAGGCACCAAAAAGGCTCAATTTTTAAAAAGGGGAAGCAACACCATTTTTAGACATGGAATTTCATCCAGAAACTCATCCTGGTGTCCGTTTTTGCATTTGGGTTCAAAAAAAAAATTTGGCTTCAAAAACCATTTTGGTTCCTGGGCAGCTTTTTTCCTGACCGCGGAGTCATGCGTTTTCTTCCCCAGGCACCAAAAAGGCTCAATTTTTAAAAAGGGGAAGCAACACCATTTTTAGACATGGAATTTCGTCCCGAAACTCATCCTGGTGTCCGTTTTTGCATTGGGGTTTAAAAAAAAAAATTGGCTTCAAAAAACATTTTGGTTCCTGGGCAGAATATTTCCTGAGTGCGGAGTCATGTGTTTTCTTCCCCAGGCACCAAAAAGGCTCGATTTTTAAAAGGTGGAAGTAACACCATTTCTAGACATGGAATTTCATCCCAAAACTCATCCTGGTGTCCGTTCTTGAATTTGGGTTCAAAAAAAAATTGGCTTCAAAAAACATTTGGGTTCCTGGGTAGCCTTTTTCCTGACCGCAGAGTCATTTGTTTTCTTCCCCAGGCACCAAAAAGGCTTAATTTTTAAAAAGTGGAAGCAACACCATTTTTAGACATGAAATTTCATCCTGAAACTCATCCTGGTGTCCGTTTTTGCATTTGGGTTCAGAAAAAAATTTGGCTTCAAAAAACATTTGGGTTCCTGGGCAGCATTTTTCCTGACCGCGGAGTCATGTGTTTTCTTCCCCAGGCAACAAAAAGGCTCGATTTTTAAAAAGGGGAAGCAACACCATTTTTAGACATGGAATTTCATCCTGAAACTCATCCTGGTGTCTGTTTTTGCATTTGGGTTCAGAAAAAAATTTGGCTTCAAAAAACATTTTGGATCCTGGGCAGCATTTTTCCTGACCGCGGAGTCATGTGTTTTCTTACCCAGGCACCAAAAAGGCTCGATTTTTAAAAAGGGGAAGCAACACCATTTTTAGACATGGAATTTCATCATGAAACTCATCCTGGTGTCCGTTTTTGCATTTGGGTTCAAAAAAAAAAAATTTGGCTTCAAAAAACATTTTGGTTCCTGGGCAGCATTTTTCCTGACCGCGGAGTCATGCGTTTTCTTCCCCAGGCACCAAAAAGGCTCAATTTTTAAAAAGGGTAAGCAACACCATTTTTAGACATGGAATTTCATCCCGAAGCTCATCCTGGTGTCCGTTTTTGCATTTGGGTTCAGAAAAAAATTTGGCTTCAAAAAATATTTGGGTTCCTGGGCAGCATTTTTCCTGACCGTGGAGTCATGTGTTTTCTTCCCCAGGCACCAAAAAGGCTCGATTTTTAAAAGGTGGAAGCAACACCATTTCTAGACATGGAATTTCATCCCGAAACTCATCCTGGTGTCCGTTTTTGCATTGGGGTTCAGAAAAAAATTTGGCTTCAAAAAATATTTGGGTTCCTGGGCAGCATTTTTCCTGACCGCAGAGTCATGCGTTTTCTTCCCCAGGCACCAAAAAGGCTCAATTTTTAGAAAGGGGAAGCAACACCATTTTTAGACATGGAATTTCATCCCGAAACTCATCGTGGTGTCCGTTTTTGCATTTGGGTTCAAAAAAAAAATTTGGCTTCAAAAAGCATTTTGGTTCCTGGGCAGCATTTTTCCTGACCGCGGAATCATGCGTTTTCTTCCCCATGCACCAAGAAGGCTCGATTTTTAAAAAGGGGAAGCAACACCATTTTTAGACATGGAATTTCATCCCGAAGCTCATCCTGGTGTCCGTTTTTGCATTTGGGTTCAGAAAAAAATTTGGCTTCAAAAAATATTTGGGTTCCTGGGCAGCATTTTTCCTGACCGTGGAGTCATGTGTGTTCTTCCCCAGGCACCAAAAAGGCTCAATTTTTAAAAAGGGGAAGCAACACCATTTTTAGACATGGAATTTCATCCCGAAACTCATCCTGGTGTCCGTTTTTGCATTGGGGTTTAAAAAAAAAAATTGGCTTCAAAAAACATTTTGGTTCCTGGGCAGAATTTTTCCTGATCGCGGAGTCATGTGTTTTCTTCCCCAGGCACCAAAAAGGCTCGATTTTTAAAAGGTGGAAGCAACACCATTTCTAGACATGGAATTTCATCCCGAAACTCATCCTGGTGTCCGTTCTTGAATTTGGGTTCAAAAAAATAAATTGGCTTCAAAAGACATTTGGGTTCCTGGGCAGCATTTTTCCTGACCGCGGAGTCATGTGTTTTCTTCCCCAGGCACCAAAAAGGCTCGATTTTTAAAAAGGGGAAGCAACACCATTTTTAGACATGGAATTTCATCCTGAAACTCATCCTGGTGTCTGTTTTTGCATTTGGGTTCAGAAAAAAATTTGGCTTCAAAAAATATTTTGGTTCCTGGGCAGCATTTTTCCTTACCGCGGAGTCATGTGTTTTCTTACCCAGGCACCAAAAAGGCTCGATTTTTAAAAAGGGGAAGCAACACCATTTTTAGACATGGAATTTCATCCCGAAACTCATCCTGGTGTCCATTCTTGAATTTGGGTTCAAAAAAAAATTTGGCTTCAAAAAACATTTTGGTTCCTGGGTAGCCTTTTTCCTGACCGCAGAGTCATGTGTTTTCTTCCCCAGGCAGCAAAAAGGCTGAATTTTTAAAAGTGGAAGCAACAGCATTTTTAGACATGGAATTTCATCCCAAAACTCATCCTGGTGTCCGTTTATGCATTTGGGTTCAGAAAAAAATTTGGCTTCAAAAAACATTTGGGTTCCTGGGCAGCATTTTTCCTGACCGCGGAGTCATGCGTTTTCTTCCCGAGGCACCAAAAAGGCTCAATTCTTAGAAAGGGGAAGCAACACCATTTTTAGACATGGAATTTCATCATGAAACTCATCCTGGTGTCCGTTTTTGCATTTGGGTTCAAAAAAAAAAATTTGGCTTCAAAAAACATTTTGGTTCCTGGGCAGCATTTTTCCTGACCGCGGAGTCATGCGTTTTCTTCCCCAGGCACCAAAAAGGCTCAATTTTTAAAAAGGGTAAGCAACACCATTTTTAGACATGGAATTTCATCCCGAAACTCATCCTGGTGTCCGTTTTTGCATTGGGGTTTTAAAAAAAAATTTGGCTTCAAAAAACATTTTGGTTCCTGGGCAGAATTTTTCCTGAGCGCGGAGTCATGTGTTTTCTTCCCCATGCACCAAAAAGGCTCAATTTTTAAAAAGGGGAAGCAACACCATTTCTAGACATGGAATTTCATCCCAAAACTCATCCTGGTGTCCGTTTATGCATTTGGGTTCAGAAAAAAATTTGGCTTCAAAAAACATTTGGGTTCCTGGGCAGCATTTTTCCTGACCGCGGAGTCATGCGTTTTCTTCCCCAGGCACCAAAAAGGCTCAATTTTTACAAAGGGGAAGCAACACCATTTTTAGACATGGAATTTCGTCCCGAAACTCATCCTGGTGTCCGTTTTTGCATTGGGGTTTAAAAAAAAAAATTGGCTTCAAAAAACATTTTGGTTCCTGGGCAGAATATTTCCTGAGGGCGGAGTCATGTGTTTTCTTCCCCAGGCACCAAAAAGGCTCGATTTTTAAAAGGTGGAAGTAACACCATTTCTAGACATGGAATTTCATCCCAAAACTCATCCTGGTGTCCGTTCTTGAATTTGGGTTCAAAAAAAAATTGGCTTCAAAAAACATTTGGGTTCCTGGGCAGCATTTTTCCTGACCGCGGAGTCACGTGTTTTCTTCCGCAGGCACCAAAAAGGTTCGATTTTTAAAAGGTGGAAGCAACACCATATTTAGACATGGAATTTCATCCCGAAACTCATCCTGGTGTCCGTTTATGCATTTGGGTTCAGAAAAAAATTTGGCTTCAAAAAACATTTGGGTTCCTGGGCAGCATTTTTTCTGACCGCGGAGTCATGCGTTTTCTTTCCCAGGCACCAAAAAGGCTCGATTTTTAAAAGGTGGAAGCAACACCATTTCTAGACATGGAATTTCATCCCGAAACTCATCCTGGTGTCCGTTTATGCATTTGGGTTCAAAAAAAAAATTGGCTTCAAAAAACATTTGGGTTCCTGGGCAGCATTTTTCCTGACCGCGGAGTCACGTGTTTTCTTCCCCAGGCACCAAAAAGGTTCGATTTTTAAAAGGTGGAAGCAACACCATTTTTAGACATGGAATATCATCCTGAAATTCATCCTGGTGTCCGTTTTTGCATTTGGGTTCAGAAAAAAATTTGGCTTCAAAAAATATTTTGGTTCCTGGGCAGCATTTTTCCTGACCGCGGAGTCATGTGTTTTCTTCCCCAGGCACCAAAAAGGCTTGATTTTTAAAAAGGGGAAGCAACACCATTTTTAGACATGGAATTTCATCATGAAACTCATCCTGGTGTCCGTTTTTGCATTTGGGTTCAAAAAAAAATTTGGCTTCAAAAAACATTTTGGTTCCTGGGCAGAATTTTTCCTGAGCGCGGAGTCATGTGTTTTCTTCCCCAGGCACCAAAAAGGCTTGATTTTTAAAAAGGGGAAGCAACACCATTTTTAGACATGGAATTTCATCATGAAACTCATCCTGGTGTCCGTTTTTGCATTGGGGTTTTAAAAAAAAATTTGGCTTCAAAAAACATTTTGGTTCCTGGGCAGAATTTTTCCTGAGCGCGGAGTCATGTGTTTTCTTCCCCATGCACCAAAAAGGCTCAATTTTTAAAAAGGGGAAGCAACACCATTTCTAGACATGGAATTTCATCCCGAAACTCATCCTGGTGTCCGTTCTTGAATTTGGGTTCAAAAAAAAAATTGGCTTCAAAAAACATTTGGGTTCCTGGGCAGCATTTTTCCTGACCGCGGAGTCAAGTGTTTTCTTCCCCAGGCACCAAAAAGGCTCAATTTTTAAAAAGGGGAAGCAACACCATTTTTAGACATGGAATTTCATCCAGAAACTCATCCTGGTGTACGTTTTTGCATTTGGGTTCAAAAAAAAAATTTGGCTTCAAAAAGCATTTTGGTTCCTGGGCAGCTTTTTTCCTGACCGCGGAGTCATGCGTTTTCTTCCCCAGGCACCAAAAAGGCTCAATTTTTACAAAGGGGAAGCAACACCATTTTTAGACATGGAATTTCGTCCCGAAACTCATCCTGGTGTCCGTTTTTGCATTGGGGTTTAAAAAAAAAAATTGGCTTCAAAAAACATTTTGGCTCCTGGGCAGAATATTTCCTGAGTGCGGAGTCATGTGTTTTCTTCCCCAGGCACCAAAAAGGCTCGATTTTTAAAAGGTGGAAGTAACACCATTTCTAGACATGGAATTTCATCCCAAAACTCATCCTGGTGTCCGTTCTTGAATTTGGGTTCAAAAAAAAATTGGCTTCAAAAAACATTTGGGTTCCTGGGCAGCATTTTTCCTGACCGCGGAGTCACGTGTTTTCTTCCGCAGGCACCAAAAAGGTTCGATTTTTAAAAGGTGGAAGCAACACCATATTTAGACATGGAATTTCATCCCGAAACTCATCCTGGTGTCCGTTTATGCATTTGGGTTCAGAAAAAAATTTGGCTTCAAAAAACATTTGGGTTCCTGGGCAGCATTTTTTCTGACCGCGGAGTCATGCGTTTTCTTTCCCAGGCACCAAAAAGGCTCGATTTTTAAAAGGTGGAAGCAACACCATTTCTAGACATGGAATTTCATCCCGAAACTCATCCTGGTGTCCGTTTATGCATTTGGGTTCAAAAAAAAAATTGGCTTCAAAAAACATTTGGGTTCCTGGGCAGCATTTTTCCTGACCGCGGAGTCACGTGTTTTCTTCCCCAGGCACCAAAAAGGTTCGATTTTTAAAAGGTGGAAGCAACACCATTTTTAGACATGGAATATCATCCTGAAATTCATCCTGGTGTCCGTTTTTGCATTTGGGTTCAGAAAAAAATTTGGCTTCAAAAAATATTTTGGTTCCTGGGCAGCATTTTTCCTGACCGCGGAGTCATGTGTTTTCTTCCCCAGGCACCAAAAAGGCTTGATTTTTAAAAAGGGGAAGCAACACCATTTTTAGACATGGAATTTCATCATGAAACTCATCCTGGTGTCCGTTTTTGCATTTGGGTTCAAAAAAAAAAAAAAATTTGGCTTCAAAAAACATTTTGGTTCCTGGGCAGCATTTTTCCTGACCGCGGAGTCATGCGTTTTCTTCCCCAGGCACCAAAAAGGCTCAATTTTTAAAAAGGGTAAGCAACACCATTTTTAGACATGGAATTTCATCCGGAAACTCATCCTGGTGTCCGTTTTTGCATTGGGGTTTTAAAAAAAAATTTGGCTTCAAAAAACATTTTGGTTCCTGGGCAGAATTTTTCCTGAGCGCGGAGTCATGTGTTTTCTTCCCCATGCACCAAAAAGGCTCAATTTTTAAAAAGGGGAAGCAACACCATTTCTAGACATGGAATTTCATCCCGAAACTCATCCTGGTGTCCGTTCTTGAATTTGGGTTCAAAAAAAAAATTGGCTTCAAAAAACATTTGGGTTCCTGGGCAGCATTTTTCCTGACCGCGGAGTCAAGTGTTTTCTTCCCCAGGCACCAAAAAGGCTCAATTTTTAAAAAGGGGAAGCAACACCATTTTTAGACATGGAATTTCATCCAGAAACTCATCCTGGTGTCCGTTTTTGCATTTGGGTTCAAAAAAAAAATTTGGCTTCAAAAAGCATTTTGGTTCCTGGGCAGCTTTTTTCCTGACCGCGGAGTCATGCGTTTTCTTCCCCAGGCACCAAAAAGGCTCAATTTTTACAAAGGGGAAGCAACACCATTTTTAGACATGGAATTTCGTCCCGAAACTCAACCTGGTGTCCGTTTTTGCATTGGGGTTTAAAAAAAAAAATTGGCTTCAAAAAACATTTTGGCTCCTGGGCAGAATATTTCCTGAGTGCGGAGTCATGTGTTTTCTTCCCCAGGCACCAAAAAGGCTCGATTTTTAAAAGGTGGAAGTAACACCATTTCTAGACATGGAATTTCATCCCAAAACTCATCCTGGTGTCCGTTCTTGAATTTGGGTTCAAAAAAAAATTGGCTTCAAAAAACATTTGGGTTCCTGGGCAGCATTTTTCCTGACCGCGGAGTCACGTGTTTTCTTCCCCAGGCACCAAAAAGGTTCGATTTTTAAAAGGTGGAAGCAACACCATATTTAGACATGGAATTTCATCCCGAAACTCATCCTGGTGTCCGTTTATGCATTTGGGTTCAAAAAAAAAATTGGCTTCAAAAAACATTTGGGTTCCTGGGCAGCATTTTTCCTGACCGCGGAGTCACGTGTTTTCTTCCCCAGGCACCAAAAAGGTTCGATTTTTAAAAGGTGGAAGCAACACCATTTTTAGACATGGAATATCATCCTGAAATTCATCCTGGTGTCCGTTTTTGCATTTGGGTTCAGAAAAAAATTTGGCTTCAAAAAATATTTTGGTTCCTGGGCAGCATTTTTCCTGACCGCGGAGTCATGTGTTTTCTTCCCCAGGCACCAAAAAGTCTTGATTTTTAAAAAGGGGAAGCAACACCATTTTTAGACATGGAATTTCATCATGAAACTCATCCTGGTGTCCGTTTTTGCATTTGGGTTCAAAAAAAAAAAAATTTGGCTTCAAAAAACATTTTGGTTCCTGGGCAGCATTTTTCCTGACCGCGGAGTCATGCGTTTTCTTCCCCAGGCACCAAAAAGGCTCAATTTTTAAAAAGGGTAAGCAACACCATTTTTAGACATGGAATTTCATCCGGAAACTCATCCTGGTGTCCGTTTTTGCATTGGGGTTTTAAAAAAAAATTTGGCTTCAAAAAACATTTTGGTTCCTGGGCAGAATTTTTCCTGAGCGCGGAGTCATGTGTTTTCTTCCCCATGCACCAAAAAGGCTCAATTTTTAAAAAGGGGAAGCAACACCATTTCTAGACATGGAATTTCATCCCGAAACTCATCCTGGTGTCCGTTCTTGAATTTGGGTTCAAAAAAAAAATTGGCTTCAAAAAACATTTGGGTTCCTGGGCAGCATTTTTCCTGACCGCGGAGTCAAGTGTTTTCTTCCCCATGCACCAAAAAGGCTCAATTTTTAAAAAGGGGAAGCAACACCATTTTTAGACATGGAATTTCATCCAGAAACTCATCCTGGTGTCCGTTTTTGCATTTGGGTTCAAAAAAAAAATTTGGCTTCAAAAAGCATTTTGGTTCCTGGGCAGCTTTTTTCCTGACCGCGGAGTCATGCGTTTTCTTCCCCAGGCACCAAAAAGGCTCAATTTTTACAAAGGGGAAGCAACACCATTTTTAGACATGGAATTTCGTCCCGAAACTCATCCTGGTGTCCGTTTTTGCATTGGGGTTTAAAAAAAAAAATTGGCTTCAAAAAACATTTTGGCTCCTGGGCAGAATATTTCCTGAGTGCGGAGTCATGTGTTTTCTTCCCCAGGCACCAAAAAGGCTCGATTTTTAAAAGGTGGAAGTAACACCATTTCTAGACATGGAATTTCATCCCAAAACTCATCCTGGTGTCCGTTCTTGAATTTGGGTTCAAAAAAAAATTGGCTTCAAAAAACATTTGGGTTCCTGGGCAGCATTTTTCCTGACCGCGGAGTCACGTGTTTTCTTCCCCAGGCACCAAAAAGGTTCGATTTTTAAAAGGTGGAAGCAACACCATATTTAGACATGGAATTTCATCCCGAAACTCATCCTGGTGTCCGTTTATGCATTTGGGTTCAGAAAAAAATTTGGCTTCAAAAAACATTTGGGTTCCTGGGCAGCATTTTTCCTGACCGCGGAGTCACGTGTTTTCTTCCCCAGGCACCAAAAAGGCTCAATTTTTAAAAAGGGGAAGCAACACCATTTTTAGACATGGAATTTCATCCAGAAACTCATCCTGGTGTCCGTTTTTGCATTTGGGTTCAAAAAAAAAATTTGGCTTCAAAAAGCATTTTGGTTCCTGGGCAGCTTTTTTCCTGACCGCGAAGTCATGCGTTTTCTTCCCCAGGCACCAAAAAGGCTCAATTTTTACAAAGGGGAAGCAACACCATTTTTAGACATGGAATTTCGTCCCGAAACTCATCCTGGTGTCCGTTTTTGCATTGGGGTTTAAAAAAAAAAATTGGCTTCAAAAAACATTTTGGCTCCTGGGCAGAATATTTCCTGAGTGCGGAGTCATGTGTTTTCTTCCCCAGGCACCAAAAAGGCTCGATTTTTAAAAGGTGGAAGTAACACCATTTCTAGACATGGAATTTCATCCCAAAACTCATCCTGGTGTCCGTTCTTGAATTTGGGTTCAAAAAAAAATTGGCTTCAAAAAACATTTGGGTTCCTGGGCAGCATTTTTCCTGACCGCGGAGTCACGTGTTTTCTTCCGCAGGCACCAAAAAGGTTCGATTTTTAAAAGGTGGAAGCAACACCATATTTAGACATGGAATTTCATCCCGAAACTCATCCTGGTGTCCGTTTATGCATTTGGGTTCAGAAAAAAATTTGGCTTCAAAAAACATTTGGGTTCCTGGGCAGCATTTTTTCTGACCGCGGAGTCATGCGTTTTCTTTCCCAGGCACCAAAAAGGCTCGATTTTTAAAAGGTGGAAGCAACACCATTTCTAGACATGGAATTTCATCCCGAAACTCATCCTGGTGTCCGTTTATGCATTTGGGTTCAAAAAAAAAATTGGCTTCAAAAAACATTTGGGTTCCTGGGCAGCATTTTTCCTGACCGCGGAGTCACGTGTTTTCTTCCCCAGGCACCAAAAAGGTTCGATTTTTAAAAGGTGGAAGCAACACCATTTTTAGACATGGAATATCATCCTGAAATTCATCCTGGTGTCCGTTTTTGCATTTGGGTTCAGAAAAAAATTTGGCTTCAAAAAATATTTTGGTTCCTGGGCAGCATTTTTCCTGACCGCGGAGTCATGTGTTTTCTTCCCCAGGCACCAAAAAGGCTCAATTTTTAAAAAGGGGAAGCAACACCATTTTTAGACATGGAATTTCATCCAGAAACTCATCCTGGTGTCTGTTTTTGCATTTGGGTTCAAAAAAAAAATTTGGCTTCAAAAAGCATTTTGGTTCCTGGGCAGCTTTTTTCCTGACCGCGGAGTCATGCGTTTTCTTCCCCAGGCACCAAAAAGGCTCAATTTTTACAAAGGGGAAGCAACACCATTTTTAGACATGGAATTTCGTCCCGAAACTCATCCTGGTGTCCGTTTTTGCATTGGGGTTTAAAAAAAAAAATTGGCTTCAAAAAACATTTTGGCTCCTGGGCAGAATATTTCCTGAGTGCGGAGTCATGTGTTTTCTTCCCCAGGCACCAAAAAGGCTCGATTTTTAAAAGGTGGAAGTAACACCATTTCTAGACATGGAATTTCATCCCAAAACTCATCCTGGTGTCCGTTCTTGAATTTGGGTTCAAAAAAAAATTGGCTTCAAAAAACATTTGGGTTCCTGGGCAGCATTTTTCCTGACCGCGGAGTCACGTGTTTTCTTCCCCAGGCACCAAAAAGGTTCGATTTTTAAAAGGTGGAAGCAACACCATATTTAGACATGGAATTTCATCCCGAAACTCATCCTGGTGTCCGTTTATGCATTTGGGTTCAAAAAAAAAATTGGCTTCAAAAAACATTTGGGTTCCTGGGCAGCATTTTTCCTGACCGCGGAGTCACGTGTTTTCTTCCCCAGGCACCAAAAAGGTTCGATTTTTAAAAGGTGGAAGCAACACCATTTTTAGACATGGAATATCATCCTGAAATTCATCCTGGTGTCCGTTTTTGCATTTGGGTTCAGAAAAAAATTTGGCTTCAAAAAATATTTTGGTTCCTGGGCAGCATTTTTCCTGACCGCGGAGTCATGTGTTTTCTTCCCCAGGCACCAAAAAGTCTTGATTTTTAAAAAGGGGAAGCAACACCATTTTTAGACATGGAATTTCATCATGAAACTCATCCTGGTGTCCGTTTTTGCATTTGGGTTCAAAAAAAAAAAAATTTGGCTTCAAAAAACATTTTGGTTCCTGGGCAGCATTTTTCCTGACCGCGGAGTCATGCGTTTTCTTCCCCAGGCACCAAAAAGGCTCAATTTTTAAAAAGGGTAAGCAACACCATTTTTAGACATGGAATTTCATCCGGAAACTCATCCTGGTGTCCGTTTTTGCATTGGGGTTTTAAAAAAAAATTTGGCTTCAAAAAACATTTTGGTTCCTGGGCAGAATTTTTCCTGAGCGCGGAGTCATGTGTTTTCTTCCCCATGCACCAAAAAGGCTCAATTTTTAAAAAGGGGAAGCAACACCATTTCTAGACATGGAATTTCATCCCGAAACTCATCCTGGTGTCCGTTCTTGAATTTGGGTTCAAAAAAAAAATTGGCTTCAAAAAACATTTGGGTTCCTGGGCAGCATTTTTCCTGACCGCGGAGTCAAGTGTTTTCTTCCCCAGGCACCAAAAAGGCTCAATTTTTAAAAAGGGGAAGCAACACCATTTTTAGACATGGAATTTCATCCAGAAACTCATCCTGGTGTCCGTTTTTGCATTTGGGTTCAAAAAAAAAATTTGGCTTCAAAAAGCATTTTGGTTCCTGGGCAGCTTTTTTCCTGACCGCGGAGTCATGCGTTTTCTTCCCCAGGCACCAAAAAGGCTCAATTTTTACAAAGGGGAAGCAACACCATTTTTAGACATGGAATTTCGTCCCGAAACTCATCCTGGTGTCCGTTTTTGCATTGGGGTTTAAAAAAAAAAATTGGCTTCAAAAAACATTTTGGCTCCTGGGCAGAATATTTCCTGAGTGCGGAGTCATGTGTTTTCTTCCCCAGGCACCAAAAAGGCTCGATTTTTAAAAGGTGGAAGTAACACCATTTCTAGACATGGAATTTCATCCCAAAACTCATCCTGGTGTCCGTTCTTGAATTTGGGTTCAAAAAAAAATTGGCTTCAAAAAACATTTGGGTTCCTGGGCAGCATTTTTCCTGACCGCGGAGTCACGTGTTTTCTTCCCCAGGCACCAAAAAGGTTCGATTTTTAAAAGGTGGAAGCAACACCATATTTAGACATGGAATTTCATCCCGAAACTCATCCTGGTGTCCGTTTATGCATTTGGGTTCAGAAAAAAATTTGGCTTCAAAAAACATTTGGGTTCCTGGGCAGCATTTTTCCTGACCGCGGAGTCACGTGTTTTCTTCCCCAGGCACCAAAAAGGCTCAATTTTTAAAAAGGGGAAGCAACACCATTTTTAGACATGGAATTTCATCCAGAAACTCATCCTGGTGTCCGTTTTTGCATTTGGGTTCAAAAAAAAAATTTGGCTTCAAAAAGCATTTTGGTTCCTGGGCAGCTTTTTTCCTGACCGCGAAGTCATGCGTTTTCTTCCCCAGGCACCAAAAAGGCTCAATTTTTACAAAGGGGAAGCAACACCATTTTTAGACATGGAATTTCGTCCCGAAACTCATCCTGGTGTCCGTTTTTGCATTGGGGTTTAAAAAAAAAAATTGGCTTCAAAAAACATTTTGGCTCCTGGGCAGAATATTTCCTGAGTGCGGAGTCATGTGTTTTCTTCCCCAGGCACCAAAAAGGCTCGATTTTTAAAAGGTGGAAGTAACACCATTTCTAGACATGGAATTTCATCCCAAAACTCATCCTGGTGTCCGTTCTTGAATTTGGGTTCAAAAAAAAATTGGCTTCAAAAAACATTTGGGTTCCTGGGCAGCATTTTTCCTGACCGCGGAGTCACGTGTTTTCTTCCGCAGGCACCAAAAAGGTTCGATTTTTAAAAGGTGGAAGCAACACCATATTTAGACATGGAATTTCATCCCGAAACTCATCCTGGTGTCCGTTTATGCATTTGGGTTCAGAAAAAAATTTGGCTTCAAAAAACATTTGGGTTCCTGGGCAGCATTTTTTCTGACCGCGGAGTCATGCGTTTTCTTTCCCAGGCACCAAAAAGGCTCGATTTTTAAAAGGTGGAAGCAACACCATTTCTAGACATGGAATTTCATCCCGAAACTCATCCTGGTGTCCGTTTATGCATTTGGGTTCAAAAAAAAAATTGGCTTCAAAAAACATTTGGGTTCCTGGGCAGCATTTTTCCTGACCGCGGAGTCACGTGTTTTCTTCCCCAGGCACCAAAAAGGTTCGATTTTTAAAAGGTGGAAGCAACACCATTTTTAGACATGGAATATCATCCTGAAATTCATCCTGGTGTCCGTTTTTGCATTTGGGTTCAGAAAAAAATTTGGCTTCAAAAAATATTTTGGTTCCTGGGCAGCATTTTTCCTGACCGCGGAGTCATGTGTTTTCTTCCCCAGGCACCAAAAAGGCTTGATTTTTAAAAAGGGGAAGCAACACCATTTTTAGACATGGAATTTCATCATGAAACTCATCCTGGTGTCCGTTTTTGCATTTGGGTTCAAAAAAAAAAAAAATTTGGCTTCAAAAAACATTTTGGTTCCTGGGCAGCATTTTTCCTGACCGCGGAGTCATGCGTTTTCTTCCCCAGGCACCAAAAAGGCTCAATTTTTAAAAAGGGTAAGCAACACCATTTTTAGACATGGAATTTCATCCGGAAACTCATCCTGGTGTCCGTTTTTGCATTGGGGTTTTAAAAAAAAATTTGGCTTCAAAAAACATTTTGGTTCCTGGGCAGAATTTTTCCTGAGCGCGGAGTCATGTGTTTTCTTCCCCATGCACCAAAAAGGCTCAATTTTTAAAAAGGGGAAGCAACACCATTTCTAGACATGGAATTTCATCCCGAAACTCATCCTGGTGTCCGTTCTTGAATTTGGGTTCAAAAAAAAAATTGGCTTCAAAAAACATTTGGGTTCCTGGGCAGCATTTTTCCTGACCGCGGAGTCAAGTGTTTTCTTCCCCAGGCACCAAAAAGGCTCAATTTTTAAAAAGGGGAAGCAACACCATTTTTAGACATGGAATTTCATCCAGAAACTCATCCTGGTGTCCGTTTTTGCATTTGGGTTCAAAAAAAAAATTTGGCTTCAAAAAGCATTTTGGTTCCTGGGCAGCTTTTTTCCTGACCGCGGAGTCATGCGTTTTCTTCCCCAGGCACCAAAAAGGCTCAATTTTTACAAAGGGGAAGCAACACCATTTTTAGACATGGAATTTCGTCCCGAAACTCAACCTGGTGTCCGTTTTTGCATTGGGGTTTAAAAAAAAAAATTGGCTTCAAAAAACATTTTGGCTCCTGGGCAGAATATTTCCTGAGTGCGGAGTCATGTGTTTTCTTCCCCAGGCACCAAAAAGGCTCGATTTTTAAAAGGTGGAAGTAACACCATTTCTAGACATGGAATTTCATCCCAAAACTCATCCTGGTGTCCGTTCTTGAATTTGGGTTCAAAAAAAAATTGGCTTCAAAAAACATTTGGGTTCCTGGGCAGCATTTTTCCTGACCGCGGAGTCACGTGTTTTCTTCCCCAGGCACCAAAAAGGTTCGATTTTTAAAAGGTGGAAGCAACACCATATTTAGACATGGAATTTCATCCCGAAACTCATCCTGGTGTCCGTTTATGCATTTGGGTTCAAAAAAAAAATTGGCTTCAAAAAACATTTGGGTTCCTGGGCAGCATTTTTCCTGACCGCGGAGTCACGTGTTTTCTTCCCCAGGCACCAAAAAGGTTCGATTTTTAAAAGGTGGAAGCAACACCATTTTTAGACATGGAATATCATCCTGAAATTCATCCTGGTGTCCGTTTTTGCATTTGGGTTCAGAAAAAAATTTGGCTTCAAAAAATATTTTGGTTCCTGGGCAGCATTTTTCCTGACCGCGGAGTCATGTGTTTTCTTCCCCAGGCACCAAAAAGTCTTAATTTTTAAAAAGGGGAAGCAACACCATTTTTAGACATGGAATTTCATCATGAAACTCATCCTGGTGTCCGTTTTTGCATTTGGGTTCAAAAAAAAAAAAATTTGGCTTCAAAAAACATTTTGGTTCCTGGGCAGCATTTTTCCTGACCGCGGAGTCATGCGTTTTCTTCCCCAGGCACCAAAAAGGCTCAATTTTTAAAAAGGGTAAGCAACACCATTTTTAGACATGGAATTTCATCCGGAAACTCATCCTGGTGTCCGTTTTTGCATTGGGGTTTTAAAAAAAAATTTGGCTTCAAAAAACATTTTGGTTCCTGGGCAGAATTTTTCCTGAGCGCGGAGTCATGTGTTTTCTTCCCCATGCACCAAAAAGGCTCAATTTTTAAAAAGGGGAAGCAACACCATTTCTAGACATGGAATTTCATCCCGAAACTCATCCTGGTGTCCGTTCTTGAATTTGGGTTCAAAAAAAAAATTGGCTTCAAAAAACATTTGGGTTCCTGGGCAGCATTTTTCCTGACCGCGGAGTCAAGTGTTTTCTTCCCCAGGCACCAAAAAGGCTCAATTTTTAAAAAGGGGAAGCAACACCATTTTTAGACATGGAATTTCATCCAGAAACTCATCCTGGTGTCCGTTTTTGCATTTGGGTTCAAAAAAAAAATTTGGCTTCAAAAAGCATTTTGGTTCCTGGGCAGCTTTTTTCCTGACCGCGGAGTCATGCGTTTTCTTCCCCAGGCACCAAAAAGGCTCAATTTTTACAAAGGGGAAGCAACACCATTTTTAGACATGGAATTTCGTCCCGAAACTCATCCTGGTGTCCGTTTTTGCATTGGGGTTTAAAAAAAAAAATTGGCTTCAAAAAACATTTTGGCTCCTGGGCAGAATATTTCCTGAGTGCGGAGTCATGTGTTTTCTTCCCCAGGCACCAAAAAGGCTCGATTTTTAAAAGGTGGAAGTAACACCATTTCTAGACATGGAATTTCATCCCAAAACTCATCCTGGTGTCCGTTCTTGAATTTGGGTTCAAAAAAAAATTGGCTTCAAAAAACATTTGGGTTCCTGGGCAGCATTTTTCCTGACCGCGGAGTCACGTGTTTTCTTCCCCAGGCACCAAAAAGGTTCGATTTTTAAAAGGTGGAAGCAACACCATATTTAGACATGGAATTTCATCCCGAAACTCATCCTGGTGTCCGTTTATGCATTTGGGTTCAAAAAAAAAATTGGCTTCAAAAAACATTTGGGTTCCTGGGCAGCATTTTTCCTGACCGCGGAGTCACGTGTTTTCTTCCCCAGGCACCAAAAAGGTTCGATTTTTAAAAGGTGGAAGCAACACCATTTTTAGACATGGAATATCATCCTGAAATTCATCCTGGTGTCCGTTTTTGCATTTGGGTTCAGAAAAAAATTTGGCTTCAAAAAATATTTTGGTTCCTGGGCAGCATTTTTCCTGACCGCGGAGTCATGTGTTTTCTTCCCCAGGCACCAAAAAGTCTTGATTTTTAAAAAGGGGAAGCAACACCATTTTTAGACATGGAATTTCATCATGAAACTCATCCTGGTGTCCGTTTTTGCATTTGGGTTCAAAAAAAAAAAAATTTGGCTTCAAAAAACATTTTGGTTCCTGGGCAGCATTTTTCCTGACCGCGGAGTCATGCGTTTTCTTCCCCAGGCACCAAAAAGGCTCAATTTTTAAAAAGGGTAAGCAACACCATTTTTAGACATGGAATTTCATCCGGAAACTCATCCTGGTGTCCGTTTTTGCATTGGGGTTTTAAAAAAAAATTTGGCTTCAAAAAACATTTTGGTTCCTGGGCAGAATTTTTCCTGAGCGCGGAGTCATGTGTTTTCTTCCCCATGCACCAAAAAGGCTCAATTTTTAAAAAGGGGAAGCAACACCATTTCTAGACATGGAATTTCATCCCGAAACTCATCCTGGTGTCCGTTCTTGAATTTGGGTTCAAAAAAAAAATTGGCTTCAAAAAACATTTGGGTTCCTGGGCAGCATTTTTCCTGACCGCGGAGTCAAGTGTTTTCTTCCCCAGGCACCAAAAAGGCTCAATTTTTAAAAAGGGGAAGCAACACCATTTTTAGACATGGAATTTCATCCAGAAACTCATCCTGGTGTCCGTTTTTGCATTTGGGTTCAAAAAAAAAATTTGGCTTCAAAAAGCATTTTGGTTCCTGGGCAGCTTTTTTCCTGACCGCGGAGTCATGCGTTTTCTTCCCCAGGCACCAAAAAGGCTCAATTTTTACAAAGGGGAAGCAACACCATTTTTAGACATGGAATTTCGTCCCGAAACTCATCCTGGTGTCCGTTTTTGCATTGGGGTTTAAAAAAAAAAATTGGCTTCAAAAAACATTTTGGCTCCTGGGCAGAATATTTCCTGAGTGCGGAGTCATGTGTTTTCTTCCCCAGGCACCAAAAAGGCTCGATTTTTAAAAGGTGGAAGTAACACCATTTCTAGACATGGAATTTCATCCCAAAACTCATCCTGGTGTCCGTTCTTGAATTTGGGTTCAAAAAAAAATTGGCTTCAAAAAACATTTGGGTTCCTGGGCAGCATTTTTCCTGACCGCGGAGTCACGTGTTTTCTTCCCCAGGCACCAAAAAGGTTCGATTTTTAAAAGGTGGAAGCAACACCATATTTAGACATGGAATTTCATCCCGAAACTCATCCTGGTGTCCGTTTATGCATTTGGGTTCAGAAAAAAATTTGGCTTCAAAAAACATTTGGGTTCCTGGGCAGCATTTTTCCTGACCGCGGAGTCACGTGTTTTCTTCCCCAGGCACCAAAAAGGCTCAATTTTTAAAAAGGGGAAGCAACACCATTTTTAGACATGGAATTTCATCCAGAAACTCATCCTGGTGTCCGTTTTTGCATTTGGGTTCAAAAAAAAAATTTGGCTTCAAAAAGCATTTTGGTTCCTGGGCAGCTTTTTTCCTGACCGCGAAGTCATGCGTTTTCTTCCCCAGGCACCAAAAAGGCTCAATTTTTACAAAGGGGAAGCAACACCATTTTTAGACATGGAATTTCGTCCCGAAACTCATCCTGGTGTCCGTTTTTGCATTGGGGTTTAAAAAAAAAAATTGGCTTCAAAAAACATTTTGGTTCCTGGGCAGAATATTTCCTGAGGGCGGAGTCATGTGTTTTCTTCCCCAGGCACCAAAAAGGCTCGATTTTTAAAAGGTGGAAGTAACACCATTTCTAGACATGGAATTTCATCCCAAAACTCATCCTGGTGTCCGTTCTTGAATTTGGGTTCAAAAAAAAATTGGCTTCAAAAAACATTTGGGTTCCTGGGCAGCATTTTTCCTGACCGCGGAGTCACGTGTTTTCTTCCGCAGGCACCAAAAAGGTTCGATTTTTAAAAGGTGGAAGCAACACCATATTTAGACATGGAATTTCATCCCGAAACTCATCCTGGTGTCCGTTTATGCATTTGGGTTCAGAAAAAAATTTGGCTTCAAAAAACATTTGGGTTCCTGGGCAGCATTTTTTCTGACCGCGGAGTCATGCGTTTTCTTTCCCAGGCACCAAAAAGGCTCGATTTTTAAAAGGTGGAAGCAACACCATTTCTAGACATGGAATTTCATCCCGAAACTCATCCTGGTGTCCGTTTATGCATTTGGGTTCAAAAAAAAAATTGGCTTCAAAAAACATTTGGGTTCCTGGGCAGCATTTTTCCTGACCGCGGAGTCACGTGTTTTCTTCCCCAGGCACCAAAAAGGTTCGATTTTTAAAAGGTGGAAGCAACACCATTTTTAGACATGGAATATCATCCTGAAATTCATCCTGGTGTCCGTTTTTGCATTTGGGTTCAGAAAAAAATTTGGCTTCAAAAAATATTTTGGTTCCTGGGCAGCATTTTTCCTGACCGCGGAGTCATGTGTTTTCTTCCCCAGGCACCAAAAAGGCTTGATTTTTAAAAAGGGGAAGCAACACCATTTTTAGACATGGAATTTCATCATGAAACTCATCCTGGTGTCCGTTTTTGCATTTGGGTTCAAAAAAAAAAAAATTTGGCTTCAAAAAACATTTTGGTTCCTGGGCAGCATTTTTCCTGACCGCGGAGTCATGCGTTTTCTTCCCCAGGCACCAAAAAGGCTCAATTTTTAAAAAGGGTAAGCAACACCATTTTTAGACATGGAATTTCATCCGGAAACTCATCCTGGTGTCCGTTTTTGCATTGGGGTTTTAAAAAAAAATTTGGCTTCAAAAAACATTTTGGTTCCTGGGCAGAATTTTTCCTGAGCGCGGAGTCATGTGTTTTCTTCCCCATGCACCAAAAAGGCTCAATTTTTAAAAAGGGGAAGCAACACCATTTCTAGACATGGAATTTCATCCCGAAACTCATCCTGGTGTCCGTTCTTGAATTTGGGTTCAAAAAAAAAATTGGCTTCAAAAAACATTTGGGTTCCTGGGCAGCATTTTTCCTGACCGCGGAGTCATGTGTTTTCTTCCCCAGGCACCAAAAAGGCTCAATTTTTACAAAGGGGAAGCAACACCATTTTTAGACATGGAATTTCGTCCCGAAACTCATCCTGGTGTCCGTTTTTGCATTGGGGTTTAAAAAAAAAAATTGGCTTCAAAAAACATTTTGGCTCCTGGGCAGAATATTTCCTGAGTGCGGAGTCATGTGTTTTCTTCCCCAGGCACCAAAAAGGCTCGATTTTTAAAAGGTGGAAGTAACACCATTTCTAGACATGGAATTTCATCCCAAAACTCATCCTGGTGTCCGTTCTTGAATTTGGGTTCAAAAAAAAATTGGCTTCAAAAAACATTTGGGTTCCTGGGCAGCATTTTTCCTGACCGCGGAGTCACGTGTTTTCTTCCCCAGGCACCAAAAAGGTTCGATTTTTAAAAGGTGGAAGCAACACCATATTTAGACATGGAATTTCATCCCGAAACTCATCCTGGTGTCCGTTTATGCATTTGGGTTCAAAAAAAAAATTGGCTTCAAAAAACATTTGGGTTCCTGGGCAGCATTTTTCCTGACCGCGGAGTCACGTGTTTTCTTCCCCAGGCACCAAAAAGGTTCGATTTTTAAAAGGTGGAAGCAACACCATTTTTAGACATGGAATATCATCCTGAAATTCATCCTGGTGTCCGTTTTTGCATTTGGGTTCAGAAAAAAATTTGGCTTCAAAAAATATTTTGGTTCCTGGGCAGCATTTTTCCTGACCGCGGAGTCATGTGTTTTCTTCCCCAGGCACCAAAAAGTCTTGATTTTTAAAAAGGGGAAGCAACACCATTTTTAGACATGGAATTTCATCATGAAACTCATCCTGGTGTCCGTTTTTGCATTTGGGTTCAAAAAAAAAAAAAATTTGGCTTCAAAAAACATTTTGGTTCCTGGGCAGCATTTTTCCTGACCGCGGAGTCATGCGTTTTCTTCCCCAGGCACCAAAAAGGCTCAATTTTTAAAAAGGGTAAGCAACACCATTTTTAGACATGGAATTTCATCCGGAAACTCATCCTGGTGTCCGTTTTTGCATTGGGGTTTTAAAAAAAAATTTGGCTTCAAAAAACATTTTGGTTCCTGGGCAGAATTTTTCCTGAGCGCGGAGTCATGTGTTTTCTTCCCCATGCACCAAAAAGGCTCAATTTTTAAAAAGGGGAAGCAACACCATTTCTAGACATGGAATTTCATCCCGAAACTCATCCTGGTGTCCGTTCTTGAATTTGGGTTCAAAAAAAAAATTGGCTTCAAAAAACATTTGGGTTCCTGGGCAGCATTTTTCCTGACCGCGGAGTCAAGTGTTTTCTTCCCCAGGCACCAAAAAGGCTCAATTTTTAAAAAGGGGAAGCAACACCATTTTTAGACATGGAATTTCATCCAGAAACTCATCCTGGTGTCCGTTTTTGCATTTGGGTTCAAAAAAAAAATTTGGCTTCAAAAAGCATTTTGGTTCCTGGGCAGCTTTTTTCCTGACCGCGGAGTCATGCGTTTTCTTCCCCAGGCACCAAAAAGGCTCAATTTTTACAAAGGGGAAGCAACACCATTTTTAGACATGGAATTTCGTCCCGAAACTCATCCTGGTGTCCGTTTTTGCATTGGGGTTTAAAAAAAAAAATTGGCTTCAAAAAATATTTTGGCTCCTGGGCAGAATATTTCCTGAGTGCGGAGTCATGTGTTTTCTTCCCCAGGCACCAAAAAGGCTCGATTTTTAAAAGGTGGAAGTAACACCATTTCTAGACATGGAATTTCATCCCAAAACTCATCCTGGTGTCCGTTCTTGAATTTGGGTTCAAAAAAAAATTGGCTTCAAAAAACATTTGGGTTCCTGGGCAGCATTTTTCCTGACCGCGGAGTCACGTGTTTTCTTCCCCAGGCACCAAAAAGGTTCGATTATTAAAAGGTGGAAGCAACACCATATTTAGACATGGAATTTCATCCCGAAACTCATCCTGGTGTCCGTTTATGCATTTGGGTTCAGAAAAAAATTTGGCTTCAAAAAACATTTGGGTTCCTGGGCAGCATTTTTCCTGACCGCGGAGTCACGTGTTTTCTTCCCCAGGCACCAAAAAGGCTCAATTTTTTAAAAAGGGGAAGCAACACCATTTTTAGACATGGAATTTCATCCAGAAACTCATCCTGGTGTCCGTTTTTGCATTTGGGTTCAAAAAAAAAATTTGGCTTCAAAAAGCATTTTGGTTCCTGGGCAGCTTTTTTCCTGACCGCGAAGTCATGCGTTTTCTTCCCCAGGCACCAAAAAGGCTCAATTTTTACAAAGGGGAAGCAACACCATTTTTAGACATGGAATTTCGTCCCGAAACTCATCCTGGTGTCCGTTTTTGCATTGGGGTTTAAAAAAAAAAATTGGCTTCAAAAAACATTTTGGCTCCTGGGCAGAATATTTCCTGAGTGCGGAGTCATGTGTTTTCTTCCCCAGGCACCAAAAAGGCTCGATTTTTAAAAGGTGGAAGTAACACCATTTCTAGACATGGAATTTCATCCCAAAACTCATCCTGGTGTCCGTTCTTGAATTTGGGTTCAAAAAAAAATTGGCTTCAAAAAACATTTGGGTTCCTGGGCAGCATTTTTCCTGACCGCGGAGTCACGTGTTTTCTTCCCCAGGCACCAAAAAGGTTCGATTTTTAAAAGGTGGAAGCAACACCATATTTAGACATGGAATTTCATCCCGAAACTCATCCTGGTGTCCGTTTATGCATTTGGGTTCAGAAAAAAATTTGGCTTCAAAAAACATTTGGGTTCCTGGGCAGCATTTTTCCTGACCGCGGAGTCACGTGTTTTCTTCCCCAGGCACCAAAAAGGTTCGATTTTTAAAAGGTGGAAGCAACACCATATTTAGACATGGAATTTCATCCTGAAATTCATCCTGGTGTCCGTTTTTGCATTTGGGTTCAGAAAAAAATTTGGCTTCAAAAAACATTTTGGTTCCTGGGTAGCCTTTTTCCTGACCGCAGAGTCATGTGTTTTCTTCCCCAGGCAGCAAAAAGGCTTAATTTTTAAAAGTGGAAGCAACAGCATTTTTAGACATGGAATTTCATCCCGAAACACATCCTGGTGTCCGTTTATGCATTTGGGTTCAGAAAAAAATTTGGCTTCAAAAAACATTTGGGTTCCTGGGCAGCATTTTTCCTGACCGCGGAGTCATGCGTTTTCTTTCCCAGGCACCAAAAAGGCTCGATTTTAAAAAGGTGGAAGCAACACCATTTTTAGACATGGATTTTCATCCCGAAACTCATCCTGGTGTCCATTTTTGAATTTGGGTTAGAAAAAAATTTGGCTTCAAAAAACATTTTGGTTCCTTGGTAGCATTTTTCCTGACCGCGGAATCATGCGTTTTCTTCCCCAGGCACCAAAAAGGCTCAATTTTTAAAAAGGGGAAGCAACACCATTTCTAGACATGGAATTTCATCCCGAAACTCATCCTGGTTTCCGTTTTTGCATTTGGGTTCAGAAAAAAATTTGGCTTCAAAAAATATTTGGGTTCCTGGGCAGCATTTTTCCTGACCGCAGAGTCATGCGTTTTCTTCCCCAGGCACCAAAAATGTTCGATTTTTAAAAGGTGGAAGCAACACCATATTTAGACATGGAATTTCATCCCGAAATTCATCCTGGTGTCCGTTTTTACATTTGGGTTCAGAAAAAAATTTGGCTTCAAAAAACATTTTGGTTCCTGGGTAGCCTTTTTCCTGACCGCAGAGTCATGCGTTTTCTTCCCCAGGCACCAAAAAGGCTCGATTTTTAAAAGGTGGAAGCAACACCATTTCTAGACATGGAATTTCATCCGGAAACTCATCCTGGTGTCCGTTTTTGCATTTGGGTTCAGAAAAAAATTTGGCTTCAAAAAACATTTTGGTTCCTGGGCAGCATTTTTCCTGACCGCGGAGTCATGCGTTTTCTTTCCCAGGCACCAAAAAGGCTCGATTTTAAAAAGGTGGAAGCAACACCATTTTTAGACATGGATTTTCATCCCGAAACTCATCCTGGTGTCCATTTTTGAATTTGGGTTAGAAAAAAATTTGGCTTCAAAAAACATTTTGGTTCCTGGGTAGCATTTTTCCTGACCGCGGAATCATGCGTTTTCTTCCCCAGGCACCAAAAAGGCTCGATTTTTAAAAAGGGGAAGCAACACCATTTTTAGACATGGAATTTCATCCCGAAACTCGTCCTGGTGTCCGTTTTTGCATTTGGGTTCAAAAAAAAAAATTTGGCTTCAAAAAATATTTTGGTTCCTGGGCGGCATTTTTCCTGACCGCGGAGTCATGTGTTTTCTTCCCCAGGCACCAAAAAGGCTTGATTTTTAAAAAGGGGAAGCAACACCATTTTTAGACATGGAATTTCATCCCGAAACTCATCCTGGTGTCCGTTCTTGAATTTGGGTTCAAAAAAAAAATTGGCTTCAAAAAACATTTTGGTTCCTGGGCAGCATTTTTCCTGACCGCGGAATCACGTGTTTTCTTCCCCAGGCACCAAAAAGGTTCGATTTTTAAAAGGTGGAAGCAACACCATATTTAGACATGGAATTTCATCCCGAAATTCATCCTGGTGTCCGTTTTTGCATTTGGGTTCAGAAAAAAATTTGGCTTCAAAAAACATTTTGGTTCCTGGGTAGCCTTTTTCCTGACCGCAGAGTCATGCGTTTTCTTCCCCAGGCACCAAAAAGGCTCGATTTTTAAAAGGTGGAAGCAACACCATTTCTAGACATGGAATTTCATCCGGAAACTCATCCTGGTGTCCGTTTTTGCATTTGGGTTCAGAAAAAAATTTGGCTTCAAAAAATATTTGGGTTCCTGGGCAGCATTTTTCCTGACCGCAGAGTCATGCGTTTTCTTCCCCAGGCACCATAAAGGCTCAATTTTTAGAAAGGGGAAGCAACACCATTTTTAGACATGGAATTTCATCCCGAAACACATCCTGGTGTCCGTTTATGCATTTGGGTTCAGAAAAAAATTTGGCTTCAAAAAACATTTGGGTTCCTGGGCAGCATTTTTCCTGACCGCGGAGTCATGCGTTTTCTTTCCCAGGCACCAAAAAGGCTCGATTTTAAAAAGGTGGAAGCAACACCATTTTTAGACATGGATTTTCATCCCGAAACTCATCCTGGTGTCCATTTTTGAATTTGGGTTAGAAAAAAATTTGGCTTCAAAAAACATTTTGGTTCCTGGGTAGCATTTTTCCTGACCGCGGAATCATGCGTTTTCTTCCCCAGGCACCAAAAAGGCTCGATTTTTAAAAAGGGGAAGCAACACCATTTTTAGACATGGAATTTCATCCCGAAACTCGTCCTGGTGTCCGTTTTTGCATTTGGGTTCAAAAAAAAAAATTTGGCTTCAAAAAACATTTTGGTTCCTGGGCAGCATTTTTCCTGACCGCAGAGTCATGCGTTTTCTTCCCCAGGCACCAAAAAGGCTCGATTTTTAAAAGGTGGAAGCAACACCATTTCTAGACATGGAATTTCATCCGGAAACTCATCCTGGTGTCCGTTTTTGCATTTGGGTTCAGAAAAAAATTTGGCTTCAAAAAATATTTGGGTTCCTGGGCAGCATTTTTCCTGACCGCAGAGTCATGCGTTTTCTTCCCCAGGCACCAAAAAGGCTCGATTTTTAAAAAGGGGAAGCAACACCATTTTTAGACATGGAATTTCATCCCGAAACTCGTCCTGGTGTCCGTTTTTGCATTTGGGTTCAAAAAAAAAAATTTGGTTCAAAAAACATTTTGGTTCCTGGGCAGCATTTTTCCTGACCGCGGAGTCATGCGTTTTCTTCCCCAGGCACCAAAAAGGCTCAATTTTTACAAAGGGGAAGCAACACCATTTTTAGACATGGAATTTCGTCCCGAAACTCATCCTGGTGTCCGTTTTTGCATTGGGGTTTAAAAAAAAAAATTGGCTTCAAAAAACATTTTGGTTCCTGGGCAGAATATTTCCTGAGTGCGGAGTCATGTGTTTTCTTCCCCAGGCACCAAAAAGGCTCGATTTTTAAAAGGTGGAAGTAACACCATTTCTAGACATGGAATTTCATCCCAAAACTCATCCTGGTGTCCGTTCTTGAATTTGGGTTCAAAAAAAAATTGGCTTCAAAAAACATTTGGGTTCCTGGGCAGCATTTTTCCTGACCGCGGAGTCACGTGTTTTCTTCCCCAGGCACCAAAAAGGTTCGATTTTTAAAAGGTGGAAGCAACACCATATTTAGACATGGAATTTCATCCCGAAACTCATCCTGGTGTCCGTTTATGCATTTGGGTTCAGAAAAAAATTTGGCTTCAAAAAACATTTGGGTTCCTGGGCAGCATTTTTCCTGACCGCGGAGTCACGTGTTTTCTTCCCCAGGCACCAAAAAGGTTCGATTTTTAAAAGGTGGAAGCAACACCATATTTAGACATGGAATTTCATCCTGAAATTCATCCTGGTGTCCGTTTTTGCATTTGGGTTCAGAAAAAAATTTGGCTTCAAAAAACATTTTGGTTCCTGGGTAGCCTTTTTCCTGACCGCAGAGTCATGTGTTTTCTTCCCCAGGCAGCAAAAAGGCTTAATTTTTAAAAGTGGAAGCAACAGCATTTTTAGACATGGAATTTCATCCCGAAACACATCCTGGTGTCCGTTTATGCATTTGGGTTCAGAAAAAAATTTGGCTTCAAAAAACATTTGGGTTCCTGGGCAGCATTTTTCCTGACTGCGGAGTCATGCGTTTTCTTTCCCAGGCACCAAAAAGGCTCGATTTTAAAAAGGTGGAAGCAACACCATTTTTAGACATGGATTTTCATCCCGAAACTCATCCTGGTGTCCATTTTTGAATTTGGGTTAGAAAAAAATTTGGCTTCAAAAAACATTTTGGTTCCTGGGTAGCATTTTTCCTGACCGCGGAATCATGCGTTTTCTTCCCCAGGCACCAAAAAGGCTCGATTTTATAAAGGTGGAAGCAACACCATTTCTGGACATGGAATTTCATCCCGAAACTCATCCTGGTGTCCGTTCTTGAATTTGGGTTCAAAAAAATAAATTGGTTTCAAAAAACATTTGGGTTCCTGGGCAGCATTTTTCCTGACCGCAGAGTCATGCGTTTTCTTCCCCAGGCACCAAAAAGGCTCGATTTTTAAAAAGGGGAAGCAACACCATTTTTAGACATGGAATTTCATCCCGAAACTCATCCTGGTGTCCGTTTTTGCATTTGGGTTCAAAAAAAAAATTGGCTTCAAAAAACATTTGGGTTCCTGGGCAGCATTTTTCCTGACCGCGGACTCAAATGTTTTCTTCCCCAGGCACCAAAAAGGTTCGATTTTTAAAAGGTGGAAGCAACACCATATTTAGACATGGAATTTCATCCCGAAATTCATCCTGGTGTCCGTTTTTGCATTTGGGTTCAGAAAAAAATTTGGCTTCAAAAAACATTTTGGTTCCTGGGTAGCCTTTTTCCTGACGGCAGAGTCATGTGTTTTCTTCCCCAGGCAGCAAAAAGGCTTAATTTTTAAAAGTGGAAGCAACAGCATTTTTAGACATGGAATTTCATCCCGAAACACATCCTGGTGTCCGTTTATGCATTTGGGTTCAGAAAAAAATTTGGCTTCAAAAAACATTTGGGTTCCTGGGCAGCATTTTTCCTGACCGCGGAGTCATGCGTTTTCTTTCCCAGGCACCAAAAAGGCTCGATTTTAAAAAGGTGGAAGCAACACCATTTTTAGACATGGATTTTCATCCCGAAACTCATCCTGGTGTCCATTCTTGAATTTGGGTTAGAAAAAAATTTGGCTTCAAAAAACATATTGGTTCCTGGGTAGCATTTTTCCTGATCGCGGAATCATGCGTTTTCTTCCCCAGGCACCAAAAAGGCTCGATTTTTAAAAAGGGGAAGCAACACCATTTTTAGACATGGAATTTCATCCCGAAACTCGTCCTGGTGTCCGTTTTTGCATTTGGGTTAAAAAAAAAAATTTGGCTTCAAAAAACATTTTGGTTCCTGGGCAGCATTTTTCCTTACCGCGGAGTCACGCGTTTTCTTCCCCAGGCACCAAAAAGGCTCGATTTTTAAAAGGTGGAAGTAACACCATTTCTAGACATGGAATTTCATCCCAAAACTCATCCTGGTGTCCGTTCTTGAATTTGGGTTCAAAAAAAAATTGGCTTCAAAAAACATTTGGGTTCCTGGGCAGCATTTTTCCTGACCGCGGAGTCACGTGTTTTCTTCCCCAGGCACCAAAAAGGTTCGATTTTTAAAAGGTGGAAGCAACACCATATTTAGACATGGAATTTCATCCCGAAACTCATCCTGGTGTCCGTTTATGCATTTGGGTTCAGAAAAAAATTTGGCTTCAAAAAACATTTGGGTTCCTGGGCAGCATTTTTCCTGACCGCGGAGTCACGTGTTTTCTTCCCCAGGCACCAAAAAGGCTCAATTTTTAAAAAGGGGAAGCAACACCATTTTTAGACATGGAATTTCATCCAGAAACTCATCCTGGTGTCCGTTTTTGCATTTGGGTTCAAAAAAAAAATTTGGCTTCAAAAAGCATTTTGGTTCCTGGGCAGCTTTTTTCCTGACCGCGAAGTCATGCGTTTTCTTCCCCAGGCACCAAAAAGGCTCAATTTTTACAAAGGGGAAGCAACACCATTTTTAGACATGGAATTTCGTCCCGAAACTCATCCTGGTGTCCGTTTTTGCATTGGGGTTTAAAAAAAAAAATTGGCTTCAAAAAACATTTTGGTTCCTGGGCAGAATATTTCCTGAGGGCGGAGTCATGTGTTTTCTTCCCCAGGCACCAAAAAGGCTCGATTTTTAAAAGGTGGAAGTAACACCATTTCTAGACATGGAATTTCATCCCAAAACTCATCCTGGTGTCCGTTCTTGAATTTGGGTTCAAAAAAAAATTGGCTTCAAAAAACATTTGGGTTCCTGGGCAGCATTTTTCCTGACCGCGGAGTCACGTGTTTTCTTCCGCAGGCACCAAAAAGGTTCGATTTTTAAAAGGTGGAAGCAACACCATATTTAGACATGGAATTTCATCCCGAAACTCATCCTGGTGTCCGTTTATGCATTTGGGTTCAGAAAAAAATTTGGCTTCAAAAAACATTTGGGTTCCTGGGCAGCATTTTTTCTGACCGCGGAGTCATGCGTTTTCTTTCCCAGGCACCAAAAAGGCTCGATTTTTAAAAGGTGGAAGCAACACCATTTCTAGACATGGAATTTCATCCCGAAACTCATCCTGGTGTCCGTTTATGCATTTGGGTTCAAAAAAAAAATTGGCTTCAAAAAACATTTGGGTTCCTGGGCAGCATTTTTCCTGACCGCGGAGTCACGTGTTTTCTTCCCCAGGCACCAAAAAGGTTCGATTTTTAAAAGGTGGAAGCAACACCATTTTTAGACATGGAATATCATCCTGAAATTCATCCTGGTGTCCGTTTTTGCATTTGGGTTCAGAAAAAAATTTGGCTTCAAAAAATATTTTGGTTCCTGGGCAGCATTTTTCCTGACCGCGGAGTCATGTGTTTTCTTCCCCAGGCACCAAAAAGGCTTGATTTTTAAAAAGGGGAAGCAACACCATTTTTAGACATGGAATTTCATCATGAAACTCATCCTGGTGTCCGTTTTTGCATTTGGGTTCAAAAAAAAAAAAAATTTGGCTTCAAAAAACATTTTGGTTCCTGGGCAGCATTTTTCCTGACCGCGGAGTCATGCGTTTTCTTCCCCAGGCACCAAAAAGGCTCAATTTTTAAAAAGGGTAAGCAACACCATTTTTAGACATGGAATTTCATCCGGAAACTCATCCTGGTGTCCGTTTTTGCATTGGGGTTTTAAAAAAAAATTTGGCTTCAAAAAACATTTTGGTTCCTGGGCAGAATTTTTCCTGAGCGCGGAGTCATGTGTTTTCTTCCCCATGCACCAAAAAGGCTCAATTTTTAAAAAGGGGAAGCAACACCATTTCTAGACATGGAATTTCATCCCGAAACTCATCCTGGTGTCCGTTCTTGAATTTGGGTTCAAAAAAAAAATTGGCTTCAAAAAACATTTGGGTTCCTGGGCAGCATTTTTCCTGACCGCGGAGTCATGTGTTTTCTTCCCCAGGCACCAAAAAGGCTCAATTTTTACAAAGGGGAAGCAACACCATTTTTAGACATGGAATTTCGTCCCGAAACTCATCCTGGTGTCCGTTTTTGCATTGGGGTTTAAAAAAAAAAATTGGCTTCAAAAAACATTTTGGCTCCTGGGCAGAATATTTCCTGAGTGCGGAGTCATGTGTTTTCTTCCCCAGGCACCAAAAAGGCTCGATTTTTAAAAGGTGGAAGTAACACCATTTCTAGACATGGAATTTCATCCCAAAACTCATCCTGGTGTCCGTTCTTGAATTTGGGTTCAAAAAAAAATTGGCTTCAAAAAACATTTGGGTTCCTGGGCAGCATTTTTCCTGACCGCGGAGTCACGTGTTTTCTTCCCCAGGCACCAAAAAGGTTCGATTTTTAAAAGGTGGAAGCAACACCATATTTAGACATGGAATTTCATCCCGAAACTCATCCTGGTGTCCGTTTATGCATTTGGGTTCAAAAAAAAAATTGGCTTCAAAAAACATTTGGGTTCCTGGGCAGCATTTTTCCTGACCGCGGAGTCACGTGTTTTCTTCCCCAGGCACCAAAAAGGTTCGATTTTTAAAAGGTGGAAGCAACACCATTTTTAGACATGGAATATCATCCTGAAATTCATCCTGGTGTCCGTTTTTGCATTTGGGTTCAGAAAAAAATTTGGCTTCAAAAAATATTTTGGTTCCTGGGCAGCATTTTTCCTGACCGCGGAGTCATGTGTTTTCTTCCCCAGGCACCAAAAAGTCTTGATTTTTAAAAAGGGGAAGCAACACCATTTTTAGACATGGAATTTCATCATGAAACTCATCCTGGTGTCCGTTTTTGCATTTGGGTTCAAAAAAAAAAAAAATTTGGCTTCAAAAAACATTTTGGTTCCTGGGCAGCATTTTTCCTGACCGCGGAGTCATGCGTTTTCTTCCCCAGGCACCAAAAAGGCTCAATTTTTAAAAAGGGTAAGCAACACCATTTTTAGACATGGAATTTCATCCGGAAACTCATCCTGGTGTCCGTTTTTGCATTGGGGTTTTAAAAAAAAATTTGGCTTCAAAAAACATTTTGGTTCCTGGGCAGAATTTTTCCTGAGCGCGGAGTCATGTGTTTTCTTCCCCATGCACCAAAAAGGCTCAATTTTTAAAAAGGGGAAGCAACACCATTTCTAGACATGGAATTTCATCCCGAAACTCATCCTGGTGTCCGTTCTTGAATTTGGGTTCAAAAAAAAAATTGGCTTCAAAAAACATTTGGGTTCCTGGGCAGCATTTTTCCTGACCGCGGAGTCAAGTGTTTTCTTCCCCAGGCACCAAAAAGGCTCAATTTTTAAAAAGGGGAAGCAACACCATTTTTAGACATGGAATTTCATCCAGAAACTCATCCTGGTGTCCGTTTTTGCATTTGGGTTCAAAAAAAAAATTTGGCTTCAAAAAGCATTTTGGTTCCTGGGCAGCTTTTTTCCTGACCGCGGAGTCATGCGTTTTCTTCCCCAGGCACCAAAAAGGCTCAATTTTTACAAAGGGGAAGCAACACCATTTTTAGACATGGAATTTCGTCCCGAAACTCATCCTGGTGTCCGTTTTTGCATTGGGGTTTAAAAAAAAAAATTGGCTTCAAAAAACATTTTGGCTCCTGGGCAGAATATTTCCTGAGTGCGGAGTCATGTGTTTTCTTCCCCAGGCACCAAAAAGGCTCGATTTTTAAAAGGTGGAAGTAACACCATTTCTAGACATGGAATTTCATCCCAAAACTCATCCTGGTGTCCGTTCTTGAATTTGGGTTCAAAAAAAAATTGGCTTCAAAAAACATTTGGGTTCCTGGGCAGCATTTTTCCTGACCGCGGAGTCACGTGTTTTCTTCCCCAGGCACCAAAAAGGTTCGATTATTAAAAGGTGGAAGCAACACCATATTTAGACATGGAATTTCATCCCGAAACTCATCCTGGTGTCCGTTTATGCATTTGGGTTCAGAAAAAAATTTGGCTTCAAAAAACATTTGGGTTCCTGGGCAGCATTTTTCCTGACCGCGGAGTCACGTGTTTTCTTCCCCAGGCACCAAAAAGGCTCAATTTTTAAAAAGGGGAAGCAACACCATTTTTAGACATGGAATTTCATCCAGAAACTCATCCTGGTGTCCGTTTTTGCATTTGGGTTCAAAAAAAAAATTTGGCTTCAAAAAGCATTTTGGTTCCTGGGCAGCTTTTTTCCTGACCGCGAAGTCATGCGTTTTCTTCCCCAGGCACCAAAAAGGCTCAATTTTTACAAAGGGGAAGCAACACCATTTTTAGACATGGAATTTCGTCCCGAAACTCATCCTGGTGTCCGTTTTTGCATTGGGGTTTAAAAAAAAAATTGGCTTCAAAAAACATTTTGGCTCCTGGGCAGAATATTTCCTGAGTGCGGAGTCATGTGTTTTCTTCCCCAGGCACCAAAAAGGCTCGATTTTTAAAAGGTGGAAGTAACACCATTTCTAGACATGGAATTTCATCCCAAAACTCATCCTGGTGTCCGTTCTTGAATTTGGGTTCAAAAAAAAATTGGCTTCAAAAAACATTTGGGTTCCTGGGCAGCATTTTTCCTGACCGCGGAGTCACGTGTTTTCTTCCCCAGGCACCAAAAAGGTTCGATTTTTAAAAGGTGGAAGCAACACCATATTTAGACATGGAATTTCATCCCGAAACTCATCCTGGTGTCCGTTTATGCATTTGGGTTCAGAAAAAAATTTGGCTTCAAAAAACATTTGGGTTCCTGGGCAGCATTTTTCCTGACCGCGGAGTCACGTGTTTTCTTCCCCAGGCACCAAAAAGGTTCGATTTTTAAAAGGTGGAAGCAACACCATATTTAGACATGGAATTTCATCCTGAAATTCATCCTGGTGTCCGTTTTTGCATTTGGGTTCAGAAAAAAATTTGGCTTCAAAAAACATTTTGGTTCCTGGGTAGCCTTTTTCCTGACCGCAGAGTCATGTGTTTTCTTCCCCAGGCAGCAAAAAGGCTTAATTTTTAAAAGTGGAAGCAACAGCATTTTTAGACATGGAATTTCATCCCGAAACACATCCTGGTGTCCGTTTATGCATTTGGGTTCAGAAAAAAATTTGGCTTCAAAAAACATTTGGGTTCCTGGGCAGCATTTTTCCTGACCGCGGAGTCATGCGTTTTCTTTCCCAGGCACCAAAAAGGCTCGATTTTAAAAAGGTGGAAGCAACACCATTTTTAGACATGGATTTTCATCCCGAAACTCATCCTGGTGTCCATTTTTGAATTTGGGTTAGAAAAAAATTTGGCTTCAAAAAACATTTTGGTTCCTGGGTAGCATTTTTCCTGACCGCGGAATCATGCGTTTTCTTCCCCAGGCACCAAAAAGGCTCAATTTTTAAAAAGGGGAAGCAACACCATTTCTAGACATGGAATTTCATCCCGAAACTCATCCTGGTTTCCGTTTTTGCATTTGGGTTCAGAAAAAAATTTGGCTTCAAAAAATATTTGGGTTCCTGGGCAGCATTTTTCCTGACCGCAGAGTCATGCGTTTTCTTCCCCAGGCACCAAAAATGTTCGATTTTTAAAAGGTGGAAGCAACACCATATTTAGACATGGAATTTCATCCCGAAATTCATCCTGGTGTCCGTTTTTACATTTGGGTTCAGAAAAAAATTTGGCTTCAAAAAACATTTTGGTTCCTGGGTAGCCTTTTTCCTGACCGCAGAGTCATGCGTTTTCTTCCCCAGGCACCAAAAAGGCTCGATTTTTAAAAGGTGGAAGCAACACCATTTCTAGACATGGAATTTCATCCGGAAACTCATCCTGGTGTCCGTTTTTGCATTTGGGTTCAGAAAAAAATTTGGCTTCAAAAAACATTTTGGTTCCTGGGCAGCATTTTTCCTGACCGCGGAGTCATGCGTTTTCTTTCCCAGGCACCAAAAAGGCTCGATTTTAAAAAGGTGGAAGCAACACCATTTTTAGACATGGATTTTCATCCCGAAACTCATCCTGGTGTCCATTTTTGAATTTGGGTTAGAAAAAAATTTGGCTTCAAAAAACATTTTGGTTCCTGGGTAGCATTTTTCCTGACCGCGGAATCATGCGTTTTCTTCCCCAGGCACCAAAAAGGCTCGATTTTTAAAAAGGGGAAGCAACACCATTTTTAGACATGGAATTTCATCCCGAAACTCATCCTGGTGTCCGTTTTTGCGTTTGGGTTTAAAAAAAAAATTTGGCTTCAAAAAACATTTGGGTTCCTGGGCAGCATTTTTCCTGACCGCAGAGTCATGCGTTTTCTTCCCCAGGCACCAAAAAGGCTCGATTTTTAAAAGGTGGAAGCAACACCATTTCTAGACATGGAATTTCATCCCGAAACTCATCCTGGTGTCCGTTTTTGCATTTGGGTTCAGAAAAAAATTTGGCTTCAAAAAATATTTTGGTTCCTGGGCAGCATTTTTCCTGACCGCAGAGTCATGCGTTTTCTTCCCCAGGCACCAAAAAGGCTCAATTTTTAGAAAGGGGAAGCAACACCATTTTTAGACATGGAATTTCATCCCGAAACTCATCCTGGTGTCCGTTTTTGCATTGGGGTTTAAAAAAAAATTTTGGCTTCAAAAAATATTTTGGTTCCTGGGCGGCATTTTTCCTGACCGCGGAGTCATGTGTTTTCTTCCCCAGGCACCAAAAAGGCTTGATTTTTAAAAAGGGGAAGCAACACCATTTTTAGACATGGAATTTCATCCCGAAACTCATCCTGGTGTCCGTTCTTGAATTTGGGTTCAAAAAAAAAATTGGCTTCAAAAAACATTTTGGTTCCTGGGCAGCATTTTTCCTGACCGCGGAATCACGTGTTTTCTTCCCCAGGCACCAAAAAGGTTCGATTTTTAAAAGGTGGAAGCAACACCATATTTAGACATGGAATTTCATCCCGAAATTCATCCTGGTGTCCGTT
The DNA here is from genome assembly GCF_029215685.1 of Pituophis catenifer annectens. Taxonomy (NCBI): domain Eukaryota; kingdom Metazoa; phylum Chordata; class Lepidosauria; order Squamata; family Colubridae; genus Pituophis; species Pituophis catenifer. The sequence continues at coordinate 11,773,636 of NW_027256893.1, read as the reverse complement.
TTTGCATTTGGGTTCAGAAAAAAATTTGGCTTCAAAAAACATTTTGGTTCCTGGGTAGCCTTTTTCCTGACCGCAGAGTCATGCGTTTTCTTCCCCAGGTACCAAAAAGGCTCGATTTTTAAAAGGTGGAAGCAACACCATTTCTAGACATGGAATTTCATCCGGAAACTCATCCTGGTGTCCGTTTTTGCATTTGGGTTCAGAAAAAAATTTGGCTTCAAAAAATATTTGGGTTCCTGGGCAGCATTTTTCCTGACCGCAGAGTCATGCGTTTTCTTCCCCAGGCACCAAAAAGGCTCAATTTTTAGAAAGGGGAAGCAACACCATTTTTAGACATGGAATTTCATCCCGAAACACATCCTGGTGTCCGTTTATGCATTTGGGTTCAGAAAAAAATTTGGCTTCAAAAAACATTTGGGTTCCTGGGCAGCATTTTTCCTGACCGCGGAGTCATGCGTTTTCTTTCCCAGGCACCAAAAAGGCTCGATTTTAAAAAGGTGGAAGCAACACCATTTTTAGACATGGATTTTCATCCCGAAACTCATCCTGGTGTCCATTTTTGAATTTGGGTTAGAAAAAAATTTGGCTTCAAAAAACATTTTGGTTCCTGGGTAGCATTTTTCCTGACCGCGGAATCATGCGTTTTCTTCCCCAGGCACCAAAAAGGCTCGATTTTTAAAAAGGGGAAGCAACACCATTTTTAGACATGGAATTTCATCCCGAAACTCGTCCTGGTGTCCGTTTTTGCATTTGGGTTCAAAAAAAAAAATTTGGCTTCAAAAAACATTTTGGTTCCTGGGCAGCATTTTTCCTGACCGCAGAGTCATGCGTTTTCTTCCCCAGGCACCAAAAAGGCTCGATTTTTAAAAGGTGGAAGCAACACCATTTCTAGACATGGAATTTCATCCGGAAACTCATCCTGGTGTCCGTTTTTGCATTTGGGTTCAGAAAAAAATTTGGCTTCAAAAAATATTTGGGTTCCTGGGCAGCATTTTTCCTGACCGCAGAGTCATGCGTTTTCTTCCCCAGGCACCAAAAAGGCTCGATTTTTAAAAAGGGGAAGCAACACCATTTTTAGACATGGAATTTCATCCCGAAACTCGTCCTGGTGTCCGTTTTTGCATTTGGGTTCAAAAAAAAAAATTTGGTTCAAAAAACATTTTGGTTCCTGGGCAGCATTTTTCCTGACCGCGGAGTCATGCGTTTTCTTCCCCAGGCACCAAAAAGGCTCAATTTTTACAAAGGGGAAGCAACACCATTTTTAGACATGGAATTTCGTCCCGAAACTCATCCTGGTGTCCGTTTTTGCATTGGGGTTTAAAAAAAAAAATTGGCTTCAAAAAACATTTTGGTTCCTGGGCAGAATATTTCCTGAGTGCGGAGTCATGTGTTTTCTTCCCCAGGCACCAAAAAGGCTCGATTTTTAAAAGGTGGAAGTAACACCATTTCTAGACATGGAATTTCATCCCAAAACTCATCCTGGTGTCCGTTCTTGAATTTGGGTTCAAAAAAAAATTGGCTTCAAAAAACATTTGGGTTCCTGGGCAGCATTTTTCCTGACCGCGGAGTCACGTGTTTTCTTCCCCAGGCACCAAAAAGGTTCGATTTTTAAAAGGTGGAAGCAACACCATATTTAGACATGGAATTTCATCCCGAAACTCATCCTGGTGTCCGTTTATGCATTTGGGTTCAGAAAAAAATTTGGCTTCAAAAAACATTTGGGTTCCTGGGCAGCATTTTTCCTGACCGCGGAGTCACGTGTTTTCTTCCCCAGGCACCAAAAAGGTTCGATTTTTAAAAGGTGGAAGCAACACCATATTTAGACATGGAATTTCATCCTGAAATTCATCCTGGTGTCCGTTTTTGCATTTGGGTTCAGAAAAAAATTTGGCTTCAAAAAACATTTTGGTTCCTGGGTAGCCTTTTTCCTGACCGCAGAGTCATGTGTTTTCTTCCCCAGGCAGCAAAAAGGCTTAATTTTTAAAAGTGGAAGCAACAGCATTTTTAGACATGGAATTTCATCCCGAAACACATCCTGGTGTCCGTTTATGCATTTGGGTTCAGAAAAAAATTTGGCTTCAAAAAACATTTGGGTTCCTGGGCAGCATTTTTCCTGACTGCGGAGTCATGCGTTTTCTTTCCCAGGCACCAAAAAGGCTCGATTTTAAAAAGGTGGAAGCAACACCATTTTTAGACATGGATTTTCATCCCGAAACTCATCCTGGTGTCCATTTTTGAATTTGGGTTAGAAAAAAATTTGGCTTCAAAAAACATTTTGGTTCCTGGGTAGCATTTTTCCTGACCGCGGAATCATGCGTTTTCTTCCCCAGGCACCAAAAAGGCTCGATTTTATAAAGGTGGAAGCAACACCATTTCTGGACATGGAATTTCATCCCGAAACTCATCCTGGTGTCCGTTCTTGAATTTGGGTTCAAAAAAATAAATTGGTTTCAAAAAACATTTGGGTTCCTGGGCAGCATTTTTCCTGACCGCAGAGTCATGCGTTTTCTTCCCCAGGCACCAAAAAGGCTCGATTTTTAAAAAGGGGAAGCAACACCATTTTTAGACATGGAATTTCATCCCGAAACTCATCCTGGTGTCCGTTTTTGCATTTGGGTTCAAAAAAAAAATTGGCTTCAAAAAACATTTGGGTTCCTGGGCAGCATTTTTCCTGACCGCGGACTCAAATGTTTTCTTCCCCAGGCACCAAAAAGGTTCGATTTTTAAAAGGTGGAAGCAACACCATATTTAGACATGGAATTTCATCCCGAAATTCATCCTGGTGTCCGTTTTTGCATTTGGGTTCAGAAAAAAATTTGGCTTCAAAAAACATTTTGGTTCCTGGGTAGCCTTTTTCCTGACGGCAGAGTCATGTGTTTTCTTCCCCAGGCAGCAAAAAGGCTTAATTTTTAAAAGTGGAAGCAACAGCATTTTTAGACATGGAATTTCATCCCGAAACACATCCTGGTGTCCGTTTATGCATTTGGGTTCAGAAAAAAATTTGGCTTCAAAAAACATTTGGGTTCCTGGGCAGCATTTTTCCTGACCGCGGAGTCATGCGTTTTCTTTCCCAGGCACCAAAAAGGCTCGATTTTAAAAAGGTGGAAGCAACACCATTTTTAGACATGGATTTTCATCCCGAAACTCATCCTGGTGTCCATTCTTGAATTTGGGTTAGAAAAAAATTTGGCTTCAAAAAACATATTGGTTCCTGGGTAGCATTTTTCCTGATCGCGGAATCATGCGTTTTCTTCCCCAGGCACCAAAAAGGCTCGATTTTTAAAAAGGGGAAGCAACACCATTTTTAGACATGGAATTTCATCCCAAAACTCGTCCTGGTGTCCGTTTTTGCATTTGGGTTAAAAAAAAAAATTTGGCTTCAAAAAACATTTTGGTTCCTGGGCAGCATTTTTCCTTACCGCGGAGTCACGCGTTTTCTTCCCCAGGCACCAAAAATGCTCGATTTTTAAAAGGTGGAAGCAACACCATTTTTAGACATGGAATTTCATCCCGAAACTCATCCTGGTGTCCGTTTTTGCGTTTGGGTTTAAAAAAAAAATTTGGCTTCAAAAAACATTTGGGTTCCAGGGCAGCATTTTTCCTGACCGCAGAGTCATGCGTTTTCTTCCCCAGGCACCAAAAAGGCTCGATTTTTAAAAGGTGGAAGCAACACCATTTTTAGACATGGAATTTCATCCCGAAATTCATCCTGGTGTCCGTTTTTGCATTTGGGTTCAGAAAAAAATTTGGCTTCAAAAAACATTTTGGTTCCTGGGTAGCCTTTTTCCTGACCGCAGAGTCATGCGTTTTCTTCCCCAGGCACCAAAAAGGCTCGATTTTTAAAAGGTGGAAGCAACACCATTTCTAGACATGGAATTTCATCCGGAAACTCATCCTGGTGTCCGTTTTTGCATTTGGGTTCAGAAAAAAATTTGGCTTCAAAAAACATTTTGGTTCCTGGGCAGCATTTTTCCTGACCGCGGAGTCATGCGTTTTCTTTCCCAGGCACCAAAAAGGCTCAATTTTAAAAAGGTGGAAGCAACACCATTTTTAGACATGGATTTTCATCCCGAAACTCATCCTGGTGTCCATTTTTGAATTTGGGTTAGAAAAAAATTTGGCTTCAAAAAACATTTTGGTTCCTGGGTAGCATTTTTCCTGACCGCGGAATCATGCGTTTTCTTCCCCAGGCACCAAAAAGGCTCGATTTTTAAAAAGGGGAAGCAACACCATTTTTAGACATGGAATTTCATCCCGAAACTCGTCCTGGTGTCCGTTTTTGCATTTGGGTTCAAAAAAAAAAATTTGGCTTCAAAAAACATTTTGGTTCCTGGGCAGCATTTTTCCTTACCGCGGAGTCACGCGTTTTCTTCCCCAGGCACCAAAAAGGCTCGATTTTTAAAAGGTGGAAGCAACACCATTTTTAGACATGGAATTTCATCCCGAAACTCATCCTGGTGTCCGTTTTTGCGTTTGGGTTTAAAAAAAAAATTTGGCTTCAAAAAACATTTGGGTTCCTGGGCAGCATTTTTCCTGACCGCAGAGTCATGCGTTTTCTTCCCCAGGCACCAAAAAGGCTCGATTTTTAAAAGGTGGAAGCAACACCATTTCTAGACATGGAATTTCATCCCGAAACTCATCCTGGTGTCCGTTTTTGCATTTGGGTTCAGAAAAAAATTTGGCTTCAAAAAATATTTTGGTTCCTGGGCAGCATTTTTCCTGACCGCAGAGTCATGCGTTTTCTTCCCCAGGCACCAAAAAGGCTCAATTTTTAGAAAGGGGAAGCAACACCATTTTTAGACATGGAATTTCATCCCGAAACTCATCCTGGTGTCCGTTTTTGCATTGGGGTTTAAAAAAAAATTTTGGCTTCAAAAAATATTTTGGTTCCTGGGCGGCATTTTTCCTGACCGCGGAGTCATGTGTTTTCTTCCCCAGGCACCAAAAAGGCTCGATTTTTAAAAAGGGGAAGCAACACCATTTTTAGACATGGAATTTCATCCCGAAACTCATCCTGGTGTCCGTTCTTGAATTTGGGTTCAAAAAAAAAATTGGCTTCAAAAAACATTTTGGTTCCTGGGCAGCATTTTTCCTGACCGCGGAATCACGTGTTTTCTTCCCCAGGCACCAAAAAGGTTCGATTTTTAAAAGGTGGAAGCAACACCATATTTAGACATGGAATTTCATCCCGAAATTCATCCTGGTGTCCGTTTTTGCATTTGGGTTCAGAAAAAAATTTGGCTTCAAAAAACATTTTGGTTCCTGGGTAGTCTTTTTCCTGACCGCAGAGTCATGCGTTTTCTTCCCCAGGCACCAAAAAGGCTCGATTTTTAAAAGGTGGAAGCAACACCATTTCTAGACATGGAATTTCATCCGGAAACTCATCCTGGTGTCCATTTTTGCATTTGGGTTCAGAAAAAAATTTGGCTTCAAAAAATATTTGGGTTCCTGGGCAGCATTTTTCCTGACCGCAGAGTCATGCGTTTTCTTCCCCAGGCACCAAAAAGGCTCAATTTTTAGAAAGGGGAAGCAACACCATTTTTAGACATGGAATTTCATCCCGAAACTCATCCTGGTGTCCGTTTTTGCATTTGGGTTTAAAAAAAAAAATTTGGCTTCAAAAAATATTTTGGTTCCTGGGCAGCATTTTTCCTGACCGCGGAGTCATGTGTTTTCTTCCCCAGGCACCAAAAAGGCTCGATTTTTAAAAAGGGGAAGCAACACCATTTTTAGACATGGAATTTCATCCCGAAACACATCCTGGTGTCCGTTTATGCATTTGGGTTCAGAAAAAAATTTGGCTTCAAAAAACATTTGGGTTCCTGGGCAGCATTTTTCCTGACCGCGGAGTCATGCGTTTTCTTTCCCAGGCACCAAAAAGGCTCGATTTTAAAAAGGTGGAAGTAACACCATTTTTAGACATGGATTTTCATCCCGAAACTCATCCTGGTGTCCATTTTTGAATTTGGGTTAGAAAAAAATTTGGCTTCAAAAAACATTTTGGTTCCTGGGCGGCATTTTTCCTGACCGCGGAGTCATGTGTTTTCTTCCCCAGGCACCAAAAAGGCTCGATTTTTAAAAAGGGGAAGCAACACCATTTTTAGACATGGAATTTCATCCCGAAACTCATCCTGGTGTCCGTTCTTGAATTTGGGTTCAAAAAAAAAATTGGCTTCAAAAAACATTTTGGTTCCTGGGCAGCATTTTTCCTGACCGCGGAATCACGTGTTTTCTTCCCCAGGCACCAAAAAGGTTCGATTTTTAAAAGGTGGAAGCAACACCATATTTAGACATGGAATTTCATCCCGAAATTCATCCTGGTGTCCGTTTTTGCATTTGGGTTCAGAAAAAAATTTGGCTTCAAAAAACATTTTGGTTCCTGGGTAGTCTTTTTCCTGACCGCAGAGTCATGCGTTTTCTTCCCCAGGCACCAAAAAGGCTCGATTTTTAAAAGGTGGAAGCAACACCATTTCTAGACATGGAATTTCATCCGGAAACTCATCCTGGTGTCCGTTTTTGCATTTGGGTTCAGAAAAAAATTTGGCTTCAAAAAATATTTGGGTTCCTGGGCAGCATTTTTCCTGACCGCGGAGTCATGTGTTTTCTTCCCCAGGCACCAAAAAGGCTCGATTTTTAAAAAGGGGAAGCAACACCATTTTTAGACATGGAATTTCATCCCGAAACACATCCTGGTGTCCGTTTATGCATTTGGGTTCAGAAAAAAATTTGGCTTCAAAAAACATTTGGGTTCCTGGGCAGCATTTTTCCTGACCGCGGAGTCATGCGTTTTCTTTCCCAGGCACCAAAAAGGCTCGATTTTAAAAAGGTGGAAGCAACACCATTTTTAGACATGGATTTTCATCCCGAAACTCATCCTGGTGTCCATTTTTGAATTTGGGTTAGAAAAAAATTTGGCTTCAAAAAACATTTTGGTTCCTGGGTAGCATTTTTCCTGACCGCGGAATCATGCGTTTTCTTCCCCAGGCACCAAAAAGGCTCGATTTTTAAAAAGGGGAAGCAACACCATTTTTAGACATGGAATTTCATCCCGAAACTCGTCCTGGTGTCCGTTTTTGCATTTGGGTTCAAAAAAAAAATTTGGCTTCAAAAAACATTTTGGTTCCTGGGCAGCATTTTTCCTGACCGCAGAGTCATGCGTTTTCTTCCCCAGGCACCAAAAAGGCTCAATTTTTAGAAAGGGGAAGCAACACCATTTTTAGACATGGAATTTCATCCCGAAACTCATCCTGGTGTCCGTTTTTGCATTTGGGTTTAAAAAAAAAAAATTTGGCTTCAAAAAATATTTTGGTTCCTGGGCAGCATTTTTCCTGACCGCGGAGTCAAGTGTTTTCTTCCCCAGGCACCAAAAAGGCTCGATTTTTAAAAAGGGGAAGCAACACCATTTTTAGACATGGAATTTCATCCCGAAACACATCCTGGTGTCCGTTTATGCATTTGGGTATCAGAAAAAAATTTGTCTTCAAAAAACATTTGGGTTCCTGGGCAGCATTTTTCCTGACCGCGGAGTCATGCGTTTTCTTTCCCAGGCACCAAAAAGGCTCGATTTTAAAAAGGTGGAAGCAACACCATTTTTAGACTGGATTTTCATCCCGAAACTCATCCTGGTGTCCATTTTTGAATTTGGGTTAGAAAAAAATTTGGCTTCAAAAAACATTTTGGTTCCTGGGTAGCATTTTTCCTGACCGCGGAATCATGCGTTTTCTTCCCCAGGCACCAAAAAGGCTCGATTTTTAAAAAGGGGAAGCAACACCATTTTTAGACATGGAATTTCATCCCGAAACTCGTCCTGGTGTCCGTTTTTGCATTTGGGTTCAAAAAAAAAATTTGGCTTCAAAAAACATTTTGGTTCCTGGGCAGCATTTTTCCTTACCGCGGAGTCACGCGTTTTCTTCCCCAGGCACCAAAAAGGCTCGATTTTTAAAAGGTGGAAGCAACACCATATTTAGACATGGAATTTCATCCCGAAATTCATCCTGGTGTCCGTTTTTGCATTTGGGTTCAGAAAAAAATTTGGCTTCAAAAAACATTTTGGTTCCTGGGTAGCCTTTTTCCTGACCGCAGAGTCATGCGTTTTCTTCCCCAGGCACCAAAAAGGCTCGATTTTTAAAAGGTGGAAGCAACACCATTTCTAGACATGGAATTTCATCCGGAAACTCATCCTGGTGTCCGTTTTTGCATTTGGGTTCAGAAAAAAATTTGGCTTCAAAAAACATTTGGGTTCCTGGGCAGCATTTTTCCTGACCGCAGAGTCATGCGTTTTCTTCCCCAGGCACCAAAAAGGCTCAATTTTTAGAAAGGGGAAGCAACACCATTTTTAGACATGGAATTTCATCCCGAAACTCATCCTGGTGTCCGTTTTTGCGTTTGGGTTTAAAAAAAAAATTTGGCTTCAAAAAACATTTGGGTTCCTGGGCAGCATTTTTCCTGACCGCAGAGTCATGCGTTTTCTTCCCCAGGCACCAAAAAGGCTCGATTTTTAAAAGGTGGAAGCAACACCATTTCTAGACATGGAATTTCATCCCGAAACTCATCCTGGTGTCCGTTTTTGCATTTGGGTTCAGAAAAAAATTTGGCTTCAAAAAATATTTGGGTTCCTGGGCAGCATTTTTCCTGACCGCAGAGTCATGTGTTTTCTTCCCCAGGCACCAAAAAGGCTCGATTTTTAAAAGGTGGAAGCAACACCATTTTTAGACATGGAATTTCATCCCGAAACTCATCCTGGTGTCCGTTTTTGCGTTTGGGTTTAAAAAAAAAATTTGGCTTCAAAAAACATTTGGGTTCCTGGGCAGCATTTTTCCTGACCGCAGAGTCATGCGTTTTCTTCCCCAGGCACCAAAAAGGCTCGATTTTTAAAAGGTGGAAGCAACACCATTTCTAGACATGGAATTTCATCCCGAAACTCATCCTGGTGTCCGTTTTTGCATTTGGGTTCAGAAAAAAATTTGGCTTCAAAAAATATTTGGGTTCCTGGGCAGCATTTTTCCTGACCGCAGAGTCATGTGTTTTCTTCCCCAGGCACCAAAAAGGCTCAATTTTTAAAAAGGGGAAGCAACACCATTTTTAGACATGGAATTTCATCCCGAAACTCATCCTGGTGTCCGTTTTTGCATTGGGGTTTAAAAAAAAAAATTTGGCTTCAAAAAATATTTTGGTTCCTGGGCAGCATTTTTCCTGACCGCGGAGTCATGTGTTTTCTTCCCCAGGCACCAAAAAGGCTCGATTTTTAAAAAGGGGAAGCAACACCATTTTTAGACATGGAATTTCATCCCGAAACTCATCCTGGTGTCTGTTTTTGCATTTGGGTTCAAAAAAAAAATTTGGCTTCAAAAAGCATTTTGGTTCCTGGGCAGCATTTTTCCTGACCGCGGAGTCATGTGTTTTCTTCCCCAGGCACCAAAAAGGTTCGATTTTTAAAAGGTGGAAGCAACACCATTTTTAGACATGGAATTTCATCCCGAAACTCATCCTGCTGTCCGTTTTTGCATTTGGGTTTAAAAAAAAAATTTGGCTTCAAAAAACATTTGGGTTCCTGGGCAGCATTTTTCCTGACCGCGGAGTCAAATGTTTTCTTCCCCAGGCACCAAAAAGGCTCGATTTTTAAAAGGTGGAAGCAAAACCATTTCTAGACATGGAATTTCATCCCGAAACTCATCCTGGTGTCCGTTTATGCATTTGGGTTCAAAAAAAAAAATTTGGCTTCAGAAAACCTTTGGGTTCCTGGGCAGCATTTTTCCTGACCGCGGAGTCATGCGTTTTCTTCCCCAGGCACCAAAAAGGCTCGATTTTTTAAAAAGGGAAGCAACACCATTTTTAGACATGGAATTTCATCCAGAAACTCATCCTGGTGTCCGTTTTTGCATTTGGGTTAAGAAAAAAATTTGGCTTCAAAAAATATTTGGGTTTCTGGGCAGCATTTTTCCTGACCGCAGAGTCATGCGTTTTCTTCCCCAGGCACCAAAAAGGCTCAATTTTTAGAAAGGGGAAGCAACACCAATTTTAGACATGGAATTTCATCCCGAAACTCATCCTGGTGTCCGTTTTTGCATTGGGGTTTAAAAAAAAATTTGGCTTCAAAAAACATTTTGGTTCCTGGGTAGCCTTTTTCCTGACCGCAGAGTCATGTGTTTTCTTCCCCAGGCACCAAAAAGGCTCAATTTTTAAAAGGTGGAAGCAACACCATTTTTAGACATGGAATTTCATCCCGAAACTCATCCTGGTGTCCGTTCTTGCATTTGGGTTAAAAAAAAAAATTGGCTTCAAAAAACATTTGGGTTCCTGGGCAGCATTTTTCCTGACCACGGAGTCACGTGTTTTCTTCCCCAGGCACCAAAAAGGTTCGATTTTTAAAAGGTGGAAGCAACACCATTTTTAGACATGGAATTTCATTCCGAAATTCATCCTGGTGTCCGTTTTTGTATTTGGGTTCAGAAAAAAATTTGGCTTCAAAAAACATTTTGGTTCCTGGGTAACCTTTTTCCTGACCGTAGAGTCATGTGTTTTCTTCTCCAGGCACCAAAAAGGCTCAATTTTTAAAAAGGGGAAGCAACACCATTTTTAGACATGGAATTTCATCCTGAAACTCATCCTGGTGTCCGTTTTTGTATTTGGGTTCAGAAAAAAATTTGGCTTCAAAAAACATTTGGGTTCCTGGGCAGCATTTTTCCTGACCGCGGAGTCATGTGTTTTCTTCCCCAGGCACCAAAAAGGTTCGATTTTTAAAAGGTGGAAGCAACACCATTTTTAGACATGGAATTTCATTCCGAAATTCATCCTGGTGTCCGTTTTTGTATTTGGGTTCAGAAAAAAATTTGGCTTCAAAAAACCTTTTGGTTCCTTGGTAGCCTTTTTCCTGACCGCAGAGTCATGTGTTTTCTTCTCCAGGCACCAAAAAGGCTCAATTTTTAAAAAGGGGAAGCAACACCATTTTTAGACATGGAATTTCATCCTGAAACTCATCCTGGTGTCCGTTTTTGAATTTGGGTTAGAAAAAAATTTGGCTTCAAAAAACATTTTGGTTCCTGGGCAGCATTTTTCCTGACCGCGGAGTCATGTGTTTTCTTCCCCAGGCACCAAAAAGGCTCGATTTTAAAAAAGGGGAAGCAACACCATTTTTAGACATGGAATTTCATCCCGAAACTCATCCTGGTGTCCGTTTTTGCATTGGGGTTTAAAAAAAAATTTGGCTTCAAAAAACATTTGGGTTCCTGGGCAGCATTTTTCGTGACCGCGGAGTCATGCGTTTTCTTCCCCAGGCACCAAAAAGGCTCGATTTTTAAAAAGGGGAAGCAACACCATTTTTAGACATGGATTTTCATCCCGAAACTCATCCTGGTGTCCGTTTTTGCATTTGGGTTGAAAAAAAAAATGTGGCTTCAAAAAATATTTTGGTTCCTGAGCAGCAGTGTGTGAGGGAAAACATAGAGTAGTTTTGCTACCTCTACCTTACAGAACCCTCACATCCTGGACATAAACTGTTTCAACTCTTACCTTCAAAACGACGCTATAGAGCCCTGCACACCAGAACAGCTAGACACAAGAATAGTTTTTTCCCGAATGCCATCACTCTGCTAAATAATTCCCTCAACACTGTCAAACTATTTACTAAGTCTGCACTACTAATAATCTTCTCATCATTTCCACCACCCATCTCCTTCCACTTATGACTGTATGATTGTAATTTTGTTGCTTGTATCCTCACAATTGATATTGATATTGTTTCCTGATTGCTTATTTGTACGCTATGACTATCATTAAGTGTTGTACCTTATGATTTTTGATGAATGTATCTTTTCTTTTATGTACACTGAGAGCATATGCACCAAGACAAATTCCTGGTGTGTCCAATCACATTTGGCCAATAAAGAATTCTATTCTATTCTCTAAAAATATAGTACGCTTCAATGTATCATCAAGCATCATTTAAGATGCTTCAAAAGACATTAGAATATAGAATAATAGAGTTGGAAAGGACCTTGGACGTCTTCTAGTCCAAACCTCTGCTCATTTTAGATAAGTGGCTGTCCAGAATCTTCTTAAAAGCCTCCAGCAATGGGGCACCCACAACTTCTGAAGGCAAGCTGTTCCACTGGTTAATTGTTAGGCAATTTCTCCTTAGTTCTAGGTTGCTTCCCTCCTTGATGAGTTCCCATCCATTGTTTCTTGCCTTGCCTTCTGATGCTTTGAGAAATAAATTGACCCCTCTCCTTTGTGACAGCCCCTCAAATATTGGAATGCTACTCTCATGTCATCTCTAGTCCTTCTTTTCGCTAGACGTACCCAATCTCTACAGTCATTCTTCATACGTTTTACCCTCCAGTCACCTAATCATCCTTGTTGCTCGTCTCTGTACTCTTACCACTGTTTCATTGTTAAGCAACCTGAGAATAAGGGAGGAAAACCAGAAGCTGATTGGAGGGAGAAAGGGATGCTTTCCTAGTTCAAACCAATAATCTTTCCAGCTCAGCACTTTTAATTTCAACATTTAATTGAACCTCCTGGGAAGTTTAAATGCAGCATACAGTGCACAAGACTATTATCAGTTCATTGAGTAGACAAATGATACTGCTTTTGAATGTGTATTCTCAGTTCTTCACTTCCATAGCCAAGAGCTACAGATAGATCCATCTCTTAGTGATTTTAGCTAATCCACTCCCAAAAGCCACCTGTAGTGGCCATTGCAGCACTCTGAGATAGCTTTCAGACTAGTTCTTAGACTGGCCTGTTTAATCTATCAATTTAGTTCTCATTAAGGCAAGAAATGACAGAGATGGCAATAAATGACTTTCCCCCCCACTCCCTCCGCAATTACTTATATGCTCAAGCAGACAGCTGTTTAGTCGCAGGATATTTCCTTGAAAATGTCAGCCTAGTGGAAAACTGACAGAAGAAATACAAATCCCCATAAAAACATTAAATAGACAGCCTAAGCTGGTTTGCTAGTGACATAATAAGCAGCTTCTCCACACTTCAAATACTCATTGTGCCTAGCTAGAGTTCAATGAAAATGTGTTTATTCAAGAAGAGCTCCAATTCTCTACAATAATAATGAAAAAGCTGTTCAGATCCTTAAAATATTATGGGTTTTGATGCTGCTTTTCTTTCTTTTGACGTTCCTCAGATACTGCCTCTGATCAGGAATCTCTGAATACCCTGAGACATTTCATTTGCAGCTGTTATGTACTGAATTTAGATCTGGTCATTTATAAGTTGGGTTGTAATGAGCAAAGTAATCCAGTATCGAGATTTAATGAGTTAACCGAGTTTGGTTAGTTTAAGCCTTGGCTTGTTGTTGTTGTTTTTTCCTCCCCAGATGGGCATCTTGTATGAACTTAGTCACTTAATTTAAGTTGGAACCTCAAAATGTGTGTATTTAGTAGCCAAGTTCAAAAAAAATTGTGGAAAGGAAAGTGCAAAGTAGACCTGCTGAAGTCAATGTGGCTAGTTTAAAATGAGTTGCTTACAGTCCCACATCATACTTATTATCTCTTGGATTCTACCTGCATACTAGTGGTGAAATCCAATTTTTTTTACTACCGGTTCTGTGGGCGTGGCTTGGTGGGCATGGCATGGCATGGCTTGGTGGGCATGGCAGGGGAAGGATACTGCAAAATCTCTATTCCCTCCCCACTCCAGGGGAAGGATATTGTAAAATCCCCATTCCCTCCCTACTCCTGGGGAAAGGATATTGCAAAATCTCCATTCCACTGGTGGGTTGATCCCGGTTCGGACCGGTTCTATAGAACAGGTAGTAAAACCGGCGGGAGGCTCCACCCACTGACCCTGATGTTATCAGAAGTGATCTGCGCATGCACGATCCTGTTGCGAATCGGTAGTAAAGGTAAGTAGAACCCACCCCTGCTCCATTCCCATCCCACTCTGAGGCCAGCCAGAGGTGGTACTTGCTGGTTCTCTGAACTATTCAAAATTTCCACTATCGGTTCTCCAGAACCTGTCAGAACCCGCTGGATTTCACCCCTGCTGCATACCAATTATGAGTGATAAATCAAGAGCTAATGATTCTCAGGACAGTTATGTTAACAACCATTCAGTTTCAAAGCCATGTAGCAGAGGGCAAAAAGTTGTTGAAAGGTGGGAAGAAGGAACAAAAGCTTTAAACTGACAAAGATATAAGAGAGAACTGCACCCTTGTGCTGACACATGACAACTAACTTGTGGCTTCGTTCTAATTTACAATAAAGATTCTTATCTAGTGCCACCAAATTGTGTGTTTGAGAGTGTTTAGCCAGGTTCAAGCCTAGCAGTCAAGTTCAGCTGTGTAAAATTGTCAGATAGAGATTTATCACTGAGCCCAGGGAAACCGACACCATCCTTACTTATAACTTGAATTACAAGTTGTATTGATGTTTGTAGTTCAGCAGTTTTGGAAGGCAACCTATTCTCCAGTATTAAAGAAAGTGTCAGGCGATACAGGATCTTTAAAGGTTTTGAAAGCAATGTTGTCAGACCTTCCAGATATTATTTTATGAAGCACTGATTCAACAAAGACCACAATAGATTTCATTTGCTCAGGACAAGATACCAGCAAAAACATTTCCACTTAAAAAGAAATAATTAAAAGCAGAGATAGATAGACAGATATACACAGAAAGATATGATAGATAGATAGATAGATAGATAGATAGATAGATAGATAGAGAATAGAGGATGGATGGATGGACGGACAGATGGAGGATATCAATGACAAAAAACTATATGTGTACAAAACACATAAACTTTTCTTTATGAATATGTTGTCTATTGTTAGTTAGCCACACCCAACTAATAGCACAACCCCACCCACCCCAATGAGCCAGATATGCAAAGGCAATCACAATGTTGTGTTACATGACAAATTCCTTTAATGTGTCTGCAAGATCCTGCCAAATTAGCTCCTTGAAATCTTGGAGCTTTGAATGCAGGCAGACTTCTCTTTCCCATGTGAAATCAGTGGTGGGTTTCAACATTTTTTACTACCGGTTCTGTGGGTGTGGCTTGGTGGGCGTGGCATGGTTTGGGGGGCGTGGCTTGGTGGGTGTGGCAGGGGAAGGATACTGTAAAATCTCCATTCCCACTCCACTCCAGGGGAAGGTTACTGCAAAATCCCCATTTCCTCCTGATCAGATGGGACTCAGGAGGCAGAAAATAGATGGGGGCGGGGCCAGACAGAGGTGGTATTTACCGGTTCTCCGAACTACTCAAAAATTCTGCTACCAGTTCTCCAGAACTGGTCAGAACCTGCTGAAACCCACTTCTCTGTGAAACATTTTATTTTTTTTCTGAAAAGGAATATATTTAGTGTATTTTTTTTTCCAGAACAAGAAATGAAATCAGTGCCCCCCAAAATTCCAGTGAGATGGCTTTTTCTTAGTTTCTTAAATATCATTTTACTTATGGCAGTCTATCTATCTGCAGATGCACCATAATCTCCAATCATCTCTCTTTATATTATTGTCAGAGGCATTCCTGGCAAGTTTGAGTCTCACAAACCTCTATGGAAGTTTCAATTCTGCAAACAGCTTCCTAAATAGTCGGAGAGTAGAAACCACCCAAGGTCCATTTTGAATTTTCAAATTTGATTTGAGTTTGATTCGAATTGGTAATTCAGTTGGACAAGTCAAACCAATTGGATTTGAACTATCAATTGAAGTCACGTTGGCTCATCAGTTTGATATAAATACACATTGAGTCACTGAACTGATGTGAAAACCTTTGATTTGTCTCATCAAAGTGATGTGGTAATTCAGTTCAATTTTTAAAAGCCATTTAGAATAGAATAGGATAGAATAGAATAGAATAGAATAGGATAGAAGAGAATAGAATAGAATAGAATAGAATAGAATAGAATAGAATAGAATAGAATAGAATAGAATAGAATAGAATAGAATAGAATAACAGAGTTGGAAAGGACCTTGGAGGTCTTCTAGTCCAACCCCCTGCTTAGGCAGAAAACCCTACGCCACTTCAGACAAATGGTTATCCAACATCTTCTTAAAAAACTTCCAGTGTTGGAGCATTCACAATCTCTGGAGGCAAGTTGTTCTACTGATTAATTGTTCTGTCAGGAAATTTCTCCTCAGTTCTAAGTTGCTTCTCTCCTTGATTAGTTTCCACCCATTGCTTCTTGTCCTACCCTCAGGTGCTTTGGAGAATTGAATAGAATTGAATCTCCTTTTTAAATCAAATTTTCTAAATGTATTGTTTGAAAGAAGAGTTAGCTTCTATACATTGATTATTTATCAGTTTATTTATTTATTTATTTATTTATTTATTTATTTATTTATTTATTTATTATATTTCTATACCGCCTTTCTCCCGTAGGACTCAAGGCGGTGTACAGTCAAGAAAAATATAGACACACAAACATCATAAAATTGCTAATTAAAATTATTACTTAGTTTGGTCAATTAAATAAAACCCAGAATTAGATAACATTTAAAAAATCATTCACATGTTTGTATGTTTAGCCCTGCCTCTTGGAACATCAGGGTCTTGAGGGCACGGCGGAAAGCACGGAGATCAGGGATATTCCGTATCTCCGGGGGCAGTTCATTCCAAAGGGTTGGAGCCCCCACAGAGAAGGCCCTCCCCCTGGGAGTCGCCAGTCGACATAATTTGACTGACGGTACCCTGAGTAGTCCCTCCCTGTGAGAACGAACTGTGAGAACGAATTTAGAGCCTTCTCCTTTCATAAAAGGTGAGATTTTACTACATCTGTCACAAAGTTAGCATATCAATCATATAAAATCTAAATAAGTGTAAAACACACCATACAATCTCTGGTGTACATACTTTGGAAAGCAATTGCTTTTCAGTACTTTTTTTTCCCCCAGGAAAAATCCTAAAGCAATATAAATAAAGTTTAGCAAACTTGACAGAATTTTAAAAACCTGTTATCATGTTCCTGTTAGTTGTCCACTTCTGGTCTATGAAAATTGCTTTTCTTCTGGACAGGCTGCCAAGTTTGAGTGAGTGAGGCAGGGAGGGGGACGGACAGGAAAGGGGAAAGGGGAGGGAAGGGTACTTGGCAATTGATTACAACAATGGCTGTCTGAACAGGCAAGCATTCCCTGGCATGTTTATTATTAATTATTTACCAAAGTCTTCTTTGCAGGGGTGATACACTATGCGTCTCACTCAGCATTAAAAGCACCATTATTTTAAAAAAGAAAGAATAAAAGCCCACCTTGATAGTCCATCTGTAGCTTGGATATATTCATCGTCAAGAATAGAGTGGGTCTTCCTAAGTATGGATTTTCTAAGTACGCAATTTTCAGTCCATGCATTAAGCCCCAACAGTTGCTGTGCTCTGAGGATTTCGTAGTGTTGAAGAGTAAGGAGGTAACATGTGAACTGATGGAGTAGTATCGTCTTCTTCATTGACAAAATTGTAAATGATGTATTTTCAAGATTCCTAAGGGTGGGGGGAGAAAACTGTTCAGTGATTGAAAATAGAGCTTTAATGTCTTGTCCTTGGACTTTATAGTTGGTGTTACATAAACAGGGGACTCCCAAAGACTTCCCATATATCATAGCAGAAGCCTGAAGTCCTTAGCATTGATACCCAGTTGTCTTAATGCCTGTTTCCTGCCTCTCCAAACTTTTTAAAAATTAATTTTTAAAGGAAGTTAGTGCATGCAACTGTTGTGGCCAGCAGAGCTGGCAGCAGATTTGAACAGTGAGGATGTTGGGGAGGAACGTGGGCCAGTCCTGGAGTCTGGGGAAGGCTCGGATAAGGGGTCTGAGTTGGAGGCACAGTGGGGACCAAGGCCATCTGGGAGTTCTTTGCTGCTTCCGGAGTCTCCTGAGTCTAACATCAGTGAGGCAGAAGAACAGCGTCAGCCTGGTCCCAGTGTGCACATGCGCAGAGCTGCCAGGAGATAATTAAAAATCTAACATCTCAAAATCTCAAAAGGGGGGGGGGTTACGCCAGCCCTGCTTGGTGGAAAAGAAAAGTTTTTAGGGCACGGCGAAAAGCCCGGAGATCAGGTATCATGCGTATCTCCAGGGGCAAATCGTTCCAGAGGCAGGTGCTGCCACAGAGAAGGCCCTCCCTCTGGGGGTCACCAGCCGACACTGCCTGGCTGATGGCACCCTGAGGAGTCCCTCTCTGTGGGAGCGTACTGGCCGGTGGGAGGCTATCGGCGGCAGAAGGCGGTCCCGCAAATATTATGATTCAGCACATTTTCTATATTTGAGAGATGGATCATGACTTCTCAGTAAGCTGTCAAATACATCTTCGTGGCCAGCGAGGCAAGCAAACGGTAAGCTACTCTGTCCCATTAGATCTTTTCTGATGTCAAATGATGCTTGATCTATATTATTTGGGGAAGTGAATTCATTCACCATTAATACAGACAATGCTAAAAATGATATCTACAACTTTTAGAATATACATTTTTGATGCTAGGAATCCTAGATAATCTTTATTTATGTTGTCTGTGTGAGAATCATGCAAATCTAATTTCTTATCAGCAGCATGCACACTTTTATGGGTAGACATTTCCTTCTTTTTACACATTCTCAAATGTTTTGTTTAAACTGCTAAACTGTGCTATGAAATTGAGAGGGAAAAAAAATGTGAATTTTAAAGTCGCCTTACGGTTTTCTTAATGTATTTGACTAAATGTTTGATCTGTGGAAAAGTTTGCATTAAACTGTGAACCAAGTTAATTTTC
This sequence comes from Pituophis catenifer annectens, assembly GCF_029215685.1. Taxonomy (NCBI): domain Eukaryota; kingdom Metazoa; phylum Chordata; class Lepidosauria; order Squamata; family Colubridae; genus Pituophis; species Pituophis catenifer. The sequence continues at coordinate 11,754,941 of NW_027256893.1, read as the reverse complement.
TCTGATCCTTAATTACTACTTATACACCTTATTAAGGTTAATTATTTTCTCATTTTCACACTTAAGGGAAAATCCTTTTTTTTTTCTTTTTATTAGCAAAGATTAGCTTTTCAAAATGTTGGCGGGAAAAAAGTCATGTAGAACAGCTGAGGGGTGTCATTTTTGCAATCTGTACTTTTAAAAAAGGAAAGGAAAAGTGGAACCTGCTGTTTATAGCACCTTTTTAGTTTGTACATGATGAGGGGATTGGGACAAATTGAGGAGGCCAGCAAAATCTCTTTCTATTTGACCTCCATGGTTCTCCAGATGGCCTCATTTGGCCTTTTCAAGGAAAGGAAGAAAAAAAAAAAACCACAGGCAGTAACAGGGATTCCTTTTCTACTAATGAATTTTCCACAAGTTAAGCAATTCAGAACAGAATATGATGACTTGTAGACATGAACAGAACTGCTTGCTGATTTAATTAGCACTCCAGCTGTTGAAAACTGTACATACAAATATGTGGATAGAACACTTGCAGCAAATGTTCCATACATATTTTCTGCAATTAACAAAATCGCTTCTAGCAGTACAACGTTGTTGTAGGCTCTGATTCATAGTTCTGGGACTTTAGGAAAATCTGCGATGGAGCTGGTGGAAAATTCATTTCCAAAAGAACAGTGGTGGAGATCAGCATGTATCTTCAGATGCTTCACAGATGAACATTATTGAAACACCTAGATTATAATTTATGGTATCAGTCCCTCTCATACCAGATATTGAAGATGTTGAACTGTTCTATAACTCACCCTGTTTTAAACATTTTTAAGGGGTCCATGAAAGAGACCTAAAACAAGATGGATCCATGACATCACTAAGCATTGCGGGCCCAACTGGCAAAAGGAAGCTCAGGACTGTATTGGTGGGAAGCATACAAAAGAGGCCTTCATCCTGCAGTGGATGGACAATGGCTAAAATGATGATGAGGATGATATAGTGTGGGCATAACTGTGAATGTCACAATTGCCACAAGCATTTTTTTTACCATCCTTCCTACCTTCCCCCCAAAGAAAACATCTTACACCTAACCAGAATATTAGGAGAAATGAGTCAAGGTGGATCAGATAACCTTACATGTTTACTTAGTCATAAGCAATAAAGATCAAAGTAAACTTGGTTAATGACACCTTGTTATGTGTTCATAAACCACTTCCTTGTGCTACTTCTTCATGAAATACAGGTAGTTCTCAGCTTACAACAGTTCATTCAGTGACTGTTTGATGGTTGCAACAGCACTGAAAAAAAGGGACTGATGACTGTGTCAACTCGCGAAGCATTCCTGACCTGCTCTTGAGTTGCCATAGGCAGGGAGATGGGGAACAGAGCCTCGCAGCTGCAGCGAGGGGATTGCACTTCAGTCAAAACAAAAGCACATTTCAGCCATCTCTATGTCAAGGCCATCTCCACGGAGACTCACAGTGGCCAGAGGGAGGGACTTCTACAACCCGCAAAATTGCTTCGTTGGGGAATGTGACTGATGACACACCTTGGGGGAGAGGGGAACAGGGTCAGAACCGGGGTGTGAATTAAGTGAGGTCAGAGTTGGCTTCACTTGGAACATGCTGACATGAAGCTCCTAAAAAATAACTGGATTTCTTTTGAAGCTTGGCTCGAGGCGCATGATTTAATTAGGGCATCCCACTTACGACCATTGCAGCATCCCCATGGTCACATGATCAAAATTCAGATGCTTGGCAATTGATTCATAACAGTCGCACTGTCCCAGGGTCACGTGATTTCCTTTTGTGACCTTCAACAAGCAAAGTCAATGGGGAAGCCAGATTCACCTAATAACCATGTTACTAACGTAACAACTGCAGTGATTCACTTAACAATGGTGGCAAGAAAGATCACAAAATGGGGCAAAACTCATTTAACTGTCTCGCTTAGCAACAAAAATGATGGGCTCAATTGAGGCCGTAAATTGAGGACTACCTGCATACTGATTGCCAAATTATTTTTGAAAGAAATGATTTCTACCATGCCGGGCGTTCTCTATCAATAAAGTGCCATTTGAATGAGCTAAAATGTGCAATTGCTAAAGAAACATTGGTTTAATTTATTTGCCACCAATGTACATTTGAATATTTAATATTGAATATTAAAATAAGGACAACATTGCCCCTGGGAGTAGCAAGGTATGATAATCAGTTATCCCTAAAGGTAAAGGTTCCCCTCACACATATGTGCTAGTTGTTCCCAACTCAAGGGGATGTGCTTATCTCTGTTTCAAAGCCAAAGAGCCAGTGCTGTCAGAAGACATCTCCGTGGTCATGTGGCCGGCATGACTAAACGCCAAAGGCGCATGGAACACTGTTACCTTCCCACCAAAGGTGGTCCCTATTTTTCTACTTGCATTTTTTACATGCTTTTGAACTACTAGGTTGGCACAAGTAACAAGAGCTCACCCGTTACGCGGCACTAGGGATTCGAACCACTGAACTGCCAATCTTTCGATTGACAAGCTCAGCATCTTAGCAACTGAGCCATTACATCCCTTTTTCAGTTATCCCTAGGACTTATCCCTAGGAGGGACATTATATGGGGGGTGGGGAGAAAAAGATAAAGAAACCTCCACTTGGAATAAATGCTGCTGCTAAAAGTCAGGGGAAGAGGCAAAATTAGTCCAGAAGATCAGATTCTCCTGTTTGTAATACCCAAGTTGGAGAGATTGGTGGGGGAAGACGGGAGTTCCCAGACCTTATAAATTTCTTCCTCTGCCTGGCATGCCAAATTAGGTCATTAGGAGCTGGGGTATGCTGATTTATTGCTTGCTTGAGCTTTGCTCATCCGACTAAGCACTCAAAGCCAGTGCTGAGAAACTGATTGTTTTAAGTCTTTACTCTCAATGAAACTGTCATTGATGAAACAAGCTGGAGCTTTTCAAAACAATTGGTCAAATTCAAAAATAGTCATGAACACTCCAGGGCTTCCATTAGTCCCTTTTTAAAGCCACCTGCTTTTCTCCAGTCCCAGCAATTACCCTTCAAAACATAGGACACTGATTCAGAACAGTCTATGCGGATGGGCAAGCGGCTTTCCAGGGATTCTAGAAAAGGCTTTTCATCACATACACACACACACCAACTTTTCTTGGTCATACCAAATATATTTTAGATAAGATCTAGAGCTTCTAAATTAACAAAAGCTACTAATATTTTTCCCCCAAATGAAGAGTTTTATTCATTGTTCAGAATTGTACTGCATCCTATAACATCAAAACATTTATGCTTAGGATAAAAAAAAAAAAAGATGACCTGTCCAGAAGATAATCAGGAGTGGGGTGGCCTATAGAATAGAACATTTTATTGGCCAAGTGGGATTAGACAAACAAGCAGAGGTGGTATTCAGCTGGTTTGGATCGGTTTTCCTGGACTGGAAATGGAAATCGGAGATGGGCCGCCTACCCGCCCACCCACCTCAGCTCTATGCCATCCTATTTAGAGACATTTTTGAGGTTGGCTGCATGTGTAGAAGGCACGTGCATGCGCAAAGCGTGCGTGTGTGGCGAATTGGTGATAAGAAAATGTGCAACCCACCACTGCATACAAGAAGTTTGACTCCGGTGCATACACTCTCAGCGTACATACAAACAACAAAGTGATAAGTCATAGATCATAATATACCAATAGGAAAGATGAGAGGTGAGAAAGATGAAAAAATTAGAAAGATGATAATAATATTCTTAGGTGCTTCCTTAATCGTTCTTAGGTCCTTGGTTAGGAGGTAAATTATTAAGTTTCAACTAGTCTTAGACTGTGAATCCAATTGTAGATTACCCACATATCATCTTCTCATCATCATCATGTGACACTAGTTTGATGTGGTTGTGAGGTTTTGTGCTCTAAGAAAAATGAAAGCTATGTCCAAAAGTTCAACCCTACTGGACAGGTCTCACCTGAGCAGTGAGATGAACAGTGTCTCTCCCATAAATAATATGGTGAGATTTAATTTACAGAACCCCAATGAAGTATTGGTCATCACCTGGATCAACAAGGACCTCATTAGATGTTGGAATCCATGGACATCCTGGACAAATGAGTTAAAGGAATCAGGACCGATGGCTGAAGAACTAGAGATAGCAGCTGCAGGACTACCAGAAGAAAAGGTGTTTGTCCATTGAAAATACGTAAAGACCGAAAACCAAGAAATAAGGATATGTTATTTAGCAATGGTGGCAAAAGAAAGCAAAGATAGTATCGATATTAACAAGTGCATTGGGTGTCATCCCAAAACATCTGGAGCACAACTTAAATATCATCAGCATTGGGAAATCATAGTCAGTTGATTGCAAGAAGCAGCTTCACTTGGAACAGCTTACATCCTGCAATAACAGCTTTAATACTATTTTTTTTAAATTAAAATTAAAAACTTAATTCTATAATAACCTTTTTTTTTTTAAAAAAAAAAGGCTAATAACTATCTCAGGTCCTTGGGAAGGACTCAATAGGTGGACAAAAAAAGTCAAATCCAGCCTAAATATCTGACTGACTGTGCAACCAATCATAATAATAGAGACTCTCCACTACCTCTTGAGGACTTGGTGATTCACCCCATTGAGTTAGAAGCAGGGGTGGGCTGCTGGGGGTTCGCAGGGATTCGGGGTTCCCTAGCTAAGATTCTGTGCAGTTCAGAGAACCCCCAAATCCCACTCCTGGCTGGCCCCGCCCACCTACCATGCCCCTCCCAGGAGTCCCCTGCACTTACCTGGATGCAGGTAAGTGCAGGGCGCACACGGAGGCTTGGGGAGAGCAAAAAACTGGCCTACCGGAAGTTTGGGAAGGCTGGAAATGGGAGCATTTCCAGCCTCCAGAAGGTCTCCGTAGCCTGGGGAGATCATTTTCGCCCTCCCAGAGGCTCGAGGAAAGCCACCGGAACCCGGGGAAGACAAAAATGCCCCCCCGGCCCCCGCCACCATGGTGCAGGAGGCTGACTAGGCCAAGCCCACCATGGCCCACCCAGCAACCAGGCAGAGAACCCCTTGCTAAAATTTTTGAAGGTTAAAAGGCTTAGTCAAGATATTCCCACAGGTTTAAAAGATTGCAGGTTACTGTTGATGGAAACTTCTGATTTCTAAGGTTTAGGAATATGACAGCTACCAGGTGAATTTCAGAAGTTCAAAGCACACAGAATAAGCCATGTTTGAATGAAGGCTTCCACATGGACACCTTATGTGAGTAATAAGAATCATTCTATCCTCTTACTGTATTCTACATGCTACACCACCAGGAATGATCCAGTCCTGTCAAAGTGTGGAAAATGTTCCGAGTTATGCAAAAACTTCTCCCCACCCCTGGAGAACCAAACTATTGAATTTCTTTCCCCCATATTATCACCCATTATGTTAAAAGTGAGGTGGAAAGAAGCATAATGGCTTCATGTAGTATTAATGTGCTAATGGATGCTAGACGGCACATTCTATCATTCAGACGATATAGCGCACCATTTCATCTTTAATGGGATAGAATGTGCATTATGGGGAAGCTCCAATTTGTAGATTGGTACTTATGGGGGAGGGAAGGTGCTCTGCACTTCTGGGTTGCACAGTGTAATCCTGTTATGTAAAAATTGCAAAGCAAGAGAAAGGACTTATTATTCTTTCCTTTGAAAGTTTGTAATTTCAGTTGTGCGACATGGTGGCTCAGTGGATAAGATGCTGAGCTTGTCGATCGAAAGGTCGGCAGTTCAGCGGTTCAAATCCCTAGTGCCGCATAAAGAAGTGAGCTCCCGTTACTTGTCCCAACTTCTGCCAACCTAGTAGTTCGAAAGCATGTAAAAAATGCAAGTAGAAAAATAGGGACCACCTTTGGTGGGAAGGTAACAGCATTTCATGCGCCTTTGGTGTTTAGTTATGCCGGCCACATGACCATGGAGACTTCTTCAGACAGCGCTGGCTCTTCGGCTTTGAAATGGAGATGAGCACTGCCCCCTAGAGTCAGGAACGACTAGCACATACGTGTGAGGGGAACCTTTACTACTTGGAGTTCGATCCTAGGTAGAGGCAGATGTAGGGTCTCCTGATTGGGCAGGGGGTTGGACTAGATGACCTGCAAGGCCCCTTCCAACTCTGTTAATCTGAGTTGTAATTGTTTTGGATTTGTAAGATGGTTAGGGACGGCGAAACTTTCATTCCATGCAGGTTCCAATCTGGGTCGGTCACCGGGATCAGAGATTTTTGTCTTCCAAGCTTTCGGACTTGTGCTAGAGCCCATCTTCAGGGAACGTCTCTCTAACAGACCAACCCAGATTAGATCCTGCAACATTATCCTGGGACACGTATATTTGCCTTCATTCTTTCATTCCATGTTTTCATTGATTATGTTGAAATAGCATACAATGCATGTTTTCACAACAACACGCAAGCATTATAATTTTTCTCCATCTTTCAGCTATCTTTCTCCATTAGTTCCACCTGTTTTTTTTAAATTTCATATTTTTGTTAATATTGCCTTCTGATTATTAATCTCAAAACCTGATAACATACCAAATTCTAATCCAAATTCTATTGGATCTTCTAAAACAAATAGCAAATCATCTGAAAAAGCCCTTAATTTCGTGAACTTGACTTATTGTTATAAATGCATTGAAAAAATGAGCTCCAATTCTCTTTTTTCAAATTTTTTTGACCTTTACATAAAGTAATATAATACTGATGTAAGGAACTGATGAAACACTTTTCCTCTATTTACATTATCTGTTATTACAGCATTTCCTTCTTGTAATTTTAATATTACTTTCTTTTCTTTTTTTCTTTTTGCAACTTTTATGCCAACCAACTTCCTGGTATATTTTTCAAATTCAACCTTTCTAGTCTTTAGCTAGTTTTGAAATTTTGAATAAGAAGGGCTTCTTCCCATCTTAATGCATAAATATATTTGTGCATAATTTGAGAGAAAAATGTTGTTTACATGTAAAGTTGTTCTAGAGGAACAACCCATTAGGAATTTCCCACATTAATTTATAAATCATGTGATTATTCTTTACTTTTCTACTTAAATTATTTTTATGCAGACCTGTCTATACAAGTAAAAATCAACCCTATGTATACCAATATGTAGTAATAAATAATAATAAGTAAAATAATGCTAAAATATATTATTGGAGTTAAGATATTCTAGGGCAGATTAAAATTCCTTAGAAAATATATAGAGAATAGAATAGAATAACAGAGTGGGAAGGGACCTTGGAGGTCTTCTAGTCCAACCCCCTGCTTAGGCAGAAAACCCTACACCACTTCAGACAAATGGTTATCCAACATCTTCTTAAAAACTTCCAGTGTTGGAGCATTTACAACTTCTGCAGGCAAGTTATTCCACTGATTAATTGTTCTGTCAGGAAATTTCTCCTTAGTTCTAGGTTGCTTCTCTCCTTGATTAGTTTCCACCCATTGCTTCTTGTCCTGTCCTCAGGTGCTTTGGAGAATAGCTTGACTCCCTCTTCTTTGTGGCAGCCCCTGAGATACTGGAACACTGCTATCATGTCCCCCTAGTCCTTCTTTTCATTAAACTAGCCATGCCCAGTTCCAGCAACCGTTCTTCATACCCTGTTTCCCCCATTTGTCTATGAGTGGATTAAAAAAAAATGAAAGATGAAAGAAAAAGGATAAAGGGAGATCTCTCTAGTGTTTCATAAATGGATCTAAATGCACTTTTTATTTTCTTCTTCCAGACCTTCCAGACCGAAGGCTTATTTTTAGATCTGAGATGTTTTACTGATTTTTCATGCTAGTTTGCAGTAAATCCAGCACCTGCCACTTAGCTACAATTTTTTTTTAAAAAAAAGGAAAAGCCAACATCTTCTTGGTTAAAGTGTATAAATAAATAAATACCTAACCTGCTCACATTTCTTCTCCCCCCCTCCCCACAAGTACTAAAATATCATCAATGGCACTTCATTTCTGGGAATCTCCTATTTATTACATAATATCTCAATTGATAACAGACATTTTTTAATTTTTTTTTTTTTTTTTGCCCAAAGAAATGAATCCACCGATCGGCATCTTCAAAGTTTCAGGCATGTACATACAGCCTTGAACTTAAAGCAGTTCATTTAGTGACCATTTGAGGTGACCCCGGCACTGAAAAAAAGTGACTCATGATAGCTTTTCACACTTAACGACCGTGGCAGCATCCCTTTGGTCACGTGATCAAAATAGAGACTCTTGGCAACTGACTCATAGTTATGTCGGTTGCAGTGTGCTGGGGTCATGTGATCCCCCTTTTGTGACGTTCTGACAAGCAACGTCAAGGAGGAAGCCTCGTTCACTTACAACTGGGTTACTAACTTAACAATTGCAGTGATTCACTTAACAACTGTGGCAAGAAAGATCATAAAACAGGACAAAAGTCCCTGAAACAAATGTCTCAGCAGCAAAAATGTTGGGCTCAGTTACCCTGACTGCTCTTTAGAAGGCTAGATCCTGAAGATGAAACTCAAATACTTTGGCCACCTAATGAAAAGGAAGGACTCACTGGAGAAGAGCCTAATGCTGGGAACGATTGAGGGCAAAAGAAGAAGGGGCCGACAGAGAACGAGGTGGCTGTATGCTGAACGCCCACTGAATCTGTTCTGTCCCCGTCCCCACACACACACAAACAGCCAGCCGGGGGTTAAAGAAGTACTCGGCACACACAAGGTTCGTTATCAGGAACTTGGCAGCAATACGATAACTGTTTGCCAAGTGCTTTACTACAAGAAGAGGGAGTGTTCCTCCACCAGATAACACCAACGAATACAGTTTTCAAAACAGTCCAGCTCAAACATGAAACCTTCAGCAGATTAGGCATTGTGCAAAGTGACTAGCCAGAAGTTAGCTTTGTCCGTCACAGAGTCTAAATGGCCACCACACTCTCTTATATAGCCTGTGGGGTGTGGTCCAGTGACTCAGCTTAATCCCTGGCACACCTCGTCATCTGCTGCAAACGTTTATCTCACCTTCGTTGGCGTGGATCCAGGAATGACTTATCACCCTCATCGCTGTCATCGGAGACACCTGGCTCCTGGTCAATCTCCTCTCCCTCGGCAGACACCTGAGGCATTGCCAGAGAGGAGGGGCCTGGAGAGGGAGGCCTGGCCGGCTCCTCTCCTTCATGTTCGGAGCTTTCTTCCTCCGATAAGATGGGCTCAGGGGTCGGAGCCACAACAGAATCAGTAGGCGTGAGCTTAAATGGACTCCAGAGGATTGTAGAGGACAGGAAGGCCTGGAGGAATATTTTCCATGGGGTCGCAATGGGTCAGGCACAACTTTGCAATTAACAACAACATGGTCGTAAGTTGAGGACTACCTGTACACGTTGGGGTGGGCTGGATAGATATCTGTTGATACCAAAGCGAACAGAAAACATATTAAGCATCTTCCTTGCCCTGCTTTTTTCTTTTGAACATGTGGGTCAATGAGAAACAATTAGTAGGTTTGTAATGTGTGCGTATTTAAAAAAAAAATATCCTGCAAACCTTAATGGTGTTAGATCAATAATATCGCTATTGCAAGTCAAATGCTCTTACATATATTATTAAGGCCTTTCAGTGGACTGAGGCCCTCGCTCTCAGAATGGCTGGCCGATCAGTGAACCATCTCTGCAATAAAATTACTAATGGAAGCAAGTTTCCAAAAACAGAACATGGGTAGCCTTGTGTCTGTTTTAAAGCAGTCCCGTGTCTTTAAAAAGAGGGAGGGGGGGATTCAGGCACCAATAGATTTATGACTGAACACCCATCACAGTCAGCAGCAAGTGCAAGTCAGCAAAATTCATGGAAACATCTTTGCTGCCCAGTGAATCCTCAGGGACCAGCAGCATGGGAATAGAAGAGGAAGAAGCATCTGCAGCTATTAGAGGGTGTAATTCATGAAGGCTGTAGGCAGTTGCTCCAATAGCTGTTTAGAACTGCGAGGCTTTTCCTGTGGAATCTTCTGTGACTCGAAGAAAGATAATGATAGCTCGGAGAACTTGTTAGAGGGATGCCTAAAGGGATCCTTTAATGATTCTTTATCAACCTTATTGCATTTTAAGTAGATTGTGAGCCAACCCGGAAAAGCAGACAGGTTATAAATACTTCAAATAGAATAGAATAACAGAGTCAGAAGGGACCTTGGAGGTCTTCTAGTCCAACCCCCTGCTTAGGCAGGAAACCTTACACCACTTCAGACAAATGGTTATCCAACATCTTCTTAAAAATTACCAGTGTTGGAGCATTCGCAACTTCTGGAGGCAAGTTGTTCCACTTATTAATTGTTCTAACTGTCAGGAAATTTCTCCTTAGTTCTAAATTGCTTCTCTCCTTGATTAGTTTCCACCCGTTGCTTCTTATCCGACTCTCAGGTGCTTTGGAGAATATTGACTCCCTCTTCTTTGTGGCAGCCCTAGAGATATTGGAAGACTGCTATCATGTCTCCCCTAGTTCTTCTCTTCATTAAACTAGACATATCCAGGTCCTGCAACCGTTCTTCAAGTAAGTCACATGTATAAGACATTGGAACTAACATTTTGTTGAAAAAAACACACACATCTATGCAGTGTCATGTTCAATTAAGCCAACTTCCAGTTGAAAGTTAAAGGTGGACCGAGGATATCAAGCTGAGGCTACCTGTCACCTTGCATTATGTTAAAAATTTCCCAAAATAAAATAAAATACATGCTGGAAGAAGGCAGTTGCACATTAGACATCACTTCCAATACCAAGAATTACACTTTGCTATGGCTACCAAAAAGCCCATGAGGGATGTGTCAATTGAGTTGAGAGTAGCTTGACTTGAAGTCTTTACTTTTGCATAAAATGAACTTGTACTTTGATTCTCATCTATTTTTCCTTCCCAAATGCTATGATTGCATAATCTCATGATAGAATCATTCTAATGTGCTGTGCTGTGTTGTGTGTGTTTGTGAATGCACACACATGCCTTTAAGTCCTGGTGACTTCCTGGACTTGGTTCTTTCAGGGTTTTTTTTTTTATAAGATATCGGAAGTGGTTTGTTATTTCCTCCTTCCTAGGGCTGAGAAAGAGTGACTGGCCCAAGGTTATCCAACTGGCTTTGTGTCTAAGACAAGACTAGGTAAAGGTAAAGGTTCCTCTCGCACATATGTGCTAGTCATTCCCGACTCTAGGGGGCAGTGCTCATCTCCGTTTCAAAGCCGAAGAGCCAGCGCTGTCCGAAGACGTCTCCGTGGTCATGTGGCCAGCATAACTCAACACCAAAGGCACACGGAACACTGTTACCTTCCCACCAAAGATGGTCCCTATTTTTCTACTTGCTTTTTTACGTGCTTTCGAACTGCTAGGTTAGCAGAAGCTGGAACAAATAATGGGAGCTCACCCCGTTACGCGGCACTAGGGATTCGAACCGCTGAACTGCCGACCTTTCGATCGACAAGCTCAGCATCTTAACCACTGAGCCACTGCGTCTAGGACTCACATTATTTTGGTTTCTGGCCTGGTGTCTTAACCATTACAGCAAACTGGCTTTTTTTCTAGTGCAACTAAACGCTTGGTAATCAGTACTTTGGTTGAAATTTTTGAATTGCCTTATAGTGTATGCTAGGGAGTTTTTCTCTTCCTAATCATGGTGGATGCTGGTCCCCATTCTGTAGTCCTTTCCTGATGGAAAGTTGTAGCTTAATTCTTGTGCTAAGACATGTCACACATGCATCCAACATGGAACATGGAATACGGAAGAATAGGATTTAATCTGCCCAAAAGTAAACACAACTGTTCAAGAATTCAATATCCATGCTTCATCTTCATTACATACAAGCGTACACAGAAAGATTCAATGCCCTTGCAGCAAAACTATTAAGAAATCTGTCTCTTCTACTGATTATAATATATTTCTGAAATATACCTTGCGGTATGCAGTGAACCCAAACAAGTACAAAATAATAACATTTTTTTTTTAACCACACACACAAGTTGTCAAAACTTCTTTTTTTCCCCCTTCAGTAAAGTTCTCAGTCATTTGTAAAATGTGTTACGAGCTCAGTGAAGGAATCAATATGACAGAACAGGACACCATTATTTAACATCCTGAATCATGAGATTTGTGCTAAACCTACATTTTGCCGAGGCACAAATATTGTTAATGAGCTGGAAATTATCCAGCTGTTTCCAAAATCTGCCTGTGCTCCTTGATTCAATAGCTTGTTGCAGAAATGAATTCCAGGAGGTGATTCTGCACTGTCTAAAATTATCTCTGTTATTTATTCTGTTTGTTGGCAACTTACTCTGCCAATCTGTATTTTCAATACAAGACAAAATCAAAAGGGAACAAGCAGCCTTGATGTCTTAAACAGCTCTGGACTTTTTCTAGAAAGTAAAGTTCACAGCATAATTCAGAATGTATGATGCCAATGCAAGGGTAAAAGCTAATTTATTGGGCATCTCACATGAGATCAGTAAAATAACGCCATTGTTAAGAAGCATGGCCATATAAAAAATTCAGACACCAGCAACCTGAAGGTCTGCTATAGCTTAGAAAACTCCTGCCAAAGACCCCAATAATATCCCAGTAACACAGAAAATTAAGAGGACCAAGAAGTTAGCCAGCTAAAATAAGAGCAACCCGATTCCCTACTAGAACTGATGATGTTACCTAGTTTGGGTAATGAAACATCCCAAGAAAACAATCATGTTAAGAGAGCACCAAGGACTCTGCCACTTAGCTAGAATTTATAGTCAATGAGTTGCTGACAGAGGAAGAGGAAGAAAGTGCCATATCTAATATATTATTCCCTCTCTCTCTCTCTCTCTCTCTCTCTCTCTCTCTCTCTCTCTCTCTCTCTCTCTCTCCCTCCCTCCCTCCCTCCCCCCCCTCTCTCTGACTTATGAAAACTGCCATGGTGTGTCTACCCTCTTGACTGTTGCATAGAAAATAGAATATAATGGCCTAAGTTAGCGATGATTGTATATCTTGTATATGTGAAGGCCTAAACAGATGGGAAGGGGAAAACATAATTTCCCACAGATTTAGCTTTATGATTATGATTTAGCCGCAATATAGAGCCATAGAGTTAATGGAACGAGAACTGGAAAGTTTGAAATCAATGATCTTAAGAAGTAGATGTTTCCCATACTTGTCTTTCCTTATAAACTAAATATCCACATTTTTATAACAAATTGAAATGGTAGGATGGATTAATGGTATGCGAAGATTTGCCTATGAAAAGAAACACATGGCAGCTCTGGAGATTTCAGAGTGGGAACCAGTGGTGGGTTTCAAAAGTTTTTACTACCGGTTCTGTGGGCGTGGCTTGGTGGGCGTGGCAGGGGAAGGATACTGTAAAATCTCCATTCCCTCCCCAATCCAGGGGAAGGTTACTGCAAAATCCCCATTTCCTCCCGATCATCTGAGACTTGGAAGGCAGAGAATTGATGGGGGCGGGGCCAGTCAGAATTTTTACTACCGGTTCTCCGAACTACTCAAAATTTCCGCTACCGGTTCTCCAGAACTGGTCAGAACCTGCTAAAATCCACCTCTGGTGGGAACGTCATTTTTGTAATCCTTGTCAGTTTTGTGGGCCCTTCAAAAAAAATAATAATAAAAGAAATCTATGATCTACTCTTGGTTTAAGAGCAACACCCCTCCACTTTTAAAAGTTAGTGTCTTTTTATTTATGATCATTTTAACCCTCTTTCCTTTTTCAGCACTTCATAGTAGTTTGCAGATGGTCTCCAAATAATTTCCTGCTTAAGTAGCTGGCAGGGCCAACTATCATTCATTGCTACAATGCAATATGTTCATATGGCGGAAAAGTGTTATTCGGACAAGATAATATTCCCGATGTTCTCTTTACTGATTTAGTTAAAAGAGTTACTTTTCCGATGGAAAATACTTGTCTATCAAAAGACATCCTTGACTTACATGAATGAGGAATAATATTGTATGAAGAGATTCCCCCCCCCGCCCCCACATGAAGTACCTACATAAATAAAAACTGTGCTTCAGAAGGAGTGGATGCATTTTAGTAGTCACGTCTCCAAAAATGAGTGGAAGTGTTTTGTCATCCATCTGCAGCAGCTCAATAGATGCACCTATTTCCACCAAGAATAAAATTGTATTATATTTAGACCTACCTGCCTTCCACATACTGTAGCTGTTATAGACAGAGCATTTCACACATAAGACAAGTGGCAAACATACACTGGGATTTGAAACCAGATTTTTAAGAGCGAAATGTGGAACACACTTTATCGAGATGGATAAAATTTTTAAGTGTCCTTCTTCCTATATGTATTTTGCTTCCCCATTTTCAAATGTCAAATCAAATATCTTTATTATGATCTTATGACCAGCCAGAGAAAAGCAATAGGTGTTGTGGTCCACCAGCAGCCTTCGGAGCTGGCAGCAAAGTCGGACAGTGAGGAGGCTGGGGAGGAACATGGGCCAGTCCTGGAGTCTGGGGAAGGCTCGGAGGAGGGCTCTGTGTTGGAGGCAGAGATGGGGCCAGGGTCATCTGGGAGTGATGCACACACTCCAGAACCCCCAGGATCAGACAGCAGAGAGGCAGAGGAACAGGAGGAGCCTGTTCCTAGTGCACGCATACGCAGAGTTGCCAGAAGACAAGAGCAGCTAAAGCAAAAGGGACAACTCGGGAGTAAGGCCAGGAGATGATTGGCCCCTCCCATAAGGCTTAAAAGAGAAACAAAGGCACTTAGGCCTTTTGCAGGAAAGCAACGTTGCTAACTCTGTTTCCAGTCGGCATCTCTTGTTTGTTTCTGAACTCCGTGGGGCTTTGCCAAGTAAGGCCTTTGGCAGGGTGTCAAAGAAGATAAAGGTTGGTGATTATCCCGAAGGACTTCTTCTGAAGGACTTGTTTTGCAACTAATTAAGACTCAGCTGGGAATGAACATAATTTTCAGCTGTTACAATAAAATAGATTTGTTTGGAACTAATTGTGTATTGTAATGACTCAGTAAGCCTAGGTCACAACAACAGGGATGATTAGGGGCAGCGGTGGGACTCAAGTAATTTAACAACTGATTCTCTGCCCTAATGATTTTTTCCAACAACCAGTTTGCCAAACTGCTCAGAAAGTTAACAACCGGTTCTCCCGAAGTGGTGCGAACTGGCTGAATCCCACCATTGATTAGGGGGCTAAAACATGAAGATCAACTAGACACAGTTACAGGAATTGGGTATGTCCACTCTACTGAAAAGAAGGACTAAGGGAGATATGATAGCAGTGTTCCAATATTTGAGGGGCTGCTACAAAGAAGGGGGGGGTGCAACCTATTTTCCAAAGCACCAGCAGGCAAGACAAGAAACAATGGATGGAAACTAGACAGCCACTTATCTGAAATAGTATAGGTTCTCCTACTTGAGCAGCGGGCTGGACTAAACTCATCAAGGAAAGAAGCAACCAAGAACTAAGGAGAAACTTCAACCAGTGGAATGGCTTGTCTCCTAGAATTGTGGGTGCTCCATCACTAGCGGCTTTCAAGAACAGACTGGAGAGCCATTTGTCTGGAATTGTATAGGGTCTTCTACTTGAGTAGGGGGTTGAACTAGATGACCTCCATGGTCCCTTCCAACTCTTCTATTGAGAGGCTGATTCTATTCAGCCTTTAAAGTAAACAAAAAACAAAAAACAGAAATAGTTTGGTGCAACAAATTGGTCTTGGGGAATAACAAAAAAAGGCAATAAAATGGCATAACATAGGGCCAGGGTATTTACGAGACCGCCTGCTGCTACTGATAACCTCCCACCAGCCAATACGCTCTCACAGAGAGGGCCTCCTCAGGGTGCCGTCGGTCAAGCAATGTCGGCTGGTGGCCCCCAGGGGGAGAGCCTTCTCTGTGGGAGCACCCGCCCTCTGGAATGAGCTTCCTCCCGGAATACGATTGATCCTGGACCTCCGGACCTTCCGTAAAGCCGTGAAGACATTTTTATTTCAGCAAGCCAGCCTGGCCTGAATAGGTCTTCGGGGTTTTTAATTGTATTGCTAGGGGTTTTAAATTGGGGCGGCCATTTAATTTAATTTATTTTTAATTATTTTAACTTTTATATTGCATGTTATTTTAATTCTCGGCTGTTCACCGCCCTGAGTCCCTTCGGGCAGAAGGGCGGGATATAAATTTAATAAATAAATAAATAAATAAAATAAATAAATAACTAATTAGAACTTTTGTTCACCTGTATATCTTGGTGAAGATAGTCATCTGATATGTGATTATGGGATTAGCATCCATTAAAAATAATAAACGTAAAATTTATCAATGTGGCCTTCATATTTGGAAATGAATACGGCAATCAGAGAATGTCTGAGATGTCATAAAAGTGACGTTGCATGTTGAGAATTGAAAAGAGATTTTTCAAATATCATATTTGCTGGTGGGTCAATAGCAGGATCTTTATGAAGAACTCTAAGTTTCAATAGGTTTTACAGGTACAGAATGAGAATAGTTAACAAATAAGAACTGCAGAAAAAACAATGGCTACCAAACCAGCCTGCTTTCCATTGAGGATCTGTATACTGCACAAGTCAAAAAGAGGGCTGTGAAAATATTTACAGACCCCTCACATCTTGGACATAAACTGTTTCAACTCCTACCCTCAAAACGACGCTATAGAGCACTGCACACCAGAACAACTAGACACAAGAACGGTTTTTTTCCCAAACGCCATCACTCTGCTAAACAAATAATTCCCTCAACACTGTCAAACTATTCACTAAGTCTGCACTACTATTCATTTTCTCATCTTCTCATCTTTCCCATCACCCATCTCCTCCGATTTATGACTGTATGACTGTAACCTTGTTGCTGGTATCCTTACGATTTATACTGATATTGTTTCCTGATTGCTTATTTGTAGCCTATGACAATCATTAAGTGTTGTACCTTATGATTCTTGATGAACATATCTTTTATTTTATGTACACTGAGAGTGTATGCACCAAAGACAAATTCCTTGTGTGTCCAATCCCACTTGGCCAATAAAAATTCTATTTTCTATTCTATTCTATTCTATTCTGTTCTGTTCTATTCTATTCTATTCTATTCTATTCTATTCTATTCTATTCTATTCTATTCTATTCTATTCTATTCTATTCTATTCTATTCTATTCTATGAAACAAAATGAGAGGTTCCCTTTTTCAAATAAGGCAGGTTATGAACATTCATAGTGGAAGAATTAAATGAAAGAGGCAGATCATTCCTAGTGGATCTAAAATATATCAGACAGATAATAGAAAAGAAAAAAAACCTTATTCTCCTCCAGACACACAATTGTCAATATAGCACAGCCATCAAATCCCTCTGGAAAAAGAGGATTTATGGGGATAATTCATAGAATCACAAAATGTAAGAGTTCGAATGACATTGGAGATCGCTTAATCCGAATCCATTCTTAATCAGATTACAAGGCTCAGTTCAAACACTGTGTTAAAGCGTAATGTGGCTGGTTTGGTTTTGGTTTAAGCTACTACCATGAGAAATGAGAAGTAAAGAGGAAAGCAGTCCTAGGGAAAGAGAGGCAATAACCACGTTATTTGAGGTCACGGAGGATAAGGATATTTCAGTGAGAACAAAAAGCAAGATAGTTAAAACATTGATCCTTCCAGCAATAAAAAGCACCTGTGAAAGCTGACAGTGAGGGGGAAAAAAGGAGGAAAAAAAGATTCTTGAAATTATAGATTTGGAGATGGTTTCCAAGACTACCAGAGATTGCTGGAAGATCCTAGACTAATAAAATCCTGAGCCACGGTTTACTGTTCTCATAAGACAATAAGCAGAAATTCAGATACTTAGGAAATGTAATGTTTGTGGTTTGGTGAGTTTTAAAAAATGACAAAGTGGAGGATGAGGAGGAAGGGGAAGGAGAAGGAGAAGGAGAAGGAGAAGGAGAAGGAGAAGGAGGAGAAGGAGAAGAAGAAGAAGAAGAAGAAGAAGAAGAAATTATCACTAAACACAAATCAAGTTGGTGAACATTTGTTTTATTCTTCAGGGAATAAAACTCAACTCAATGTTACCCAAGCAACCTTGCATTAACTCAGGCACTACTGTTTAATCAATACACCATGGTTAAAACAAGCCATAGTTTACTATGATACATGAAGCAGATCATAGCATCAAAAGATTCACTGAAGTTTAGGTGAGGGCATGAGCAAGTGCTTATATATCTTTGTCAGGGCTGCCACCAATCAATCCCTAGGAAAGAGAACCTTTGACTCCATAGGTTCAGAGAAGAGGTACTTTTACTAGAATTGCAGCAAAAGCCAGGCAAGGTCTGAAGCAAACGTGCACAAAAAAGACAAATTGAAAATAATTTCAGAGGCCAACCATCCCCAGCTGTCAGGCAATCAGAGTCCAATCATTCGCCAGGAAGATGTTTTGGGAACATCTCTGGTCCAGGTGCTCCATGCCATGCCATTCCCAGGATGATTGGCCTTGATGCTGTTAAACAACCCAAGCTGGCCTTCTGAATCCAAGCCTCACCATCGTTTCTCAGCAATTTCAGTCTCACACTACCTGAACACTTCCCTGCCCAAATGCCCGTTGCATCCTCCCTCCCTGTTTCCATGGCAGCTGGCAGCAAGCTTGAAGTTAAGCGATGATGGCCAGGCTGACAATCTCACTTTTGTCCCTTCGAATATAGTAAATGTGATTCCAACAACATACTTTAAGAAAAAGTGTTAAATCATATTCTCATGGAACATTTATAAGAATTGAGAGACATAATGTAACATAAGAGAACCATTTTAAGAGAAATTTCAGAGCATTCTAGATGTGGGAGAAAGAGGAAAATAAACACGGTGAAAATAATGTTGAGAATGCAGTATTAGTTTTCGGAGTGGAATGAGTACTCTGAACAAAAGATTCCCTGGAGAAAGTCTTATCAATTTAATACTTAGACATTAATTCTGTTTTACACCAAATTAAAATATTGTAAAGGTAAAGGTTCCCCTCGCACATATGTGCTAGTCGTTCCCAACTCTAGGGGGTGGTGCTCATCTCCATTTCAAAGCCAAAGAGCCAGCGCTGTCTGAAAACGTCTCCATGGTCATGTGGCCAGGACAACTAAATGTCAAAGATGTACAGAACGCTGTTACCTTCCCACCAAAGGTGGTCTCTATTTTTCTGCTTGCATTTTTTACATGCTTTTGAACTGCTAGGTTGGCAGAAGCTGGGACAAGTAACAGGAGCTCACCCCATTATGCGGCACTAGGGATTTGAACCACTGAACTGCCGACCTTTCAATCGACAAGCTCAGCATCTTAGCCACTGAGCCACCGTGTCCCCCTTAGTATTGTACACCACCCTTAATCACTCTGTGAATGAGAAGGTGGTCTCTAAATTTGATAAATAAATACCTAAGTAAATAAATGTGTTCCTCTAGCCGACGATTATTTTATTTAAGAAAATAACAGAATAGCAGAGTTGGAAGGAACTTTAGAGCTCTTCTAGTCCAGGTGTCCCCAACCCCCAGTCAATGGACTGGCATCGGTCTGCAGCATGCCAGCAATTGGTTCCTGCAATCAAGCAAAGCCCCATTGATGGGATGCAGGCAGCATGCAAAACCACATCCCCTCCAGTCTGCGGAGAAACCTTTCTCCATGGAACCAATCCCTGATGGCCAAAAGGTTGAGGGCCACTGTTCTAGTCCAACCCCCTACTCAAGGAGGAAACCCTATACTATTTCAGACAAATAGTTGTCCAATCTCTTCTTAAAAGCCTCCAGTGTTGGAGCACCCACAATGTCTGAAGACAAGTCATTCCACTGATTAATTGTTTTAACTGTCAGGAAATTTCTCCTTAGTTCTAGGTTGGTTCTCTCCTTGATAAGTTTCCATCCATTGCTTCTTGTTTGACCAAAAACAGATGTCTAGGGCTACAAGCAGAGGGTTTTGCCTCCGCCCCCCAATATCTGTTACTTGATCCATTTAATTGGCAAAGACAGGGTTTGTATGAAGGCCATTCTGATGCATAAATGCATTAGAATGGTAGGAAGAAGAAGCAAAAGTACCAACAATTGGGTTGGACAGTGAGTTGCAAAGTAGAGAGAAGTCTATAAATACTGCCAGGTAAAGGGTACAGAACCAAGTAGCCTCAATGGCTCTCAGAGAGAGTACTAATGACCAGATGACTGTAAAGAAATTCAATATTTCCACTCCTCACACCATCGTGTCAGAACCTATCCTTCCATTCCCCCACCATTCAGTCTCAATTAAATAATAATAATAATAATAATTATCATTGTATGTGTATACTGTGTATACACATACAATGATTTGTATGTGCATGTCAAGTATTTACTTGACACCCAAAGACCAGGTCCCACACACATAATCCCCAAACACACTCCTATCCACCACAATTCCCCACCCCTAATTACTGATAGGTAATTATCAGTACCTATCCTTCCATCTCTCTCTCTCTCTCTCTCTCTCTCTCTCTCTCTCTCTCTCTCTCTCTCTCTCTCTCTCTCTCACACACACACACACACACACACACACACACACACACACACAACCATTGCAACTGATGAAGCTTCTTGGATGAGAAGTGAACTATCTTCTTCTTCCTCAAGAGAAAAAAAAACAGCACCTATGAAACAACTATGATCTGGATGACCAAGACTCTCTATAGACAAGAATTCTACAGAACCTGCAACTGCATCCATATACTTCACTACATTACATGACAGCCATCTTTTAATTTAAAACTTTAAAAGCAAATTAAAACTGTTCTAAGAAACGGGAAATCTGAAAACAAATAAAAAAAAAGTTGCCTCTCTAGTATAGATCTTAGATCATTCAATATCTCTAACTTTCTTTTTCAAGGTTGACAGAGGTCTACGGTCACAATTTAATTATATTTAAAGTCATTCTCAAATGCGCCCTGACCAAATAACAATCCCAACGAAACTATTTGTTATCCAAAATTAATAAGCGCATTGTGAATTAAATGTCAGCCGGAGTAAGAGACCATTTTAAAGTAATCTTTCCTGTTGCTTAAAGCATCAGCCTTTAATGCTAAACATGCCGCAAGGTATGGTTGAGTATTCCAGGAAAGCACATATGTCGCCAGTGCTCCAGCAGCAGACTTAACCCTTAGAGTTCACATTTTAAGTAAGGATGAGTTCGAGAAAATGCACAGGATGTTTGATTGCCCATTTCATCTCCACAAATCTAATTTTTGACACTTGATATGGAGACCTATTGGACAAAGGTCAGGAAATACCAAAATAATGAACAGTTTTCTAAGTGGATAAATGAAGGATAATATTATTTATTTATTTATTTATTTATTTTATTTTATTTTATTTTATTTCTATACCGCCCTTCTCCCGAAGGACTCAGGGCGGTGTACAGCCTGATTAAAAGCACAAAGACAGACAAAATTTAAAAATAATTAAAATTATTAAATAATTGGCTCAATTATAAAACCCCCAAATTTAAAATCTCATATTTAAAACCAATTAAAATCTTTACATTGACAGCCCGGCCTGGTGGAACAACAAGTTTTTGAGGGCACAGCGAAATACACAGAGATTGGAGATCTTACGCATTTCCAGGGGCAGTTCATTCCACAGGGCTGGGGCTCCCACAGAGAAGGCCCTCCCCCTGGGTGTCGCCAGCTGACATAATTTGGCCGATGGCACCATGATTATTTTGTTGGGGGAGGGGAAATATTTCTCTTTAATTTTATATAGAAGGAAGGGTCGTCGAGAGCAGCAAGTATGTCCTTTGGTTCAGAGGTGGGTTCTAATTTTTTTTACTACCAGTTCTGTGGGCGTGGCTTATTTTGTGGGTGTGGTTTGATGGTCATGTGACAATTCTTTAGGATTTAACAGAGGTACTGGTCTACCAAGCTTTTAACTGCTTGCAGAGCTGTACCCGTCTACCCATTTGTTCTTGGAGCGTTCTGGTCTACCCATTTATTTTTGGAGGCACCTGTCTACCCATTTGTTTTTCGAGAGCACTGGTCTACCACCACACTGCCTTTTAACACTGATCAGCTGTAGGACAGCCCTTTGAAGTGCCGGGGCAAGAGTTCAAACAGTTTTTTTCCTTCTACCAATCAGCTGGGACTCAGGAGGCAGCGAATAGATTGGGGGCGGGGCCAAATAAAAGGTAAGAATAACGGGGGGAAAAGGCGGGAGGGCCCAGCTCCTGAACAAAGAGAACCGGTTTCGTGACATCACATTGTCACCGCTACCGTCTCGGCTGAACCGGGAGGAACCCATCACTGCTTTGGTTCAAATTTGTTCAGATAATGAACATCAAGAACAGCAAAACAACAATAACAACAAAAACCCAAACTCAAGTTGGTGGAGTGGTAAAAGGCCTTGAAATCAGGGGAAGTTGTGCTGCTTTAGATATAAAAAAAAATTGGTTGGGTGACTTTGGGCCAGTCACCAAGAGATGGTGAGTTCTAGTTCTGATGTAAGCATGGAAGTTGGCTGTGTGGCTTTGGGTTGGTCACTCTCTCTCAGCCCAGCTCACCTCACAGGGTTGTTGTTGTAGGGGAAAAGAGAAAGCATGTTTGTTGCCTTGAATGACTTATAAAGCAATAAAGATGGGATAAAATATATTCATTCAATAAATATACGCAGCAGAGCAAGTGCATCATTAGTTCTTTCCTATTTGCTTGTGTCTATCTATCTATCCATCAATTCATTTACCTCGCTTAAGCTAAACTGCAAAGCCATATTTATACTAGTCTAGTCAGATGCCTTTGAATCAATGTAAATTTTCTGTAGGCATGTAGCAGACATACCGTATTTTTCGGAGTATAAGACACCCTTCCCCCCCAAAACAGAGGGTAGAAATGTTGGTGCATCTTATACACTGAATACAGCCATTTTTGGGCTCCCGAAGCCCCACCCCACTCGTCCCATTTTTGCAAAAAATGGGCCCATTTTTTGCAAAAACAGGGTGCACAGAGGGTTTGGGAGGCCTGCAGAGTGCTCCTGGGGGCTGGAGAGGGCAAAAATGCCCGTTTTTTAAAAAAACGGACCCATTTTTGCAAAAAAATGGGGCGCACAGAGGATTTGGGAGGCCTGCAGAGTGCTCCTGGGGGCTGGGGAGGGCAAAAACCTTTGTTTTTCTTACTTACCTCTTCAAAATCTTGGTGTGTCTTATACACTGGTGCTTCTTATAGTCCAAAAAATATGGGTATGTTGTCTCAAACGGAACCTCTGAATCACCTTCATTTAAACGGCAAAGTTGGATTGCAAATTTGAATCAGATT
This sequence comes from Pituophis catenifer annectens, assembly GCF_029215685.1. NCBI lineage: Eukaryota > Metazoa > Chordata > Lepidosauria > Squamata > Colubridae > Pituophis > Pituophis catenifer. The sequence continues at coordinate 11,731,715 of NW_027256893.1, read as the reverse complement.
CTTTGAAGAACATTGCACAGTTGAATCAAATCTTGATTTGACTTTTCTGACATCAATAACACCAAGCTTGAGAAAGTAAGACTCTTGTTCACTGTCTGGAAACATATCTTGTATAAACTGTAATATGTCTTATTTGGATTTGGCTTAGCATATTGCATGAAGTTAGGCATTGTGTTCAATGAACCGTACCTTGTGGCTTAGCATGCTATATTCTGGGGCTTATTCAGCAAACTTAAACAAATTTAATCAAACTATGCAAAAACATTATAGTGAACAGGAAAAAAATAAAATAAAATAGGTTCCTGTGCTGGAATATCTACAGATTAAATGCAAATGGAACCCATTACAAGTTATTAGCCTTAGTTCCCCGAGCGAGTTATTTTAAAAATGCAATTAAATCAGTTTAATTGATTTAACATGTTTTTTTATATATCTGAAAGATGCAGGAGGCTGCTTAAAATACAACAAGCAGGCACACATTTCTGGGAAATCAAAAATAATATGGTTGAGATCATTGTATCCAGATCTAATTGAAAGGGCACAACAGTTTCTCGTGCATTCCTAGAGTATTTTCTCCTGCAATCTGTGTCCTTGAACTGTATTTTTATTTGTTTGTTTGGACATGTAAGTCCCTTCCCACCCCTCACCCCCACATCGATTCCTTTCTTTGCAGAGGGACTCTTAGACTAGATGAATCCAAGTTCTAATCATCATCTGCCGCTATATGTTGCTTTGAGCCACAGCTCAGAACAACTGAATTTCTCAGCATGCCGTGATTAGCATGAATCTTGACAAGCTCTTTGCCGTTTGCATATCAATGATGGACTGATTGCTGCCAGGAGAGGCTGAAGCATTCAAGATGCTTATAACCTAGTTGTCCACTCTGGCTCCTGTAAAAACACTTGATATACTCAGATTTCAACTGTATTAGAAATGATCTCCCCTTTCTCCTTCATTCTGGTATGAACAAGTAACATTGCGTGCCTAAGTAGCTCAGACAGCAAATGTCATTGTGAAATATTAGATGTCTGGAAGATCATTTAAGTGTCAAAATTCACCATCTAATGTTAGTTGCCAAGTGTGCAGCTTCCAGACACATGCAAATTGACAAGTATTTAATGTGCAACCAGATTGCATTTCTAGTGGGAAGATTAAGATGCTTGAGAGAGAGAGAGAGAGGGAAAAAAATCCAATTACTATTTTGTGGTTTATTTGCCCTCTTTTGTTTCAGAGATAATTTTTTGAGAGAGACAGGGGGAGGGAGGGAGAGAGAGAGAGAGAGAGAGAGAGAGAGGGAGGGAGGGAGGGAGGGAGGGAGAGAGAGAAGAAAAAGAAAAGATACAAGAAAGAGGAGGAAATGTTGATGTGAAATAATGTGGATATATTTTCATCTGTGCACTTCTGCACATTTCTGGACTGTCACGCATGTAAAGGGTTCAAAGGAGGAGAACTAAGTTAGGTTGCATCAACAGAGGGATAGCATCAAGATCACAAGAAGTGGCGGTATTGTTTTATGCTGCCTTGGAATTCTGTGTCCTGTTCAGATCACCATGGTAAAAAAAATAAATAATGTTGAGACTGTAGAAAGAGTGCAGAGAACAGCAATAAGGATGCTAAGGAGCCTGGATGCTAAATTATATGATGACTGGTTAAGGAAACTAGGTATGTCTAATGAACAGAAGGTGTAGAGGTGATATGGTAGCTGAATTCCAGTACTTGAGTGGCCCAGAAAAGAAGGAGTTGATCAATTCTCCAAAGTACCTGAGGGGAGGACAAGAAGTAATGAGTGGAAGACCATTAAAGAGAGATCTTACCTGGAACTAAGGAGACATTTTGTCTCCCAAGAACAATTAATCAGTGTCCTACCTCCGGAAGTTATGGGTGTTCCATCACTGGTGGCTTTCAAGAAGAGGCAGCCATTTGTCTGGAATAATATAGGGTCTCCTGCTTGAGCAGAGCATTGGACTACAATAGAATAGAATAGAATAGAATAGAATAGAATAGAATAGAATAGAATAGAATAGAATAGAATAGAATAGATTTCTTTATTGGCCAGGTGTGATTGGACACACAAGGAATCTGTCTTTGGTACATATGCTCTCAGTGTACATTAGGAGAATAAAATACATTCAAGAAGAATAAAATAAAATAAAGGTTACTAATAAGCTATCAAATCATACTAGGAAACAAATAAAAAACAATTTAATGGAAAGATACAAGCAACATGGTTATAGTAATAAGTGGGAAGAGATAGATACTAGTAAGGAAGAGAAGAGAAGAATAATGGTAATACAGTCTTAGTAAAGTATTTGACAGTGTTGTGAAAATTAGTTGTTAAACATTCGGGGAAAAACTGTTCTTGTGTCTAGTTGTTCTGGTGTGCAGTGCTCTATAGCACTGAGGGTAGGAGTTGAAACAGTTTATGTCCAGAGTGTGAGGGGTCTGTAGATATTTTCACAGCCCTCTTTTTGACTCGTGCAGTATACAGGTCCTTAATGGAAGGCAGGTTGGTAGCAATAGTTTTTTCTGCAGTTCTAATTATCCAGACAGTTATAGAAGTGCAGATGACAGACTCAATAATTTATCAAATTATCAATAATAATACAAGACTTCCAAGTTTTTTTCCAACTTATTCTATTTTCTAACAGCAATAAAAAAAATAAATAAGAAGGCGTCTGCTAGCACTTTTTCCAACTGTATTTTTTAAATTATTATTATTAAACGGCATAAGCTTTCATGAGCTGCAGCTAACAAAAGCTTATGTCTTTTAATCATATTTGGTAGTCAGAGAAAGTATTGTGGACTTAAGTATTGTCTACCTTTATATTTAAATCTACAAGGATCTCATGTGTATACAGGTAGTTTTCTTAACCTGTAAAGTATCTTGCAATTGGAAACCAATTGGAGAGAATCGGAAGAGACAGGTATCATCATATTCAAATTTAGGAAGTTAGTAGTTAGCAGTTAGTTAGAAGTTAGTAGATAAGTTAGTAGATGAGGACCCGGTTTGTGGGGGCAATAAGCTGACTTTGTATAAAATATACAAAGGTATGAAGGCTATTACTTAACACATTGTAAGCCGCCCTGAGTCTCCGGAGAAGGGCGGCATATAAATAAATAAATAAATAAAAAAAGTGAAGAACTGAACGCCTGGCAAAACATTAACTTTTAAGATAACATACATTCAGAATGTCTTCTCCTGAAGCTCACCTAGTTTTCTTGTTCTTCTTAAGTAGCAGCTAGAGTGTTGGTTGCACTAAAGATAATCTACTAAATATTGAGGGTTGAAAAGCTTAGTAGTCTGAAGCTTTAAACTTTTCTAGTGATGGTCTTGGGGCCATTTCAGTAGTTTAGTTCTTACGTATTCTCTTGGATGTGAATTTGAAAACGATTCCATCAAGTATAGCTTTTCAAGCAGATCTTAAAATATTTATTATTCTAAAAGCCTTGCTATCTTCAGGTACAAGCTCATGGTTAAATGCAATATTCTATTGTAAAGTAGGGCAAAACTTTAAATGCACTGTTCACCGTTTAATCTAGCAGAAAAAAAGTCCCTCCAAGTATACTTCCACAGGATAGTTAATTCAATTTTCCCCCTTGCAAATTATCATAAAAACCTAGTAAATCATGAGCTGAATCGAGATATTGGCTGTTTCCATATTTTTGCATTGTTATGAATCAGCATGTTTGCGGAGCCATAATCATCTGAATTTCAAATGATAAATCTATATTTAATACTGTATTAGGACACGTAAAAAATTACCAAAAGGTTGCACGGTGCAAAGTGTAAGAAAACATGAAAATCCATAAGATGTGCGTAACTTGATATTTAACAAAATGTATATGGGACTGAAGGTCTACTTGTCCCTTTTGCAAAACATGGTCAAAGTAAGGTTTCACTTACTAATCTAAATTTTACAACTACTCTGTTTCCCCCAAAACAAAACATCCCCTGATAATAAGCCCAATCGGGCTTTTGAGTGTATGGCAATAAGGCCAAGCGCTTATTTCAGGGTTCAAAAAAAATATAAGACAGGGTCTTATTTTCGGGGAAACATGGTATTTATCTGAAATTGGCTTTTTTAACTTGCTCCTCAGTCAAAATGCTTTCCAAACCTATCCCTTTCTCTGTATGTACATATTTGTGCATGTACGTGTACATCAAAGTTAGCTTCAGTCTTACAAAGGCCAAATTTACAGTTCGGTATAATCTACCATGAATTTAGCCACTGTGATCTGTCATCCATGTTTATGACGGTGTTTCAGAAACATATGCAACCATCAAATCCACAAGTGCCTTTTCTTACCATTTGGAGATTGTACCTGACCACTGAAAGATATATTTCAACAGGCACATCATGAATGATCAATCTCACAATCTTTAGCCCCCACCAAGTATCCATCTCTTCTGTGTGATGTAGACTACCCACATTAAGGCCTCAAAAGTGTTGAGGAAAGTTCTTGGCCTACAAATATGTTTCTATTCATAATTTATTATTTGCGCACCAAATCAATTAGACTTTATTTCATAAGTATACCTATGGAAACCATAAAGACTCACATGGTTATTCTGTCCATCTTAACAGTTCTGGTTTTAGGGTTGACTCATTTCACCAAAGATGATTTGAAGAGATTTTTTTTGGAAGGGAGCAGAGGTTCATGCCAGATAAATTTAAAGAGACTTGAAAGAGAAGGGAAAGTATTGGAACAATTATAAAGTAGAGAGATACAAGCAATACAGTGTGTGTGTGTGTGTGTGTGTGTGTGTGTGTGTTTGTGTGTGTGTGTGTGAGAGAGAGAGAGGGGGGAGGGAGGGAGGGAGGGAGGGAGGGAGAGAGAGAGAGAGAGAGAGAGAGAGAGAGAGAGAGGTATGCACAACCATGTATTTTTAATGGGAAAAATGCAGAAAATGTCAAAATTAGATAAAGGATGCAGGGAACTATATAAATATCATAAAAATATCTCTGCTGAATTTGTAATCCCTAAAATCACATAGAATTTGTAATTTGTAAGTGAAATTTTAAAATAAAACGATATTGTCATCATCATAATCTTTTATTTATTTATATAGATTGATACCAGGGGTGAAATTCAAAATTTTTCCCACCGGTTCTGTGACTGTGGCTTGGTGGTCATGGCAGGGGAAGGATATTGCAAAATCTCCATTCCCACCCCATTCTGGGGCCAGCCAGAGGTGGTATTTGCTGGTTCTCCAAACTACTCAAAATTTCCGCTACCAGTTCTCTAGAAACTGTTAGAATCTGCTGGATTTCACCCGATTGATACCTATCTCTGTTAACAGACACTTGGCAGATAGCAATAGCCATATGGCAATCAACAGTACAAACAATTACAATAAAATACAATTAAGCATCCACGATATAAAACTAAAAAAAACATAAAGAAAAATAAAACCAAACAACAGTTAAACAATAATAATTGATGGCAGCATTTCATCTTTCACAGGTTCTCCAAAATAATTCAGTTCTTAAGAGCTTATGGAGAGTTAACTAAGTAGGCATGACTGTAATAATGCAATTTGCATTCTTTATTTCTTTTTTTGAGCGAAGCAGATTTTAGTGGAAAACCCTTTAAACACCACTGTTCCATCTCTTGTTTGCAAGTTGGAGCCAATAAAGACAATCATTTTCCATTTAGATATTCTCATTGTTATTTTTATTTATTATTAAATTTATATGCTGCCCATTTCACTGTCAAGCACATCTGGGAGGTTTGTAGTAGTGTCATATAAATAACAATATAGGCAATTAAAGTGTTAGACATATGTTAGAAGTATCATTAACAGGTCGCTAAGATGGGCTATTAGATGATCTCCAGTGCTTCCTCTAAATGTTAAAAAGGAATGGAGATACAGAAAATACAATAATATTCAGAACAAATGCTGACAACCATTAATCATAGGCACACCATTATCTTTTTAAAAAGCTCCTAATATTAAGATGAGAAGCTGTTATTTTTTTCCTACTGCCACACAAATAAATGACTAAGATCAGGCAGTCATCTATCAAAATAAAAAAAAAAATGAATGTAGTAATTATTAATTGCAAGGAGAAAGCAACAGTAAAATAAACATCTGTTGCTGCAGACTTACTTTATTAAATTGGAACAACTTCAGCAGTGCAATCAAGCACATTGCATTAATTTGATATCTCAGCTTGTTCAGTCTAGCTGAATGCTTATTAAAGGGTATAAACATTGCTTACAGCTATAAGGAGGGACTCTATTGTTATTTAGATAATCACAGATTAACTATTAGTGTGGAAGGGAGTTTGCTCTTGTACTCTAAAGCAAGGTCTTGATGAGTTTAATACGAGCAGAACATAAATATTTTAACATACAAGACCAAAATATAAATGATAGGGTTTGTGTGATGCATACGATGTTACATTATAATAATGCTGATTGTAATAATAAGAATAATAAAGTTCATTAACACATTTGTATATTAACATTTGTATATCTCACATTTGTGACTCTGGGTGGCTTACAATTAAAAGATACCAAGCAAAATAAAATAGCCTTCAAACAATGCAAGATGTTAACAAGATTAAACACCCATACAATGCAGTCATTGGGAGAGTACAACCTATTTAGTACAGCCATTTTATGGGCTCCATACCACTGTCTGATCCTCAGGCTAGATGGCAATTTATTTATTGTTTATTTATTGGTTCGATTTATATGCCGCCCTTCTCCAGAGACTCAGGGCGGCTTACAATGCGTTAAGCAATAGCCTTCATACTTTTATATATACCTGCTTAGTAGGGATTTCGCCCCCCTCCCCCAAGTGGTGTTCTTTTTTATACAAAGTCAGCTTATTGCCCCCACAATCCGGGTCCTCATTTTACCTACCTCGAAAGGATGGAAGGCTGAGTCAACCTTGAGCCTGGTAAGATTTGAACTTGCAGTAATTGCAGGCAGCTGGTGTTACTTAACAGCACTTTAGTCTGCTGCGCCACCAAGGCAATGCTAGGTCATCAGGTCCTTCTGGAATGATCAACAAAACTAGAATAGAGCAGAGCAGAGCAGAGCAGAGCAGAGCAGAGCAGAGCAGAGCAGAGCAGAACAGAACAGAACAGAATAGAATTTTTTATTGGCCAAGTGTGATTGGACACACAAGGAATTTATCTTTGGTGCATATGCTCTCAGTGTACATAAAGAAAAAATAAAATATATTCATCAAGAATCATAAGATACAACATTTAGTGATAGTCATAGGATACTAATAAGCAATCAAATCATACTAGGAAACAATAAAAACAATATAAAGATACAAGCAATATGGATATAGCCGTAAGTGGGAAGAGATAGGTGCTAGTAAGGATGAGAAGAACTACAGTCTTAGTAGTTAATTTGACAGTGTTGTGGGAATGAGTTGTTTAGCAGAGTGAGGGCATTTGGGAAAAAACTGTCCTTGTGTCTTGTTGTTCTGGTGTGCACAGCCCTATAGCGTCGTTTTGAGGGTAGGAGTTGAATTGGATCAAGGAGAGATCCAATGTGGCACTACAGATAATTTTTTTTTCTAACAGATAGAACAATTAATCAATAGAATGACTTGCCTCCAGAAGTTGTGGATGCCCCAACACTGGAAGTTTTTAAGAAGAGATTGGCCAACCACTTGTCTGAAATGGTTAGAGAAAATTTATTTCTCTATAGCTGTGCCTATTAATGGCTTTTGGAATGGACAGATACATAAGCCAATCAGAGGGCAGCTAATATGTTTGAATCTCCAGGGTCCTACCCTAACTGTCATAGTTAGCAGTATAAAAGGAGATTCTTGTCAGAAACTCTTTGCTCTTCGATCTTCACTCGTCTTAGCTATTTGGTCTTAGGTCTTAGGTCTTAACTCTTCTAGGATCTTCCGTTAAACAACTGTGAGCAGTTTGGAAGTCTGTTAGAAGAGCAGTTCTGGTGGTTTATAATAATATTTCTTCTGAGGAAGAATTGTCATAGATAACATAGCTTAGAGAGAATAGATATAGATATAGATATATAGCTGATAGGATAATTAATCATAGTAACTAAGAGCTGTTTATTAATTGTATAGATATTGTTATGTTTTTATTATGTAAATAAAAACATTTACTGTTAAATGATTTAAAGGCTCATTTGTTAAAGTAGAAATTCATAGAGACAAAGGTTCACGGTTCATTGATTTTATTAACCTCCACAACAGAAATGGTATAGGGTTTCCTATCTGAGCAGGAGTTTGGACTGGAAGACCTCCAAGGTCCCTTCTAACTCCTTTATTCTATTAAGATTTATTCTGATCAGTTTCGTTGGAATTAGGATTGGCAAGAAACATACAATATACTTTTAATAAATTAATGAGCAACCAGTACGTCACTGAGGACCTTCAACTATGTAATGTCAAAACTGTACTCTGCTGATAACCAAAGACAAATCAAGCAGAAAATCCCAGAGCTGTTTTGAACATTGGTCCATCTTTGCCTGAAGAGTTGAAACAGGAGTATTGTCAAATCCTGAGCCCTTTGTCTGTGCAATCGCACAGCTAGCGTGCATGAGCAAACAGCAAGGGAAGCTCAGAGGGAGTACTGATAATGCTCCCCTTTCTCTTCGCAAGCCTGTTAATATTTGATTTTATATTTCATTTGATCTGGTTATTTCAACAGGTTACTCGATCAAACTTTTAAGATTAGAGCACGGGAAGAAGGAAACAAGTTAAATCAATTCACATTTGTATTACCTTTTGTCGGAGAATATACTAACACGAATGGACCAGTACAAAGTGGCTCTGATGAGTCCTTTTTCCGAGGGGTGATTTGACTTCAATCCAATCAAACTGAATCATCCTATTGAAACTCCGCACAACCTTAGCATAAAGGAAGTCTAGCCGGGATGTCCTTCAGCCAAGTACTTAATTTTGCAAAAATCTATCTGTAATTAAAGAATCTGCTAGTACGAACTGTTACAGTACCAACCATATTTAATTGAGAATTAATAAAGCAGTTGAAGGGAAATTAAATCCCAATTGATCGTTGGAAGAGCACCTATTGAGGTATAAGTTATAAAAAGATAAATCTACTTGCCATGTAATTAATTCAAATTTGCAGAACCAAATGAGTGTGCAACTCTGTTCCTATTATTTCACTGCACTTGTGAGGAATGTTTAGCAATTTAATTACCATTTAGCCACACAACTAAAGGAAATTAGATATTAAGCACACTATCTAATTAACTTGGTATAGATTGCTTGCTAAACAAATATTACACATATCTAAACAATTTGTGTCAATTACAGGTCTCAACATTCTTAAGGTTTAAAGCATTAATACCAAAATTAATTATGCTTGTCTGTAATATGCAAGAAAAATTCTCCCCTTTCTTCATTTAGTTGTAAGTAGGCCATAGACTTTAATTGTGAGAATTGCAAAAAGTGAAAGTTTTTGCCTTTCTGTATAAGCGAACCAATATATCTCATATATCCCTTTTCAAGTCATCCATCTTGAATGACTTTTATTTAAAGAGCAAATTCTATGTTTGCTTCTTGGGAAGACACAGGGGTCAACAGTTTTGTGTTGGACTCAGTGGCTCAGTACCCTTCCAAATTCTAAAAGTCTGTCCTATTTACATTGCCAATAATGAGTTATCCTTTTCAAACGTCTTTGATGCCATTTTATTATCTTCTCATAGTGGAAATCACTTTTTTCTTTTTCTAAAGTTTTGCAACTGCTTATCAAATGTAAGTAGTTGTAAAAGCAAAGACAAGAAACTTCTAATCTTGAGTAACATACTTAATGGATGTCCTGCCTCAATAATAGTGAGAAAAAAATCCCTTTGTTCACCTACGGCAGGGGTCAGCAACCCGTGGCTCTGGAGCCGCATGTGGCTCTTTCATCCCTCGGCTGCAGCTCCCTGTCACACAAAATATGTGTCACAACTGCCAATGTGCAACACCCACTGACACACAATTTATTAAGCTTTTTGACCCCCGATAGGCCAATCATGGATAAATCCAAGAAAAGAAAAGCTTTAGAAGAAAACAGAATCTTTAATTCAACTACATATGCTAGTTTTGTGGCCGCTTAGGAAATAGTCAGGCACAGGAAGAGTTTTGTGGCTCCCGGTGTTTTCTTTTGTCTGGGAAACAGGTCCAAATGGCTCTCTGAGTGTTTAACATTGCCGACCCCTGCCTTATGGAATAGACTGCCACAATGTGTGAGTCACCAAACCAAAGATAAGCAATAAGCTCAAACAGGTTTGGTGTTGCCAAGCTGTTTCTCTCCATTGACATCTCTAGCTTGAGTTCTTCCAAGAATAGAGAAACTCAGGTAACAAAGCAGATTGGAAAAAGGATTAAACTTCAGCTTGAAGCGGGGAGAAAATCATCCTAATCATCTAAGCAATGGAAAATTGGGATGGATATTTATAGATGTTCAGATGTAATACTGGTTCTCCCCCCCACAAAAAAAAAAAAAAAAAAAAAAAAAGAGAGAGAGAGAGAGAGAGAGAGAAACAGAAGATCAGGCCCAGGAGAGGACTTCAGATTTATATTTTCTAATAGAATATTTTCCAAAATATTTCCGAATATTTTTTGGAATATTGGTATTTTTTTTGTCCTTCCAAATGAAGAAGACTTCAGTCCTTGAGTCTGTACCTGATTTTGAAACCTAGGAAGCAAGGGATTCCACCAGAAGAAGAGAAGGTCAAGCACTCTCAAATCTGCAGGCATGATCGGGTAATCAAAACCCCACACTTTTCAAAAACATGCCTTGCACACATTACACCAAGATGGATGGATGGATAGATAGATAGAGATAGAGAGATAGATTATAGATCGATAGAGAGATAGATTGTGTGTGTGTATGTGCATGTGCATGTGGATGTGCATACACATATATGTATAAAGGGAGACTAGTATAGATCTATTTCAAGCTATTTAGCTCTCATCAGCTAGCCATAACCTTCTGGGATTCGAACCCAGAAGGCAAAAAGGAAGCAGTATGCTCCTTCCCATATTTGGGTAGACCAGGTTGCTTCGATAGAAAACCCATATATAGGGAGAGGGAGACGGAGAAGGGAGAGGGAGAGGGAGAGGGAGAGGGAGAGAAAGAGAGAGAGAGAGAGAGACATCAGTGGTGAAATTAAAAAAAATCACTACTGGTTCTGTGGGTGTGTCTTGGTTGGTGGGCGTGGTGTGTCTTGGTGGGTGTGGAAGGGGAAGGATACTGCAAAATCTCCATTTCCTCCCTACTCCTGGGGGAAGGATATTGCAAAATCTCTATTCCCACCCCACTCTGGGGCCAGCCAGAGGTGGCATTTGCCAGTTCTCCGAGCTACTCAAAATTTCCGCTACTGGTTCTCCAGAACCTGTTAGAACCTGCAGAATCTGTTAGAACCTGCTGCTAGGAAGTGTTCACCTTTGACTTAAGGAGGATGACTATGAAGTTAATTAAACACATCTGTAGTGTTCCACTCAATTATCTTTCAAGTTCCACTGATTTCTTTCTTTCTTTTTTTTTTTATCATGCAGAGTTTTCATCATGCAACCGTGGCCAAGCAGGGTTGGGATTTTGATTAACTGTCTTTTGATTAATTGTCAGGGTTATTACTCACTATCACGTTAAAGTGTGACTTGCTTTTCCTGAATAGCACACAAATAACTCTTCAGCCATAGCAGATATCCTAATGCCCCTCATATCTGGCATATCACCAGGTTCTAGGTATAGGAGTGCTTTGCACATGCGGTAAAGTTAAAGATGCATTTCTAGGTTACATGATAAAAACACTACAGTGATGTTTTATAGACAGTTCAGTGGGATTAGATAACAGATGATATTCATTTCGTTCCATTTATCCTCTGAAGCACAGTCTGAATTCTTCATTTTCCTTTCAGGAAATACACACTCTCCAAAGTAATTTCTGGATAAGAGCTCTTGTTTGGTGTCTTGTGTGAAGACTAATAACAACACAAAATTGCATCGTTCTTCTTCTCTTTTTTTTTTTTACTCTTGCTGCCTGAAAAACTGTTGGAAAGCTTCAATAGCATTTTTTTTTTTAAAAAAAGAAGTAATACGGGGCATCTGTACCAGGAACAATACCTTTGAGCCTGGTATGGTAGTAATTAGGCTATGTCACAAGAAACAATTTAACTTGCAGCTTTTCTCTGTCAATCGATCCCCTGCTTTTTTAATATTCTGCATGCACGCACACTCACACACACGCACAGACACACAAAGAGATATCAGTCACGGTGTATAAAAGCCTTAGTAAGACCACGCTTAGAATTCTGCATCCAGTTTTGGTCACTATATTATAAAAAAGACGTAGACACTCTGGAAAGAGTTCAGAAAAGAGCAATAAGGATGATTCTGGGGCTGGAGGCTAAAATCCTCCTTTTTCCACTCAAAGCATGTGTTTAGTGTGCACTATGCCCGCATGCGTGCAGTGTGCATTTGGTACACATTGCACATGTGCGGGCAGCAAATCAGTGGCAAACTGCAGTGGATTTCACCACTGCATTGACCCCCATGAGGGGGAGACTGTATGACTGGTTCAAATCCAATTTGGGACTCATCAGATGTAGCTAGTTCCATGTTATTCTAAGGCTGTTCTGCCCCAGCTCCGGATTCCCAGGGATATAGACACACACCAACGGTCCTTATCAAATTTATTAAGTAGCAAGAATAAACCAAAGTCCGGCAAAGGTTGGCAACCAGCTCAGAAAGCAAGATAAGACTTTTCCAATTATCTGATGACAATTACAAGTTGTTTCCAGCAAGAAACTTACTAAAGGCATGTGACTTAAATAGGCTAAGGGAGTGGCCAATTATCCTCAAGCCTTACTCTCAAGGAGACCTCCTCCTCCTGAGTAGCCACTCCTGCCTTTTGGCAGCCCTGTGTGTTTGAGCATTGAGAAGAGGCTCCTCCACTTCGCTCTCTCCACTTGAAGGAACCTCTGGAGGTTCTGAAGGCCCTGGCTGAGTCTCTGCCTCTGGCACCACATCCTCTTCAGCCTCCTTGCTGTCCGACGCGAGTACCGGCTGTGCAGGCTGCTGAAGCGACACCACACCAGCCTCCTCCTCATCAGGATCAGCCACGATCCGCGCATGCCGCTGGCAGGCCACAACAAAGGCAGAGGTGTCAAACTCAAGGCCCATGGATGGATCTGGGCCCATGGGGTGCTTAGATCTGGCCAGCAGGGCCACCCTGGAAACACCAAAGGACTGACCCACAGTGCCTCTGCCAGCAAAAACAGAGCTCGGGAGGGCCACAAGCAGCCCTTGCGAGCTCCGTTTTCACTGGCAGAGGGTTGCAGGAGGCCATCACAGCTGGCAACGGAGCCCGAGAACCAGTTTTCACTGGCAGAGCGCTCAGGCCACCACAGGCTCCCCCACCACAAGTGACGTCGAGCTGGCCATGCCCACCTAGCCATGCCCCCTGCCCCCCTCTGAGGTCAAACACAACCTGGATGCGGCCCTCAGTGAAATCAAGTTTGACATCCCTGTTCTCAGGAGTTCAAACTTTCTACTGGAAAATGAACTCATGGACCTTTGCCCTTTGATGACCATGTACATTAGCTTTAGCAGCTGCCAGGGCCTGATGCTCAGTACTCTTTATTGTATATTTGTATAAATGTACCTTTTGTACAAATTGTATATTTCCTAATCCTGATCAAATCTCTAACCAGATCCATCCTTTATTATATTTTCAAGATTTTTCCAAGATCATGTTTAATCCCAACGCTGTGAAGCTTCCATTCCTGTATTCTCTGGGAAACTGTCAAGAGCCAAAAAAAATCATCCTGCAGGGAAAAAAAAATTGGGGCCTATTTATCTTAACAAAATACGTCTTTAAAGAAAATACACAATAATTAATAGAGCTCCAATCTAAAAATCTGTTTTGTTTTGTTCTTCAAAGTGAAGTAAAATAGCTAACCACATAATTGTACCAAAACAGGAAATGTACTTTATTCCAATTCAAGTTGTGCTTTTGACAAAGCAAAGAAATAAGCCGACTTCAAATGAATTTAAGCATAAGCCTTTTCTTTCATGTGGGTCTATAGAGCCCTTCATTTTGTCAATAGTGTATAAAACTTGGCCTGATGTATGACACTGTTCAAATCAAAAATAAAGGGAAGAAATGTATAAAAGGTATGACTCTCAGGAATTGCTGCCATAACCAAGCCACGGTGTCAATGCTGAATGCTAAGGGAGGTAAGCTGCGCAGCCTGCATGGTGAATTATGGTAGCTACTAGCAGACACCTCTAAAAGCAGATTAAAAATTCATGGTAAACAAAATCAAATTTTCTTTTGTGACTGATATGCCTTCACCTGGAAATAACTATAGAAAGCCGACAAAGGAGAACATGCATTGTTTTCTAAACAGATGTGAGTTGACTAAAAGGAAACTTATCATTAATATCCTGATGACTGGGAGGTGTTTTTTTTTTGTTTTTTTTTTGGACAGTTCTAATTTTCACAAGTTGTTAGTAAGAGCTGCCTTGTCTGATTATTGATCCCAATTTTGTACATTTAGTTTTTTTTTTTAAATGTACATCCTGTGTTTATGCAGATAAAACTGTAGCTTTTAAAAGCCCACCAGAGGAAGGAGGGAGAGAGGGGGTAGAGAGGAAGGAAGGAAGGAAGGAAGAGAGGGACAGAGGAAGAATGGAGGAAGAGAGGAAAGAAAGAAGGGAGGGAGGGAAGAAGGGAGGAAGAGAGGATGACAGGAAGGAAGGAAGGAAGAAAGGAAGGAAGGAAGGAACAGAGGGAGGGAGGGAGGAAGAGAGGGAGGGAGGGAGGAAGGAAAGGAGGGGGGAGGGAAGTAGGGAGGAAAGAAGGAAGGAAGGAAGGAAGGAAGGAAGGAAGGAAGGAAGGAAGGAAGGAAGGAAGGAAGGAATAGTGTCCACAATATATCAAAAGTAATGAACAAAATGCAATTAATCGACCATCACACCTAAAATAAAGAAAAATAAAATAAGAACCTGTACATACTTTGATAGAAGAAATGCATCCTGATTTTGCTGAATTCCATATCTGTTTATTTGGTCTTGAAGAAATAATTGACAAGATTAATGAAATGTAGGTCTGTACATTGCATTCGGATATATGTCACTGCTATGTGCCTTTTGTGGGTTATTGCCTCCATAATTATTGTATTCAATTGAGAAAGAAAGACATCAAAAATGCAATTGAATCAGTAAGAATTATCACTGCTGCTGAATCACTGCAAAACTAACTGTCCAATTTTCTGCAATGTGATATCCACTTATATTTCTCTGTGTCCGATTTTTTTTTTCTTCCTCTCAGCTAACACTTAGATACTTGTTTGAAGGAAAATGTAGAAAAAAGGCAAGGGACATGATGAAGAACCTGGAATGGCTTTCATGCACTGAAGGATTTGGGCTTTTGAGGATGAAGCAAAGATGGCTAAGGATAGACATAATAAAATTATGCAAAATCATACAGACTATGGAAAATTCAGAAATGTGTGTTTTTTTCTCTCTCTTTCAAGGTATGACTGCTTGGGAACGTATATAAAAATGAAAAATGAGGAAATTGTGGACCAAACAGAATTTAAGGATCTGCGTTTCAACTGTGAAATTCAATGCCATTTGATATGGTATGCATTCCAATTTACACACTTTAAAAATGAATTGAACAAATTGATGGACAATTGAACTATCAATCACAATGTACCTTGATGGTTTATTGATATGTGTGTGTGATTTTTGAGGGTCTCAACCAGAGGTGGTATTTAGCAGGTTCTGACCAGTTCTGGAAAACTGATAGCAGAAATTTTGAGTAGTTCGGAGAACCAGTAAATACCAGCTCTGACTGGCCCCGCCCCCATCTATTCTCTGCCTCCTGAGTCCCAGCTGATTGGGAGGAAATGGGGATTTTGCAGTAATCTTCCCCTGGAGTGGGGAGGGAATGGAGATTTTACAGTATCCTTCTCCTGCCACACTCACCAAGCCACACCCACCAAGCCATGCCACACCCACCAAGCCATGCCCATGCTCTCAACCCATGACTTACAATTAGACGTAGCAAACTATATGCTGAAATTAAAAGAAAGCAAGAGAACAAGCTTCATGAAGAAGAAGAAGAAAAATATAAAGATGGAACTAAATGACAAGATTAAATGTGGATCTTTGACCCTGGTACTTGCTGTTTAATGTTGAAGCTTTAGAGAAGTGATGCTCAAGCTGTGGTCTGTGGATCCCTGGTTGGCTGCGATGTCACAGGGGGATCTGTGAAGGCTTGAAGAAATGTCATTATTTAAATCTTGAGTTAAGTCTTGGTGATATGTGGTCATGGTCCATGGCCACAAAAGTTATTTAAAGGGTCTCCATGGTGAAGAAAAGGTTAAGAATCACTGCTTTAGAGCAGGGGTGAAATCCAGCAGGTTCTGACAGGTTCTGGAGAACCAATAGTGGAAATTTTGAGTAGTTCAGAGAACCGGCAAATACCACTCTGGTTGGCCCCAGAGTGGGGTGGGAATGGAGATTTTGCAATGTCCTTCCCCTGCCACGCCCACCAAGCCACACCCACCAAGCTATGCTACGCCCACCAAGCCACACCACAGAACCAGTAGTAAAAAAAATTGGATTTCACCACTGCTTTAGAGTATGCTTGAAACAACTTCTCTTAGTTTTGATGTCAGCCAAATTAAATACAAAGTATTGATGACTATTGTGAATGCTGCTGAATATGTGGAACTCCTAAACTTGTTTTCTTCATCTTTCCTACCCTAGCAACATATTAAATTATGAAGTTATATAATATTACATTACATAATACTCCTGTTTATCATAAAATTCTAGACATGTTCTCTTGGGAAAATATTATACAAGTTTTTAATTTACATTGATGGCAATATTACTTTAAGAACTGAAGCACTTAGCAAAGCATAAGAAACATAGGATAAGCACTGTCTCCAAAATTAATTTTTTTTTTAAACACAATATGTATACTCATTTGTTATATAAGTCAGGAATAATGAATTTTGGCTGGTGATCCAGCCATAAATCCTTTTATTTCCATACATTATGATTTTGAATTGCTTATGACATCTTTATTCTTCCTGTATCTTTTCTTCCTCTCTATATTTCTTGTATTTTGATTTGTTTTAAAGCATAAAAATGTTATTACAAAATCAGGTGCAGCCTCCGAGATGAGGAGGTTGGCCACTGGTGGTTTACATAATATACATCTCTGTATACTGCATAAAAATTAGTTATACATAAACGTAAGAGGGAAGGGATGTGGTGGCTCAGTGGCTAAGATATTGAGCTTGTTGATCGAAAGGCCGGCAGTTCAGCGGTTCGAATCCCTAGTGCCGTGTAATAGGGTGAACTCCCGTTACTTGTCCCATTTCTGCCAAACTAGCAGTTCGAAAGCAGGTAAAAAATGCAAGTAGAAAAATAGGGCCACCTTTGGTGGGAAGGTAACAGCGTTCCGTGCGCCTTTGGCGTTGAGTCATGCCGGCCACATGACCATGGAGACATCTTCAGACAGCGCTGGCTCTTCGGCTTTGAAACAGGGATGACCACCACCCCCTAGAGTCAGGAACGACTAGCACATATGTCCGAGGGGAACCTTTACCTTTTAAACATAAGAGAATTTCCACACAATGCTAAAAATAATGTGAGGAAAGGAGAAGAGAAAATATATTTCACCTGAAAAGAAAAAAAAAATTAAAGGGACGCTTTGGGCATCATGCTCAACCAAAATATGAGTATATTTTGCCAACCATGGGGCTACTTTTAGCTAGTGTTACCCTTCACAGTGGAATGCTTAGTAATGGAGATAAAGACTGAGATCCAGAGGCCACTTGACAAAAGATTCCAAATAATGAAAACTATCAGGTTAAGGACTCCAAAAGAGAAACAACAGCAGAAGAATAGATTTAAGAAGCCCGTGCAAATGTACAATTTCTAATGGAACAGATGGCCAAGCCAAGCAATACTGAAGATATCCTACAAAGACAGGATGACCCCCTTCTTAAAAAGACAAAACTCCTGAAAATGAGCCATGCTATCTATTTACAACAGAGGATTGTAGGGTCAAGATTTCTCTTGTAGATTCAGAAGCTGTTAATAGGCGTGATGACAACAACCTTAGTATGTAGCAATACAATTTAGGCTTATATACTGCCCCATAGCACTTTACAACACTCTCTGTGACAGTTTACAATATGGAGCACTATTTGCATATTGTCTCCAACAATCTGGGTCCTCATTTTACCGACCTCGGAAGGATGGAAGGCTGAGTCAATCCTGAGCCCCTTCAGGATTGAACTCCAGGCTGTGGACAGAGTTAGCCTGCAATACTGCACTTTAACCACTGCGTCACCAGGTCTCCTTATATATGCATTATGAGTATTGTGTATATGAGTATATATATATGAGCCGTGGTGGCACAGTGGTTAGAATGCAGTATTGCAGGTTACTTTTGCTGACTGCCGACTGCCTGCAATTTGGCGGTTCAAATCTCACCAGGCTCAAAGTTGACTCAGCCTTCCATCCTTCTGAGGTGGGTAAAATAAGGACACCGATTGTTGTGGGCAATATACTGACTCTGTAAAATGCTTAGAGAGGGCTGTAAAAGCACTGTGAAGCGGTATATAAGTCTAAGTGGTATTGCTATTATGTATGTATGTATGTATGTACAGTATGCATGTACACATGTATGTGTTGCATCCGAAACAAATGATTTATTTAAAGCATGTTATTGCCTGCTTTGAAACATTATAGTGGCAGTCATACCTGCACTAAAACAAAAATAGCAAGATATACCTTGATTCAGGGGTGAAATCCAGCAGGTTCTGACAGGTTCTGGAGAACCAGTAGTAGAAATTTTGAGCAATTCAGAGAACCGATAGTGGAAATTTTGAGTAGTTTGGAGAACTGGGAAATACCACCTCTGGCTGCCCCCAGAGTGGGGTGGGAATGGAGCTTTTGCAATATCCTTCCCCCAGGAGTGGGGAGGGAATGGGGATTTTGCAGTATCCTTCCCCTGGAGTGGGGACTTTGCAGTATCCTTCCCCTGGAGTGGGGAGGGAATGGGGATTTTGCAGTATCCTTCCCCTGGAGTGGGGAGGGAATGGAGATTTTGCAATATCATTCCCCTGCCACGCCCACCAAGCCATTCCCACCAAACCACACCACACGTGTAAACAGTTAGAGAATCTCTCTACAAGCCCATGTGCATAAACACTCCATTTAAAAAAAATAATGTTTACTTCCAAGTTGTGTATTTCAGAAAGAAACTAATACACCTAGTCAACTAAGTGAGTTAGGAAATGGATAATATCATTAAACAGATGCATCATTTTATGGTTTCTCTAATTCAAGTAGAAAATTGCACATTTATACAGGTTTATGCTTTCATATTTTAAATTCAGAAAGATTGTTTTTAATCCACTTCTAACCCAAGTATTTCATCTCCCTTTATGTTTTCTGACTTCTCTGCCAGTATTTATGAAATGTTATCTTTCTTGTTATTCTTTTTTTCCCTCCCCCCCTCCTGATTGTGTTAGGGATCGTTTTAAAGCTGTTATGCTGCAGGGATGTCAGTGATTAAATTATAGACCACGTGCAACTGTCTTATTCAGCATATCAAAAAGATGTCAATTTAGAATGGTGCAGCAAATTCTAACCATCTGCCTTAGTTATATTTGCCACATAAGTAGTGATTTATCACTTATATTAGCTTAATCATTCCAAATGGCAATGCCATAAGAACCTAAATTTAAGCAACCCCACAGGGGAAAGCCATTGCTTAGTGATGGAATAGATGTAACATATGCCAAAGGTTCTCACTTCGTGGTATAATGCAATAAAAACACAACAAAACAATAAAATAGTAGGATTGTGGAAAGACAAAAGAAACAAGACTAATAATGTAGAATAAAAGGTAAAGGTTCCCCTCGCACATACGTGCTAGTCATTCCCGACTCTAGGAGGTGGTGCTCATCTCCATTTCAAAGCCGAAGAGCCAGCGCTGTCCATGGTCATGTGGCCGGCATGACTAAATGTCAGAAGGCGCATGGAACACTGTTACCTTCCCACCAAAGGTGGTCCCTATTTTTCTACTTGCATTTTTTACGTGCTTTCGAACTGCTAGATTAGCAGAAGCTGGGACAAGTAATGGGAGCTCACCCCGTTATGCAGCACTAGGGATTCGAACTGCTGCTCAGTGTTTTAGCCACTGAGCCACCATATCCCTTAATAATGTAGAATAGATCATTATTTATTAACGTGGTTTGTTTGAGTTTCACTCACCATGCAGTAAACATTGTTGGTGGCATGCAAGCCATGATTTGACTTAATGGAATGCATGAATAATGACTGATACATAAGCATTGCCCGATCCAATCCATTGATCAATTTATAGCAATGTTTGCTCTTTGACTTAATAAATATGATGCTATTTTTTAAACAGCTGATCTCGCTAGCTTATTTTAGGAAGACCTCATCAAACTTTGTTCCTTACAAATTATACAATGGAGTCTCCAGGATTTTTTTTTCTTCAGGACTCTAAAGTCCTAAATCTTTAGACTTGTTCATGTGGACTAGGCACTTCATTATCATAAACTGGACGAGAAGAAGCCAAATATTACTGACACGTATTTCCCAGAATCCCTGACAATTGGCCATTTGAACAAATATAATTTATTGACATAAGAAAGATGATAGACTTACCCCTCTTATCAGAGGTATTTCCAATATAAAAACATATAGTGTCACCAACTATTTCAAAATGCCTGATAATGTTCCATTATCAAAGCTAACAGAATTGAACCTGTTAGAATCTAGGTAGGAAATTGTTTTGAGAAAATCCACACAACCTCTGAGCTTCCCAGGGATGTATATTTTCTGTCAAGGCATAATGTTTTCACATTTGAAGCAAGTAGAAACAGAATGTGATGGTGGATTATGTCCATTATTGAAATATGCCTATTTCCAGAGGATTAAGAAAATAGAAAAACTGTTTTCAGACTGAAAGAAACCTTACATTCTGGTCAAGTCTGCTTTCAACAAACAAGAATATTCCACATTTAAAAGAGGAAAACTAGGGCACATTGACAAGAGGAAAAAAGCAGACAGTAAAAGGATTTTGGAAAACAATTCAAGGCCACACATTTATTTTGGGTTTCTAAATGAATATGGATTTCTGGACTAAGAAACTGGAAAATGGAGTCCCATGGAAGACACTTTCATTGACACCTCGAGTGTAATAGCTAAGCACACCTGCTGAGGCAATTATTCTCAGTATTTATTTAGTTTAGAGATGATCAATAGCACATAAAGAAGATGGAAATTAAAACAAGTGCCTTGTACAGTTTTGAATTCCAGAATTTGGTTGCATAGTCAGTGTTAAGGTTATTGTTGTTGTGTTACCAACCAGCAGAGTAGATTGCACAGTGAAACGTTGCTGAGAGCAATGAATAAGAGATATGCAAACTGGTTTATCAAAAGCTTACTTTATAGTAGAAAAACAGTCTCATAGTCTTTAAACATATTCCAAGTCTTTGCCAGTAAATCAGTCCAGTAGTTACAGAATCTTCTTACTCAACAAACAGTAGTTGGTTAGAATAACAAACTCACTCTGGTTCACAAACCACGATGGTTGCAGATCCATCCAATGATAATTAGCAGATAACAACTCCTCTCAATGGTAGCTTATCATCAACAGCAGCATCATAGCAGCAACCTCTCAACAGCATATCATAGCAGCAACTGAACACGTTGCAGTACCTTGCTTAAATATTCTTACAACCAGTAATTATGTGATTACAGCATGACTCAGCATTAAAGCCACATTATACAGTTTCAGCTTAAAGTAACAATACACTTATATTGCCTGTACAATATAGTTAGGCTCAAACCATATCCTAACAGTCAGGAAATTCTACTCATGGTTTGAAAAACTTGTAATTTCCGGACAGTCTTTCTCGATCAAGTGCCTTTCTGCAGTATTAAGAGCAGAACTTACTTATTTCATTTAGAAATAAACTACACAGTACATTAAATGTATACAACACAGGACTTGATACAAAAGAAGTTGTCTTCTTCTATTCAATTTGTAATCTTTCATAGAGAAATAAAGTTTATTAATAGAATAAAATTGATGAATGCCAGCCAACAAAACAAGAGATATTGGCTAGATGACAAAAGGTGAGAAGTGTTCTTAGATGTTCTTCAAAATGAATCTTGATGGAGCAATAGAAGACCGGCCTTAGATTTCCCTTCCTTTTGTAAGCAATGCTGGATTACTTCAGCTTGATTGGTGGATTACCTTGGCTCACAGATCTTGTCATGATCATTTATCAAAGGCTAATAGTTACCCATCTGATTAAGATGTACTTTACCATGACTCTTCCATGCCTTGGTAAGGCCACACTTGGAATACTGCATTCAGTTTTGGTCACCACGATGTAAAAAAGATGTTGAGATTCTAGAAAGAGTGCAGAGAAGAGCAGGGGGCTGGAGGCTAAAACATATGAAGAACGGTTGCAGGAACTGGGTATGTCTAGTTTAATGAAAAGAAGAACTAGGGGAGACATGATAGCAGTCTTCCAATATCTCAAGGGTTGCCACAAAGAAGAGGGAGTCAAGCTATTCTCCAATGCACCTGAGGGCAGGACAAGAAGCAATGGGTGGAAACTAATCAAGGAGAGAAGCAACTTAGAACTAAGGAGAGATTTCCTGACAGTTAGAACAACTCATGAGTGGAACAACTCCAGAAGTTGTGAATGTTCCAACACTGGAAGTTTTTAAGAAGGTGTTGGATAACCATTTGTCTAAAGTGGTGTAGGGTTTCCTGCCTAAGCAGAGGGTTGGACTAGAAGACCTCCAAGGTGCCTTCAACTCTGCTATTCTATTTCATTATTCTATACAGTATTATATTTTGCACTTCCACTTCTTTGAAAGTGTGATAAGGTTTGAAGCCTGCATTTCCATTCCTTGTTGCCTACTATAGCTCAAAAATTATTAAGGAATATTTTTCCACTTTATCTAGAGATGTGGCCAACAAAAATAATATCGGTTATCACGGTCACAAGCAAATACAGTAGTCTGTAAAGCACTTTTCTTTTTAGCTCCTCACTGCTGCAGCGAATATAGTGAATTCACCCCCACACATGATCACACTGGAAAATTCAATTTCTAGCACCCAAAGGACAGATATATATTTTTTCACTTGATAGGTACATAAAAACCTGGCTGACTTATAAATAAAGTAGCATATTCCCACGAAAAGACCTATATACTTCTTGGACTGAGCACAAAGCCATAATTATGGCATTTGAGGAAAGGAGAGCTAAATTACACAGGACACACAGAAATCCCATTGTCCGCATCCGACTGGGTTTATTACTGAATTTTTTTTCCCCAGGCCTCGCATGGAATGGCAGCCTGGTTTGTAAATGTATTGTGCACTGGATAAGTCATTTTTCTGAACATCATTTCTGAATAGAGAGATAAGTTAAGGTTGCCTTCCATCATCTTTGATTTGCTTGTGTGTGTCGAACGCCGTTGCATTTCCTGGTAAACACATAGCAGCAGGGATACAATTATTTTGCTTATCCTGTTCTATGACCGTAATAAAAACTTACTCAATGCTCTCTCTATGTGTTAGATCGGCGCACAACAGCAGGCAAGAGTCATTAATGAATTCAGCACCTTTTTATTTCCAGCAAAATGTCACTGTGCTCTGCCGGCTGGGCTGCCGGCCAATTACAGCAGGTTAAATCTCCCACAGTCCGGACAGCCAATCAGTGGTGAGCAAGAAACCTTATGTAGATTCTAGCCAATCTGTACATAACACTATGGACCTAGGTATTATCATTTTTAGATTGATGCATTAAACATTTAAAAAGCATTTAGGTACTTCACAATTGCTGTATTTTTGGGGTCACTATGTGTGTATAAGAAAGAATTACTGTATTTTCCAGAGTATAAGATGCACCTTTCCCCCCCCCTAAAAGAGGGTGGAAATGTTGGTGCACCTTATACACCAAATACAGCCATTTTTGGCCTTCCAAATCCCCGCCACGCTCGTTCCATTTTTGTGAAAAACAGGCTCATTTTTCGCCTATTTTTTGCAAAAACGGGGGCATTTTTCACCCATTTTTGTGAAAAATAGGGCATACAGAGGATTTGGGAGGCCTGCAGAGTGCTCCTGAAGGCCAGGGAGGGCAAAAACCATTTTTTTCTTACTTACCTCTTCGAAATCTTGGTGCGTCTTCTACACCGGTACATCTTATAGTCTGAAAAATATAGTAAGTAGTCCTAGGTATTCCTTTTTCGTTCCTCAGAGAACTTTTGCAATTGGAGAAGACTTCTATTAGTAGGTTAAAAATATGCTAATGATAATAAGAAAAATATATGAATGTGCAGAAATGGATAGGCTGTCTATGGAATTGAAAGAGAGAGAAGAATCTGAGTATTATCAAATTTGGAGTAGATGGTACACCTGGCTTGAGAATAGGAGTAAAATCAATGCATAAGATGTATAAAGTATATGTATATATAATGTATAATATATAAGAATTATATAATATTGTTTGTAGATATTATTATAATTTAAACAATGGTATAATATAGGATATTGAATCATAGAAATAGTATTTATGTAAATATAAATGTTATGGATGATATGGATACTGATATGGATACGCTGTAATGAGTGTAAATTTGTGTTTTGTGTTTTAAATGTTGTAAAATTTAATAAATATATTTTTTTAAAAAATGTTCCTTATGAAGAGTTTTGGCAAAATGTATAAATAATTGCCGTCATCATTACCACAAATAATAATACACAATGACATTGGGAAATTATATTTTAAAGTACCTACAAGAGGAAAATTGAACAATGTACCTATATCTAGAGAAGGAGTAAAAAGCTCATAGGATGAAGTCATAACTGCAAACCTCTAAATCACAATCCTCCTAATTATAACAATAATTGTTGCAAAAGTAAACCTTCTTAATATATGAGGAAATTCTATAATTGGTGAATAGTAGATCATTTAAGCATCTAAGTTATGCCTACAAAGTATGACTTATTTCCATACAACCTCGGAAGGATGGAAGGCTGAGTCAACCTTGAGCCTGGTGAGCTTTGAACTGCTGAACTGCAGCTGAAGTAGCTGCAGTACTGTACTCTAACCACTGTACCACCTCAGCGATCACAATCATGTGACTATAGGGGTGCTGGGATGGGCAGAAGTCCAAGGACTGGTCAATAAACGCCATTTGTTTAGCATCATTAACATTTTGCATGGTCTTTTAACAAGAAAGAGGCAGTTGCCATATGGAACACTTATCAAGAGCTGACCCAAACTACTAGATAAACTCTTTGCTTATTCTTTTATGCATTACTTGTGGTGAGAATGTTCATACTTGGAAGTTTGCATTTGAAAAGCAGAAAAGACTCTTGGAAATACAAACCAAAACTCCCCCTCACCCCAGACTTTTTCTACCCCTCTCTAAAAAGGCAGTGGTAAGGTGGTAAGGATCAGTGGTGGGTTTCAAATTTTTTTACTACCGGTTCTGTGGGTGTGGCTTGGTGGGCATGGCAGGAGAAGGATACTGTAAAATCTCCATTCCCACCCCATTTCAGGGGAAGGATACTGCAAAATCCCCATTTCTTCCTGATCAGCTAAGACTTGGGAGGCAGAGAATAGATGGGGGCGGGGCCAGTCAGAACTTTCACTATCAGTTCTCAGAACTACTCAAAATTTCCGCTACCGGTTCTCCAGAACTGGTCAGAACCTGCTGAAAACCACCACTGGTAAGGATGTATATACCCAAAATAAGTGGGAATCTATTAAATGAAAAGCATTATGTTTGAACCACCCTAAAATCAGCTGGTGATCATAGAATCACAAAAAGCATAGCTGATTTTGATGCTTTTCCAAGAGGCAACTGAATTTCCTTTGTTTTTCTTTGAAGATGTTTTCTTCTGAAGAACTGAAGAAGCTTCTCAGCCAAGAAACTAAAACAGAGCTGAAGAATCTTCTTGGATGAGAAGCAAAATGTCTTCAAAGAAAAACACAGGAAGTCCAGTTGCCTGTTGAAAAAGCACCTTTGGAACAAACCAAGACCTGAATCTGATTAAGAAACTCCATAGGCATCTCCATCGCTTACGATCCACATTAACACTCAAGGAAAAACAATATGAACTCAGACATATGAACAATATGAACTTTGCTTTGTTGCTTCACTTATTTAGAGAATGCAAATAAAAAGGTTTACCAATAAGGAAAGCACCATGTCCTAGACATTCTGTGAATCAGAGTATTCCTCATGGTGGTACCAAGGACTTCAGACCAGGGGTGCTATTAGCAGGTTCTGACAGGTTCTGGAGAACCAGTAGCAGAAATTTTGAGCAGTTCGGAGAAGCGGTAGTGGAAATTTTGAGTAGTTCGAAAAACTGGCAAATACCATCTCTGGCTGGCCCCAGAGTGGGGTGGGAATGGAGATTTTGCAATATCCTTCTCTCAGGAGTGGGGTGGGAATGGGGATTTGCAAATATCCTTCCCCCAGGAGTGGGATGGGAATGGGGATTTTGCAATATCCTTCCCCCAGGAGTGGGATGCGAATGGAGATCTTGCAATATCCTCCCCCCAGGAGTGGGGAGGAAATGAGGATTTTGTAGTATCTTTCCCCTGGAATGGGGAGGGAATGGAGATTTTGCAATATCCTTCTCCCAGGAGTGGGGTGGGAATGGAGATTTTGCAGTATCCTTCCCCTGCCATGCCCACCAAGGCACACCCACAGAACTGGTAGTAAAATAATTCGAATTCCACCACTGCTTCAAACATTGGTTCTAGCTGTGCTTTACACTGTGGTGGAAAGTTCTTTTCTTTCTATTATTCCTCAATTATATTTTCTACATCCAGCCTCTATTTGTAGCATCAGACAATTCAAGCTCTCCCTAGAGAGACAATTCAATCTCTCCCCAACCATTTTTTCCACATGTTCATCCATAAATTGTTTGTAAGAGGAAGTTTGATAATATGCAAATGCACTTAATTTTAATCATTCCATTAAAACATTGTTGACTAATTGCCTAAAATTAAAACTCGAAATGGCAGAGAACCCTACTTTTAATGTAAGTATAAATACTTGTTCCTGCAAGTAGCTGAACTGTTAATAAATTGGGCTGTTTCACCGATTTCCGTACAGCAGACATGAAAATGTATGTTCTCTATTTAAAAGAGGAAATGGAGCGTATATCTAACATTTCAGACACACAGTTTTTATGCACCATAAAACTATTCTTCCAATTAATGTTCTAAGGGAAAAAGTTAATTGATGCTTGTTTCTATTCCCCTGTGAATTCCCATTATCATAGAATTGGTGACTTCAGACCATAAGGCTTCTTTCAGAAAGACTTCAGCATAATAAGCAAAAAAAGAACTTTCTATAATTATTCATATTCAGATGCAGAATTATATACTGTACTTTTCAGGCCACAATGTTAAAAAAAAAAAAAAAGTAAAGGAAGAGGAACAAGATGTAACATAACAAAGAAAAATCATAGTGGTTCAAACCAAAGCACCATCCTAACTGGAGATGCCTCCCAATTCCAGCCCTCCAGGTGCAGGGCAAGATGTCCTTGACTCTCTGAGAAAGGAATGTTATTATGACTATGTATCACCCATGCTCCATACAATCCCTCCTCCCAATTTCCCATAGTAGTAAATGTGACAGGCCTGAAGGCCCAATGCAAAAGATAGCTTCCAGGCCTGACACACGGAACATCATTTGAAAACATGAATGCTGAAGGTTGGAGGTTCACTCTATTCAGTTTTTTTACCCTATGTTTCCTAGTTGTCCAAATAAGGCATAATTTTCCCTTTCTCTTGCTGTGCGGACATGCTGAAACTGGGCCCGAGGATTTCCCATTGCACATGGTCAATGTAGCTCTCTTATAGAAGAGAACTACTTTCATGGACATGGCTCTGGGATCACAGCTGGAGCCACTGGATCGCAGCCAATTCATATAACAGATTTTCAAGCACCATCAGCTTTTTTGATTCAACTCATTAGTTCTTGATATTATGCAGTACTTATGGAAGATGAATAAATCAATCATTCTGTTGCTTCCTAATTCTGTAACCACACTTCTCTCAAAAGGCCCATCATTAGATCAAAAATGTTTAGTGAAATGTATACATGAAACTGGTATTTAGAGTTTCAGTGAAGGCAGTAATTAGTCTACTCCTTGTCATTTCCAGTGTGCCATGAAATATTATGTCATGTTGTGACTTTATTTTATAGGACCTGTTACATACCTGTCACTTTAACTCATGTAAAAAGGCTTCTGTATCATAAAGTCAGTTTATGTTTATTATTTGAGCATTGTACATCTTTGGGTTGATATTAAACTGGGAAAGAGAAATCAGTCACCAGCATAAATAGCATTCAACAAAAACAACGGAGAAAGCAGGAAAATAGTGTGTGTGTGTGGGGGGGGGAATGGTCTCCTCCACCTTCAACATCATCTATTTTCCACCAGATGTAAGTGTCCCTTCCTGGACCTGCCAAGCTGAAGGAATAAAGGTTATTGACAGAATAAACTTGGGATTGCTGGAGTGAAGAAAGCACAGCTGGAAGGAATAGAAGCAATAGCAGGAGAAATATATATATATCAGAATAATCCTACAGATCATGCTGTGCAGAAATCTCCCTTGAAATTTCTCAGAAGGCTTCTTAATCCTGCAAAGGAGATTCCTGTTTTTTTCAATATTATTTTCAGAGATTTTCTTTTACATTTCATTAAAGATTTTGGTTAGTCAATGGAAGGCGTTACTTCCGATTTTACTATTTTCTATGGCAGATCCTTGAAGCCATCTGAAGTTTTGCTGAGTGGCTACTCTTCCAAAAATACATATTTTTAAATTTCATGGGAAGAATTTGTGATTTCTTTTCTTCTTTCCAGAGAAGTAATGGAAGCTGCAGTCTGCTCCGTAATGTAAGGAAAAACAAGGTCTTTACTCAGATTTCTTAATGGTGTTGTTATATTTCATTTTTGATAGAGAAAACACGAAATTTAATTCCATCTTACTGAGTAGAATAGGGGGAGGGATGGAGGGAGGAAGGAAGGAAGGAAGGAAGGAAGGAAGGAAGGAAGGAAGGAAGGAAGGAAAAGAAAATCATATACAATATAAGTTCAAGCACCAATTAAGCACAAATGAAGGGGTTTGATATATATGAGGACCCAGATTGTTGGGGGCAATATGCTGACTCTGTAAACTGCTTAGACAGGGCTATAAAGCACTGCGGACTGGTATAGAAGTCTAGGTGCTATTGGTCTATACACACACATACATTGAACGAAGAGATAATTAGAAGAATTAATGTATTATATGTTTTGTTCCCCATGGATCCCTTTAGGTATGGGTACATATAGTTTCAATTTATGCTTCAATATGCAGATAGTCAGTGTTTGTGCTATATATAACATCCAGATTCTGTGATCTGCTCAAGACAATACATCACAGAACTCAGGATGTTACAATGCTGAAGCTCAGGATGTTACAACACACCCAACTACCCAGGATGTTGCAGCTCAAGACTCAGGATGTCACAACACTCGAGCTCAGGATACTGCCACATGGCCCAGGTTGTTACAACACAAAAGCCTAATGGGCACACAGCTAGGACCTCGCCCACACAGGATGTTATGAAACAGCCAACTAATCTGCAAACATCAACTCCATCAACTAATCAAGATGTAACAACACAGCCAACCAACCGCTTACAACAAAGCTAGCACTCGCCACCTCCCCACCAGTATTTATAGAGAGACGGCATCTCCGATCACTCTTTGTTCACACATGCAGGAAGCCAAAGACAGCAGCCTGAAGATGACGAGCGGGACCTCATCGAAACGTCACCAAGATACTCTCAATCTTACACGGGAAAAGACCCAAATACACCAAGACTTGCATATATATATATATATATATATATATATATATATATATACACATAAAAAAAAGCCTAGAAACTAGTGGATTGGGATTTCACTGAACTAGGGCTGCATAAAAATCTTGGTTTATGTAAGAAGAACCTGGCTAAAGAGAAATACATACATACATAAATACATACATACATACATACATGCATGCATATGCATATGTATATATATGTATGTGTATGCATGTATGTATGAATAAATAGAATAGAATAGAATAGAATTCTTTATTTTTTTATTGGCCAAGTGTGATTGGACACACAAGGAATTTGTCTTGGGTGTATATTCTCTCAGTGTACACAAGGAGAATAAAATACATTCATCAAGAATAAAAAGATACAACACTTACTGAGTCAAGGTTACTAATGAGCTATCAAATCGTACTAGGAAACAAGTAAAAAACAACATGAATTGAAAAATACAGGCACATAGTTATAGTAATAAGTGGGAAGAGATAGATACTAGTAAGGAAGAGAAGAATAATAGTAATTATAAAAAATATAAAAAATAGTAAACACATATATGTGTGGGTGGGTGGGTGTGTTTGTGTGGGTGTGTTAAGGTCAAATGCATGCTAAGGTTAAATATTTTATTTTGCCTGACTTGCTTATAGATAAATTAGTTTTTAGCAAATAAGTGTGTTTTTCTTGGTCCCTCCTGCAAGGATCATCTGACCATAAAATAATAGGTGTGAACATATTCAGTACAATAAAAGCCAGATAGTTTTGTAACATATCTTTAGAAATGTCAAATAAAGCTGGAACAAATTTCATGGCCACTTGATTTAATTTATAAAATAAGCTGCTATTTGTTGTTTCCATCTGTTATTGTCTTATTTGGTGAGTAAGATTGCAATTGGTACTTTTAAAACTACAAGAGCCACATCAACAAAACAGAAATGTGTCTGAAAAGCAAAGAGACACACAGAAGAGATCCACACTGGACTACATCCCTACCCCCTTTCTTAAACTTTATTGGGTTTAAGATGATTATAAAATCACTATAATCTATAATTTTAATTGGCTTTTAAACTGGCTTTTAAATTGGGTTTTAAACCTCTTTAGATAAATTTGGATGTTTTTAATCTTTGAGCCTAAATTACTTAATCTGTTTCTTAATAGTTTTTAACTTCTATATGTATTTGTATTTATTATGGCTGTTCACCGCCCTGAGTCCTTCGGGAGTAGGGCGGTATACAAATATGAAAAATAAATAAATAAATAAATAAATAAATAAACTATGCTCCCTATAGAGACAGCAGTATCAAGCTAATCCAGCCAGATTGCTAATTCAAAATAACTTTCTGAATCAAGAAGTCAAATTGAAGGACATGCCTTCTGGTCAGTTTGATGGATTTGGACTCTTTGTCACATGCACCAATATTGCATTTTATGTCCATGTGCATCAGTGATGGGTTCTAATTTTTTTTACTACCGGTTCTGTGGGCGTGGCTTATTTTGTGGGCATGGCTTGATGGTCATGTGACAGTGGGCGTGGCTTGATGGTCATGTGACTGGGTAGGCATGGCCAACTCAGTGTCACTCACATCAAGGGGTGACGTGAGTGACATCGCCTGGCCTCTCCCCTCCCAGCCATTTTTTCCAACTTTATTATCTACATACTATAGATGCACTTTCATGGACCACTTTCATGGACCACTGAAAGCAGGAAATGGCTCACATGCTTTGCCCAAGAGTGTGATAGGCAACAGGCTTTTAAGGGGCTGCCAGAAAGAAGGAGGGGGGGCAATGTATTTTCCAAAGCACCAGAAGGCAAAACAAGAAGCAATGGATGGAAACTGAAACAAAGAGAGAAGCAACTTAAAACTAAGGAGAAACTTCCTGACAGTGTGAACCAATATAGGAGCAGAAATATTTCAGTCATATAATTTCATTTCACATATAAAATAGCCATTCATGTAATACAATCTGCATATTGTTCAAAACAGTCATTAGTATTATGGCTGATGCTTGACAGCAAGCCTAAAAGTCAAAGATTACAAGAGTGCTTCTTTCTCTGTATGTATACAAAACATCACATACCAGGAATAGCATATTAAGATGGACTTGTGCATGTATTTAGAAATCTGAATCAAACCAACCAATGATTAATTCATCTGGGCACCTGAATCAAATGAGAATGATTTTTTCTGAATTGATTCTTTGGAATATTCTGCTATAAGATGTGAGCCCCCCCCCATCCTCTTGGTTTTCAGAAGCTGGCTTGGGGCCCCAATGGGGACACTCTACACTGGAAGTGGTTGATGGAATAAAAAAAAAAGAAAATCCCACACCTGTGCTGTCTTTCCCCCTTGATTTTCAGTCTCTATTTAATTTGGAGTTTAATTCTTAGGGGGCATGATGGACTCAGTGGTGGGATTCATTTTATTTTACTACTGGTTCTGTTGGCATGGCATGACTTGATGGGTGTGGCTTGGTGGGCAGGGCAGGGGAAGGATACTGCAAAATCCCCATTTCCTCCCGATCAGCTGGGACTCGGAAGGCAGAGAATAAATGGGGGCGGGGCCAGTCAGAGATGGTATTTACCGATACTCAAAATTTCCACTACTGGTTCTCCAGAACTGGTCAGAATCTGCTGAATACCACCTCTGATGATGGTTCAATATTAAAGATACTGAGCTGGCCAACTGGAGAGCTCACAGCCTGGGTTCTGACCCAATGTTCTGACCTAGGCTTCCCCAGAGCACGAAGCCGAGTCCTTGTCCCGATAAACCCCTTTTATTTAATTTACAGTGAATTCCTCTCCAGCAAAGTCTTTCTTCTCCCACAGTCTTTCAAGATAGTTCACAATTACAGACCTTTATCAGGCTTGGAGAATGGCCAGGCCGATATCTTTCAGATGCCGTAATGCTTGGCAAGGAGTCTCGGAGAGTCACAAACCAATTAGGTGAACTAATTGTCTCCTGCAAACTCTACTCCCCTTTCGCTCCTCTTTTATTCCCTCTGGGAGGGGCCATTCATCATCCACCTGTGGCCTTACTCCCAAGTTGACCCTTGTTCTTTAGCTGTTCCCTTTGTCTGGCAACTCTGCGCATATGCACACTGGGAACAGGCTCCAGCTGTTCGTCTGCCTCACTGATGTCTGACTCCAAAGGCAGCTGATCTGGCATGTGGCCCTCGTCCCCTCTCTGCCTCCGATGCAGAGACCTCATCAGAGCTTTCCCCAGACTCCAGGACTGGCCCATGTTC
This sequence comes from Pituophis catenifer annectens, assembly GCF_029215685.1. Lineage (NCBI taxonomy): Eukaryota > Metazoa > Chordata > Lepidosauria > Squamata > Colubridae > Pituophis > Pituophis catenifer. Next base: position 11,698,524 of record NW_027256893.1, on the reverse strand, counting down.
TTCCCCAACCTCCTCACTGTCCGAATCTGCTGCCAGATCCGCTGGCTGCTTGCTGGCCACAACACCCAAGCTCTGCACAATGCGTTGAGCTCCCATTACTTGCTCCAGCTGCTGTACACCTAGCAGTTCGAAAGCATGCAAATGCAGGTAGATAAATAGGTACCACTTTGGTGGGAACATCACAGCATTCTGTGTGCCTTTGGCCACATGACCATTGTAATTACCACCCTCGCTAATTTAATAAATTTCTTCAGCCAAGAAACAGAGATGAGCACCCTGATCTAGAGTTTGGACACAACGGAAAGGGAACTTTTACATTTCCCCTCTATTTAATTCTTACTAATTTTAACTGTTTTTATATGTATCCTTTTATCATCTAATAAAAAGCCTTCAAAGGTAAGATGGGCAGTGTATAAGTGTAATAAATAAACCAACCAACCAACGGATGATTGCATTATGATTTCAACATCAAGAAAAAGATGCAAACAAAGCAGAAGCATTATAGTAAAGGGATTTCATTTCCCGAAGTACAAACATTTCCTGGTTAAGTTCTCCAGTGTAAATGTCATCCCAGGCACAATTATTTTACTCTCTGCTGGTTTTAACGGTGCTTAGGTCTATCAAATTGGTAAGGCCACCAGGCTATCAGAGTCATGCTTGGGGAGTGTTATTCTCACTTCTCAGGGTTGTATCTTCTTCACGATGAGTAAGAGCTTTGTAACAGAGTTCCAATGAGACCCCTGAGGAAGCATGTTCTTGTTCTGAAACACACTTATCACAATAATTTTGGAGGCTCCTTGTGGTTTCTCTGATTTGCTGCGTTGATGCACAGCTCCATATTTTCTTTGCACCAATTCCCTGGCCAGGCATGTGTTCTTTCCCACTCTTCAATGGCAGCCGTTTTGTTTCATTTTTTTTAATTGTTCTTTTAAACTCCATCCATATATACAGTATGAAGTTAGGGGGGTTGTGAAGTAACATAGATGCTCATGATGCTTTTAAGCTAATTTGTTCACTGGGCGAAGTGAAACAAAAATGACAACAAAATTACTAATGGTGAAATAATAATTCGGTGTCAGAAAACCATGGAAGTTCAAAAGCTGTCAACAAGCTTTGTGAAGCTTAAAATTTCAGCATTTATGTCTGTAAAGGTCTGCTTTGTAGGATGAATGCACACACATACATGAACACACCAGTGGTGGGTTTCGAATTTTTTTACTACCGATTCTGTGGGTGTGGCTTGGTGGGCGTGGCATGGTTTGGTGGGCATGGCTTGGTGGGTGTGGCAGGGGAAGGATACTGTAAAATCTCCATTCCCACCCAACTCCAGGGGAAGGATACTGTAAAATCTCCATTCCCACCCAACTCCAGGGGAAGGATACTGTAAAATCTCCATTCCGTCCCCAATCCAGGGGAACATTACTGCATAATCCCCATTTCCTTCTAATCAGATGGAATTTGGGAGGCAGAGAATAGATGGGGGTGGGGCCAGTCAGAATTTTTACTACTGTTTCTCCAAACTACTCAAAATGTCCGCTACCGGTTCTCCAGAACTGGTCAGAACTTGCTGAAACCCACCTCTGAAATACACACATTTGAGTTCAGTTTGATTCAAGAAGGTTCTCGCAAATAATGATAATGTCAAATGAAGATTTACTATTTTTGCTGAAATTTCCAAAATTTTATCTTGAGGTAAGCACATACACTGTGAGGAATCCTATGCTTTTCTTCCACTTTTGATTTGGTTATTGTTAATTACCATCAAGAGACAAAAGAAGAGATATTAACCATTTAATATAACTACTGAATTATTACAAAGGAAGAGAGCTCACTCTAACTTTTGAAATTCTATAGCAGGAACAGGGCTTTGAATGGGAGCATATCTGGAAAATATGCTCCAACGGATCTGGAAAATATAAAAACTCTCCACGTGACCTATTACCCTAGACAATTTCATATTAAAGTTTCATGAAGAACCTACATATATTTGCCAAATCTGTCTGTAGATGTCAAACAGTGATTCATCATCCTTGCCAAAGGATGCACACAGGGCATCAGCAGTTCCACAGAAGGGTTTTGATCATTAAGAATGATCAACAAGTCAATAAGATAGAACTATAGATTATTTACCCATGTGTCATAAAAAAAAAATGTAATCCAGGAAGAACATGTTCTTAAATACATGAACAGCTGGTTTGGCTAAACAGAACAGAAGAATTAATGGATGATAGATGAAATAAGAAAAAGAGGGATATGATGCACTTTGTTACAGAGGACTATTGATGTCCTTTGTAACTGAACATTAGATCTGACCACTGTTGAATAGTTATTCTTCTATTTGGGTCCAATGCAATAAAATTTCCATTTCAATCTGGAAAACTTTATTCCAAACCATAAAAGTAGTTGCAATAAACAGATTGAAGTGAAATAGATTTTACCTCCCAGGAAGAGGCCGTGCAGTATTTTATGCCAATTTAAAGAAATCTCTGCAGTAGATTAATTTGATGAGTTTTAACAGCATACACAGGGTTTGAATTACCTGATGTTACTCCAAAATTTGTGCCTCTGGATCACCTTCGAGCTGTTACAAGATAGTTATTTCATCCATAAATGTATAGCAGCGTAATCAACATGTCTTCAGTGAATGGGTTTGTGCTGCAATTTGTTTTTATTAACATGGGATAATGTGGTAGAGTCTGTGAACATGGAATATTGTTTATTTTTTTTATAAGAATGAAGCTGGTGGGCTTTAGTACCTGAATAATCACTAGGTTTCACTAAAAAAAAACATCGTGATTTTATTTTCACTTCATAATGTGAAATGCATCTACTCCTTCAAAATTATATTGCAGGGCTCCTGGATTGGAGCTGAAAGGCGAAAGGGAAGCAGTATGCTCCCTTCTATATTGGGGTAGACCAGGTGCTTTGATAGAAACACACACACACACACACACACACACACACACACACACACACAGAGAGAGAGAGAGAGAGAGAGAGAGAGAGAGAGAGAGAGAGAGAGAGAGAGAGAGATTATGTTTATACAGATAGTTCTAGCTATAGTTTGAGCTGCGGTCAATTCTAAATGCTGTAAGGATTTCAAAAGGGACTTCAATGTTGGTGAGTAAAAAAAGAAAAAGTCCATTCAGTGCTAAAAGTGGTGGGTAATGTGTAAATTATACATAGTCGAAATATCATTTCTATGTTAGGTGATCTGATCCTTAAAAACTGTCTCAGTGAAATGAAAAGATGAGAAAAGAGATACATAGACCACAAGCGAAGAGATAAACTTCTTAAAATTAAACACTGCAATGCAGGGGAGAAAAGAAAAAAAAGCCCTATCTTTTTTTTCCTCTTACCAATTCTCTAATGAAAGACAAAAATGCTTTTGAAATGACTTGTGAAGGTGAGAAAATATGTGATTATATTCTCAAGATGCGCTCACTACATTCTGCGGTGTGGTATTCTTTTGCTTATATACTCAGAAGGTGATCAAAGATATGAATGTCCCCCTATTTCCCTTTATATAAAATCTTTCTAGCAAACTGTAGTCTTGCTGCTCCTTATGCTTCAGTCAAAGACAAAAAGCATACATGTGCCTATATGTACATGTGTGTACACAGAGAGAGAGAGAGAACCAAGAGCAGAATGCACTAGGAAAAAGGAAAATCTATTTTAATGCTTCAGTTCAAGAAGGTCTTGTGTGCATACCTCAATAGTTGTTGTTGATAGTTGCAAAATCGTGTCCGACCCATCGCAACCCCATGGACAATGTTCCTCTAGGCCTTCCTGTCCTCTACCATCCTCTGGAGTCCATTTAAGCTCATGCCTACTGCTTCAGTGACTCCATCCAGCCACCTCATTCTCTGCCGTCCCCTTCTTCTTTTGCCCTCAATCTTTCCCAGCATTAGGCTCTTCTCCATGAGTCCTTCCTTCTCATTAGGTGGCCAAAGTCTTCGAGTTTCCTCTTCAGAATCTGGCTTTCTAAAAAGCAGTCAGGGTTGATCTCCTCTAGGAATGACCGGTTTGATCGCCTTGCAGTCCAAGGGACTCACAGGAGTCTTCTCCAGCACCACAGTTCAAAGGAGAACCATACAATTAAAGGGAGTCTACAAGACCATACATCCAATCCACATGCTCAGTTTAGGAATACAGTTGAAAACATCTTAGACCTATCTCTTTTCTCCAAGAAAAGAAGGCATTTACCTCTTAGTCTAATTGGTTTCAAGGTTATAGTGCTCTGTTAGGGATTTTTTCCCCCCTAACATTTTGTCTAACACACTGTAAAGAAGCACTTCAGATCCATTCATATGGACTCTCTGAAAAGAGGAGAGAAAAAAAAAAACATTCCTAAGGCTAATGACACCCCTTTGAATATAAGAACTCCAATTCAATTTTATGCATTTCCAGTTTAGAGTTGGCAGGTGCACTGAATTAATGGAGGAATAAGAAAACGTTTATTGTAAAGGGAATGTGAAATTAAAGCTATTTCGCAAAGATCTTCTCGTCGGCATTGGAGAAATTTTCCATTTTATTGTGTAACTGTTGATGCATTGTTGAGTATAATGATGGATTAATATGCAACAGCTGTTGCAACTTTGTAATTGTTTCCTAAGTACATAGGTAGGATTGGATTATTTCTTTTTAATTGTGCCATTCACACTGTAACTGCTAATATTTCCCCCATTCAAGATTAGTCACATATTGAATTGGCTTTCCTAATAAGTATGATGTGAGCCATGAAAATTTGGATACACCTGGCTGCTAGAAAAAAAAATGCATGCACACCGAATGAGCTCTTAATATGAACTCTCATTACCCAAGTGAAAACACTGAGTCCAGAATTTTTGTAATATGAAATACAGTATTCTGCAAAAATAAAACATTTTCTACCGATTTGGGTATATTGTTATAATATATTCTTCTGCCTCAAATTTTCCTATAATCTTTTCTTACACTGTGTCCTTTAGTTGTGGTGTTTGCATTTGTGCACCATAAAGGTTGTGGTGTTTTAAAATTAGCTGTAGTGAAATGAATGAAAAAAAAACCTAATAATAATTTTGAATAGCGGTTTGGTCTCATGATTAAGGCATCAGGCTAGAAAGTGGAAGACCGTGAATTCTAGTCCCACCTTAGCCATGAAAGCCAACTGGATCCAAAGAACCAAATACTTTGCCCTGAAGATTAAAACGTGATTAGTTAATAACAAAGGAAGCCGTGTGTGGAACACTTCCATAAAAGTTTTCAGAGATGCCATTACTGACTGGTAAACGATAGTTCTTGAGTCGCAATATTTTCTTCCTTTGCATCTTGCAAGGTTTTAGTTTATTTCTCTCCACAGCAGTAACATCATGAAAAAAATTTGCATGTGGTGCAATAGAGAATTCCATTTTTACTAACCTGTAGTATTCCCGTTCTCCATTATTTCATTTTGAAATTTTGTATTTCCTATCTATTATGGGTGATGCAGTGACTGGTAAATAAACAAGAGGTTCCATCAGTGCTTGTTGTGGTCCGCCAGCAGCCTGTGGAGCTGGCAGCAGAGTCGGACAGTGAGGAGGCTGAGGAAGAACATGGGCCAGTCCTGGAGTCAGGGGAAGGCCTGGATGAGGGGTCTCCATCAGAGGCAGTGATGGGGCCAGGGCCATCTGGGAGTGATGTGCAGACTCCGGAGCCTCCAGAGGCTGGCAGCAGAGAGGCAGAGGAACAGGAGGAGCCTGTTCCTTGTGCACGCATGAGAAGAGCTGCCAGAAGGCAAGAGCAGCTAAAGCTAAAAGGACGATTCAGGAGTAAGGCCAAGAGATGATTGGCCCCTCCCATAAGGCTTAAAACGGCTCTTGGGCTCTTTGTCGGAAAACAACGTTGATAGATTTGTTTCTTGTCTTGCTGCATTTATTTCTTGTCGGCGTCTTCTGCTTCTGAACTTTTGCCAAGAAAAGCCTTTGGCAGGTATTAGACCAAGTTTGGTGATAAGGCTGAAGAATTGTGTTATGAAAAATTTGTTTTGAATTAGTTTAGACTACGCTAAGAATGAGTTAATTCTCAGCTGTTCTAATAAAATCTGTTTGTTTAGAATGGATTGCGTCTGATAATACCTATTTGGGCCTGGGTCACAACAGTACTCTGTGCCCAGCCCATTTCCATTCCTCTAAAAAAAGATCATTTCCCCAAAAATAAATCTTGAAAGAGCTGGATGCTTAAAGTTGTATGAGCTCATTCCTCAACAATTCATGTGACAATGGCTTTCATTTCCTAAAATCAAAATGAACACGCGGTCCTAACCTTCCACAAGTACAGATATTGCTTTCTGAATTATAATGATAATGGACCAATTATTTCTTTTTTAAATGCCTACTTGTTGCACAAAATGTTCAATTAAAGCAACTGCACCCGATGGAGAAGGAATTGGATGCATCTTTTGAGCATAGCTTGGCACCATTCACTCTCGCAAGCTGGTCAGTTTGTTGGAAGAGGAGCGCACAGAATGAATGCCTCTTGTCAGGGCAAACTGGGTTAAGCCATAACAAGCTCTATGGTCAAGGGCAGGCACGTTGAAAGAGATCCAGGGCCAGGATGAAGACAAAGACTGTATAAAAAAACCCTAGGGCCTTTTTGAACTAAATTGCTTAAAAAATTTCCTATATACAAAGAAAGTTTAAGCATTTACATCAGCCTTCCTAAATGGTTGTATTCAGACCGGCAAGCAGAGGACTCAAATCTGCTGCTTGAAATGAAATTCCCTATACCACCAGGTATAGGGTGAAATTTTAGGTCTGGATAGCCTCGAACTACGCCATCTACATTCCAACCTATGCTTAGTTCGTAAGATTATTTACCAAAAAGTCCTACCTGTGAATGAGTCCTTTAATATCAACCGTAATAACACAAGGGCTATCAATAGATTCAAACTCAATGTAATTCACTCTAATCTTGATTGTAGGAAATATGACTTCTGCAATAGAGTAGTAAATGTCTGGAACGCTCTACCTGATCCTGTTGTTAGTCTCGCTAATCCCCATACCTTTTTCCTTAAACTGTCTACCGTGGACCTTCCATGTTTCTTAAGAGGTCCCTAAGGGGGCGTGCATAAGCGCACCAGTGTGCCTACCGTCCCTGTCCTACTGTCCCCATTTATATGTAATCATTCTATGTGTTTATGGCTATGTTTTGCCTATTTATATCCTTTTATTTGTGCCAATTTTTTTTTCAAGTGTCCATGTCTATGTTTATACTGTTACTTGTTTCCTTGTACTTGTTGATAAATAAATAAATAAATAAATAAATAAATAAATAAATAAATAAATACATACATACATACATACATACATACATACATACATACATACATACATACATAGATACCATGGGGACCTTTTCCTGGTGGTTTTCTTTAGCCATAGTTGGTTTCACATCATTTGCTTTTCTTTTACACAGCCCCTAAATATAGCTTTATTTCAATCTATTTTAAGAATTAATATTTCTGCAATTCCACATGGGTTGCACGCTGTCTTAAATGACATGATAGGTAACCTGAATTGGCTCATTTTTTTTTTTTTACATAGGGGTGGGGATGTTAATTTAGGCGCTTGATTATAAAACACTCAAGGTATTGCTAGTTAAACCCTTATCATTTCTTTGTTTCCTCCCTTAGTATTTTTCCTTTATTATCCAGTGAATAAAGTTGTCCCCTTTATTTGAAGAGTCATATCATATTATTGTTAGACTCTCTGCTAACCACAATTTGTGAATTTGCCTCAATTACTTTGATTCACTTCTAATAAGATGCACAGTTAATTGTATGTGGTTTTTCCTCCCTGCTTGATTACTATATTGGAATATGTTGTGGATCTAATTAGATTTTGCACTTAATAAATACAGCTTCTATTGAACCTTGAGGTAGCAATGCCATTTGAGACTATTTTTCAATTATCATGGCAACCTCCATTCATCACTATAGAAAGTGCAACAAACAATTTGTCCTCTAGTCATATTATAATCTTTTCTCCCATTCTTTTAGCCTCTTCTAATTAACATGAGCACATAAAGAGCTATTACGGCAATCTCAAGAACATAACCTATAGTTGACTTCTTTCATGCCACTTTTTATATTTCTCTAAGCCTATAATGAAAATGTTCTATATTAAACTTTATGATGAGTTTATTCCCTTTCAGCTAATTATATTCTTGCATTGCCAAGTTCCCTGCACATTTTCCCAATTCCCTATATCTTCTTAATTTTCCTCTGCAGGTAATATTGTTCTTGAAGACTTTTCTTACTTTCCAGAAGAATTAATGTGTCAGATGGCATGTAAAATCATTTTAAAAGATCTTTGTCAAAATTAGATAATAGGGAATCTCGACATGGGGCAATGCAATATTGAAATACTACAAGCCAGGCAAACTAGGTTCAAGAAAAATGAGCTAAGAAATTTGTTTTGGAATTATATCATCCACAATGTACTAAATTTTCAAAGGAAAAAGACAGCTTTCTATGGTACATACCATGTTTCTTCTAGATTCATCCCTGTTGCCATTTGTTCATAAGTTCAATTCTTAACAAGTTCTACTCTTTGACTTCTCAGTCCCATTATTTTTTTACCTAGTTGAGCTAACTTGTGTAATTCTAAATATCTATAAACACATTTATCCATTTGGTCAGTAAAATGAGCAAAAGGTTCAACTACTGAAACATATCTATCATCTATTGACAGACAGACAGACAGACACATAGATGCAGAGGTGTGTAATTAGGATGTATGTTAGAACAATGACAAAGGTATGAAAAGTCAAAGGTATGAAAGAAAGCTGAAGTGCTTTATTAAAGTAGAGAAGGAGAGCCAATGTCTATGGCTTGGGTAAGGTGATGGATTAGGAAATATCAGAAAATATGGAGAGAGAGCTGGTCTATAGAATCTCCAAGAATTGGACATGATTAAAGTTAAATAGGAGGAAAATTCATCCCATAGTCATATTAAGTAAACATTCCTGTTATCTTTATCATTCTTTTTCCTTGGTCTTCCAACTGTTAAACTACTGAAGTTTGCAGATGACACAACAGTGATCGGTCTCATTTGAGACAATGATGAATCTGCATACAGACGGGAGGTTGAACAACTAGCCTCGTGGTGCGACCAGAACAATCTGGAACTGAACACACTCAAAACCGTAGAAATGGTGGTAGACTTTAGGAGAAACCCTCCCATACTACCACCTCTTACAATACTAGACAACACAGTATCAACAGTAGAGATCTTCAAATTTCTAGGTTCTACTATATCTCAAGACCTAAAATGGACACCTTACATCAAAAATGTCACCAAAAAAGCACAACAAAGAATGTTCTTTCTGCACCAACTCAGAAAGCTCAAACTGCCCAAGGAGCTGCTGATACAGTTCTACAGATGAATTATTGAGTCTGTCATCTGCACCTCTATAACTGTCTGGTTTGGAGATAGAACATGAGGAGAGAGAGACACCCTCACATGGCCACCCCTATATAGATAGCCTCTTAAAGTGATAACCCTGCTGACTCATTCTCATTGCATCATCTCAGTTTATAGCTTTACAGCAGCTGGTCAGCTATTAAATCATCATAACCTTAACACAATGACTAGAATACATGGATATATCTGGAAAGTACAAGATTTTTTTCCAGCATTGTTATCCAATTTGTATCTGCCCCTAATGCTATGGGACATTCTAATCCAGATCTTCACCATGTAGAGTTAATAGTTTTCATAACACCATTTCAGAACCTACAAACCATATTAAATTAATTGCACTACAACACTATTGCTCATTTTTGCCTGTTCTTTATATTTTTCTTCACTGCTTTTTTTTTAGAGAAACTAAATGAAAAGGTGACTGTTCCAAATAAACTGAGTATATGCATTATTTTATTACATTTTATTATCCACTGCAAATGACTATAGCAATAAATACTTAATGAAACCAACTTTTAAAAAGTGGATTTTATATAGATTCATGTAGTCGTATGAGGGCTTAATATTTTAAAAGCATTTCTTTAAAAAATGGAATTGTTAATTCATCAGATCATGCTGGAGAAGAACTCAGAGTAGAGCAGTATAAATTATGGCACAGGTCCTGATTAAACATCATGCTGTATAAGATATAGCATATAGCCCCAGATAAATCAGCACCTCTGCTTGCCAGTAAATGATTGGGGTTCCACTTGAATGGTGGAAAATGATAATAATTCACGGTGAGGAATGGTGACTTCAAGAAGTATTGTTGTAGCTTAGTGGTACATCATCAGTCTTACATGCAGAAGGCCCCCCATTTCAGTCTTAAGCATCCTGAGAAAACCTGAGTTTAAAATATTGGAAAGGCATTACTAATGGATGACAAGAGGTAGATACACCATAGAGTCTCACCAAACTCAGCATTATAGCTATATTCTTTTCTTTTTAAATCAGATGAGATTCTATTCTCCACCATCTTCCCGAAAGGGCTGGTAGGCTGCCTTTTCTGTGTCTTGATATCTCTTTTTGTCAGAGGTTGGAAATTGCTGCCTCTGTAGTTTTTGACCATGAGAAATGCAACATCCATTTTGGTCACCATGTGTGTTAGAACAGAACATTGGACTGGGGTACACCATCATGGAGATAGTCTACACTTCATATCCATTAAGGTTATATATCAGTGTTTTCCTGACTTCTGTAGATGCCATATGCCAGGGATGGTGAACCTTTTTGGCACCAAGTGCCGAAAAGGTCATGCGGAAACATCGCATGTGCATGAACGCACTTGTTGGGGCCACGCTCCGGAAAAGCTGAACTTCTGGGTTCTAGCGAGCATGCATGCTGGATGATCAGCTGGCTGGCGTGCATGCACAGGCTGGTTTTCTGCACTGCTGTATGTGTGAAGGGATCGCACACCGGAAAAGTTGAACTTCTGGGTTCTGGTGCGCATGCGCACCCGACAATCAACTGGCTGGCGTGCATGTGCACACCAGTTTTTGGCACTGCCACGCATGCAAAACAGCTGATCATCACACATGCATGCATGCCAGAAACCCGGAAGACAAACAGGCAAGGCAATGTGTGCCGAGTGACATGGCTTCGCGTGCCACTTTGGGCATGTGTGCCAGAGGTTCGCCAACATGGCCATATGCTAAATAAATAAATAAAATAAAGAAGAGTATGGAAACTGTCCTGATAAAGATGGTGCGCCAAAGTATGAGTGCACACTCTTCCCAGAAGTCAACTGACAATCCAGACAATCCTCAATTGTTCACTGCAAGGAGAAAAGCTATTGACATAGGAGATTAGCTCTCAGCCTAAATTATCTTACCTGGATAGCAGAAACAAGAAAATGAATCTGTTGCCCCTCCTTTAAAAAAAGGAGGTATAAATGCAATAATTTTTTTTTAAATGGCTTTATAAAACTCAGTATATTTTCACTGTCCCCCCCCATGTAGTAGTTAAAGAAATGACAATGAAAGGAATGTGTCAAACTATCAGAACAAAACTTCAATTAAAACTACTTGACATTATAAATGTCTAAATTACATCTATATTAAAAAGATGAGATCATAAGAAGACATGAAAGGATGTAAATGAGAAGACAAATGAATTGCGTTCGTCAACTCAAAAGACAAAAGAGCCTTACATTTCAAATCTGTGATGCAAATGTAGGGTAGATAAGGGCTTCCCTCCACAGCTTATTTTCTTCTGAAGTTTTTTTCCCCCCATAAAATGGAAATGAGACTGTATTTCCTGCAATTTAAGACTATCATGCCATATCTTGAATTATGGGATAAGAAGTTTCAGCGACCTTCTGTATATCAGCCTTTCAGGTAGTATGAATGACTATTTCATGTTGCTGCTCTTTGGACATTTGTATAATTGAACTGAATAATATCAAACCATTACTTCAAGCTCGACCATCAGAGTAATCTGCCTTGAAGCAGAATCTCAACTTGGCAAACTGAGACACTCATTGACGTGGACAGATTTAATCAGTTTTTGTATCACGGGAGATGGTCCGTCATGCACAGAACCGTTTTAGCCATCTCAGTGAATCATCATTTCAAGAAAGACAAATCTTACTCATGCAATGAAAAGGCTGACAAACACACAATAGTCAAAATGACCAACAATGGATAGAAGCAATGTAGAATAGAATAGAATAGAATAGAATAGAATAGAATAGAATGGAATGGAATGGAATGGAATGGAATGGAATGGAGTGGAGTGGAGTGGAGTGGAGTGGAGTGGACTGGAGTGGACTGAACTGGATTGGACTAGAATACAAGCCAAGCCAAGCCAAGCCAAGCCAAGCCAAGCCAAGCCAAGCCAAGCCAAGCCAAGCCAAGCCAAGCCAAGCCAAGCCAAGCCAAGCCAAGCCAAGCCAAGCCAAGCCAAGCCAAGCCAAGCCAAGCCAAGCCAAGCCAAGCCAAGCCAAGCCAAGCCAAGCCAAGCCAAGCCAAGCCAAGCCAAGCCAAGCCAAGCCAAGCCAAGCCAAGCCAAGCCAAGCCAAGCCAAGCCAAGCCAAGCCAAGCCAAGCCAAGCCAAGCCAAGCCAAGCCAAGCCAAGCCAAGCCAAGCCAAGCCAAGCCAAGCCAAGCCAAGCCAAGCCAAGCCAAGCCAAGCCAAGCCAAGCCAAGCCAAGCCAAGCCAAGCCAAGCCAAGCCAAGCCAAGCCAAGCCAAGCCAAGCCAAGCCAAGCCAAGCCAAGCCAAGCCAAGCCAAGCCAAGCCAAGCCAAGCCAAGCCAAGCCAAGCCAAGCCAAGCCAAGCCAAGCCAAGCCAAGCCAAGCCAAGCCAAGCCAAGCCAAGCCAAGCCAAGCCAAGCCAAGCCAAGCCAAGCCAAGCCAAGCCAAGCCAAGCCAAGCCAAGCCAAGCCAAGCCAAGCCAAGCCAAGCCAAGCCAAGCCAAGCCAAGCCAAGCCAAGCCAAGCCAAGCCAAGCCAAGCCAAGCCAAGCCAAGCCAAGCCAAGCCAAGCCAAGCCAAGCCAAGCCAAGCCAAGCCAAGCCAAGCCAAGCCAAGCCAAGCCAAGCCAAGCCAAGCCAAGCCAAGCCAAGCCAAGCCAAGCCAAGCCAAGCCAAGCCAAGCCAAGCCAAGCCAAGCCAAGCCAAGCCAAGCCAAGCCAAGCCAAGCCAAGCCAAGCCAAGCCAAGCCAAGCCAAGCCAAGCCAAGCCAAGCCAAGCCAAGCCAAGCCAAGCCAAGCCAAGCCAAGCCAAGCCAAGCCAAGCCAAGCCAAGCCAAGCCAAGCCAAGCCAAGCCAAGCCAAGCCAAGCCAAGCCAAGCCAAGCCAAGCCAAGCCAAGCCAAGCCAAGCCAAGCCAAGCCAAGCCAAGCCAAGCCAAGCCAAGCCAAGCCAAGCCAAGCCAAGCCAAGCCAAGCCAAGCCAAGCCAAGCCAAGCCAAGCCAAGCCAAGCCAAGCCAAGCCAAGCCAAGCCAAGCCAAGCCAAGCCAAGCCAAGCCAAGCCAAGCCAAGCCAAGCCAAGCCAAGCCAAGCCAAGCCAAGCCAAGCCAAGCCAAGCCAAGCCAAGCCAAGCCAAGCCAAGCCAAGCCAAGCCAAGCCAAGCCAAGCCAAGCCAAGCCAAGCCAAGCCAAGCCAAGCCAAGCCAAGCCAAGCCAAGCCAAGCCAAGCCAAGCCAAGCCAAGCCAAGCCAAGCCAAGCCAAGCCAAGCCAAGCCAAGCCAAGCCAAGCCAAGCCAAGCCAAGCCAAGCCAAGCCAAGCCAAGCCAAGCCAAGCCAAGCCAAGCCAAGCCAAGCCAAGCCAAGCCAAGCCAAGCCAAGCCAAGCCAAGCCAAGCCAAGCCAAGCCAAGCCAAGCCAAGCCAAGCCAAGCCAAGCCAAGCCAAGCCAAGCCAAGCCAAGCCAAGCCAAGCCAAGCCAAGCCAAGCCAAGCCAAGCCAAGCCAAGCCAAGCCAAGCCAAGCCAAGCCAAGCCAAGCCAAGCCAAGCCAAGCCAAGCCAAGCCAAGCCAAGCCAAGCCAAGCCAAGCCAAGCCAAGCCAAGCCAAGCCAAGCCAAGCCAAGCCAAGCCAAGCCAAGCCAAGCCAAGCCAAGCCAAGCCAAGCCAAGCCAAGCCAAGCCAAGCCAAGCCAAGCCAAGCCAAGCCAAGCCAAGCCAAGCCAAGCCAAGCCAAGCCAAGCCAAGCCAAGCCAAGCCAAGCCAAGCCAAGCCAAGCCAAGCCAAGCCAAGCCAAGCCAAGCCAAGCCAAGCCAAGCCAAGCCAAGCCAAGCCAAGCCAAGCCAAGCCAAGCCAAGCCAAGCCAAGCCAAGCCAAGCCAAGCCAAGCCAAGCCAAGCCAAGCCAAGCCAAGCCAAGCCAAGCCAAGCCAAGCCAAGCCAAGCCAAGCCAAGCCAAGCCAAGCCAAGCCAAGCCAAGCCAAGCCAAGCCAAGCCAAGCCAAGCCAAGCCAAGCCAAGCCAAGCCAAGCCAAGCCAAGCCAAGCCAAGCCAAGCCAAGCCAAGCCAAGCCAAGCCAAGCCAAGCCAAGCCAAGCCAAGCCAAGCCAAGCCAAGCCAAGCCAAGCCAAGCCAAGCCAAGCCAAGCCAAGCCAAGCCAAGCCAAGCCAAGCCAAGCCAAGCCAAGCCAAGCCAAGCCAAGCCAAGCCAAGCCAAGCCAAGCCAAGCCAAGCCAAGCCAAGCCAAGCCAAGCCAAGCCAAGCCAAGCCAAGCCAAGCCAAGCCAAGCCAAGCCAAGCCAAGCCAAGCCAAGCCAAGCCAAGCCAAGCCAAGCCAAGCCAAGCCAAGCCAAGCCAAGCCAAGCCAAGCCAAGCCAAGCCAAGCCAAGCCAAGCCAAGCCAAGCCAAGCCAAGCCAAGCCAAGCCAAGCCAAGCCAAGCCAAGCCAAGCCAAGCCAAGCCAAGCCAAGCCAAGCCAAGCCAAGCCAAGCCAAGCCAAGCCAAGCCAAGCCAAGCCAAGCCAAGCCAAGCCAAGCCAAGCCAAGCCAAGCCAAGCCAAGCCAAGCCAAGCCAAGCCAAGCCAAGCCAAGCCAAGCCAAGCCAAGCCAAGCCAAGCCAAGCCAAGCCAAGCCAAGCCAAGCCAAGCCAAGCCAAGCCTAGAATAGAATAGAATAGAATAGAATAGAATAGAATAGAATAGAATAGAATAGAATAGAATAGAATAATAAATGAATGGAATGGAATGGAATGGAATGGAATGGAATGGAATAGAATAGAATAGAATAGAATAGAATAGAATAGAATAGAATAGAATAGAATAGAATAGAATAGAATAGAATAATGAATAGAATGGAATGGAATGGAATGGAATGGAATGGAATGGAATAGAATAGAATAGAATAGAATAGAATAGAATAGAATAGAATAGAATAGAATAGAATAGAATAGAATAACAGAGTTGGAAGGGACCTTGGAGGTCTTCTAGTCCAACCCCCTGCTTAGGCAGGAAACCCTACACCACTTCAGACAAATGGTTATCCAACCTCTTTGTGTTTTGTACTATAGCAGAACTCCGTAAATGTGCATGTTTGTTTTAAAGTTTAAACATGCCAAATGGCTGTTTTGGAGCTCATCATATTTTGCATACAGTGCCATGCCCCTGTTGGAGCCTGAATCTGCGGAGGAAGACAAGCCAGAACTGGAGCAGACGGAGATCAAGGGGGCAGCTTCATTGGCTTGGGAGGAAAACAGGGATGAGCAGGCCCAGTCAGTTCAGGGTCTTTCAGGATTGGGATGGCAGGGAGGAAGGGGTGGCAGGATGACCAGGAGAGGCTAATCAGTGAACATGATAGACAGAGTTCAGGCGATGAGCAAGGAGCACCCACTCCTGATCCTCGAGCATGGAGAGTGGAGAGAAGGCGAGAACAGTGCAGACTGAGCGGACTACTCTGGAGGAGAGCACAATGCCCCTCTTCACAAGACACACTTGACTTAAGGAGACGCTGTGGGGAGGGGCATTTGATGGGAACAAACGCTGAATTCAAGAAGTCTTGAGTGCCGACATTTGAATTTTCCTGGATTCCTTGCATTCTTTCTGGATTTCTGGATTACTCCCTTGCTCTCTGGACTCCTCGATTGGCCCTGCTGGATTTCTTGCTTTGCAGCCGTGGTGCTCACAGCATTGGGCTGCACTATTTGCAGCCAAAGGCTACTTGAGGTGTGTGTGTGTGTGTGTGTGTGTGTGTGTGTGTGTGTGTGTATGTATGTGTGTGAAATCACTTTGCTCTGGGAGTGTTTGGGGAAATTTGGAGAAATAAAGGGGCGGTTTGAACTGCCAGCTGCCAGTGTTATCTCTGTGCCATACCCCAGGTCTTCACACACCCCTCCTGTTTTTGGCAAATTGTATTTTATTCATGTGAAGAGGGATAAATGAATGGTCAGACAAACCAAACCAGTTTTGCATGGGAGCTTTCCATATCAATGGAAAATTTCTTCTTTAAGGGAAAAAAAAAACGAACTTAAATTATGGAAACATGCTTTCTTCAAAGCAATTCTAAGCACACACGCTATTTGAGTTTTACATTATTTAAGAAATCTCAATTTTATAGGAGCATCTTTAAAAATTACTGCATAATATAGAGCATGCACATTTAGAAAATCTTTCCCACATTACTTGGTCTCTAGGAAAAAGGCTGGGCTAAACATTTAAAGAGATTTTTTTTTTTAATATATTATTTCTCACAAATTCTCTTTTATCTTTGCTCACCTAGCCTGAGTCATTTTCAGAGAGAATTTGGCTTAGCTATAAATTAATAGGTGTTTGATTGAAATCAATGACTCACTCACACTTAATTTATTGAGACAAAGCTTAGGCTGGATAAACCTTTTGGTTATTGTTTTCCTAAAGCAACTCTGTTTTAATTTGCATGTATTAATGCTTGTAAAAGAAAAGAAAAGAAGAGCTTGGCATTCTTTTTGTCTTCCTTTGTCTTTGAACACAGATTAAATGTGTGAAGGTACAGTCCGTGAAACAAAACCTGTGGAAAATATATATATATATTTGTGTATTATACAGTTGTGTGTGTGTGTGTGTGTGTGTATAAATAAATAAATTATAAATAAATATGCAGCAGCAGCTGATCATTCTTTTCTAGTTCTCCTTGGCATGTTTCTCAAACAGCTGTGCTAGCAATTGTGAGAGGCTGCATTATTTTGAAGGCTCGCGAAGGGCTTTGTGAGTTGCCTCATTATTTTCTTTGTGATTTAGAAAATTTGCAGATTTTATGAATGAATTCACACCCAAATCCCGTGAGACATCCCTAAAAGAGGAGCTGGACTCTTTGTGGTGATGGTGGTTATTGTAGAGACAAACAATAATCAAGGCTAGCCTGGTTGAATAGCGGTTTTCAATGGAAATATCTTTTGAGAAGCAAGTGAGTGGCATTTCATGTCTTGCTCCTAGCTGCCTAATGTTCACTAGGGAGCAGGTTTTTATGTGTAGTGGACCCCTATGAGTTTCCACTACAGAAATAAATATTATTACAGTTCCAGACAACTTTCTGATTAGGACAACAGGATGCAGCAAAATAAACAGAGGCCCAAAATGTCTGCCAATCCATCTGCCTCTCCTCAAAATGTCTGCCCATCTACCTGCCTCCCCTCAGAATTAATGTCTTTTGTTTCAGATATAATTCCATTTCAATATTATCTAGGGAAAAAAAATGTAAGAATTGGTTAATGGCATCCATGTAAACATAGTCTTCATCATTTTGCTTCTTTTAGATCTCACATTTCAATGATTATTTACTGAATATTGACTCCCCAGTCAACCGGCAGTTGAATTCTTCAAACCTTTCATTCTATCATCTGTATATTCTTTTTCCTCTTCATAGTTTCTTGTCCACCAAACTCAATGACAAAAAAACCACAGAACAAAACACCTCCCAACCTTAGGAGTAGAAACACAAAATATTAAAATAACTTTCTTGACCCAGTTGATGTCCTTAAAAGTGTTCAACTCCCTTTTTATAAATTTCCCATTCATTATTAATTCCTCCTTAATTCCTAGTCCTTGTTGCCCTATTCCAGTTTCTCTCATTATTAGTTAGGATGTGTTTCAAGGTCTGGGTTCAGGATTTGACATAGGATCAACTTTCTTTATAGCCATTTTAGACAATTAACACTTATTGTAATCAACTCTGATCCTCAGCTTTTGCATACATTTCTGAAAATAATGGTTTTCTTAATAATAATTGTTACTGTTATTAGTTATTGAAGTTGCACAGGTACTGCCTTCAACTAAAATGCTGGTTTAATTCATTATTTCAAATAATTATATTTTGTGTGGAACCAACATTTCCACCTGAATGCCAACATTAGTATTGACTAGAATTGGTAGTCAGTTGACGAAGATTCTGAATCCAAGTAGCCTTAAAGATTCTTGTCAATATGTGTGGTTAGCCAGTACCATTCTAGAAAACACTGTTGTTTTTCCTTTCAAAATAATAGGCTCAATAAAGAGTCACCAGAAAAAAATAGGACCTAATTCTACTCATAACTAGAATTATATGTGTCAAGAACACATTTTGACTGTCTAGCATCTTGCCTTGCTCTCTTGTCCTTTCTCGAGACTAAGCTTTGTTATGGAGCAGTTCCACTGGTTTTCCAGATGTTAGTTGATTACATAACCATCAATGTTGATTTTGAACTGGAAGAGCAAGTTCCTCATAGCCTCTTGACATATATAATACATGTGCATTGTAATCTAAACCATGCCAATTAATATTAATCCTCCAAGAAACAATGGATGGAAACTAATCAAGGAGAGAAGCAACCTAGAACTCAAGAGAAATTTCCTGACAGTGAGGACAATTAACCAGTGCCCTGAGAAGTTATGGGTGCTTCATCACTGGAGGTTTTTAAGAAGAGATTGGACAACCATTTGTCCAGAACTGTATAGAATCTCCTGCTTGTACAGAGGGTTGAACCAGAATACCTCCAAGGTACCTTCCAACTCTGTTATTCTGTTAAATGTTATTTAATTTCCTTAATTGGGAATAAGCTGAACATTTACTCTGCATTATTTTAGATTCTCCTTTAATATAAACCACATTTAAAGCTCTATTAATCTTGGTTAAAATAATTTTACTGTGGAATTCTCATGGGTAGAAATGAAGCTCTTATGTTTACAAGTTGTCTGGGAAGTGTGTATGTGTGTATCTTTCGTGATGCAATTACCTCTCCAGTGATCTGTAGCCTTCTGACTTCTCATATATATTAAAACCTCTAAGGAAGGCATCAGGATAAAAGCGTACCTCTGTGCATGTTTTCAGGTCAGGAACTTTAGACCTTCAGAGAAATTACAGAGTAATAGAAAACTATGTAGCATAAGGAAAAATAAAATAGAAGCTGTATTCATGACTCATGGCAATAGTGTAAACTCTTAAACAAAATGTCCTTGGAAACTAATCACTTCCATTTGCAAATAAACTGTGGAAATGAAATAGAAAAACAGAAGCCTCGTTTTTAGCAGATTAACAGATTAACAGAGTTGGAAGGGACCTTGTAGGTCATCTAGTCCAACCCCCCACCCAAGCAGAAGACCCTACACCATTTCTGACAAATGGCAGCCCAGTCTCTTCTTGAAAGCCTCCAGTGATGAAGCTCCCACAACTTCCGAAGACAACTTCTGTTCCACTGGTTGATTGTTCTCACTGTCAGAAAAGTTCTCCTTATTTCCAGGTTAAATCTCTCCCTGTTCAGTTTCCATCCATTATTCCTTGTCTGGCCTTCAGGTGCTTTAGAAAATAGCTTGATCCCTTCCTCTCTGTGGCAGCCCCTCAAATATTGGAAGGCTACTATCATGTCTCCCCTGGTCCTTCTCTTCACTAGACTAGCCAGGCCCAGTTCCTGCAACCTCTCATTGTATGTTTTAGTCTCCAGTCATCCTGGTTGCTCTTCTCTGCACTCTTCCTAGAGTCTCAACATCTTTTTTATTGTGTAGTGACCAAAACTGGATGCAGTACTCTGGGTGTGGTCTTACTAAGGCTTTATAGAGTGGTATTAGTACCTCACTGGATCTTGATTGCATCTCTCTGTTAATGCAATTTAGGATTGCATTGGCTTTTTGGCTGCCACTGCACACTGCTGGCTCATATTTAGCTGGTTGTCCACTAAGACTCCAAGATTCCTCTCATAGTTACTGCTATTCAGCCTGGTTTAATCCAGTCTATATGTGTACTTTTGGCTTTTCTTGACTTTACTTTTCTCTACAGAAACAAACTTTTCTCTACAGCAGAAACAAAGCTTCAGGAAACTGAAAGATAAATCCCAGCAAACCCATTCTAACTCTTAGTAACATAAACTGTAGTTAGAAATGCAACTTCCTTTAATTTTGTTGAAACCCCCCCCCCAAAAAAAAATACCTGAATGATGTTTTACAGTGCTTTATGCAGCCAATTCTACTTTCTTTGCTTCAAAGGAAGAAGACATTTCACTTCTCATCCAAGAAGCTTCATTGGTTCTGACAGGATGATGGGGGCTATGGAAGGATTACTTTTCTGGCCTCAAGAGCTCTCAGGGAGAGTGCTAATAACCAGATGACTGAAAAGAAAGTTCCTTTCAACCTCCCCACCCCCATTCTGTCAGAACGAATCCTTCCATAGCTCCTACCGTTCTGGTAGAACTGATGAGGCTTCTTGGATGAGAAGAGAAATAGTTTCTTCTTCCTCAAGTAAAAAAACAACAATCCAGTTGCCCTTAAAAAAAAAACAAACGCCTTTGAGACAACTATGACCTAAATGACTGAGAATCTCCACAGACTTTCTACTTTTTATCCATTCGTAAAACAGCTTGAGTCTGATTTTATGTGCATATATGAATAAAACACACTTATATTTGCTACTTACAATGGACCACAGTACCTTTCAGTGCAAGTATGGATACATCTGACTGTATTAATTTTGTGGGAGCATTTCCACCTTTTCTAAGTACTTTTAAAATGCTTTTAAACTTTTAAAAAAATGTTTTCAGTTTCGCAAAATCCCATGCTTTGAAATCAGCGGCTCAAGCGAGACTGCTATATTTTTTAATAATATGGTGTAGGGTTTCCTGCCTAAGCAGAGGGTTACAACTCTGTTATTCTAAATTCTAAAGTAGAATCCATTCTATAACTGCGTTAATCCACCTGCATTAAATGCATTAATATGTAATAACATCTACAATTCTTACCCATGAAGTAGGGGTGCTATTCAGCAGGTTCTGACAGTTTCTGGAGAACCGGTAGTGGAAATTTTGAGTAGTTCGAAGAACCAGCAAATACCACCTCTGGCTGGCCCCAGAGTGGGGTGGGAATGGAGATTTTGCGATATCCTTCCCCTGCCATGCCCACCAAGCCACCCCCACCAAGCCACACCACCCCCACCAAGCCACGCCCACAGAACTGGTAGTAAAAAAATTTGAATTCCACCACTGCCATGAAATCTGCAGTCTCAACTGCAATCGGCATTCCTTTCTTAGATAGTGAGTTAATCTAACCCAGAAAGGGAGAAGAAAAATGCGATGAAATCTGTTATATATATAAAAGTGGAAAATGGATTTGTTCAATGAAAGTTCAAGAAGCATTTACAAAGCCATCAGGTGATTATCTATCCTGGCATTTACTGACAGCATCTCTGAATTAATATTTCTTAGCTACACTGGCAAAGCGGATCCCTCATGGGTTTTATATTTTGGGATTGCTTTAAATGCCTAGAGCCAGAAGAGAGATGAGGAACTTTCCTTTCAGGCATAACATAAAATCACTGAGAGTTTTGACAGTAGCCTCAGCAACAGATTCAAAATAATATTGAGTTCAAAGGATGCTGATAGAGATCACCTGAAGTCAGAGGCAGCTAAAGGACTCCTTGCACAATTTGGAATTCCTTCCCTCACTTGTGACAGAGGAATATAATACCTGTCAAATTCTGGGATTAATATATTTATGTCTGTCATACTGGACACTTGGCTGACCCTTTAATCTTTCTGTGAGTCTCTGAATATCATATTTTGAAGCTGCACATCGGGAAAGATATTTGTAATCTCTCTTTATGTGCATGGATGCCTGTTGGTGTGATTAGCTGAAGCCATTGAATCAATCTATTTGGGCCCTTTTAACATCACAGGGTTACCTTCTCCTTTTCCTATTTTTTTCCGCCCTATGTTTGTAGCAGCTCTGGGTTTTTCAACCAAAAACGGAAGAATAGTATTTAATATTTGTTTACAGATTTCAGGATGATTTACTTAAACTGTTATAATGATTACAGTAAAAAAGAAAAGATAAAACAGCAAAAATATTAAAATGGCAAGAATATTAGCATTTAATAAATAATAAGTTGAGGAACTGTCTGGTTTGGTTCTGCAACAAGACAGACACAGACTTCAGAGGATAATTAGAACTGCAGAAAAAACAATGGCTACCAACCTGCCTTCCATTTAGAATCTGTATACTGCATGAGTCAAAAAGAGGGCTGCGAAAATATCTACAGAACCCTCACATCCTGGACATAAATTGTTTCAACTTCTACCCTCAAAACGACGCTATAGAGCACTGCACATCAGAACAACTAGACACAAGGACAGTTTTTCCCCAAACGCCATCACTCTGCTAAACAAATAATTCCCTGAACACTATCAAACTATTCACTAAGGCTGCATTACTATTACTATTAGTCTTCACATTGTTCCTATCACTCATCTCCTCCCACTTATGACTGCATGACTGTAACTTTAAAACTTATGATTTATATTAATATTGATTGTTTCCTGATTGCTTATTTGTACCCTATGACTATCATTAAGTGTTGTACCTTATGATTCTTGATGAACGTATCTTTTCTTTTATGTACATTGAAAGCATATGCACCAAGACAAATTCCTTGTGTGTCCAATCACACTTGGCCAATAAAAATTGACTATTAATGACTATTAATTAACTGGTGGTTAAAAATTAAAATAAATATGAATATCAGCAGATAATCTAGACAAAATGAGTCTTTCATTCTATTAGATTGGGAATCTTTTTTCCCTGTTTCGTTTAAATAATTTCTTAAACATAGAAAGCTTCCTTTCCTAGTTCTTAAGTTGGAAACCATTAGTTTATATTAGCAAGATTGTGAAGCACATGAATACTATTTGAGAAGGGGGCATTCATGGTATTCTTAGCTTATTTTACAAGCTTGGTGACATTTTAACATGATTGTGACAGTACTGCTAAATAATCTTGAGTATCTTTCCAGTTACAGTCACTTTACTCTTAAAAATTCTTGTTTTACTTCTCCAGCTCTTTGACAACTTTGATAGTTTGAGAAATCCCTTGGTTTGGTTTCCAAAGTTAACACAAATCGAATGAAATCATCAAAGGTGTCTTTTTATGTTTTCTTACACTAGTTTCACACTATTTCACACTATTAGTCAAAGTCCTTCTGCTGGTGCTGAGAGCATTTGGTCATGACAAAAAAGGAACTGGTTGTGTTATTCCTGTTATTGAAGTCTAAACTTGTCGCCATTGTGACATTACGAAGCTTCTTGGGTGAGAAGCAAAATGTCTTCAAAACAAAAACCGGGAAGTCTAGTTGCTTCTTGAAAAAGCACCTTTGGAACAAGCATAACCTGGATAACTGAGAATCTCCATAGATATGTATCCCCACTATTCTGTTGTGATCATTAATATTGCAATTAATCTGTGTAAGGAAACATAAAATACACCTTTGATGATTCCATTTGATTTTAATACTTTTAAAAATGTTTAAGATTTGTTGATATGAGACATTCTTGTAAATAACTGATATACATCTTAACAGTACTATAGATTTTGTATAATCCAAAGCATGTTTCAATGTTCATAGTAATTCGTAAATTGTAGAAGTTGTTAATGCTTACAGACCAAGTTATGAAATCACTTAACAGCCTGCAGTTTTAAACAATCCAAATGCCTATTGTAAAAATTATTTAATTTCAATTATTAAAACTCCAATTGAAAATCAAGGATGAGTGCCTGTATTATCTCATGAATCTTTAGTTACTTTTTTTTTTTCAAATTAGAGTTATCCCACATTTATATCTTTTTACAACCAAAACTAAAAAAGAACTAACATTTCCAATTAAGCCTTCCAACATTAAATTCAGAAAATATTGTAGAAGTATGACTGAAATGGGAGCCAAGACCTATCAAAGGGGTTTTGTTATAACTTTGCAATTATTGGGCTGTTCATGTTTTGGGACTTGATCCCTTGTATTTCACAGAGAAAAAGAAGTTAAAATGTAAGACCAGAGATCAAGGTGAAATAAGGAAAGTTATAACCCCCGGCATTATGCAATAACCATCATTTAAATGAAAAAAGTTAATTTTCAGACTAATTCTTAACTCATTGCTCTTTGAGTGACATCACAGAACATGGTGGAATAGGATTATTAACCTTTTCTGAGCCTGCAAAGCTTCAGATAATTTTTTTTTCCAGGCATTGAAGACTGCAAAATTACTTCTCTTTCCTTTCCTGTTCCTGATTTTACTGTCTTTTTCTTTTCTCACACTTTAGAAATTACCTCACAGCGCATCAGGTATCATCTTAAAATGGGAGGAACAAGATGAATAAATGACATTTCTTCATATTACATTCAAATAGAAACCTGTCATAAGGCTTAGCTACACTGCCAGGTTACCCATCACCAGCAGTGGGTTTCAGAAATGCTTACCACTAGTTTGTTGCGCATGCCCACACTCACTTCGCATGTGTGTCTTACACGCTTGCGCCCGGACTTCCACACATGCGCTTTGCTCACACACACGCCTTCCGTGCATGCGGCCGGCCTCAGAAATGTGGCTAAATAGAACGTCTTTACGCCATGATGGATGGGTAGCCCATCCGCAGCCCATCGCCGTTACGGCAGTCGCCCGAACTGGTCTGAACCGGCTGAATACCACCTCTGCCCATCACCAATATAAGCAAACAACTACCTTTATAATTTACAATACAAATTACTTTTAAAAATAAACAATTAAAATAAGATTTTTTAAAAAAAATATGTAAAGAAATAACTCAGAAGTGCAGAGAGGAAAAGGGGTATAAAGGAATCATTTCCAATTTTCTCTTACAACTGTTGTAAATCCAGACACTGAGTTCCAGTCCTGCCTTAGGCATGAAAACCAGCTGGGTGACTTTGGTCCAGCCACTCTGTCTCAGCCAAACTCATTTCACAGAGTTGTTGTTATGGGGAAAATAAGCGTTGTGTCAGATCTAGAGGTGGGCTCAGAATTGTAACTGAATTACGTATTTAATTTCCTACAACGGTGATACACCAAGCGTCTTCTCGGTATGGGAGCTATGAGTCCACTATTACTTCCAGGGATCAATATTCCATTTCCAGCTCTCCATTGGATGAAGACTTATTTGTGTGGTTCGTGGCAAGCAGCTGCATTCCATTAAAAAATTGCGGGAAGAGATGAACGGATAGTAACACACTGCAATAATTATTTTCCTGAATGAATTTGGTTCCTCCCCCACCCTGTCCCCCAGAAAGCTACTCTGAAAGAGAAATTTGACTGTAGCCTTTCTGTAAATCTTAATACACATCAGGCAAAAAGCTACAAAAGTAAGATTAATATAGCATGACAAGATTGTAATTTAATTACAGCATGAGTGATAACATAGAAGGCAACATCAAATATCATTAGAATACAAAAAAAAGGTAGAGATGGCTACCTAACTTATATACCCCATTGACACATGAGGAAAATAGGATATCTCTACTGTACAACCTCAAGGGATGCGGGAGCTCAGTGAGCTCCTGTTACTTGTCCCAGCTTCTGCCAACCAAGCAGTTTGAAAGCACATAAAAAATGCAAGTAGAAAAATAGGGACCACCTTTGGTGGGAAGGTAACAGCGTTCCATGAGCCTTTGGTGTTTAGTCATGCCGGCCACATGACCACGGAGACATCTTCGGACACCGCTGGCTCTTTGGCTTTGAAACGGAGATGAGCACCGCCCCCTAGAGTTGGGAATGACTAACACATATGTGCAAAGGGAACCTTTACCTTTTTTACTGTATAATAACAGAAAAGGTTGCCATATCCCTTGCCAGCTTCTATATGCTCCACAGTAAAATTCCTTTGAATGAAACAACATCTGGACATTTACCCCCAAGCAAACAGTGTGATAACTTCTGTTAGAAGCAACATTAAACAAAGCGTAGGAAGGCAAGAGAAAAAAAAAAAAGACACATGTGATAATTAGAGCAAATGTGGCTGTAATGGATAAAGTAATGGTTAAACTTCATGGCTAATGTAGTTTATGCGCTTTGAACAAATCCACATGTGAATGCCTTCACCTTTAGTGAATGGAATTACAACACAAAACACAGCCGCTGTTATTGCCCGCTCCTTCTGGGTGCTGAATTTTCATTTCCTACGATTCATCTTAGGTATATTCCTCCCTGTCTCCTGCTACGCTGCAAATAACCCCATAAGGTTGGAGGCACAAAAGAGGCGGATGGCTCTTGTTAGAGACTGGGAGCTATTTTACCATGATGTTGACTCATCGCTCTGAAGGTAATGAACTCCTGCAAGATCTTCCCTCTCTCAGACTGCTTTATCTGGTGGTTGTTGCTGATTTTATATCATCTGTAACCTGAAAGATCGGCAAAGGCATATCAGGAAGTTTGTGTTGTTGTTTTGTTTTTGTTTTTTTAAAAAAATGAAAATAAATTCAATTAAGAAAAACGTGAAAAAAATGACCCTATTATATGCTCATTCATCTCATTAAGGATGTTTTTGAGAAGTAAGAAAGTACTTTAGAATCTGCCCTTTTTACATATCCTTGCCAACTGGTGTCAAGGTTTTTATTATTGTATTGTATTTACTGTATTGTAAATACAGTATTGTATTTTATTTACTGTAATATGTATTTACTGTAATATGTTCAACACCACCGACAATGCAACTACCCTTCAAAAAGATCTTGATTATGTGTCAGATTGGTCTAACAAGTGGCAACTTCAAATCTCAACCAACAAATGCTCTGTCTTGCACATTGGCAAAAAAAAAATCAAAACATACAATAAAATACATAAAATACAAATTACATGTATCTACATGACCTTGTAGATGACCCTCACTCTGTCAAGGACCTTGGAGTACTCATTTCTAAAGATCTAAGTGCCTGAGCCCACTGTAACAACATTGCCAAAAAGGCATTAAGAGTTGTTAACCTAATCTTGCATAGCTTCTTCTCTGGTAATGTTGTACTATTAACTAGAGCATACAAAACATTTGCTAGATCAATTCTTGAATACAGCTCATCTGTCTGGAACCCACACTGCGTATCGGACATAAATACAATCGAGAACGTCCAGAGATATTTTACAAGAAGAGTCCTCCACTCAGTGGTGAGATTCAAGTAATTTAATAACCGGTTCTCTGCCCTAATGATTTCTTCCAACAACCAGTTTACCAAACTACTCAGAGAGTTAACAACCGGTTCTCCCGAAATGATGCGAACTGGCTGAATCCCACCACTGGCTCCATTCCTCTAACCGCAATAAAATACCTTATGCCACCAGACTCCAAATTTTGGGCTTAGACAATTTAGAACTACGCCGACTTCAGTCTGACCTAAGCATAGTACATAAAATTATCTGCCACAATGTCCTTCCTGTCAATGACTACTTCAGCTTCAACCACAACAATACATGAGCAAATAATAGATATAAACTCAAGGTAAACCGTTCCAAACTCGACTGCAGAAAATGTGACTTCAGAAACAGAGTGGTCAATGCCTGGAATGCATTACCTGACTCTGTGGTTTCTTCCCCAAATCCCCAAAACTTTAATCTTAAACTGTCTACTGTTGCCCTCACCCCATTCCTAAGAGGTCTGTAAGGGGCGTGCATAAGTGCATCAGCATGCCTACCATCCCTGTCCTAATATTCCTTTTTACTTACTCTTTTCATGTATTCAAATTATGTTTATACTTCTACCTGTTATCTTATATATGCTTGACAAATAAACTTATGATTAAATATGATGTTAAAAGCTTTGACAAAGAGAACAAAGTCACAAAACCATTAATAAAAATACCTGAGTGAAAACAGCATAGGAAGAAGAAAATTAAAGGCTAGAAATTATGTTCAGGTATATGTGTGAGTTTCTGATGCTAGCAATTCCTGTCACAATTACAAACGTAACTGTTTTAATGCTGAGAACATAAAACAAAATAACATTCCTGTTCATTATCCAGTATTTCAATATAGCAGAATTCCTCACAACAAGTTCATAATTGTTTCTCAAAATAAATACTACAATATTCCAGCATCAATCTGATATATGTATGTATATATCCATTCATCCATAGCCTGTCTGCTATATTGATAAAATAAAGCCATATGTGTCCAGAAATTATTATCCCAATAATTATAACTAGAATTCTATATTTTCCATTATTACACATAAGGATGATCTCTCCATAATGATAGTTTTGGAAAATAGATGAGAGGATCAAAATTGATCAACAAAAATTGGTCAAAATGTGTTCTTGCTGGATTGTATAATTGTTTTTGTATATATTTATACCAGTTTGTATATTAGAGACAACATTGTACTTGTTCCTAAGTAGAATGATGTCAAGCCATCAGAACATGCATTTTGAAGCCATGAGGAAAACTCCATGCTTTTGAACATGTGGACATGGAATTCACGTAGCCAGTTCTGATACATTGTGGAGGTGTAAAGATATGTAAAATTTTGAGGGTGGTTTTGTTGTGATTCATCGACTGTCAGTGGAGATGGCAGTCGAGTCAGATGAGTCAGAGGAGATGGAGGGGATGCCTGGATTACCATTGGAGCCGGTGGAAGGCTCTGAGGAACAGGAGGTCTCATAGCCAGATGCAGAGCAGGGCCCATCTACTCACGCTCTGGTGGAGAGACAGCTGTTTTCAGGGCCTGAGATGAGTGAGGGGGAGGAACAGCTGGGCCCTGTCCCCAGATGCACGTATGTGCAGAGAAGTGCGGAGAGGAGAGCAATGCAAGACTGAGGGCCAGCTATCCAGGAAAAGAAGGAGATGTTAACAAGCCCCTCCCTGGCTGGGATGTAAGGAGGAGGAGTGCAGGAGGTGTGGGTGTCGGAGACATCTTTTCATGGTCCAGAAGAGTTCCTTCCAGTGGATTCCTTGCCAGGATTTCCTTGCCACTACCCAGGTTCAACAGGACTCTTTGTTTTGGGATTGAAGTGCTAATTGAGGCTCCCTGTGGGGAACTCAGAGACTGTTATGGGTTGTGAATTACCTACAGTTGTGTGACCTGGAGCTTTGTCAATGAATGCCATGTATTCCTGCCTTTCTAAATAAAAAGGGGTTTTTCCTCATGAGTAGGCTGTTAAGTGGGGCTCGTGAAGGCTGGGTCAGGCCTGGAAACCATATTTTTCATTGGATCTTCAGGCCTGACACATTTACTACTACTGAGGGAAATTGGGAGGGGGGATTGTATGGAGCCAGAGTGATATACAGTATAGTCATAATAACATTCCTTTCTCAGAGAGTCAAGGACATCTTGCCTTGCCTGGACAGCTAGAACTGGGAGGCATCTCCAGTTGGGATGGTGCTTGGATTGGGTCATGTAATGGACTTGTGGGTGTTGGGCAGGGACTTGGGCTTTCCTTTGGGTGGAGAAAACCATAAAACTTTCAGATTCGGGTTAATATCAGTAACACCTCCAACTAAGGACAACTCTGAGGGTTAGAGTTAGGATTTCCTCAAAGCTCCATTTTATTAGAGATGTCATATTGGCACATATGGGAAAACCCGAATCTGAAAGTTTCCAGGTTTTCCCTCTCCCCACTCAAATGAAAGTTCAATGACTATATATGACTATATATGACTATATATATTCATAACTGCCTAACATGCAGGCAGCCCAAGTTCAAATCCAAGTAAGGGTATGGCTAGCTGATGAGAGCTAAATAGCTTGAAATAGGTCTATATTAGTCTCCCTTTATTTCTTTATCAGTGAAATATAAATTTTATATACTATATATACACATACATAAAATCCCCCCTCCCAGTTTCCCACAGTAGTAGTAAATGTGGCTGGCCTGAAGATCCAACGAAAAAGATGGTTTCCAGGCCTGACAGGCTGGGTCAGAACAGGTTTAAGCATCTGTACAATCACAAAACATGGGTACCTGGAACTATAATGGGAGACAGATAACAGAAACCAGACTTTTCCATGGTTTCAGAGAAGACGATGCATAGGACAATGGCATTGTTTACGGTACATGGACTTAGTAACTAAGGCAGGACAACAGTCCCATTAGTTTAGAGCAGTGTTTCTCAACCTTGGTAGCTTGAAGATGGGTGGACTTCAACTCCCAGAATCCCCCAGCCAGCATTGCTGGCTGGGGGATTCTGGGACTTGAAGTCCACCCATCTTCAAGCTTCCAAGGTTGAGAAACACTGGTTTAGAGGAAGAGAGAAGCACTGCGGTAATATTGTCCTCTAAGTATTATCAGAGACATTCCTGCTGTAGAGTTCATAGTTATGATTTACAATATTTTCTTTATCCTTCCTGTATAACAAGTCAAAAGATATACAGTGTGTAACCTGTAACCTTGCTTTGTTCCAAGCTCTTCTGCATTTCTTTGGCTAGGAGCCCAGGGATCACCGTCACTGTGCATGCCAATAAAATATTTGCTGCTATGATCTGCTGGACTATGTAGAAATAATATATGTCTTGCTGCCTAGAAGACAAAAAAACAACAACCAGTAAGTGCCTCTTCCATTTTTTGCTAAACAGCTAAGCTACTTCACTCCCAACAAATGGAGCCCTAATTATTTTCATACACATTGCATACGGCTCATGCTCTTGAAACATGATTCCCCATAATCAAGAAGCCCCACATTAAAAGGGAGGAGGGGAAGGAGGAGAAAAATACATTTCCAATTTTCTATTCTTTTCTCTTTCAGTTTCAACTGAATTTGTGGTATGTGCATTCAGCTATACACACCTTTAGCTCAACGGTTTGAAATCACATCATGAGAATTAATCTTTGTTTCACCCCAAAATTATTATTATTATCTCTTTTATTCATTAAATATGAAACTCAGTCAATTGAACATTTAAAAATGTGTCACAAATACAATTGACTGGTGCTAATGGTTGATACAGGTTGCTGCCAGCATCCTATGTATCAATCAAGTATCTTCTTAAAATATATGATGTTCCGAGTAGCACAGTTTTTGCAGTTCCGCTGGTGTTATTGCAGGAAGTTGCAATTTCATTATCATCATCATCATCATCATCATCATCATCATCATCATCCATCACAGTCAGGTGGAAATTTAGACTGGATTTGGCATTTTTAGCCATCTAGCAAGTCCTTCCCAAGGACCTGGAATGGAATGTTTGATTCTGTTAAAGCTATTGTCTCAGGATGTAAGCTGTTAATTAAAACTGCTTTTTTGCAGTTGTTGGATGGTGATTTTGTCAATGTCGCTGGTGCTCAAGTTTAAATGTTGTGTTTGTGTGCGTGTGGAGAAGTATTTAAGTTTTATCAGGAACTGTGGGCATTTATAATGAATCTTACCTTGGTCTCCCACTTCTGGCCTTTCAAATGCACGATTAGCATTAAATTGCTCTGTTAAATGAGAGCATGATGGGTTCAATAAGAGCATTATTGTTTCTCTATTTTCAGAATTGATTCGAGGTCAGTAAAATGAAGGTCAGTCTCATTGTGTTGTAGGTATCACTGGTGACCATTGTGGTGGATTCTCCAGCTACATGGGAGGGAGGTCTTAAGAGAGAGCTGAGCTTACATTCCTTCCATTGTAGTAAACACCCCAAGTCTTACCTCCCTCAGAATCCCTGAAGCCTTACCTAACTGTTCCCAAGGGAAGGCAGTCAATTCGGCACGATTCTTGTAACATAAGTGACTAACAATAAAGCTTCTCATTGAATAAAGGTAAAGGTTCCCCTCGCACATATGTGCTAGTCATTCCTGACTCTAGGGGGTAATGCTCATCTCCGTTTCAAAGCCAAAGAGCCAGCGTTGTCCGAAGACGTCTCCATGGTTATGTGGCCAAGCATTGTTAAACACCAAAGGCACACGGAATTTTGTTACCTTCCCACCAAAGGTGGTCCCTATTTTTCTACTTGCATTTTTTATGTGCTTTTGAACTGCTAGGTTGGCAGAAGTTGGGACAGGTTACAGGAGCTCACCCCGTTATGCGGCACTAGGGATTTGAACCGCTGAACTTCCAACCTTTTGATCGACAAGCTCAGTGTCTTAGCCACTGCACCACCGCATCTCTCTTTGAATACTGGTGGGTAAAGAGCTTGTTTTGATTACCTTTGTTTCCTGTTCATGGACTATAATAAATTATATGGATCTCAGGCCTCAGGATCACTGAATATTTTCAATTTGTCCCCAAGAAACTTCCGTATATTGCTACCAAAATATCTTTTTTTACTTGATGGGAAAAGAAAATTAGTATGAATTAGACTTCATGGCCCATTTCTGAAGTTTTCTTGACAGCTGCACACAAGTCTTCAGCAGTCTAACCTGAATTGCTGTTTGAGATCAGTCAAAGGTGGTTAAATGACAATCATGTCTACTGTATTTAATTTTAATTAACTGCAAATGGGTATTGAATGGAATGCAACACTGTTTTTTTGAGTGTGGCCTCTAGGATCAAGTGCAGATATTGGTTCAGTAAAACACTGCTCATCCTTGACTTATTCCTGTAGCTGAGAGTGATCAAGTGTGTGAAAAAAAATCCAGGTATGTGTTGTTGCGGTTTTCTTTTTTTAAAATATCTCCACTAGCTCCTAGTTCATTACCACGCACAATTCAAATCCTGGCCATAATCTTTGAAATCAGAAGTTGAGCTAGTTCCTAGAGGCACCTTGCATTGTTTCAATGTATTTCAGTTTTATAGTAATCCCCCTGTCTGCTTCTATGTCTTTTGCTAAATTCACCGAGATAAAGAAAAAGAAGAGGGTACAGAAACACGAAGGAGAGACTTAAAAAGATCACTTCATAGCAAAAGAAATCTCAAGAGAAACGTAACTGCATAGCAGAAATATAACTATCATTATCCCTTCATTTCTGTCTGGTCACTCAAGAGAAAAAGAGATATTAATATGGGCTCTATGTCTTACCTTGGTGTTAAAAATGGGCCTGAAACACTTGAAAAATACATTGCTGCCTAGTATTCAGATCAGACAAGAGTATTGTCTGATCTGAATACTAAAGAGTGCAGAGAAGAGCAAGAACTATGACTAGAGGACCGGATGTTAAAACATAAGAAGAATGGGTGTTGGAATTGGGTGTGTCTAGTTCAGGGGTCTGCAACCTTAAACACTCAAAGATCCATTTGGACCCATTTCCCACAGAAAAGAAAACACCGGGAGCCACAAAACCCTTCCTGTGCCTGACTATTTCTTGAGCGGCCACAAAACTAGCATATGTAGTTGAATTAAATGTTCTGCTTTCTTCTGAAATTTTTCTTTTCTTGGATTTATCCATGCTTGGCCGACCGGGGGTTGAAAAGCTCAATGCTGGTGGGTGTCGCACATTGGTGGTGGTGATGCATATTTTGAGTCACAGGAAGCCGCAGCAGAGGGGTGAAAGAGCCACATGCGGCTCCAGAGCCACAGGTTGCTGACCCAGGTCTAGTTTAATGAAAAGAAAGACTAGGGGTGACATGATAGCAGTGTTCCAATATCTCAGGGGCTGCCACAAAGAAGAGAGAGTCAAGCTATTCTCCAAAGCACCTGAGGGCAGGACAAGAAGCAATGGGTGGAAACTAATCAAGGAGAGAAGCAACCTAGAACTAAGGAGAAATTTCCTGACAGTTAATCAGTTAATTATTAATTAATCAGTGGAACAGCTTGCTTCCAGAAGTTGTGGGTGCTCCAACACTGGAGGCTTTTAAAAAGAGACTGGGCAGCCATTTGTCTGAAGTCTCCTACCTGAGCAGGGGGTTGGACTAGAAGACCTTCAGGGAACCTTCCAACTGTGTTATTCTGTTAAAGAAGCAGATAAGCATTTGGACCTGTATTCATATTATAGTCATAATTACCGTATTGTAAGTATACCTGTTTCTTCCAGATAATCCATAACACATCAACAGATATGAATCTAACAGGAACACTAGTGCAATACTAAAGTATGGTCATTGGTCATTCATGTTAACATTCCCTCACAAAATGGAAAGAAATGTTGGTCTAATCTCATGGTGGAAAAGCATTCCTGTCAGCACATAACTCACAATGTCGGAAAAAGATCTCCATTGGTACACAGTGGTATAAATAATCCCTATTTGCTGTGCATGCATAGAATATATGAAAACTGATTTCTTTTATCAGAGATGATGACATCTTTTTATCTTATACCCAATATATAGGCCACAATTAATTCTCTATATCTCTTTACCACTGTTGAAAGATTGCCCATATATATGCAGCCCAAAATTGGTATAACAAATTGCATCTCAATTGTGTCAGACTCACCAAGGCACCTTCTGGGTTGAAAGGATTAGCTGGTGGCATCACCATTGCCTGGGGGATGCCCACGTGGGGGCTCCTTTCATATCCCCAGTAGAAGCTGGAGCAAAAGACAGGAGTTCACCCTGTCTCACAACAGCACTCGGGTCTCAAACGCAGGCTTGCTGCTTATCAAGCCACAATGCACCTGGTATAGTACATGAATCAGTCAAACCAGGTGGATAATGAGACCGTATCATCCTTTGTTGAACCAGGCATAACAAATATTCCTGATTGGACCAATCATTCTGTCTCAGCTCCTCTGTCTTCTAGGTGTCAACTCACAAAGCATTTCTAGTCTGCTCTCGAGTTGCCATGGGCAGCAAGGGGGAAGCACATTCCATGCATACCTTCTTCCAAGGTGGGATCTCAGATTACCAAAGCCGGCTTGTGAGGGGTGTTTTCTAGGGCCCCATGGGAGTGTCTCATTGGAGAATGTGATTTATGACACAGACTGAGAGGAGAGGAGCAACAGGGTCAAAGTTGAGCCATAAATTACGTGCGGCAGAGTTGACCTCACTTGAGTAGATGCCGACATGTTGCTCCTAATAGATAACTGGTTTTCTTTTGAAACTTGGCTTGAGACTCATGAGTTAATTAGGGCATCTATTGGGACCTTGACACTAGGCCTATGATGAGTAATGGAATCTTGAGAGAGAACCATGTAATATCACCTATAACTAGATCTGCTAGACTTCTATCTTCAAAACATCCGTCCTATACATTTTCCTAGTACATTCTCTCCCCATGCTCATGAACATGGGGGGAGAATGACTGTTGAAAGAAGGACCATGATTCCAAGAGTGAAAGGAACACCATTCCTCCACCCCCACCCACCCACCCCCCAAAAATTAAGGTCATTAAATAGCCTCCCTGAGTATCTCAGAAAGAAATCATCTCTTAAATTTCCAGAATGAAAGCCACTAAAGGTGTTCTGTCCTAGGCATTCCCAAACCACGAAACAGACTCCTTGTCCCAAGAAAAAGCCCTTTTATTTAATGTACAGTGAATTCCTCCCCAGAAAAGTCTTTCCTCTCCCACAGTCTTTCAAGATAGTTCACAATTACCGACCTTTATCAGACTTGGAGAGTGGCCAGGCCAATATCTTTCAGATGCCGCAATACTTGGCAAGGATGCAGAAATGAACTAATTGTCTCCTGCAAATTCCCCTCTCCTTTTGCTCCTCTTTTATTCCCTCTGGGAGGGGCCATTCACCGTCCACCTGTGGCCTTACTCCCAAGTCGACCCTTGTTCCTTAGCTGTTCCCTTTGTCAGGCAACTCTGTGCATGCACACACTGGGAATAGGCTCCAGCTGTTCAACTGCCTCACTGATATCTGACTCTCTGAGTCTGAAGGCAGCTGATAACTGGCATCCAGCCCTGGCCCCCTCTCTGCCTCCAATGCAGAGCCCTCATCAGAGCCTTCCCCAGACTCCAGGACTGGCCCATGTTCCTCCCCAACCTCCTCACTGTCCGAATCTGCTGCCAAATCCACTGGCTGCTGGCGGGGCACAACAAAAGGTAATGAAATTGATAGCTGGTCCAATCACATGGTGCTGAAAAGGACCTCACAAATAAATATAGAATACAAATAAATATAGAATACAACATCAAGATTATGATTCTGGTGGCTTTCTGAAGACACCACAGGTTCAGAGCAAAATGAAGATAAAATTGGGTATATACATTCTCTAGTTTGATGTAATGTCATGCAATCATTAATGTAAGGAAGTATAATCCAGATGTTTGGAAAGACTTTTTATTTTATTTTTTAGCTGCAATGAACTTCTTACCTCGTCTATTTCTTTATTAGACTTGCATTGGTATGACATTGCCATGTATTTTTATACTTGTCACTAAAAATGTCTGCAGCAGGGAGAAAGCGAAGGCTCTGTGTATGCTTTTTTAGGAGATACAATCAACTGTCCAATATGTTATTTCAAAAACAGATGGATAGAAGTAGTTAGAGAAAAGCTTATTCAGACAACTCTGCATTCCTTCCACCCTATCCAAGTTCTTAATATGGTTTGTTTTATGAGGGCATGCTACACAGAATAGATTAAAATGCCTGGTGCCATGTGGTTCTTGCAAAATACACTCTGGTAAATATAAATCTGTCAAACACTGCAACTTAGTTTAGTATTTATATAGTAGGAAAATAGCAATACGACATTACTTTCTAATATAACTGAACTTCAGAAAACATTTGAAAAAAGCACTGAGGATTAGAGTTCAAATAAAATTTAAGTATCTCAGATATGAAGAAGTTTATGATTGCTCACTGCTCGAGATTGGTATTTCTCTTTTTATTAATTCTCTCAGAGCCCCTTCAATATTATTCTTTTTTTTTTTTTGGCTCCGCTTTATCATTTCAACTTTCGCAGGGCTTGCCAAAGCCACAGGGGATCCTCCCCCCGCCCACTTTCCATTTGGATATTCAATAGAACTTATTTTGTTTAAAAAGAAAGAAATGGATTTGCAATGGTGGCTGTCTTGATCTCAACCTTTTTGGACAAAATTACAGATACAAGAGCATTAAACTCTCGCTCAATCATTTTCATTTACTTCTAATAACTATTTAAAATTAAAAACCTTCCCTCTGTTAGAAGCGAGACGCAAAAGGGCCATTGGAAGATAGCACCTTCTTTCTCCCAGGAACATGATGATGGCAACATAAATTAACCTGGTCTCATTATTAGCATGCTTACTGTCTTTTCTTCTTCCCCTTCCTTTTGTGTTTTCTATTATGTCTGTTAGATTTTTGAAGTGGCAGGTTTAGCCATTTTTTTAAATGCTTAGAACAATACTTATAAGGATCAAACACCGATCCTTTTAGCTAATGATTCTTTCCTTGTTTTACTTACTTACTTAGCCAACATGTTAGATCAGGGGTCCTCAAACTTTTTAAACAGGGGGCCAATTCATGGTCCCTCAGGCTGTTGGGGGGCCGGATTTGCTGGGCGGGCATGGCTAGGTGGTCATGTGACTGGGTCGGCGTGGCCAATTTAGCAGTCCATTAAACAATACACACAAATTAAACTTTAATTTGTTATGCTCCTGGGGGTGGAAAGCAGGTTAGTGAAGGGATGTGGCTGCCTGGGGGTGGGGGTGGGGTGAAGGACTACTGTTTGTGTGTGTTTATGTCTCACTCCCTCTCTTCCTGTCCCTCCCTCCCTCCCTCCCTCCCTCCCTCTCTCTCTTTGGAGACTGGGGAGGCCAAAATGAGCCTCCCGGGGCTTCTGCATGTCCCATTTTTGGCCTCCTCAGCCTCCAGAACGCAGGTGGGGGCCGGCGGATAGGTGGAGCAATGTGGGCAGGGCATCTCGTGGTCCTATGCTGAATTAATGGCTTCAGTGGGCTTTATCCGGTCCACGGGCCATAGTGTGATAAATCTTCAAAATCAAGATCAAAATCAAGACTGAACAGGGGAGATTTTTGGAGTGGATCACAGAATCCAGAATTTCACTATCTATGGTGAATCTACACTACAAGGATCCCCTCTCTCCAATATGTGATATGTCAAACATTTTTTTTTTTTAAAAAAATCTGTACGAGTATTATTCGGTCTCTTCCATTCCATACAGGCTCACCATATTTTCTGCTTCAATTTTGAACTTTAAAACATTTATATTTTAAAGAATGAAAAGATGCCAATTCTTTTTGGTAAAGAAGGAAGGCCTAAAGGAAGAAGGGGAAAAAAGAGGGGAAATAATGAAAAAGAAATTAAGGAAGGTGATTAAAGTGTGAAATCAGGAATTTGATAAGGAACACAATTGAACTCCAGTTTATTTCAGCCATTATTAGCCTGCAAACAAATAAACGAGGAAGAGGGAGAGAAACCAGTGAGATAGCTCTGTAAGGAAAAAAAAACTAACACTATGTTGAAATCTTCTCCAGAGTTTTATTTCTTTGCAAGAAAAGCTATTTTTCTTATTTTCTGAGAATGTCTTTCTATATATTTTTTTTTCTGGAGTGTGTTTGACCTCTTTATTGCTGGAAAGTAGTAGAAGGATTTTGTTGTTGGCATCTTTCCATCATGCAAAAGGGTCCCTGACTGACTACATTTCTCTATCTGAAAAAGTTCCATCAGAGTAACTTTGTTCTCCTAGCACCTCTTGGGATTTAATGGAGGCCAGATAGGTTGTAGACTGCTGGAGAGAGCTGGCGCTTGGCCAACTCATAACTAAATAAATGAAACAATATCATGCCTTGCCTATCAGATGTCCCTGAAAAGATCTTCTTTGCTTTTAAAGATATACTGGGAGGGAAAAAGAGCCTTGATAGTACAGGGGTTTAGTGCACCCTGTTATTAACACAGCTGCCTGCAATTTCTGCTGGTTCGAATCTCTCCAAGGCTCAAGGTTGACTCAGCCTTCCATCCTTTCTAAGGTAGGTGAAATGAAGACCCAGTTTGTGGGGGCAATAAGCTGACTTTGTATAAAATATACAAAAGAATGAAGGCTATTGCTTAATGCACTGTAAGCCGCCCTGAGTCTCCGGAGAAGGGCGGCATATTAATCAAATTAAAAAAAAAAAAAGTTTATTTCACCAATGAGAATTTTTAACTCTTGCTTGGCAAGAAGGTGTTCATTTAAATTGATTAGTGTATATATGTGTGTGTATGTACACATATACACACACACACACATATATATATAATAACGTTTATATATATAGAAACATATATGTATGTATATGTATTGTGTGTGTATATATACACACACACACATACACAGTATATGTGTGTGTATTTGATGTGTATATGTATACATACATACACACACACATATAAAATAGTTTATATATATAGAAACAAATATGTATGTATATTTATTGTGTGTGTGTATATATATACATAAACATACATACATATACCCACATACACAGTATATGTGTGTGTATGTGATGTGTATATGTATATATGTGTATGTGTATATGTATATATACATACACATATACATATACACACACATAAATAAAATAAAGTTTTTATATATAAAAGATATATGTATGTATATGTATTGTGTATGTGTGTATACATACACAATACATATATATATATATATACACACACACACACAGTATATGTATGTGTATGTGATGTGTATATGCATATATGTGTGTATATGTGTATACGTATACACACATACACATGCACACACATACATATATATGTTACAAACTATTCTAAAAATATGAGTTCCAGGTATATTAGTATATATATATATATATACTGGGGCTGCAGAAAAACCTTGGTTACGTAGGGAAAACCTGGATAGAGGAAACACACACACACACACACACACACACACACACACACACACACACATATATATATATATATATATATATATATAGAGAGAGAGAGAGAGAGAGAGAGAGAGAGAGAGAGAGAACAGAAACAAACAAACAAACAAACAAACAAACAAATTGTAATGGCATAAAGAAGACCCAAATACCTATTGGATTAATTTAATAAATAATATCATTTAACAGATTCAACAGTTGGACCAAGCTATCTTACTATCTGTACTGCAGCATTGCAGAATGGCCACTCTTTGGCAATGAAAGACTCTGATGACACATGTTCACAGTTAAATTAAAGGAGGAGGCCTCATTGACTCATCTTTCCTTTCTGATGTAACTGGGTGGACTGGGTTAATGCTATACTTATCTGACGCCCCAGTTCTCCTCACTTCACCAGACTCTCATGGTTCATCATGCCATAACCTTCAGATGCTTTCTTCGTATGCTGAACGTTTTCCACCCGTGTATCAATAGAAAATTAATAAGAAAGCTTTGCCTGAAAAAGCATCCCAGCAAGCCACATCGGAAGAACATCAGGCCCTGAGATCTAACAAGCATTATAACTGCAAAGACAATGTAAAATGCTGGTAAAGCACAGGCAATCAATTCCACCCAGCGCTCAACTCTATTCTTGTGGCAATGTTATGCATAGGTCACAAGTGATACAATACAACATTTCAAATCAAATAAAACAAGCTCATTGACAGTCAATGGTGTCAACACAGTTGACAAAAGTTTCAGTATTAGAAGTTGCTGACTTATCCGGTTCAGAGAATAATTCTATGTCTTGTCAATAATATAAGTGGGTTAGGTTCAAAGTAAGGAGTTGCAGATGAGTCTACATTTCAATTTAAAATATTATTCTCTAGGAGTTTGGATCTAAATTTCTCTGCACCCACACATTTTACATCCAGCTTTTGAACTGAGCAATGTTTTAAATTACACTCTCATAGGCAGAAAATTGTATGCCATTTGTCTTGAGTACTTGTCAGATGACAAAGGTAGGCTAGAAAAGTAACACAACAAATCTAATAAATACTTAACTCTAAAACAGCTTTATTGTATATTTACAATGGTTAGTTTTCCCCCAATAAGTTTCTATATCAAGTTAGAAAACTTACTAGCATTGAGTAGAACTACGCCGACTTCAGTCTGACCTAAGCATAGCACATAAAATTATCTGCCACAATGTCCTTCCTGTCAGTGACTACTTCAGCTTGAACCACAATAGATACACAATAGATACAAACTTAAAGTGAACTGCTTCAAACTCCATTGCAGAAAATACGATTTCATTAACAGAATGGTCAATGCCTGGAATGCACTACCTGACTCTGTGGTTTCTTCTCCAAATCCCCAAAACTTTAACCTTAAACTGTCTACTGTTGACCTCCCCCCATTCCTAAGAGGTCTGTAAGGGGCGTGCATAGGTGCACCAGCCTGCCTACCGTCCCTGTCCTAATATTCCTTTTTACTTACTCTTTTCATGTATTCAAATTATGTTTATACTTTTACCTGTTATCTTATCTATGCTTGACAAACAAATAAATAAATTAAAAAAAATAAACGAGTAGTTCTCCCGACTTTGTGGTTTAGCAAAATTGCCAAAATTATTTTTATAAATGGAACAGGCGGTAATAAATGGTATGTTTCTCATACCCTAAGAGACCCCTACCATGTTATCCAAATAATTTAAGAGCTGAATTTGAGAATAGCTGTCCATCTTCTTTTGAATATATTTTAGTCTCCTACAAATCTCCCAGTTTGAGTTCTTGGCCATTTTTAATTATTAAAATTTTGCAATTTTATCTTTAGAATAAAAATATAAAAGAGACAATCCATATGTGTTCCTGGACAACTCAGCAGAATCTGAGTTTAGGAAAATGTAAGTGGATACTAACCAGGGGTGCTTTTCAGCAGGTTCTGACAGGTTCTGGAGAACCAGTAGCGGAAATTTTGAGTAGTTTGGAGAACCAGCAAATGCCACCTCTGGCTGGCCCCAGAGTGGGGTGGGAATGGAGATTTTGCAATATCCTTCTCCCAGGAATGGGGAGGGAATGGGGATTTTGCAGTATCCTTCCCCTGGAGTGGGGTGGGAATGGAGATTTTGCATATCCTTCCCCAGCCATGCCCACCACACCACGCCCATCAAACCACGCCCACAGAACCAGTAGTAAAAAAAATTGAATTCCACCACTGATACTAACATGTACCTGCTATAAGAACAGAATAGATTAAAACTAACATAAAGGGTGAAAAGAAAGAAATAATTCAAGGCAAATGAAGAAAGTGACCAATCCCACCGTCTTTCATTGTGGCTCTTCGCAAAGATATATTTTCTCATGTTTTCTCTCTTTTTCTTTTTCTTGTTTCACTTACTCTACAAATTTATGAGATCATTCGGCTATGGAATGCCACCTTGTCTCCATCAAACACACTTTAGAAAAAGAAAGTTTTCAATGGAAGGACCAAAATAAACTTGAATGGCAACTCAAATGTAAAAGAAAAAGGAGGACATAAGTTTTGGCATACGCCAATTATATATGTGAAAATAATGCATATGGCCATGAATTTTCTCATGATGTTATGCTCCAATTACCTATAAATTAACTCAATTTTTCAACAAAAAATATGCAACAACTTTGCATATTTTATTATATGCAAAGTTTACTTTGAAAAGATGACCTCTGGACATGGAATGTGGGGAGCTCTAGACATTTTGAATGTGAATATGTTATTTGCTGTACGGCTGAGGAAGAAATAATAAACAATTTTAGAAGGACTTCACTAGCAATGCCTTTGAAATAAAGAAATACAGACCTTTCTGCCAAAAAAAAAAAAAAAAGAAAGAAAGAAAAGGATTGTTTTATATCATTTAACTACTCGTGTGCTTCTATCCAAGTGATTGCACCTTTTATGTCAAAACCGGAATATGTATAACAAATGGACGGAAGGCCTTGATAAATCACTTCCACTCAAATCAGTCATATACCTTGAAAATTTTATGAACATTGTCTTTGAACATTTCAGATGGAATTTAGTACATTTAGTACATTTTATTGCAATTAATAAATTCCAAAAATAAAGCAGTGAGTAATGCATGCAGCTATAGATGGTAAGATAAAGGTAAAGGTTCCCCTCACACATACGTGCTAGTCAATCCCAGTATATAAAGTATGCCTGGTGAGATTCAAATTGCCAAATTGCAGGCATCCAGCAGTCAGCAGAAGTAGCCTGCAGTACTGCATTCTAACCATTGTACCACTATGGAAGGGAGGGAGGGAGGGAGGAAGGGAGGGAGGGATAGCAATAGCACCCAGATTTATATACCGCTTCACAATGTTTTACAACGCTCTCTTAAGTGGTTTACAGTCAACATCTTGTCCCCAACAATTTGGGTCCTTATTTTACCCACCCTGGAAGGATGGAAGGCTGAGTCAACCTTGAGCCTGATGAGATTTGATCTGCCAAATTGCAGGCAGCCGGCAGTCAGCTGAAGTAGCCTGTAGTACTGCATTCTAACCACTGTGCCACCACAGCTCTTAATTAAAATTAAAAATACAGGGGTTTGGAGGGAAGAGGGGAGAGTACCTTCTCTGTTAATGCACCAATCCTCTCCAGCCAACTGCTTCTTCTTCATGACCCCATGCCAACTGCATAGCCAGGTGTTATGGGTCTTCCTGAATGCAGGAGCAGATTTTATCTCCTGTGGCAAGATGTTCCAAAGGGAAGGAACTATGGAAGGAAAAGGTCTTCTCCTAGATCCCACTAGCCAAAATCCTTTGACAGTTGGGATCCACAGTAGGCCCTTTGTGCCACCACAAATTGGGCAGACCTTTTGTGACTGAGGCCCAAGTAGTGATTACCAAACACAATTCAGTACTGAACAAACTTATTCTATTAAAACAGCTGAGAATTAATTCATTCTCAGTTTAATCCACAACAAATTCTTCATCACCAGTCCGTTGGCCTTATCACCAACTTTTGATGTCTTTGGCAACCTGCCAAAGGCTTTCCTTGGCAAAAACCTCACAAAGTTCAAGAGACGCTGACAAGAAGCACTGGAATCAATGTTTCTTTTCTACAAAGAACCCAACGGCTCGTTGCTGCTCTTTTAAGCCTTATGGGAGTGGCCAATCATCTTCTGGCCTTACTCCCAAGTCATCCTTTTTGCTTCAGCTGCTCTTGCCTTCTGGCAGCTCTTCACATGCATACACTAGGAACAGACTCCTTCTGTTCCTCTGCCTCTCTGCTGTCTGCCTCTGAAGCTCTGGAGTCTGCACATTGCTCCCAGATGGCCCTGGCCCCATCTTTGCCTCTGACGCAGAGCCTTCGTTCAGGCCTTCCCCTGACTCCAGCACTGGGCCATTGTCCTCCCCAGCCTCCTCACTCTCTGACTCTGCTGCAAGGTCCGCAGGATGCTGGCAGACCACAACAAGACCAATTTCATTAGGGAAAGATGGTTTCAGAGATTTATTTATTCACTAAATAAGTTTTGTCACGTATCTCAT
Source organism: Pituophis catenifer annectens (assembly GCF_029215685.1). Classification (NCBI taxonomy): domain Eukaryota; kingdom Metazoa; phylum Chordata; class Lepidosauria; order Squamata; family Colubridae; genus Pituophis; species Pituophis catenifer. The sequence continues at coordinate 11,654,270 of NW_027256893.1, read as the reverse complement.
TTCAAAGTGACTCTGGACAGCTTACAGCATTAGCAGAGATCTTGGATCCATTCCATTAAGGTCTTTAAAGGTGATAACCAAAACCTTGAACTGCACCCGGAATCAAATCGTCAGGCAGTGTGACTCATGTGACAAAAACTCATGTATTTACATGTGTCATCCGAGGTCCAAGACATTCCACAGCGGTGGTATTCAGCTGGTTCTATCCGGTTTGGGTGAACTGGTAGCGGCGGCTGCGGGAGGCTCCGCCCACCCACCCAGATATCATCACGCCCCATTTTTGACCCTCCGTGCATGCATGGAGGTGGTACATGCGAGCAATGTGAGCATGCATGCATGCTCACATTTGCGAACTGTTAGCGAAGGTAAGTGAATGCCATCCCTGCTTTCCACGTCATTGCATTCTGAACTAATTGTAGCTTCTGAATATTTTTCAGTGGTAGCCCCATGTAGAGCCTAAAGGGTAAAATTAATTCTTTACTTCATGGCTTAAAGTAATAAACAAACACCGACGCCAGAGTAAACTTTGAGACAAGGGTGACATTCTTTGCTAAGGAAAAAAATGAACAAATATACAAAGGGGGGGGAATACTTATTTTGGCAACTATGAAGGTGGAAAGAAAGTCTCCATTGTCAAGAACCATCATGTGAATGATACAGCATCGAGAAAAAGTATATGTGTGTTGAAGACGTTTAATGCCTCCAAGTAATAATGCTGTAGCTTTTTTCCTCCATCCAACTTGCCAAGCTGAGGACGCAACACACAGTGGTAATCAATCTTTATTAGGCGTGCCAAACATATATTCTTCTGAGGAAGCCGTGTGGGTTTCCTTCCATGCAAGTAGCTAGGCCAGGCTTTCAGGATTTACTCTGCTTCAGAGTTGGATCAGAACTCGCCTCGCAAATGTGGGCATCAGCATGCTATGTTGAGAAGCCAAACATTGCTGGGGTATTCCCAGGCATCGCATTGTTGGAACTGTAATATGGGAGCAGTTTGGCTGTTTTACTTGGCAGGGTAAAACATTGTCCTTATTCTAGAAAGAACATTACTGGTAGGCACATATGGCTGGTGATGGCAGCAATGAAGCTGGGCGGCCGATGCTTTCACTGATGCAGAGACCGAAGGAGAATAAATATCAGCTCTGTTCTTCCATGATTCCCAGCCATTTGCCAAGTTCTGTTTAGTGTTAATATTGGCTTGCAGCATGCTCGCAGCACACGTGCCACCCAGAAAAATAATTTTTCAGCATTAGAACGGTGATTAGAACAGTCATTTCTTGCATGCATTATTTTTTTCGGCTTTTCCATCAACCATCCTTCATTTCAGCACTTTAATTGCGGTTGTTGCCGGTTTAATGGTATAAAAACCTTGCTGGTCTACCAGTGCCAATATTTCTGCAGATCATGTTTTCGTCTCTGCTCTTAAAGTGTTTCAGAATACAAAAGAGGTCAATAGGCACTTGGCAAAGATCGTAATTCACAGGTGCCCTCTCTATATCATGGTAGGGACTGCATTCCATCAAAATAGCCGGCTAAATTGCTCGGATAGCTATTGTGCAGTTCTCAAAAGGCTTGTAGTTCTTCAGTGAAATGTGGTGGATGATATGCTGAGAAGCCTCTATTATGGTAGGTGGCCATTATAGGTTGTACACAAAGGAAAATATACTGTGATCAACCACAATCTCAATAAGCACCTGAAATGTTTATACTGATAATAATTGCTTTTCTTCTCTGGCAAGAGTTAACTCCTGTCCCTCTGCCCCACCCCTCATGAGAAGAATTTTGAAGGGGGCACTCTCTAGTCTGTTTGATTCACTCAATGGAATAATTATCCAATGGAGCTAACCAAGACAGTTATTTTTTTTAAAAAAAAGAGAGGGGGGGGCGATGGATGAGGAGTCCTTGGTGCTGTCTGAGCTCGGTAGTTTTCTTGTAGAAGTTTCATTACTTAAACTAGGTAACATTATTACTGCCCCATCCATCTATGTGTGAGGGGAATCTTTACCTTTACCTTTACCTTACATTCCTTATGAAAATATGAATTACTAAGCTTGAACTAAATACAAATCCAGTTTTTCACCCACTTCTACTGAAGGTTGTTTTGGGGAAAGGGGGCAAATCAAGGTTGTGGAAAATATGAAATGGAGTATCATAGACATGCTTGGTTGATAATCTGTCTAGGACTGTTCTACAAAGCAGAATTTGTATGTGGTAGATGCAAGACAGTAGGTATAACTGGGATTTGATATCAGAACTGGGCCTTACAATTTATATAGGTGTTAATACAGCCGATTACAATTATTTCTTCTCTATGATCTTCTCTTATTTTCCATCTTTGTCTTTGCAAATTCATGAAATATGCTTCATTTCTTCATGATTAAATGCTAGCCACCAGCAGATATGCTTCCATTTGGAATGATATATTCTTTGCTTGGAATTACGATGCCAACTTTCTAATTAACAATTACTTTTTAATATAGTTGCCCAAGGTTATATTAAAGCCTTCTTTAGCATTTCCAAATGCTTTTCTCTATATTTTGGTCCCACAATAAGAAGTGAATATTTAATTTTCCAGGACAAATAAATATAAAATTAACTATATGCATAATCATATTTTTAAAAAGAAAAAGGAAAAAAAAAAAACCACAGGCCTTTTTAGTGGCAATTTTCATTTAATGTTTGCAGAGCAATCTGTTTTAGAAACTGGTTTGGCATTTGATGCCAGTCAAGTTAAATAAATTGTACTCCTGACATTCTAGCAGATGTTGGAGATGAAAAATCATAAAAACTGATTGCTCACTTTTGCAACTCATTCCAGACAACAAAGATGACACATTAGAGAGGATTTAACCACATAGAAACAGAAACATATTTAATTGATTTGGGGGGGGGGGGGTCTGCAAAATATATATTTTCACACTTTCTTGTATTTATCTTCTCTAGTATTTTTCTTTATTATTTTTGCATCATGAAAAGTTATCTCACTAAGCAGAAACTACAGTAATTCTATTTACTTATTATTAAAATATAGAAACTACAATAAAGGGACGCGGTGGCTCAGTGGCTAAGACATTGAGCTTGTCGATAGAAAGGTCAGCAGTTCAAATCCCTAGTGCTCCCGTTACTTGTCCCAGCTTCTGCCAACCTAGCAGTCCAAAATCATGTAAAAAATGCAAGTAGAAAAATAGGGACTACCTTTGGTGGGAAGGTAACAGCGTTCCGTGAGCCTTTGGTATTTAATCATGCCGGCCACATGACCACAGAGACATCTTCGGACAGCGCTGGCTCTTCGGCTTTGAAACGGAGATGAGCACTGCCCCCTAGAGTCGGGAATGACTAGCACATATGTGCGAGAGTAACCTTTACCTTTACCTTACAGTAATTCAAAAGAAACATAATTGGAGAAGAAATGCTTGTGTTTATAACAGAATTGTGTAAACTAAAATATTTTTGGGGGGGAACAAGGAGGCCACAATTGGTGGCATTATTGCATATGAAATCCTTCCGTTACTGATTATTTTGCTTTTGGGTGATGTTCAACCTGTTCATTATGAACTCAATATAGATTCTTTTAATTGCAGCCAAAATTGCCTTGCTAGACAGTGGGAAATGATTAGGTCCCCATCTGTTAAGCAACGGTTACAAAGATAACCCTTTGTTATGGAAATAAAGAAGCTTATGAGATATGAGTAGTTCCCCCCCACAGCTATACAATTCAGGATTTTCTGATGTCTGACATCTTTTTGATAGTAGTTTGGATTATCATTTGCCCATTTTTCATGATAAAATAGGCAATGTTTCTGAAAGGTATTATATCACAGTATTATTATTAAAATACTAACTAACAATGAGGGTGTGGATATTAATGTGGGATTCTACTGGTTCTACCCGGTTTGGGTGAACCGGTAGCAGCAGCCAGCGGGAGGCTCCGCCCACGGACCCGGATGTCATCATGGACACTCTGCACATGCGCAGAAAGCTCTATACATGCAGAGGTGGCACGCATGCACTCACAATTCTGAAACGGTAGCGAAGGTAAGTTAATACCACTACTGCTGTATATTGATAGCTAAAGAATAAAAATATATCCCCGCCCCAAATAATAATAATAATTAATTGAACATTAACAGAACTGAGTCTATCAGAGAAGATGCTCTTTGGCATGTTAAGTACATTTTTGGCCCATATAATATTTTGTCTAAAGGATCAATTTTTCAAGAGGACTCCATGGGCCTCTTAATAAAATCCTATCTAATAAATGTCCTGAAAAGATTCAACAGCAAGATAAAGCAGTCAAAAACAGTCACAAATCTGGGAATTCTTTAGGGTAGGTGAGAGAGGTATGTACCTTGTGGTTTGGGATACCTGTAAGACAAAAAATTATGTGTTTCATCCTTCGGATTCCCTTCTGATCCTAGTACTGAATTGTGGAACGTTTTTGTGGCTTTCTGTGCTTGTTCGGGTTTACTGATGTTCTAAGTAAAGTTATGCAAAATCTGTCCTGCGATTTCTCAACAGCCTTTTTCCCCCCAGAAAAAGGGTTGGGTTTTTTTTCCCCTTCTATCTTGTAGTCTGCTCAAGCACTCATGATGATATGTGGGCTCACATGTGGGAATCCAGAAGAACAATGCGATTGTACAAACTGTCAGCCAGTGGAACAGGATGGCACACCACATGCTAAGTTCTCTTTCACGAGAGGTTTTCAAGGGGAGGCTGGATAGACATTTGTCAAAGAGGCTTAATGCATTCTGCGCTGAGCACATATAGTTGGACCCAATCACCACTAAGATCCTTCCAGCTCTGTGATTATAGGATTATATCCTTTTGCGCAAGTTTATTTTTAGTTCTTGAAGCCTTTATTGTTACAATATGATGTTAGTAACAAGTACTACTACAGCATAGTTTTGTACTATGCTGCTTATAGGATGCTACTCATAGGCATTTTTGCTAGAGCTGTTGACATATTTATTTCGCCTCGTTACAGAGAGTAGTACAAATATTGTTCCCTTCGTTTGCGTTAGACATCAGAAATCAGCTATGAATAGTAGCTCAGAGGTAAAAAGTATCAGGGTATGTCATAACTGAGGAGATGGGATTTGCAAAGATGGTGTCGAAAAAATCTAACGTTGCCCTAATAATTTATATTAGAATTAGAAAAAATATTATTGTATCTCTTTGCTGTTCTCTAGTAGTAATTGCAGTTCAGCTCTAGCAGACCTAGAGAGTTTATTTGTGCATTCTATGAATCTTAACACTGGAAAAGACTACATATAATGCCATCCATTATATCCATGCATTGATTTGTGAAATAACAATGTTGGACAAAATTTAGAAGGGAAAACAAAACAGAAAGGCAGCATGAAGTCTATTCTTTGTAAAATTCTAAAGAATATTGAACAGCATTTCTGGGTGTTATTCAATTTACTCGTGGGTTTACTGACATTTCTTCATTCCTCCCATTTGCTAATCTCCTTCCTTCCTTCCTTCCTTCCTTCCTTCCTTCCTTCCTTCCTTCCTTCCTTCCTTCCTTCCTTTCTCCTATTGATGTCTTAGAAATGTTTTGGACATTAATTTGCATTTTTACTATTTTTATAGATACTGTAATGCCAATGTTTTCCTTTTATCATGGTTTCTCATACTTTCATACTAAAAGAACTTTCTTCTTTTAATCTTTGTAGGATGCTGATTGTTCAAATTGAACAGTGACCATGATAAAAGAATCTACTAATATCCCTTCCCCTTCCCCTTCCCCTTCCCAGATTTCAGGCTTGTGAAACCTGTTCTTTTCAAAACCGTCTGTACACTAAAGTTGCATAACAGTTATTCCTGAAGTTCCTCCAAAAGTTATAATTAAATGACATTGTATAATGTAACAGGATAAAGCAAAATAAGCACAAAACCCCACTATCTTATCCCAAGGCCTTGGTGCATCTTCATGTAAAATTATCCTAGTCTGAAGCAGGGGTGAAATCTACTTACCTTCCCTACTGGTTTGGAAGTGCATGCGCCCTGTGCGCAGGGCATGTATGCACACGGACCCTCTGCACATGTGCAAACTCTTCTGCACGTGCACAGAGGATTAAAAAACAAGTTAGTTCCTGGTTAAAACCAGGAAGTAATAACGACTGGGTGGGTGGGCAAAGCCTCACGCTGCCGTCGTTAGCGGTTCTCTGAACCATCCGCTGCCATCGCTACCAGTTCGGCAACTTGGCTTTCCTCCTAAAACTATTCCCCACCATAAAACACAAGAGTTTGATTCAGGCTACTCTGTTGAAGCCATGGTTTTCTGACTCTTTCGAGAGTCTTTCGTTTCTTAGGAATTTATGGCATTAATTCACCATGCATGGAATGTGAACAGTCTGAAACTCTGGGGACCCGTTACCAAAGCTCCTACATGACAAGTAACACACAAGCATACAGAGTGTTTCTGGAGGCTGTAAAAATTACCATCCACTGATGTATACCACCACCTGAATTCAGAAGACGGATGAAGTGTTTATTAGTTCTTTGGTGTGAGAGGTAAGCTTCATGTCAAATTTAGTCCGCCAGACTTAAATGGGGTAGCAGAAAATTAAACTAAACTAAAACATTATGGAAAATAAGGGCTCAAGGAATTCTACAATTCCTAGTTTGATGGTTGATTTTTTTTTTTTTGAATTGTGACTTCTGACATTGCTGTTGTTTTATTATGTTGTTGTTGTTTTTGTCAATTGTTGGAATCAGTTTCCCAAACAAGCTGTCCCTATAACAACGAGAATAACAGATATTTCTTTTATGATGCATTCCATGAGATGCTGCATATGCATTGGTTATATGGAGAGAAATTAGATTTATAACTCTTTTGTCTAATGATGAAAAAAAAATCTTTATTGCCTATTCTATTCGGGGAGAGATCAGAGGTGGGTTTCAGCAGGTTCTGACCAGTTCTGGAGAACCGGTAGCAGAAATTTTGAGTAGTTAGGAGAACAGGTAGTAAAAATTCTGACTGGCCCCGCCCTCATCTATTCTCTGCCTCCCAAGTCCCAGCTGATTGGGAGGAAATGGGGATTTTGCAGTAACCTTCCCCTGAAGTGGGGTGGGAATAGAGATTTTACAGTATCCTTCCCCTGCCATGCCCACCAAGCCACACCCACAGATCCGGTAGTAAAAAATTTTGAAACCCACCACTGGGAAAGATGTTCAAGATTCCAGGTGGAATTGATCTCCAAAATAGGATATTTGCAGCATCTATTTCTGGTTTTAAACAGGAGATTCCAGGCCTTAAATCTGTGATCTTTTGTACGAAAAATATGTTCCAATCACTGAGATGTAATCCTTCATTATGCAAAGTCATCCGAAAGAACACTAGAAGTAACAGAGTTTACAAAAGGACTACAAATGTCATAGATGATATACTACCTTCACAAAGCTGCATAAACGTTTTGAATTAAAAAAAAAACTATTAAAAACTTCATATATGTCAGATCTGAGGGTTACATAGCTATGTCTGTTGAGTAATTGGAGGCCAGCAAGTCACAACTGTTTAGAAAACATAGTAGTATTATCCTGGGACCTGTAAATTCACAGTAGAATTTTATTTTTAAGTTTGGTTTAGATATGTATTGTGAACACGTATATATCTGCTTTAGATTTCCTTAATTTCCTCTCAAACTTTCGATAAAATGGGATGAGATTTTATTCTGATTTGAAGACTTAAAGTAGATTATATCCTTAGAAAACAATTTCCTTTCTGTTTTCATGGTGCTTATTTTTCATAAGAACATTGGAGTCTCTAGAAGACCAGAAATTGTTAGATATCAAATAATGATCATGGCTGAAATTGATCACTAATTTAAACAAGGAATCTATGAAATTAGAGATAGTATATCTGTTTCCTGTATAACATCCAAGCATAAAATTCTTAGAAATATGAAGATGTATTTCTGAGATCCTGAATAAAGTTTAGAAGAAGAAACATTGTAGTGGGGACTGACTGAAATCAGTAAAAAAAAGTGGGGGGGATTACGATTTTGCATGACAGTGCATGACAAAATGGGCAGAATATGTTTTATACTGAAGAGAGAAAGAGAGAGAAAGACAAAGAGATAAAGAAAGAGAAAGTGAAAGAGAGAGAGAAAAAGAAAGATAATTTTGAACAGATCAAAAAGGTAATTTTTATATGCACACCAGTTCTAGAATTATCTAAATCATTCTCCATCCACACTTATGAAAGTAACTACTGTGTGTGCTTTCATCAGGATGCTAATAATATAATGCAAACAATTTTACATCACCTGAAAAAATATGTAACATCTCCTTTTGATATTAATAGTTGTTTGGCTCCTTCATTAACACATCTGCCTCTTTTAATATCACAAAAGCAGCTCTGAATTCTAAAATCTTGGGACTGCAAACATCTCCCACACCTACACACCTTTTAAGGACACTGTTGATTTTAATATGATTAAATGCACTCTGAATGGGCATAAGATCTAAGGCTATACAAATATCATATAATAAATTAAAGGATGTAGTAATGGGTAATGCAGTTTTCATTCATTGTGTGAATCAAAGTAAATACTAAGAAAAGAAATTTCTTAGTGTTTCTATTTTTTTTCTTTAATGCATCCACCTCCTCCCCCTTTGTTTTAGAAAAAAGAAAAAAATGAAGAAAAAAAACCCCTACCTTGTTTCATTTTCAGTCCAACTACTAATTTAGGCTTTGAGGTGCTGTAGCATAACTGTTCAATATTAAACTAGATACATAACACACTTAGGATTGACTGAAAATGACTAGGCTGGACAAAAGCTTAGCAAACTAATTTGGAGAAAAACATATTTATCTGCACAACTTTCTATAGCTTGACATTTTGCAATTCACTTCAAAGCTGATGAAACAGCTTAGCAAAACCTCTCCTTATGGACTCTGGTTTTCTTCATATACTGTTGAATTACTCCTGGGGTGGACAAGGCTGCTAAAATAATAATGAAAAATACAATTAATATTGAAGCAAGTGCCTCAAATAATTATGATAAAACTAAAGATGTTTGAAATTTGAAATGATGGCAAATATCACAAAATTAGATGATGTATTATAATGGATTGATCTTTGCAACTAAATACATGCCAAAGCAAAAGAAATAGAGGAAGGAAGGAAGGAAGGAAGGAAGGAAGGAAGGAAGGAAGGAAGGAAGGAAGGAAGGAAGGAAGACACAATAAAGACTACAAATTTGTAGAAGTAACAGTCTTACATGGTAACCATGAGGGAATTTGCTTCAATTGCAATGGCAATTTGTTTCATAATATGGGCCCCATCATTAAGAAGATAGGATTAACCACTTCTGTCAATCCCATCCATGATGGAACTTGCAACAGGTGTCTGCTCTAAGATTGTAGGACATATTTGAGAGGAATTTTAAGAAGCTTGAGCATTTATACAGTAACATGAATCCTATGATTTGGGCTCTGAAAAGCAGCAATTAGTAAACATTGGTTCAACAATGGGCATTAAGTGCCAACTGATTCTAATCCAGCTTCAACTACTAGGCCATTTTCAACTCCACGAAGACTACAACACAACCATCAAATCTTGAATTGACAGACCCTTGGATTAAAATTTATTTTCCCCTCTATACTTTAATCAGCTAAAATGTTACTGATTCTTTTTGACACTAATGTTATATGTCTATTCAGCATCAATACTCGATCCAGAAGGATCCCAAAATTCAACTCTTGATCTTTCAAGGATCAAGATCTTTCAAGGATCTTTCAAGGATGCATCTTACTCCAGGGCAGAGATATTTCCCAAATCATGAAATCCAACTGCTAGCATAAGCATCTTTTCTGTGTTTAGTTTCAGTTTGTGCCCTTCTATCGGTACTCAAATGTCAGTGTCATTCAAATGTAATCTTCAAGCAGCTAGCAGATACCACAATTATCTCTGAGGATGTTAGAACAGCAAGAGCATGACTAAATGGAGCATCCTTCAAAATGCCAAGCCCAGGTTTCAGATCTAATTACCTTTGTACAAATGTTGTAGGTAAACTAGTGTAGCTAAATGCCTTTGATAAGATTTCTTGTCTAAATTGTGTTCTGTGCATATTACCCTGTACGAGTTTCTCCTGCTGTGTTTTCCTGAGAACTGTTTAGAGGTATTTTCTAATGTTTTTTTCTACTGTTAAATCAGCGTGCCTTCTGAACCCACTAAAGTTAGTGGACAGAGGCGTATATTATTCAGCCGTTCTGCTAACCGTTCTCAAAATTGGATAGAAATTTCATTGTTTTGCTATCTTAAAACAGAGGGCTACCTGCTTTTGTTGTTTAGCAGAAAACACCACTTTGTGATCAAGTTCTAAACAAGAACATTTATAGTCATAAAACAGGAGAAAGAAAGACGTGGCCTCTTGTGGGCAGAATAGCAAGTCACTATTCTCAATTTTTCACCTGAAATGAATCATTATGGTCCTGCAGCAAACACACAGGCAAACACTGACAAACACACACAGAAGCACATAGGATGCTCTAGAGAGGACAAAGATCAATAGATTTCATTTTTTTTTTTCCTGGTAATGGAAAATGCTTGAAACGTTATCAAAAATTTCAGAAAATGACAAGTTCACCAGACTTTACAAATTCCATAACATATTAGCTTCTATATGAATATAAATACTTGAGTTACAAACTAAAATATTAGAATATATACTTCAATTATCTTTAATTATTAAAGACAGATTCTCTTTAGATTTATGTTCCTAGGAAATAAACTCCCTCTCCCTCTTCTCCTTCTCCTTCTCCTTCTCCTTCTCCTTCTCCTTCTCCTTCTCCTTCTCCTTCTCCTTCTCCTTCTCCTTCTCCTTCTCCTTCTCCTTCTCCTTCTCCTTCTCTTTCTCCTTCTCCTTCTCTTTCTCCCACTCCCACTCCTACTCCCGCTTTGTCCCTCTCTCTCTCCCTCTTCGTTCCTCTCTCTCTCTCTCTCTCTCTCTCTCTCTCTCTCTCTCTCTCTCTCTCTCTTTCTCTCTCTCTCTCTCTCTCCCGCCCCCCCTCCACCCCTCTCTTCTTTCTTTTCTTTGGTTGCTACTCCAAAATATGCTTTCCTTTCCTTTACTAAAATAAACCATCAGTACTAATTGCAATCCAGGAGTATTAGCTCCTGTATTAGTATCTTACAGCAGATCACAGATTTATTATGGTGTGGATTCCAAATGTCTGTTCCACACACCTATGCTCTTCTCGGTAGCATAGCTTAAGATATGTTTCTGAAATGACAATTTATCAGATTCAAATCATTGCAGTTGAAAATTGACCCGGGTGTATCTTGATTGGAATGCCATATGGCAAAGGAGGCTACTTATTCAAATTGAAGACTGTTATTAGCAACTTTAATATCAATGTGCCTTTCAGTACTCAGATAATTTTTTTAGGATTGCTTATATTACTAAGATTAAGTACAAATGCATCAAAATCGCCTAAAAAAATAGATTCAGATTTTTATTGGTCACCATATAAATATATTTGGACTATATTAAAAACTATGCAGTTCAGCACATTTAGGACTTCAAAATGATTCCAACCATTCCAAGAATGGTTCTGACCAAGATGCCATATGCATTACTTACTGGCTTTTACTCAATGTGTGTGTGTAAAGATTGATTTAGACTTGTACGCAACTGTGTGTAGTATCGACGCATACCTGCATTGCAAAGAAGTTGATGGGTAAGCATAGACTGCAGATGGCTGCAGACAGGCCAACACACACAACTCCCAAATCTTAACTACACATTGTGTGCAGATATACATCCTGTATGTTGACTGATTGATCTGACTTCCTGTTTGGAGACTTTCTGTGCTTTGTTGTTTGAGCACCCCCTAAACAAAACATTAACACTTGCAGACGTATAAATGCAACAGCTATGCAACCGTCTGTGAATGACAGATGCATGTCTTTCCCGATGTGCGGTGATGCAGTAGACTAACTGAAGGTCAAGGCCCCAAAATTAAGTAGTATGATCCTGTGGTGGGTTTCAAAATTTTTTACTACTGATTCTGTGGGTGTGGCTTGGTGGGCATGGCATGGCTTGGTGAGCGTGGCTTGGTGGGCATGGCAGGGGAAGGATACTGCAAAATCCCCATTTCCTCCTGATAAGATGGGACTCGGGAGGCAGAGAATAGATGGGGGCGGGGCCAGTCAGAATTTTTACTACCGGTTCTCTGAACTACTCAAAATTTCCACTACTGGTTCTCCAGAACTGGTCAGAACCTGCTGAAACCCACCTCTGGTATGACCACCTCATAGTGAAAGAGTAATGCAATATTTCTATCTATTTATCTATTTATCTATTTATCTATTTATCTATTTATCTATCTATCTATCTATCTATCTATCTATCTATCTATCTATCTATCTATCTATCTATCTATTTATTTATTTATTTATTTATTTATTTATTTATTTATTTATTATGTTCACTCTCTGTCCATCTCACTGTCATGCAGCTCAGGGCATCTTACAATCCGATAAAACAATATTATAAAAGATCAAAACCGTTCAAACAGTAAGAAAATAAAAAAAAACAATAGCATTAATAAAGAAATAGCTAAGTTAAGCACCGGGGGAGATATACAATTGGGTGGAATCTTCTACCTAATTTGCTAATCATCCCCACCATTTTTAGCTCCCCTTTTCTAATAAAAATGAATTCTACTACATCAAGGGTATTAAAGTCAAGGCCTGTGGGCCGGATCAGGCCGGTGGGGTCAGCTTGGAAATAGCAAAGGACCAGCATGTGGTGCCTCTACTAGCGAAAATGGGGCACGGGGGGAGGGGGGCACGGATAGCCGTTGGAAGTACTGTGCCCACCGGACCTGCTTTGGGGACAACTGACATGGAGTTTGGAGCGCCTCGGGGTTCCTGTGGTTTGTCCAGACCTCACATGGCTCTTTGGCCCCCTCCAAGAGATGCAGCATCCTGCTGGGCAAAATGGGGTGTGGGGGGGCAAAGTGCTGCAGGAAGCCGTTCAGGCTGAAAATGGGGCATGGGGAGCATGTGTGGCTCCCCATGGCCCGCTTGGGCCAGCAGGGTGCTTCAGGAGGCGTCTGTCCCATCTCTACCCCTGGCCAGCCCGCGGCGGAGAACTACAATGCTGATCTGGCCTTCAAAGAAATCAAGTTTGAACCCCTGCACTTCTTCAGTTTTTTTTTTAAAAGAATAGTAATACAACCTTTGTTGCTGAAGAATTTGTACCTGCAATGAGTGTGCACGGTTCTTTTTACTTAAAAAAATAAACACTTTGGCAGATTTCCTCTTTTTGCACTTATAATCCCAATGGAGAGCAGATTGTTGCATAACCTGGAGTAAAAGAAACTCAGAAGGACACGTATTTTAGATACCAGGAGTATAAAACTGCAATGTAATTATTTAATGGAAAGTTTACTGAAAACAGTATGAATTAATAAAGGATGTTTATACGAGAATAACAAGACGTTAGATTACTGCAGTAGGAAGAAGTTTAATGTAATTGAGATTTAATTTGAAACTACCTATCAGTGGAGAAAATAATATTCTTTCTTTCAATTAATAAACAATTCTGCTACTAGGAGAAGAAGAAAAAAAAGGAGTGGGAGCAGGATGGTGCTGAGGAGGAGTATATATTTTTAACAGCTTGCCAAATGCTTTTTTTTTCCTGATGACATTTGCAATGCAAAATGTAGCATATGCAAGAATCAGAAGGCAAAACAGTATGTAAATAAAGTAATATGCATCATTGTATAATATATATCTATGATGATGAAAAAAATCCAATTCAGCTTTATGTAAACCTAGGGTAACCTCTTTTAAATTAATTGCATCCTCCTACATTAAAAGTGTGGGTTATTTTGTTGCCCTTATTCTTCCTTAGTACAATTTTGAATATAGTTTGAATGCCATCACACCAGCCGTGAAATCCGGCCGGATCTATCCGAGTCGCACAAACTGGTAGGGCTGGCAGCGGGAGGTTCCACCCATCCACCGGGACATCATTACGTCCCGATTTTGACCCTCTGCGCATGCGCAGAAGGCTCTGCCCATGCGCAGAAGAGGCTCGTGCACTCACATTTCCGAACCGGTAGCGAAAGTAAGTGCATTTCACCGTTTCATCACATCCCGTGATGTCAGGGATCCTAGAAATCCTAAGCTCTTGGTTCTTGAATTTGCCAGCCTTATAGGACTTGCAGTGGGCATGTGGGTTTGGATTTTGTTTTGGGGTAGATCCCAATCTTGGTGGCCTTATGGAAAGACCTGAAGATTGAGCTTTCCCATCTGATGTGGGGATGAGATGGAGTTCTAGAGCCCATAAAATGGTACTACTGTTTATGAATTACTGTGCTTACCTGATGACTTCATTGTACAGTTTTAATTGTTTTAACATTTTGTATAGTTTTCTGATTGCTTTATTTTGTAGTGTTTACATTTTCATTGTCCAGAGCTGTGTATGTGAGATGGATGACTTTTGTTGTTGTTAGTTGCAAAGTTGTGTCTGACCCATTGCAACACCATGGACAAAGTTCCTCCAGGCCTTCCTGTCCTTTACCATCCTCTGGAATCCATTTAAGCTCACACCTACTATTTCCATGACTCCATCCAGCCACCTCGTTCTCTGTGGTCCCCTTCTTCTTTTGCCCTCAATCTTTCCCAGCATTAGGCTCTTCTCCAGGGAGTCCTTCCTTCTCATTAGGTGGCCAAAATATTTGAGTTTCATCTTCAGGATCTGGCCTTCTAAAGAGCAGTCAGGATTGATCTCCTCTAAGACTGACTGGTTTGATCGCCTTGCAGTCCAAGGGACTTGCAGGAGTCTTCTCCAGCATCATAATTCAAAGGCCTCAATTCTTTGGCGCTCAGCCTTCCTTATGGTCCAACTTTGACTACATCAACTGAATAAATACATAAATAATTTCTTTTTGCATTTCTATCTTCTTTCTTTTTTGACTGTTGTTCTTTCTCAACCCTTTTCTCATCTGTTATCTTTTATTTTTTTTAATCAATAAAGTTTCTTTTAATCTTTTAAAAATGCAGATCACGTTTTTGTTTTTAAATTTTAAAGAAAATGCAACTTGATGGAATGGAGTAATATATGAGCATTCAAAAGAAGTGCATTTGAACTGAGCTGAAAATACTTAATAGGAATAATAATGACTTGCTATTTCTTTCTAGGAAATATAGTGAAGAAGGAACACAGAGCCAGAAAACAGATTTACCCTTCTTGCCTTTGCAGAGAAATATAACATCTTCCTTATAAGAATGTCAAGGACAAAGACTTCGTGGATTTTTCACTCTAGTTCTAGGACAAAAAATCGAACAAAGCCAGCTTGGGATTCTATCTATTAAGAAAATTAATTAACAGTACAAAATGATTTTCTTCTAGTCAAATACATTCATCCACTTTCTTAGGTGTTTGACGCATCTAAGTATAGATCTGGAACTAACCCATGAAAAATATCTCAATGGCATTTCATAATTATCCTGGTTTTTCATATTGATACCAAATAGGGAACCAGTTTGGTTTAGTTATTAAGGCACCAGGTTAGAAACTGGGAGACTGAGAGTTCTAGTCCTGCCTTAGCAATGAAATCAGGCTAGGTGCCTTGGACCAGCCACTTTCCTTCAGCCCAACTCATCACATAGGTGGGGAAAATAGGAAGAGGAAGGAGCATTAGGTATGTTTGCCACTCTGAGTTATTTGTAAAAAAGATTAATAATAAAGGCTGGATAGAAAGAATGCTTAAATACATAAAAATAAAAATAGATAGGCGGTGCTTTTTCAAGGCTCTGTACCAGGAGTGAAATTCAGCAGGTTCTGACAGGTTCTGGAGAACTGGTAGTGGAAATTTTGAGTAGTTCGGAGAACCAGCAAATACCACCTCTGTGTTCTGACCTAGGCTTATAGTATATAGTAGAAAGCACACAATTAGTGCCAACCCCCCCTTTTTTTTATTTTAACGGCAGTGAATTCCTTTCATTCACAGCATGTGCTGAATCACCAAGAGTTTATAAATAGTCTAACAGAAGTCTGCCACAGTCCTTTGGATAAGGCTGGTAAACACCCACCTTTATCTTCTTTGACACGCTGCCAAAGACCTAATTGGCAATTATCTTGGCAAGGCCACATGGAAACACAGAGTCAAAAACGGAGCTTCAAAGTACAAACTGACACCATCCACAACGTTGCTTCCTGCAAAGGCCCACGTGCCTTTGCTCTTCCTTTATGTCTCATGGGAGAGGCCAATCATCTCCAAGCCTTACTCCTGAGTCGTCCCTTTTGTTTTAACTGTTCTTGCCTTCTGGCAGATCTGCACATGTGCACACTAGGAACAGGCTTTCCCTGTTCCTCTGCCTCTCTAATGTCTGACTCTGGAGGCTCTGGAGTCCGCACACAACTCCCAGATGGCCCTGGCCCCATCTCTGCCTCTGACGCAGGGCCTCATCTGAGCTTTCCCCAGACTCCAGGACTGGCCCATGTTCCTCCCCAGCCTCCTCACTATCCGACTCTGCTGCCATCTCCATAGGCTGCTGGCAGACCACAAAATCTGTCTGGCCCCAGATTGAGGTGGGAATGGGGATTTTGCAGTATCCTTCCCCTGGAGTGGGATGGGAATGGAAATTTTGCAGTATCCTCCCCTGCCACGCCCACCAAGACACACCACACCACACCACGCCCACCAAGCCACGCCCACAGAACTGGTAGTAAAAAAAAATGAATTTCACCACTGCTCTTTACATAACATACGAATCATAACAGTGATGCAACTTTAGCTGTATTCATGTCTGTGCATCTATGAAATATTAATATGAAAAAAAAAATCATTTGTGAAAACCAACTTGCCAAATGCAAAACGTCCCTGAAAATTTATTCTGTGCTAATAAGAGTATAACCGTTTCCTGTGAAATCTGGACTTCATTTCTTTCAGACAATTAGAACTGTTATAAAAGAAAGAGAACCAGCCTTTTCCTTCTCCAGCTCTTTTCTCATCATCATGTTATAAAGCCTCATGTCTGCAACATGGATTATTTTTCTCATATCAATTTTCCATACCACGCAAAGCCTCTGGCCTTTTTTTAAAAAACATCCGTCCTAAATCATACTAGCAAATTCCAGCTGTGTAATTTTTTTCCAGCATGAGAAAATGGAAAAAGAACAGAAAAACAAATATGAAACCTGGAAATATTGCAACTGTCAATTGAGCTTTGGGTAAATATTAATCGATTGGATTTGGATGCCGTAAAATCAGAACGATGGTTAAAGATCCCACATTATAAAATATACATATGAACATTACAACTTAAAATAAGAATAAAATGTTCATAGTAGAACTAGTGCTGAGAGATCCAAAAGGTTAGAATCAGAATTGGAATAGAGCTGGAAGGGATCTTAGAGGTCTTCTAGCCCAACCCCCTGCTCAAGCAGGAGATCCTGTACCATTTCAGAAAAAGTGGCTGTCCAGTCTCTTTTTAAAAATCTTTGGTGATGGAGCACCCACAATGTTTGAAGGCAAGCTAAATCGGAGAATTGGAGCTCTCCCCATCTGGATCCCAACAAAATTATTCACTTATTTCAGACAATCATACCCTGTTTCCCCGAAAATAAGACATCCCCTGATAATAAGCCCAATTGGGCTTTTGAGTGTCAAGTTTCGAGGTCGTCTCAAATAAATTGCATTTCAAACAAAGTCTTTGAAGAAAAACTCCTATTTATTAAGCACGGCATTCTAAACCCCTCCATCGAAGCAGCCCCAGCCCCAAAACTCCATTGAAGCCAGCTTCCAGCCCCAAAACCCTCCCTTTCCGTTCCCCACTCCCCTGCACTCATTGGCCATCTTCCAATTCATTCTACCCCTAATCTACTCCAGCTCAAAGGAATTTCCCCCCTCCCATCCCATCTCCTAGGGGATATTATCTCCAGAGAAAATAAGTAGGTGAAAAGTCAAACGTCCCTTTCCAGACGCCTTCGCTTCTACTTCTTATGTCAGCACTAGAGTAAATGCAGCTTGAAGTGCTGACATCGAGCTCATGCGCTAAAATAAGCCTCCCCAAAAATAACCCCTCCCTGAAAATATTTAACCAAATGCGCAGCCAGTCCCCGCCATTTCCTCTGGTTAGGGTTAGGGAGACAGAGCTGGAAATCAGGTAAGACTGCAAGAGGAGCCCTGTCTTGCTCCATGTACCCCAAAAGACCTCCCTGAAAATAAGGCCAAGCATTTATTTCAGGGTTCAAAGATTTTCCCTGAAAATCTTATTTTCAGGGAAACATGGTATTATCAAGTTTTTTTTTTAAATTGCTGCCTAGCTGACTGTCCATCACTTATTAAAGTATGTTTATCAAACAGAAAAATTTGGAGATTAGGTACAGAATAACAGACTTAGAAGGGATCTTGGAGGTCTTCAAATGCAACCCCCTGCTCAAGCAGGAGACTGTATACCATCCTGGATAAATGATTGTCCAATCTCTTCTTAAAAACTTCCAGTGTTGGAGCACCCACAACTTCTGGAGGCAAGCTCTTCCACTCA
The DNA here is from genome assembly GCF_029215685.1 of Pituophis catenifer annectens. Lineage (NCBI taxonomy): Eukaryota > Metazoa > Chordata > Lepidosauria > Squamata > Colubridae > Pituophis > Pituophis catenifer. The sequence goes on along the minus strand of NW_027256893.1, from coordinate 11,635,752 downwards.
TTAATTGTTCTAACTTTGAGGAAATTTCTCCTTAGTTCTAGGTTGGATCTCTCCTTGATTAGTTTCCATCCATTGCATCTTGTCCTACCTTCAGGTGCTTTGGAGAATAGGTTGATCCCACCTTCTTTGTGGCAGCCCCTTAGATATTGGAACACTGCTATCATGTCACCCCTATCATGTCCTTCTTTTCATTAAACTAGACATAGGTAGTAGTTATTCAAATTGGCTGGATCCAATATCTTAAGGATGCATTAGCCTCTTTCAGGGCCATAAACTTTATTCCCTTTGGGAGACATTGGCCACCACCTGGACCTAGATATTTTTGCTGTGGAAAGGATCTCATGCAAGGATCTCATGCTCAATGGGTAGATGACATATAGGAATGTCTATTCACTTCATTCTGTAGTCATTGAAGACCCTGTTGTTCCGCCAGGCCGGACTATCAACACAATAGTTTTAAATTGGGGTATTTAAATTTTTTGGGGTTTTAAATCTGAGCCAATTTATTTAATTATTTTAAATTTTATATTGTTGTTTTGTCTGTGTTTTTAAATAGGCTGTACACCGCCCTGAGTCCTTCGGGAGAAGGGTGGTATAGAAATAAAATTATTATTATTATTATTCTACTAAAAAAAAGTTGCTCATCCCTGCTTTCAATAGATTTTAAAGAAGGTCACCTGAGACTTGTATGAAAAAGTCTCTATGTTGTAGGTATGTGAGGAGATTTCTTACTGAGTAATTGTAATTTTGCGAAACAGTAGATTATTACATAGGACAATGCCAAATGCCATCCCACGGACATCATGAATCTCTGAAGAGTGATGTGATTAACAAAAAGAAGAGTTTCACTTAAAACTTTATCTCATCTAATAAACAGTAAGCAATATTTTAGAACAGACTGCTAAATTCTGCCTCTCACATTCTCTATATTATAAATAAAATTTTGAATGGCTTTCACGCATTATGTTAAACAAACCGTCGCTATTGATCAGGGATTCTATTCAGCAGGTTCTGACAGGTTCTGGAGAACCGGTAGTGGAAATTTTGAGTAGTTTGGAGAACCGGTAAATACCACCTCTGACTGGCCCCAGAATGGGGTGGGAATGGGGATTTTGCAATATCCTTTCCCCAGGAGTGGGGAGGGAATGGGGATTTTGCAGTATCCTTCCCCTGGAGTGAGGTGGGAATGGAGATTTTGCAGAATCCTTCCCCTGCCATTCCCACCAAGCCACATCCACCAAGCCACACCACACCCACCAAGCCACGCCCACAGGTAGTAAAAAAAATAAATTCCACCACTGCTGTTGATGTCACATGGGCTTCACTCTACAGTTCCCATAACTAAATTGCACAGCTTGGCTTTGGGTTCTGAAAAACAAAGAAGTGATCCTTTTCTCTGATCTTACACTGATTTTTAGATTGAAGCGGAGCCAAATTTCAGCAGAGAGGCTGAAGACATACAACAGCAGAACGATGTTTTGTTGTTGAGATCTGCTTTCTGGTGTTCAATATTTCTAGGCTTTAATGGTGACTGTAAATTTTTTGTATTGCATTATACATTTCTCTCTATCATAAAAATTGGGTGTCATCCAATGAAAATGATTTTATGTTGATGCAGCTTATATATATATCTTCCTTTACACAGTGCTAATGGAATTCATAGTCTGTCTTGATGGGCTTGGGGGATATAAAATTGGATTGGACAAATTTATGAATGGTTTTATCTGCAGACATTTGTTGTTATATCTACGTGGGGCCACCATATTCACAGAGAATTGTCGGTAATATAAATTTTCAATTGCACTATGTAAGAGGCAACAATTCTTTCAATTCTCTGTTCTGGAATCCCATAAACCATTGAGAAAATGGGACATTAGTCAAAATGAGGGATGGGTCTCATGGGACTATAGGCCAATATCTGACCCTTGATCGAATTGTAGACACCCCAGTCTGGTAGTATGGTTTGTGCCTAAATTACCCTTTGTCTACTCTAGTCATATGATGCCCAGAAAAGTACTATGGAAGCAATATGGTTTCCAGTAAAAAAAAAGGTATATTAGATGAATATTTGGCCTTATATAGTAGACTCCTTCCTTCCTTCCTTCCTTCCTTCCTTCCTTCCTTCCTTCCTTCCTTCCTTCCTTCCTTCCTTCCTTCCTTCCTTCCTTCCTTCTTTCCCTTCCCTTCCCTTCCCTTCCCTTCCCTTCCCTTCCCTTCCTTTCCTTCCATATGGTTTGTAATTGGCTATGCAAACACATATACCTCTGCCTTATAAGGGCACCTTCCAATATTGATAGGACCACATACTGGACTGTCCAGAATCTAGTAAAGGCTTTTGACCATGTGATGAATATGTGCAGAATTCTATTGCAATGCTTCCTGTAAGGCACAAGAAATAGCTGGAAGAAGCTTTTGACATGTACAAGGCATATTCAAAACTTTAAAAAAACAAAACAAAACTTGGATTTGCTGGAGGGGAAAGCAATATGGCTGCAACACATATCTCACAACTATAATGTTTGATTTTTCACAGCAAAGGGCCACAGAGCTTGAAGAAGTTGCTCTGAAGGAGTGCTTTTCTCAAAGTATTATTGTTTGTGTGGCGTACAAACATGCTGAAGGATACTTACATCTGTGATGGAATGCAATTTAGTCAAGTCACAATTAGTGGGAAAGAAAACCTACTCTTCGTTCCGTATCCCATATACATTCCAAGTTCCTGTCATTTTCATCCTGCAGCACTGCTGTTACAGGTTCCTGCTCACTGCTAAAAAAAAAGGCAGCAGGTGTTCAATCAAAATTGTTAATGTATTTGCAATGGATCTCATATACTTTAAAAGCAGGTAATTAGAATTATCCACAGATACTTTGAAGCCATGAATAATTCATTTCCCGCACATCAATAAAATAATTATTGCATATTATCATTCTTAGCTTTGTACTCCAATATCACGCTCGCTCCTGTCACTGTCAAGGTAATGTGCCCATTTATTTATTTATTTATTTATTTATTTACCGCACGGATTTAAGAAATCCAAAAAAAGAATAATAAGGTTTAGTTCAGGGCCATTTAAAACATGTGCGCTGCATTCTATATGGGAGGAGCAGGAACTTACAATCTTGAGTGCTAACACAGACGTTTTCACCCACTCTACGCTTTCTAAAAGTCTCCCGGATTATAAACAGAGGTGGTATTCAGCCAGTTCGCACCAGTTTGGGTGAACTGGTAGCAAAGATCACGGCTGGGCTGGCCTCGCCTCCAAGACATACTATTAGGCTCTATTAAGATCTAAAAGCACAGGGAATTAAAATAGACTGGTGGCCATACCTACAGATTCAAACAAGATATAATAAAGATTCAGAACAATATAGGTTTCAAAATGACCAACAAGAATTGGACAAAATTTGATTATACATGTAATGACAGCTGCAAGGATTGTTTATGCACAACACTGGAAAGCAGAGAAAATACCTTTGGAAGGACAAGTAATTAAAAAAAAATTAGATTGTGCAGAAATGAATAGATTGACTTTGATGATTAAAGAAAGAGAAGATTCAGAATACTTTAAGACATGGAATCAATTCTACTATTGGTTAGAAAAGAGATGCAAATAAGTAAATTAGTAGTTGTGTATAAAAATGCTACAATCAGAATATTTTGTTAGTGATGAATTGTTGTAATTGATTCAATGAGAACGAAGACAGAATACATAACAAAAAGAAGAATGATTGGAGACAACACCGAGATGTCTCATGGAAGGACTGACTGATGTATGAAATGTTTGTTTAAAAAAATAAAAAAACTTGTTTTTAAAAAAGAATTGGACAAAATATTAACAGAGATGAAAAAAATGATTACCAAAACATATCATTGCCTTCTTAAATTTAAAATGGAGGAGGCAACTGTGAAAGAAACAATGATAATTTGGGCTAAAACTTTCGGATACAATATCGAATTGGAGCATTGGGAAAAATTATGGGGGAAAAAATTATAAAATGATGATGTTGGCCACATACAAGGAGGCACGTTTTCGAGGACGGCCACATGCGCGGAAGGCAGATGAGCGAGAAAAGCGCATGTGTGGAAGGCCAGGCACGTGCACGGACAGCACATGTATGTGTAAAGTGAGTGTGCATGCACAGTGAACTAGTAATAAAGGTAAGTGAAACCCATCCCTGATGTACAGCATATTTGCTATATGCATTTTAGTAATAGGAAGTTTCTCCTGGAATGGAGACGTTAAGGCTAAATCGTGCTATAGAAATAAGAATACTAATGAATGCAAAAATTCCTTCTAGCCCCATAATGCATGGCTTCCTCCATCCATCAATATCCATTATAGTTTATGTCTAGCGAATGTAATATCCGGAGTTGCTTTGAGAATGAAGGGAATGCTTTAGCCTTTGTGTTGCTGCTATAATGGGGGGAAAAAATGTTCTCCCATGTATGATCAGCTGTAAAACGTACTTAAGCTGAAAGTAAATTGCTTTGCATTTTCTCCTATCAGTTCTCGCTCAATGTTGTTAAAGAACGGTATTAAAAATAATTTCAACGAAGAAGAGGGTTTTTGAAGAAATGTTTTGTGGGCAGAGTGAGACGATCTTGCATATATTTAGTGATAAGGTTGTCAAAATTTGTGTGGGCGGGTGCCAATATCTTGCATGTCAGTTCTACCGCTATTTTTTTTTTCAGTAGACTTGCAGCCTTCCTACCCTCTGACTCTTCCTTTCAGAGTCAGACAGCACAATCAGACATATAATATGTTGTTGTTTTGTTGCTGCTGCTGCTGCTGCTGTTGCTATGGATGGTTGCACAACCAGCCAGATGTTTAGATTGGAACTGGCATTTTTGTCCACCTACTGAATCTTTCCTGGGGACCAGGGGAGAATGTTAGGAAATGATTTTACTTAACTTATTAGGTTGGCAATATATAAACCATGAATATAGCTTTAAGACTGTTGTATTACTGTATTGCATCATACTGTGTCCTGATTGGTTAGCTCTATAGCCAATGTCCTTAAGAGGGAGCTAGAAACCTGGTTTATTTCTCTTTGTTGGTATCTTTGCTGTTTGCTGTGTGCTCTTTACTACTCTTTGCTGTGTTTGCTACTGTTTGCAAATATAGAAGAACTATTAATATGTATGACTACAATGACTGGTAAGAAGACTTTGTTATTGGATTATCCTTGGACTATTGCTTTACTATCTACTGCTTTATCTGTGTATGACCTGGACTGTTTATTGGACTGTGCCTTATTACTATTTCCTGAAAGTAAAACACAACTTAGTGTATCTGTGTGTTGGCTGTGTTATTTCCTAACTACTCTCAATCACTTTTCATGTGCACACCCTTGCTACTCAAGGGTTGCTCTGTGAATTCCTTAACACGGACGTTTTGGGATTGTAACCAAAGTGCCTATTGCTATTGGTATTATCTTTGCTTTCTTTTGCCATAGTCATTCTACTTCTATTGGCAGGTCTTTCTATTTTGCGATTTTTCTCCTGTTCTTTCTCTACTATTCTGCCGTCTCTGGGTATCTTCATCCCCAGTATTCAGACTTTTTTGTCCTTCTTATCAATTGCTAACTCTGCATTATTATTATTATTATTATTATTATTATTATTATTATTATTAATCATTGTACAGTCAGCCAGATGATGAGAGGGTTTGGCATTTTTGTCTTACCTATTGAGTCCTTACCAAGGACCTGGGATAGGCAAATCTGGATGTATGACAATGTTACAGTTATCATCACAGGATGGAAGCAGTTTCAAGTAAAGCCACCTTCTGCAATTGACTGATGGCAAATTTGTCAATGTCTATGGTGTTCTATTATTATTATATACTTTATTCATTAAACATGAAACTCAGTGAACTGGACATTTAAAAATTATTGGATATTTCCAAGAAGCTTTGTAAGCTCAACAATGATGATGAAGTGAAGAAGGAAGGAGGAGGAGGAGGCAGCCTGAAGAAGAATGCACCTTTTGTAGAGAGGAGAAACTGAGAGATAATTTATATAAAAAAAATGACTGATCCCCCAAACTAAGCTGGAGTTGGGTTGGATCTGGTGGGCCTCAGCTGAGAAATCAGCAGCCTTCAGTGCTGTTGGTTAGACAGGAAATTTAACACAACCTTCCCAGAAGAAGGCAGTGGCAAACCAGATCAATATTCCTGCCAAGAAAAAGTACATGTCCATATAGTCACCAAGGGTTGTCTTTGTACAGAAGAAATATTTATCTTCAAAAGGGGAAAAATACAAACAAAACACAGGCAGTAGTTTCTAAGATTCCCCACAACAGTAGCAAATAAATAGGAACATAAGTAAGACTAGTAGCATGGCACTAGATGCATTTAGAACAATATGAAGTTCTGAGATCACGGTGTAGCCCTTAACGCAGCCAGCTGAAGATGTGGACTCTAGCAGAGCCTCAAGCATGAATAAATCTGGCAGATCTTAGATAATCTCATTTCACTTCTAAAGTTTGCAAGAGTCTATCCTTTTGAAAACCATACGAGAGGCTCATCTCTTTAATTTGTTTTGGGGCTTAGTCACAGAAATGCTGAGTACATGGTTCATTGGTAATTGAAATCACTGATAGTACAGGCACAGAGCAGACACAGGATCAAGCTCTTAATTAAAAAATATACTAATCATACACAATTCTAAATCCTGCTCTTGGGTGTACTCACTCAATTCTTGTAAGTGAAGCTAATCAGAGCTGTGAACTAACATTCTCAAATTTTCTGCCAAATATATTTAATGGTTCAAAAAAAAAAAAAAAAGCATTGGAAAAGGGACCTTTGTCTGTCTGCACGCAAAACACAAACATACCTCCACCCACCCTCTTTAAAATGGATTTTAACCATCCATGCAAGGATTCAGTTTTTAGCTATGGTCTAGTTCAGGGATGCGGTGGCTCAGGAGCTAAGACGCTGAGCTTGTCAATCGAAAGGTTGGCAGTTCAGCGGTTCGAATCCCTAGTGCTGCGTAACGGGGTAAGCTCCCATTACTTGTCCCAGCTTCTGCCAACCTAGCGGTTCAAAACCACGTAAAAATGCAAGTAGAAAAATAGGGACCACCTTTGGTGGGAAAGTAACAGCACTCCGTGTACCTTTGGCATTTAGTCATGCCGGCCACATGACCATGGAGATGTCTTCGGACAGCACTGGCTTTTTGGCTTAAAAACAGAGCATCTCCCTTAGAGCTGGAATCGACTAGCATGCATGTGTGGGGGAACCTTTACCTTTACCTTAGCAAGAACTTCTGTTCTTTCTAGACAAGAGGAAAATGAAGCTCATTTTTGCATTTATATTTTGTCTTGGAAGCATTTTTTAAGACACAAGTATTCCTCTCCAAGGGAGAAGCCATGCAATATAAGGAATGCATTTCAAGAACACAGTTATAAATCAAATATGTACTAGTTGCACTTGGAATACAATCAAAACAAATCTAAGATAATATATATTCGAAGTGCATGGGCCTAAGAAATACTCGGTTGAAAATAGGTTTGCATATATTTTCTTCCAAATCAAGGAACAGAAGAACTTCTGGAAGTTCCCATTGGCATATTCCTCTTTTATATTTAATATACAACGTCATTTCCAGGGATATCACCTTGGATTGTTACTACATCATGTCTTATTATTATTCCCAGGGGGTCTTTCTATAGAACAGAAGAATGTTAATATTAACTTTAATTGTTAGTTCCTCTGGAGAACACTTTTGGAAGTGAAGAGCTGAGTAATAAGTATGTAAGGAATTCTAGCCTAATTTCCACTGGGAGAGATTTGAGACTTGGTTACTATCACAGTTTGCAATGAAAGGAATACAGGTATGAGACAAAGCCTGCAAATATTGATAGAATACATTTTCCCCATCTCTGTTTTCAATACTCTTAGTTATCTAAATAATAGAATGTCAATAATGTTTAATTACATTCCATAAATGTCACTGTGTTGAAGCATTACAAGGTTTCAAACATCAAGATTTATAACAACATAATAAAATGGAAACAACAACAAAGATGCCAAAATTGTTCTTTATGATTCTAAGAAGTAATGGAGCGGCTTTAACCATTTGAAGAGAAATTACTTTATTTGTACTCTTATGTCTTGTGAGCTACCTCTTGTAAATGCTCTGCCTAGCCTTGGTGATATAAGCTATTTCTCAACATAACTCCCCCACCTCCGTGAATCTGCAATAAGCTGTTTAATAACCATCAGAATCTGTTACTCACACAGAAACGCACTCCACAATCCCTTCCATCTTGCAAAATGAGGCAATAAAACTGAACTTCTACCAGCAGGGTGTTTCAGGGATATTTCACACAGGAAACGCAAACAAATAAGGCGCTTGACAAAACTAAAACATTTCTGTTTGCTGCCATTTCTTTGCTGAAAACAACAAAAGTCCTTATCAAATCGCTAATCTAGAATATCTTAGAGCCATCATGGCGCAGTGGTTAGAGTGCAGTTTGCAGGCTACTTCTGCTGACTGCAATTTGGCGTTCAAATCTCACCAGGCTCAAGGTCGACTCAGCCTTCCATCCTTCCGAGGTGGGTAAAACGAGGACCCAAATTGTTGGGGGCAATATGCTGACTCTGTAAACCACTTAGAGGAGGCTGTAAAGCAATGTAAAGCGGTATATAAGTCTAAGTGCTACTGCTATTGCTGGCTATAACATTAAAGAAGGGGGAAAAATACTTGTTTTTTCTCTCTCTCTTTCTCTCTTTTTGGAACCTAGAGCCTTGAAACAAGATTGCTAAGCACACAGTATCTTTAAAATAGACATTGCAGTAATTTCCACTTGCCAATCATCCTATATTTTTATGTTGCAATGACAGGGGATAGGTGGGAGTTATCAGCTCCAAAGATTTTAAAAAAAAAGAAGGAAGGAAGGAGATAAAACCCTCTGAATGAATAACTTTAGGCAACAATTATGCACACCCATGCTTATTTTCTTAGGTAGTTTAGATAAGCAAATATTTCCAATATTTTTACTCTCTCACTTTGAAACTTACCTTAATTAAGATTTGCTCCCAACTATGAACCTAATCCAGTACATGGCTTGACATATTTAATCTCATTGGCTTTAACAGAATGAATTCACACTGGGAGGGAATAAAAAAGATAAATGAATCCTGGGAAGAACAATATTTGTGTATGTGTGGGTTTGTGTAACCAGTACACTCTTTCCACAAATACTTTAACTAAAGATATATAGTTATATATAGTATGCAACATATTAAATGATATAAAAAGGGACAGCCATGATAATCTCTTTATTGAGCATAAGCAATAGTATTCAAATCATCCTTTTTTCACACTTTCTGTCACACTGATCTGTTCTTAATATCAAAGATAGATAATTTAGGAAAAGTAATTAAAAAAAGAGGCTAAATATACATCATACTGTTTTTTTTTTCCTTCCAACCAACTTGGAACAATTTTTTTCAACAATTTTTACCACATATTTACACTACTCAAATACACAAACCAAATGAAGGACTGGAATGTAAATATAAAGTGGGAAGGGAAAAAGGGTAGAAGGAAGTAATATACCTGTAGAAAGGGAAGATGGAGATACTCCAAAATGTGTATTCTCCTAATAATCAGCCCACCCTATACTTGTCAAACAACTCATAAATAACTCTAAAATAGCCACTGCATAAATTCTTTTACAGCATGTCGTCAGCAGTTCTTGGCATAGCAAAATATAATATTTAAAGAATGTAATCTAATGATATCTTTTAAGTTGAATGAAGCCAGAATTACTCCAGGTACTGGAGAAACTCTATAATAGTACTTCAGAATTGCTTAAATTATCAAAGTTAATGGCAGCTGTTTAAAACAAAAGGAGTAAAAATCTTATCAGGCTCTTCAACTTCAGATGTAGCTAGGAACTTAAACCCCAAGTGATGCCATCTGTTTCTTTCAGCTTCTCATGACTAATGATCAAAGGACCTACTACCTTAATATGGGACATATTTTTGCTTTGTTTTGCTTTTGTTTCACTGATGTAATATAACTGGAATTGCAGGCAGGATGCCTGACCCCAACCTAGCAGTACATAGATTAATATCAATTAATCTATTGCCTTCCTAGGAAACTGACAACAAAGAGCTCTCATTTTTTATTTTGTTTTTATTTTGCTATACTCAGTCTAACATATTAGAACAAAAGGAAGATATTCACGGTGTGCATCTTCCTGTGTATGAGTTTTATTACACCCAGTCCAGAGGTAGGTTTCAGCAGGTTCTGACCAGTTCTGGAGAACTGGTAGGGGAAATTTTGAGTAGTTCAGAGAACTGGTAAATTCCACCTCTGACTGGCCCCGCCCCCATCTATTCTCTGTCTCCCGAGTCCCAGCTGATCAGAAGGAAATGAGGATTTCGCAGTATCCTTCCCCTGGAGTGGGGAGGGAATGGAGATTTTACAGTATCCTTCCCCTGCCATACCCACCAAGCCACGCCCACCAAGCCACACCCACAGAACCGGTAGTAAAAAAATTTGAAACCCACCACTGACCCAGTCCACGCACATCTGCAGTTTCCAAGGTAGGTAAGTAGGGAGTAAGAGGTAGAAAGGAAAGTAGGTAGGTGGGTAGGTAAGTAGGTAGGTAGGGTAGGAAGCTGATATGAAAAAAAATGAACCATATTTGGGGATATAATGGAAAAGAAAAGAACATGTAGCTATACAAAACCCACTCACTGCCAATTCTGATCCTATTAAATTACAGCCATGGTACCTACTTGTTCATGTCTCTTGAAAAATTAGCTCTGTAGGAACAGAGGTAACAAAAAGACAAAACACAAAGAGGCATTTTACTGCAGCAACAGCAACAACGATAACAGAAATAAGCAGATACTCTGCTTTTCAATCCACTACAGATAACATGATTGCAAACATTGGTTTTTATATGGATGGAATTTGAAGTGAAGGAGCCTTAGTAACAATGACAGGTGTGGGTCTAGGTAAGTCAACTTTGGTGTGACAATCAGAAGATGCAACCAGTGTGCCAGACTTTTAGGCCAATAGGTATCTGTTACGGTATCACTGTAACATTTGAAATTCCTCATACTTCTCAAGTGGAGGTCTTGAAGTTGCAACAGCTGAATCCAGAATGTGTTATGAAGACATTTAAATATTGAATAGCGACACCAAATACTTGCTTTAAATTTTATTCATAACCATAGCAACAATACAAGTGATGACAAAAGTAACAATCAGCTGCCTGATTTTTCAGCTTAATTTTGAACGTTTGCTTCAATAGAGGACTTATCTCTGAGTAATCCTCTAAAACAAGGGTGTCAAACTCAAAGCCCGGGATCTGGATCCAGCCTGTGTGGTACTTAGATATGGCCCATGGGGCTGCCCTGGAAACAGCACGCAGCCCTCCCGAGCTCCACTTTCAATGGCAGAGGGTTGCAGTAGGCTGGGACAGCTGAAAACGGAGCTCGGGAGTTTATTTTCGCTGGCAGAGCACTCAGGCCACCACAGGTGCCCCCAACAGGAGTGATGTCAAGCTGGCCATGCCCACCATTCCATGCCCAGTCCGGCCCCGCAAGTCAAACACAACCCTGATGCACCCCTCAATGAAATTGAGTTTGACACCCCTGCTTTAAAATCAGAGGTGGGTTTCAGCAGGTTCTGACCAGTTCTGGATAATCGGTAGAGAAAGTTTGGGTATTTTGGAGAACTGGTAGTATATATTCTGACTGGCCCCATCTATTCTCTGCCTCCCAAGTCCCAGCTGATCAGGAGGAAATGGGGATTTTGCAGTAACCTTCCCCTGGAGTGGGGTGGGAATGAGATTTTACAATATCCTTCCCCTGCCATGCCCACCAAGCTATGCCCACCGAGCCATGCCACACCCACCAAGCCACACCCACAGAACCGGTAGTAAAAAAAATTTGAAAACCACCACTGTCTAAAATGTCTAAATCAGTACTCAGGTTGAAATTCTGAAGAGATATCTAATAAGCAGGAGTGAAATCCAGCAGGTTCTGACAGGTTCTGGAGAACCGGTAGTGGAAATTTTGAGTAGTTTGGAGAATTGGCAAATACCACCTCTGGCTGGTCCCAGAGTGGGGTGGGAATGGAGATTTTGCAATATCCTTCCCCCAGGAGTAGGGAGGGAATGGGGATTTTGCAGTATCCTTCCCTTGCCATGTCCACCAAGCCACATCCACTAAGCCATGCCCACAGAACCGGTAGTAAAAAAAATGAATTTCACCACTGCTAGTACGGCAGTGATCACAGAAATATCTCTTGGAAAGGAAGGGAATTTAAGAGAAATATTTATTATCTTGGTCCAAACATAAAAATAATCACAACCAAGTATACAATCCTGTGTATTGTATACACACATTACTGTGTACAGTAATGTGGAAACTGCGGAAAATTCTTCTGAAAAGTCATTTGCTTGCATTAAGAAACTGAATCAAGCTTTTTGTTCAGATCAACCTGGAATTAAATCTCCATCAGAAATGTTCAAGCTGCTCACCATTATGTTTTGTTTTGTTTTTGTTATTTGAAAGTGGAATGGAGGGTTTTTTTCCCCCTAACCCTTCTTTAGCTATCTAATTACAGTCTTTAGTATTTGTGCTGTCACCAAACAGTTTCACAGTGTGTAGTCCCATCAATGCTTTTCTTGATTTTTGCAACTTCAATTATTGCTAATAAAAACTGATCTTGTTCATGGACTATAGACTGTGGGAAGCACACAATTAAAACCTCCAGGGATCCTTCTTTAATTCAAAATGGAGTCCTATTGCATCCAAAAAAAAAAAAAAAAGGAAAAATAAAATCTGCACTCAAGATCGAATAGAAAATGTCAGCTATTAGACTGAGCTCAAATCAGAGAATGTTAATACCCCTACAGAGAAGGCATTCAAACCTATCTGGGGACATTCTTTAAAAAAAAAAAATCACAATCAAATGACTGTGAGATTCAGAGCTAGTAAACAACAGCTCTACAATCTGCATTTTTATATATTAAAAGTATAGAACAAACAAGCTTAACATCCTTGTATAATTGTATCCAATAAGAAAAACCAGATAAGTCATGCCAATGATAACTTTATCCTATTTATTCTATAAAAGAAAAGCACGCTATTAAATGAGTAGGGAACCAATCCTTTGTGACTGAGAAATATTCACAAGCATACAAAAACATCCTGAGGCCAATTGTATATAAATTATATTTGTCACGTGAAGTCAAATGACATGTGCATTTCAACCACTTGGTCTATGCTGTATCAACCAGGGATTCCCCCAAGCCCACAGATAAAAACCATGTCTTCAGGGCCTTTTAAAATGGAAGAACAAAGGGTGTGAGGGGGGGGGCAATCTTATATCTGGAGGAATGATATTCCAAAGGGAGAGAGCCATCCCAGAAAAGGCCCTTTTATTTGGACCCACAAGATGTCTCCTGCTTGAGCAAGGGGTTGAGCTCACTGTAACATCATTGCAAAAAAGGCATTAAGAGTCTTCTCCGGAGACTCAGGGCGGCTTACAATGCGTTAAGCAATAGCCTTCATACTTTTGTATATTTATACAAAGTCATTTTATTGCCCCCATAATCTGGGTCCTCATTTTACCTACCTTAGAAAGGATGGAAGGCTGAGTCAACCTTGAGCCTGGTGAGATTTGAACTAGCAGTTTGAAATGCTCCCAGTTCGGACTGGATCGCCCGATTTGGTAGCGATGGAGGTGGGTGGTTCGGAGAACTGGTAGCAAAAATCTCTGCCCACCCCCATGCCCAGCTGAGCCGTGCAATCATCATCAGCTTTTTTTTTTATTTTTAAAAACATTTTTTCTACAACCTCTTTGGCTGAAAAAATGCTTTTAAAAGTAAAAAAAAAGCCTCTGATGATTGTGAGGCTCAGCTGGGATCGTCAGAGGCTTTTACCCCAGCTGAGTTGCCTGATCGGCAGAGGCTTTTAAAAGCATTTTTTTACAACCTCTTCAGCCGAAAAAATGGTTTTAAACGTTTTTTTTAAAAAAGTTGGCCACGCCCACCCAGTCACATTACCACCACCACCACCAAGCCACGCCCACAGAACCGGTAGTAACAAATTTTACATTTCACCACTGAACTCAGCTCTCCCCAAATGGTGACATATATGCAAATCTCAACTTGCATAGATTTATGCGGACTGCTGCATTTTGAACCAACTGAAGTTTCAGGATACTTTTTAAGGGCAGTCCCATGTAGAACAGAGTTATCTCACCCAGCTGTTTTAATCTGGATATAGTCATTTATAATTCATTCTTTAAGGTTCTTCTTTGTTTGTTCATGTAGTTGTACTTTCCTTACTTTTCTCCTTTATGTTGTCTTGGCAGTTACATTATGGAAGCATTTATAGCTTTTCTTATAATATGATTTCATTGAAATTATTAGAGTATAAAATACAAAGAAACTGAAAATTGTGGAAAAGGGGGAAGAAGAGAAAGAGAGAAGCGTAGGATAAAACGGAAAAAAATATTAACTTTTGACTCTTTTTGGTGCAGTAGAATGAACATAATAATGTTACAGCCTCAACTTTCTACTTTGCAAACTCAACATATACATACATATATATATATATATATATATATATATATATATATATATATATATATATATATATATATATATATAATATTTCTGTAACAAAAAAAATCTTGTCTAATCAGTAAATTCCAAAATTAAAGTTTCATTTTTTTGTGTCTCAAGCACAAAATTCAGATGTCATTTCCTGATAGAAATAAAGTTAGATGCATTCTTCTCTTTAATTAAAGCAGTTAATTTGATCATCTCTGCTAATTCCATCAGTTTCTCCAACCATTCTTCCATTGTAGGAATTATTATATCTTTCCATTTTTGCACATAAAGCATTCTTACTGCTGTCAACATGTATAACAACAAAGATTCCATTTTTTCCCCAACTCCTTTGTCCATTAGATTTACAGCTTTTCTAAAAAAATGCCTTGGGTTAAGCTGTTAGGGCACACTTCCATTTTTTATCAGAATTTTGGATTCAGTGCAGAAGTTTGAGCACCTCACTAGTCAAACGGCAAAAAAAGGACACATCAGAAATGAATCACATGTTTGGCTCTGCTTAAATAATTCACCCAAATGAATCCTGGGGGATCAGCAGATCTTTAAAGAGTCAGGTCTATGTAGGGAAAATGAAAAACTCATTCAGACATGATGTGCCATTCTTAGCCAATGTTCTTGGATTTAATGATACTTAGTATATCTACTTCCATTAAAGCTAATTTAGAGCTTCAGTGATTAGTAGATAAAAAGACTGAAAGATATAGAAATGGAAAAAAAAACCCCAGCTCTTTCACAAAAGGAGGGAGCAAAGGCTCTCAACACTGGGACAATTCAACAATTCCAGAAGAATTCAATGATTCCAAACATTTTTTTGAGATTGCCAGGACATCATCTGCTGCAAAATTTTGAGACAATTTAGAACTTTGCTGCCTTCAGTCAGACCTAAGCGTAGCAAATAAAATTATCTGCTACAATGTCCTACATGTCAATGACTACTTCAGCTTCAACCGTAACAATACACAAACATACAATAGATACAAATTTGTGGTAAACCACTCCAAACTCGACTGCAGAAAATATGACTTCAGCAACAGAGTGGTCAATGCTTGGAATGCACTACCTGACTCTGTGGTTTCTTCCCCAAACCCACAAAACTTTAACCTTAAGACTGTCTACTGTCGACCTCACCCCATTCCTAAGAGGTCTCTAAGGGGTGTGCATAAGCGCACCAGCGTGCCTACCATCCCTGTCCTACTGTCCCCCATTTAATCGTATCTATTTTTTGTATTCATAATCATGTTTATACTTATATCTGTTACCTATTACATGCTTGAAGAAAGAAAGAAAGAAAATAAATAAATAACTTCCAAAGATCTTGTTTATTTCCAAGAAAGCATTAAGTCTTGTAAAGCTGTGAAATGTGAGTGAATAGCAGCTGGAACACAAGGCAATTCTAGATGTTGCTGTGCAGCTTGAATCTGCCTTGCATCTCCGTTGGTCGCAGTCAAAATTTAGGACATGGTTTGATGATCCTTAACATTCAGTGAATAGTATTTAGAAAATAATAGGTGACTTTCATCATTATATCAAAAGTTGGCCCATAAACGTGAGATTGGGTTTGGACTGGGGTTCTCGGTTTAGTTCTCTGTAGACCTCTCTGTAGGCTGCTATTCAACTTTTCCTTGACTCATCTCCAGAGAGAAAACAATTTGGTACAAATGAGATCTCTCATGGTAGGGTTGCTTAATTAAGAATAACTGGGTAAGTTTTAGTAGCATTCATTATCTCAAGGTTTTTGCAGCTTGATTACTTTCTGATAGGGAAGAGTTTCCAAGTCAGACCTATTCGAATCAAGACGGTTTTGTTTTGCTCTGGAGAGCCAGGAAAAATTTCCCAAGGGTACAACTTAGAAGCCTTCAAGAACACAACAGCTGAGATGTTTAGAATGACAGCTTGAGATTGAGGATTTGTAGCATGAAAAAATATTTGACTTCCTCCGTCTCCTGAAAAAGTGAAAAGTTCTGTTGCTGTATGACAAAAAAATGCATGGTTCTCTAAGTAGAGGGAAAATTACAGCGATTGAATATTTGTCATTAGCGTTTCAGATGAATTGGTTAATGGGAAACGATAACTTGCAATGTTTCCGTTTCTATGCAAATCACTGATAATGTTGGAAAAGACCCAGGAGCTTTTTAATTGTCATCAGATCGCAATGGGATAGAATTATGTCTGTGTTTAAAGGACTTGTGAGATCTATAGGCTAAAATTACACAGACACACATTACTCCCCCCAGCCCAAGATTCATCTATTATGCTAAGCCATAAATATGATTTAATTGCTGTTTACACCCAGATACTGTAGTCTGTAAACTATAATTTATGTCTTAGATGTGCCAATATTTGCAATTGTAGTTTATTTTGCTCCTGCACCCATTACTATAGAGTTCCTAAAACATATTAGGCATTATTATGAATAATGAATTAAAATAACTACATTATTACAGACGTATTAATGCAATCTTTTTAATCCACAAGATGCAGTCATAAATATTGTTAGCTTCCTGTTGCAGGCATTATGAGGAGACACTGGTAAAACACTTAGATTTAAGCCACTATGGAAAGATTGTATCATGAAAGGAGAGCATTCCAAATCCTATATTAATAAATAATAATAAAAAAATATAACAGTATAGCTACTATTACAGCTTTGTCTCCCCGAAGGACTGTGATAATGTTTATGATCCATACCTAAGAATTGCAGATCTGAGCCATTATAGAGAGAAATGGTGGACATTTTTTTTTAAAACAAAATGGCAGCATCCATTTTTTTTCTTTTCCTTTGGCAGAGAAAATAACCTAAAAATGTGATTTAAGGAACACAAAGCTGTAGAAGGAATCAGAGTTAACCTATACAAATGTGTTGGTATAATTGAATTGTTAAGTAACTGAAGCGGAAATCATACAAAATACATTCTTTATAGAGAACATTGAATTAATTGTTAAAAACGTATATTACTGTTTCACAAAATAGAATACATAAAAATTTGTTTTAAGTATATCCTTGACATTTCTACCACAAATATGTAAACATGTGATTTATTTTGGTTTACCACCAGTTACATATTTGTTGTTGTTGTTGTTGAATAAATTCAGGGAACATTTTCTGTGCTTTTAAAAACTTCACTGATATTTTGCCCCAGATATAAGTTATAAGGTACTTTTGGATATAGAATTCAGATGTTGATATTATCCTTATTTTTGTATTTCTAAATCATGTCAATTCTTTAGCATTAAACAATTAGTTGTGCAATTATTAGAAGAGATACAAACAGTTGCATCCAGCTAATATATTATATGGATAAGATCCTTGGAGCCCTGGGGGGGGGGGATTCATCCTGAGGTCATAACTGTTGATAGAAAAAGTTCAAGGTGAGTGTGTAATCTCATTGGTTGAATAACCAATGAGGACTGTGTAGAATTGGAAACGCTGACGAATCAGTTTCCAATCTCACAGGGACTGTAATTTTTTTCAAATGAAGAGTTAATGGCAGTTTACAGTTTGTACAATGTCTCCTTTTTCATGAAAAGAATGAATTAGTAGCATGGGTGTGTGCATGCATAGATAGATACTGTAGATGATAGACAGACAGACAGACAGACAGACAGACAGACAGACAGACAGACAGACAGATAGATAGATAGACAGATTGATAAATAGATAGATAGGGATGGATGGATGGATAGATAGATAGATAGATAGATAGATAGATAGATAGATAGATAGATAAGGATGGATGGATAGACAGACAGACAGACAGACAGACAGACAGATAAGGATGGATGGATAGATAAGGATGGATGGATGGATGGATGATAGAAAGTGCAAATGGAGGGAAAATTTAGCTCTTCCTCTACCTCAGCTAGCCATGATGATGCCAGAATTACAAAATGTGCCTTCTGATGTCACAGAGCACTGTGATATTGCATATGCATACATAAGAAAGATGTTTGTCACACGTTTTGTTATTTTTCCCCTTGCCCCCCTTTTATAAACACCTATAACCCAATGCTCTTTGTGCTCTGACATAATATGGGGGGATGGAGGGAGGAAGTGGTGGGGAGAAGCTGCTATTGTGTTATAATACATTGCATAGAATCTAGGGTAAATTTAACTCCTATGTTATACTGTTCTTTTGGTGCAGTTTAAGAAGACTGCTGAAGGTTTTGAGGGCATTAAATTAATTCCTATGTAAGGCTGATGAATTCCCATAATTTGTTACAGGAGTGGACATGGGGAGTGGGGAGTGGGCAGAGGAACAGAAGGATTTAGTTGAATGCAATTTTCTATTCCTGAACATTTTATTAGGCGGATGAGTCACATCTCTGTATGACACAAGAAGGTCAATTGAAACATCTAGATATTATTTTTTTGGTGCGCCTGGTATTTCTAATTTGATGGTTTTATTTCTCCACAGCTCTTGCTGGCCATTTACTGAAATATAACAGGATTAAAGGCATGTATGTCATTGGTCTAATGGATAAAGGTTTGGGAGGATAGGGTTATGGGTTTTTTTCTTTTTTTACATTCGATGAACTTAATGTTTAGTTTGTCATTGTTCCATTTTATTTTTTTTGCTTTATTTTGTTTGTTTGTTTTTTAGTCAGAGTGTTAGATCCTTTCATGTAATGGTGATATGAAAAGAAGCCGTCTCAAATGGCATCCGCTTCCAGGTTTCTGTATTTTTATTAGTCCTTCTATATTATTGTACTAAATCAATTGTCACTTCTTCTCCTTCCTGTTAGTGCTGCAGAGACAACAATTCGGAGATAGAGGTAATCACTATTCGTTCTTGTCCGTATCACAATTGGTTATTCAGTTCCAGTGACAAGACAAGACAATTGCTTCTGTCCACATTCATTACAGGCAATTGGAGTGTGGAACAGAAAAGGAAGGAATGTTTGGAAACAACAACCACTGCAAGTTAACTGCTGAGGGCAAAACTATGTCTGCAAAATTTTACTTAGGAACAAAGAATCCAAGTTCGATTTTTCTGACCTTAGCTTTAAGTCTTGACAGTTGGAAACATTAAGCAGCATTCCAGTATTTTGGAAAGCAAAACAACTCCCACAAAAATCATCAAACTGAAATGAACGTACGTGCTTGTGCATATCTCTATCTTTAAGGGAATATGTACTTTAGATCGAACACTATCTCAAAGCAGTGGTGGAATTCAATTTTTTTTACTACCAGTTCTGTGGGTGTGGCTTGGTGGGCGTGGCAGGGGAAAGGATACGGCAAAATCTCCATTCCCTGGGGGAAGAATATTGCAAAATCTCCATTCCCACCCCACTCTGGGGCCAGCCAGAGGTGGTATTTGCCAGTTCTCCGAACTACTCAAAATTTCCGCTACTGGTTCTCCAGAGCCTGTCAGAACTTGCTGTATAGCACCAAAGGATATATCAATGCAGGGTGTATTTAGATGAGATAGTCATCTATGCAAAAATTGCCCAGTTTTAGGATTGTGGATAGGGCATGGTTGAGATTTAATCACTGACTTCAGAGGATAATTAGAACTGCAGAAAAAACAATTACTACCAACCTGCCTTCCATTGAGGACCTGTATACTGCACAAGTCAAAAAGAGGGCTGTGAAAATATCTACAGACCCTCGCATCCTGGACATAAACTGTTGCAACTCCTACCCTCAAAACAACCCTATAGAGCACTGCACACCAGAACAACTAGACACAAGAACAGTTTTTTTCCCCGAATGCTATCACTCTACTAGAAAAATAATTCCCTCAAAACTAAGTCTGCATTACTATTAATCTTCTCATCATTCCTATCACCCATCTCCTCCCACTTATGACTGTATGACTGTAACCTTGTTGCTGGTATTCTTAAGATTTATATTTCCCTATGACTATCATTAAGTGTTGTACCTTATGATTCTTGACAAATGTATCTTTTCTTTTATGTACACCGAGAGCGTATGCACCAAAACAAATTCCTTGTTGTGTCCAATCACACTTGGCCAATAAAGAATTCTATTCTATTCTATTCTATTCTATTCTATTCTATTCTATTCTATTCTATTCTATTCTATTCTATTCTATTCTATTCTATTCTATTCTATTCTATTCTATTCTATTCTATTCTTCTCTCTACTCCAGTTTACTCTAATTCTATTCTACCCTACCCTACCCTACCCTTCCCTACACTATACTATACTATTCTATGAGATTTAATCAATTCTGTTTATTGGACACATTTCATTGCATTTGTCAAACAACTTATAGATCTCAAATTCTTATTTACATAATGTCAGAATTAAAAAAAAATACAAGATTGTATTTTCAGTGATGGCACAAAACAAAGAGCTGCATCCCAACCAAAAGGTTTCCAATAATTTTTTTCCCTGTTTATTTTCTCAATTACTTTCTCAGTGTACTGTAAAAAGAGATATACCACCATCCTGATCTTAAAAGGAGGAGAAAAAACAAAGAATAAGGAAAATAAAGCCAAGACAGGTAGACTGTAAGAGAGATGACCATACAATAAAAATCATGATATTCCTATTTCAAGAATCTTACATCTAACTCAATATACTTAACTGAAAATAACTCCAGGTAATTCTAGTACAAATTGTTCTACAAGCCTTCACAGAGTATTGCTACCTGCGATTTTGAATATCTCTTCCCTACCCAATTTTGGAGGATCCAGCCTAGAGTTCCATATTGGAATGATTCATAGGCTGTGTGCAGCAGATTCATCACTAGGCAGAAATGCCACAAGAATGTTATCAATAAAGGAGAACAGCTCAGGGTTGGAATGAGGGGTGATTGGTGCTCTCTGACTTCAGTTGTTTTATTGCAGATATTTCATTCCAGTGGTGAAATCCAAATTTTTATATATAAAGGCTGCAGAAAAACCTTGGTTACATAGGGAAAACCTGGCTAGAGGAAAAACATACACACACACACACACACACACACACACAGAGAGAGAGAGAGAGAGAGAGAGAGAGAGAGAGAGAGAGAGAGAGAGAGAGGGAGAGTATACTATAAAAATACTTTTGTTTCGCTAAGGGTGGTGATGGTGGTAAACGGATATCTGGAAGGAAGGGAGGGGAAGAGAAGAATCTAGAAAATTATATGGCTAAGGTTACAAGTTTCCTCCCAAATATTTGCTCCTAACGTCTTGACATAATTGGGCATGGTGGTAAATAAGGACTTTGAGGTAATGTTGCTTTTCTGCTTTGAAGTTCCTGTGCAGCTCTGCTGCTCTGAGATTCACTTAAATGCTTCTCAGAACTGAAGCTTCAACCAGTGATTCTAAAAGAGGAATGAAACTCCCTGTGGGAGAGAGGCTAGGAGTGTGCAGAGCCTTTCCTCTCCCACCTTTCTACCCCTGGGAAATTTCAGTAGGTTTCTCTTCCCTCTGCCCCCACCTCCCTCTCTCTCAAACTCCCTCTGATGTCTTGCTTGCAACAGAACCTTCACTTGTGCTTTATAAAACCACTTGAAGCAAAGCTTAGAGCTAATGCTGCTAGATGAATAAATAACTTCTCTGGGTGTTATGGGAAATGTGAGGCGAAGAGGGAGAGAAAATTGTGAGACAGGGATTGATGACATTGATGGGATCACACACATGTGCATATTTTTAATATGCACTGATATGCGCATAGACAGCTCACTCCATTTTTACTCCAAATTGGACCATTGGATCCCTCAAAAATTTCAGAATTGTCTTCTGCCCTCATGTATGGAATTTTTCAGCACCTAAAGAATTATGGATACTTCGTTCATGGAGAAAGATGAGCAGTGTGGTGGCCTACAGGTGAACACACTTGCCTCCTGCTCAGAAGGTTGAGAGTTCAATCCTAGCAGCAGATATTTCTCTATCAGGGTGTAAAGAGAAAATATCTGCTGCAAACTCCACATAGACATCAGGAAGGGCATCTGGCCAGTAAACAGAATAGAATAGAATAGATTTATTTATTGGCCAAGTGTGATTGGACACACAAGGAATTTGTCTTGGTGCATATGCTTTCAGTGTACATAAAATAAAAGATACGTTCATCAGAATAGAATAGAATAGAATAGAATAGAATAGAATAGAATAGAATAGAATAGAATAGAACAGAACAGAACAGAACAGAATAGAATAGAATTTGTTATTGGCCAAGTGTGATTGGACACACAAGGAATTTGTCTTGGTGCACATCCTCTCAGTGTATATAAAAGAAAAGATACGTTCATCAAGAATCATAAGGTACAACACTTATTTATTTATTTATTTATTTATTTATTTATTTATTAATTATTTTATTCGGCTTATATGCCGCCCTATCTCCCAATGGACTCAGGGTGGCTCACAATAATAAAAACACAAGCCATAATGCAAAATAAAATCTAAAATCTGAAAAATTTAAAATTTAACCCTTAAAAACCCCCCATCAGACCAGGTCACGCAATTTAAAAAACCAAGTTTTTAATTCACGACGGAAGGTGCGAAGGTCAGGCTCTAATCGGAGCTCCAAGGGAAGTTGATTCCAGAGGGTGGGTGCACCCACCGAGAAGGCTCTACCCCTGGGGGCCGCCAGCTGGCACTGTCTAGCCGACGGCACCCTGAGCAGGCCCTCTCTATGGGCGCGAACCTGGCAATGGGATATCGTTGCTGGCTGTAGGTGGTCCGCCAAATATCCTTGTCCTAAGCCATGTAGGGCTTTATAGGTCATCCCCAGCACCTTGAATCTCACCCGGAGGGCAACTGGTAACCAATATAAGCCGCGCAGGAGAGGTGTAACATGGGAGTATCGGGATTCTCCCATCACAACCCGCGCGGCTGCATTTTGCACCAGCTGGAGCCTCCGAGTGGTCCTCAAGGGCAGCCCCATGTAGAGAGTGTTGCAGTAGTTAATCCGTGAGGTGACCAGCACATGAGTAACTGTGCGTAGGGCATCTCGGTCCAAGTAGGGATGCAACTGGCGCACCAGACGTATCTGGGTGAATGCCTCCCTGGTCACGGTCGTTATATGATCTTCTAAGCTCAACCGTGAATCCAGGAGGATGCCCAAGTTGTGCACCCTGTCTACAGGGGGCAAAACTTCACCCCCTATACTCAGCGATGGTACCTCTCCCCTGAACTGAGATGTCGGTATCCACAGCCACTCGGTCTTGGCCGGGTTGAGTTGCAATCTGTTTCTACCCATCCAGACCCATACCGCTTCCAGGCACCGGGCCATCACGTCGAGGACATCGCTGGGTTGGTTCGGGGTGGAAATAAAGAGCTGGATATCATCAGCATACTGATGATACCTCACCCCAAAACCACGGATGATTTCCCCTAGCGGCTTCATATAGATGTTGAACAGGAGGGGCGAGAGGACCGACCCCTGGGGCACCCCACAAGTGAGGGGCCTCGAGGTCAATTTCTGCCCCCCTGTCAACACTGCTTGCATTTGACCCAAGAGGTAGGAGGAGAACCACCGTAAAACAGTGCCCAACTCCTTTTGGCGACACAGCAGGATACCGTGGTCGACGGTATCAAATGCCACCGAAAGATCCAATAGGACCAGAACAGAGGAATAACCTCTGTCCTGGGCCCTCCAGAGATCATCCACCAGCGTGACCAATGCCGTCTCTGTGCTGTACCCTGGCCTGAAACCCAATTGGTATGGGTCAAGGTAATCCGCTTCATCCAGGACCAGCGGGAGCTGACGTGCCACCACATTCTCGACAACCTTCGCTAAAAAGCAGAGGTTGGAGACTGGATGAAAATGACTTAAAACAGCTGGATCCAAGGCTGGCTTCTTGAGGAAGGGCCTCACCACTGCCTCCTTCAAGGCGGTCGGGAAGTTACCCTCCCTCAAAGAAGCCACTATCACCGCTTGGATCCAGCCTTGTGTCACTTCCCGGACTGAATAAACCAGCCAGGAGAACACGGGTCCAACACACATGTGGCTGCACTCAGCTTCCCAATGATCCTGTCCACTTCCTCTGGGGTAACAGAGTCAAACTCTTCCCAAAGCACAAGACCCGCTGTCTCACCCCCGTCTGACTCTGTCCAGTCAGAGTCCAGGCCGTCCCGAATCTGAGCAATTTTGTCCGACAGGTGCTGACCAAACTCCCCGGCTCATCCCTCTCTGTGGCAGGAATGCAGGAAAAAGCTAGGACGTGATGGGGGTATAAACTGCAAAGATTGGAGAAGGCATGGAAGACAGGAAGGCAGGAGGCAGTTAGGACTCAATGGGGGTAGAAACTGTGGAGATCACAAGCCCCCCCGTGCCCCGTTTTGGGCCTGAAAAGCCTCCTGCACCAACCTGGAAGCCAAAACGAGGACCCAGGGCGCATGCACAGGGGGTGCTCACATTGCATTTTGGGGATTGTGGCACTGGCAGGTAGATCCATGAATGTGCGGGCGTGCTTTGGGGATGCGGCACCAAAAAGGTTAACCATCACTGTCCTATGCTATCTGATTGATACTATATAGAAGTTTCTCTTTGTTAACATTAGATTTTTTAAAAATTATTTATTTTAAACAGTATAATGAACAGTATTGTATAATCACTAATGTATTTTTTTTTACTGATGTATCTGTTTCTTATATCTTATAAATAAGAAGTAATAAAGAAATTTTTTTTTTCACATTTTGACTTGTTTTACATATTTCTTTGGGGATTTTTTTTCCTTTTTATTTATTTTTTTTTTTTAAGCAGGGTATACATCACAGATTACAATTGTCTACCTTGTCAGTTTCGATCAATGAATGAATGGACTTCATTTAATATTGTGTTTAGGGAAGCACAATTATCTTTGTTGTCTGATGGGTAATTTAAGTAAAATAAGTCAACATGCCCTGGGAATTTAGAGAACAAGGATATCAGCTACAAACAAGAATCTCCATAGAACTGACAGTTATTTATTTATTTAGCGTACGGCATCTCATACATAGGCTAGCAATATAAGTTAACATCTCAATTAGATTAGTAGAACCCAATCAAATATAAATGTCAAAAAGATATATGCTTTATGGCACTGAATGCTGGGAAGCAACAACTGAAAGCTCTCTCCATGCCATGGAAATGCGAATGTTCCGTTGGATATCGGGCATCTCCCTTCTTGACCACATCACAAATGACACCATTCGACAGTATTTTGGTATGGCACCAATTATAGAGAAGATGAGAGAAGGCCGGCTACACTGGTATGGACATATCTTGAAAACAGCACCTTCCACCATGGGCAAGACTGCCTACCAACTAGAAATCAATAGCCGGCAACCTCGCGGGCAGCCAAAACAGAAATGGCAGGACACCATCAACAAAGATATGCAAGCTGCAGGCCTGCACCCTGGAGATGCAGCTGATCATGCAAAGTTGCGTTCAATGATCCAAAAAGCAGATCCTGAACCTGCAGGAATACACTAGAAGAAGAAGAAAAAGATATATGCTCAAATATCAATGTCTAGATTATCTAACCACTGAAGTGCAGCATTTATATTTAAAAAATCATATACTGGACCAGTATATTCCATGATGCATATCAAACTGTAGATCACGATGTGATCTACCATTTGATGTGGGACCTTGCAGTCACACCGACGAGAGGATACTATGCCCCATTTATACAGAGAGCCCTGGCAGACAGAGGTGTGAATCCTATTCAGGATTGTCCATTGCTGACGTGGTAGTTCAAAACCCAACATTGTGGGGTCATTTATATGTCTTCCTATAACTGAAGGGACGTGGTGGCTCAATGGCTAAGATGCTGAGCTTGTCGATCGAAAGGTTGACAGTTCAGCGGTTCGAATCCTTAGTGCCACGTAATGGGGTGAGCTCCCGTTCACAGCTTCTGCCAACCTAGCAGTTTGAAAACACATAAAAAATGCAAGTAGAAAAATAGGGACCAACTTTGGTGGGAAGGTAACAGTGTTCTGTGCGCCTTTGGCATTGAGTCATGCCGGCCACATGACCACGGAGATGTCTTCGGACAGCGCTGGCTCTTCAGCTTTGAAATGGAGATGAGCACTGCCCCCTAGAGTTGAGGATGACTAGCACATATGTGTGAGGGGAACCTTTATCTTTACCTATAACTGGACCTTCAGTGAACTATTTGGTTTTCTGTTGGCAATTGTTGTTGGGCAGATGTTATGCAAGTGCCAGCGGGGGCATCCTGGATTGGAACCTTCCTGCTGATAAATGAGGAAGGTCGGCATGCACTTTTAGGAGTAAGTTGCTCATAGTTTTTCTGTATTCTATCACTAGTGCATCTTGCCTTCGTAACTGAAAGTGTAAAACATGGGCAATGATTTCTAGCGTATTTGAATAGATCTCTGTTAGAGAGATCCCACTTGTAAACAAAGGGATTTTCTTAAATTTCTCTTCTAATGCAGCTATGGGGAAAGCGTTAAAAGGTCCAAAGATAATGTTGTTCTGGCTTTTGAAACAGTGATCCTGTCCAGATAATTCGCTGCTTCGTATTTTGTAAATGGATTCTTAATAAATGTCGTATTTTTCAGAGTATAAGATGCACCTTAGTTTTTGGGGAGGAAAATAGGAAAAAAAAATTCTGCCTACCAAGCATTCATCTGGCTAGTGCCCTTAGTCTGGTCAGCTTCAGCACATTAGTTCACTGGTTTGGAGAGAGAGAGCGCTTGCTCGCTATGGTTGCACATGCCTGGTTGGGGATAAAAAACAGCTTCTAAAGCACAGCTGATTGTCGGAGAGAGAAGCAATGAGAAAAGGAGGTGAAGCGCGGAAGATCGCTTCACTCGCTAGCGCCTCGTTAGGGCTGAAAAAAAGCTTCGAAAGCACAGCTGATTCTCAGAAGGAGGTCCAGTGAAGCTTGGAAAAGGTAAGAGAAGGCAGCAACTGTTCCAGGTAGCCATTTTGAGCACTGAGCATCAAGTTTTAAGCCTCCAAACACGATGCGCAGAGCCCAAAAATACAAGCCAATGTTGATGGAAATCTCTGCAGGCAGGAAGAGGATGCATGGAGGCCGAAGAGTGGGGGCCAGCGGGTGGGCGGGGCTACATTTGGAGTATAAAATGCACCCAAATTTTCAGCTTCTTTTAAGGGGGAGAAGTGAGTCTTATACTCCGAAAAATATGGTATATTATGGGATCAAGCTGCATAGTTTAACTGCCTTTCTACTGAAGTAGTAGTAGTAGTATCTGAAATGGACAGACCATGATACCCTGTTTTCCCCAAAATAAGATATCCCCTAATAATAAGCCCAGTTGGCTTTTTGAGCGCATGGCAATAAGGCCAAGCATTTATTTCAGGGTTCAAAAAAATATAAAACAGGTTCTTATTTTTGGGAAAACACGGTAGTAGCCATCTTTATGTTTGATATAGAAGTGATAGTAGTTGTGTAAAAGGACTAGAAAGAGTAGTTTTCTGTACAAGATTTGGTTGGGCTCTGTGCTTCTTGAAGAGCTAGGAACACTGTTCCTAGCACCTTATATCCTTTTCAGTTGAAGCTGTCAAATATTCTCTCCTGCCCACAATGCTTCTCACAACAGGATTTAGAATAATAAATTTGGGACATTGTTTTAACCTCTAATGTACATAGCTTTCTTCAGCTAACAGGTACTTTTTCAGAATAATAAGTGGTTTCGAAAAGAAGCTGGGAGACAGGGAATTCTAGTCTTCCCCGAGGCACAAAGCCATCTGGGTGACCTTGGGCCAGTCATTATCTCTCAGCCCTAGGAAAAAGAAAGCAAGAGCAAACCTCTTCTGAAATCTTGCCCAAAGAACTGCAGATCAGCTCACCTTCTGGGGTTGCTATTGTGGGAAAATAGAAAGAAGGAACATTACCTACACCACCTTGAACTCTAAAAATACAGGATGGGAAAGGAAAAGGAAAACTTAGTTCTGCCCTCTTTCTCTTCTGCCTTTCAGATGCAGTTGCTCCTTAAACTTCTGTTCTAATGTGGGAATAGAATAGATATATGAAACTAGAAATATAATGAATGAATGGAAAGGAAGAAGAGAAAGAAAGGAAGGAAGGAAGGAAGGAAGGAAGGAAGAAAGAAAGAAAGAAAGAAAGAAAGAAAGAAAGAAAGAAAGAAAGAAAGAAAGAAAGAAAGAAAGAAAGAAAGAAAGAAAAATACTGAAGTAAGATCTTTATTACTATTTTCGCCAAGATGTCCTGATTGGTTTTAAGGCTATAATTTCATCATGCACTGGAACATAAAGTATGATTCATTGTCTCAGGAAAGGTAAATGCAGCTAAGGAAACAAAATGAAACTGAAGCTCAGATTACATAATGTATCAAAACACCTCTGTGAAAACAAATGTCAGTCCATGTGAGCCAACTGAAATGGAATTGAGGTTCAAATGAGGACTGCTATGCATTTAAACACTGAGCCAAACATGAGACAGTTTACTGAGGAATAGAAATGTATAGTACAAACTGAGTTAATGTCACTGGAATTGTTATTTTAAACCCAATGCCAAATAAGGTGATATATAGCAGCCGGCAAGGTATGTTGAGGAGTTCTGTGTGTTTGAAAACCAAATGACTGATTTCGACCAACATCATTTAAAGTTTTCAAAGGATTTATAATTATTCATTACTTAGCTATGACTTGGCTTATCGCAACAACATGGCCAAAGAAAAGGGTTTCGCCCATGTCATGTATTTCTCTTCCTGAATCAGAAATATGTGAAACTTAACTTACAATCTTCAATTGTATCAATGGTTATATTGTTGAGATACCCTCCATAACAAGACAACTTAGCAAGCTGCTTCCTGGGGCAGCCTGTGACTTCCTTTCCTCTTTAGCTGGTATCCTGGTCATGATTCCAATCCCTAAGCTTCACTTTTCATTTTTCAATTAATAGAAAGAAAACAAAAACACTGATAGATTGTGCTGCAAATGGGGCCAGGGTCACTGCACATGGGGAAAGCATGGTACTTCCAACTGGAAGATGATGGTGGTTTAGTACAACATTGATGGTGGTCTAGAAGAAAGACTGAATGGTAATTTAGTAGAAAGAGTGCATGGAAAGAGCTCGAAAAGTCAGGCTGTCAGGATTCCAAGTAACATCCCCAATGAAAGAAAACTCCAAGGCCTGGGTTCCCTCAAAGTTCCATTTTATTAGAGATGTCATATTGCACATCTGGAAAAAACCGAATCTGAAAGCTTCCAGGTTTTCTCCACCCAAAGGAAAGTCCAAGTCCCTTCCTAAGACCCACATGTCCATTGCATGGTCCAATCCAAGCACCGTCCCAACTGGAGATGCCTCGCAGTTCCAGCAGTACAGGTGCAGGGCAAGATGTCCTTGACTTTCTGAGAAAGGAATGTTATTATGACTATATATCACCCTGGCTCCATACAATCCCCCCTCCCAGTTTCCCACAGCAGTAAATGTGGCAGGCCTGAAAGCCCAATGCAAAAGATGGCTTTTAGGCCTGACAGGTGATGACCAGATTAGTGGAATAAGAATTATATAGCATAAAAAGTCTAGAGAAAATTTGGCTCAAAAAACTTTGTGGTGGTGGTGGGGTGTCAGTGAGTTGATGCATAGTTGAACAGATGAGTAAGGGAATGAATTAATGGGGAAATAGACAATGAAGTCTAAATTCTTCTTCCCAGACTTGTTGATGTTGACTTGTTAACTGTAACACTGATGATGTTCCCTAGATGGGAAATGAAATGTCTGCAAGAAAATTACTAAACTCAGAGAGCACTACAAATGCCACACTCAGCTACAAATATTTTCTTTTACTGGGACTTAAGTAGAAGAACTGAAGAACTGGCCACAGGAGAAAATAATACTATGCCCAAATAAACTACCAAGCAGCCCAGAAAAAAAGGACATTTAAATTGATCTTAGACGTTTACCAATAATGTTTTTTTTTCTTTTTTTAACTGGGGCAAGAATAGATCTGTGTAACAGACTCAAAATTTTGGCCTTAACACAACTTAGAACTTCGCCGTCTTCGATCTGACCTAAGCATAGTACATAAAATCATCTGCCACAATGTCCTACCAGCCAATGACTACTTCAGCTTCAACCAAAACAATACAAGAGCACATAATAGATACAAACTCATGGTAAACCGATCCAAACTAGACTGCAGAAAATACGACTTCAGGAACAGAGTGGTCAACGCCTGGAATGCACTACCTGACTCTGTGGTTTCTTCCCCAAATCCCCAAAACTTTAACCTTAGACCTCACCCAATTCCTAAGAGGTCTGTAAGGGGCGTGCCATAAGTGCACCAGCATGCCTACCGTCCCTGTCCTAATGTTTTCTTTTATTCGTATCCTTTTCATGTATTTATAATTATGTTTACACTTGTAGCTGTCATAAAATACATGCTTGACAAAATAATAAATAAATAAATAAATAAATAAATAAATAAATAAATAAATAAATAAATAAATAAAGTACTATGGAAATATTTTTCACAGATTGCTCATATCTGCTATTTGGATTGTCAAGGAACTTGTTGATAGAAATGGAATGATAATATCGCATATTAGGAACATGAGAGGATGAATTTGATGTTCACATCTTTTGCCTAATGCACTGATTTTAAATTAGATATTCAATAGCTATTCCCAGTTAAAAATCAATCAATCAAATGATGAAAAATACAACTGTCTTTACCCATAGTAATATTTTTCTGGTCCAGAACATTTTGACTGGAGGATAAGATGTGGAAGTGAGAGATCTCTCGATTAAAGCAAAGTGAAGATTTATATTTATTAATGACTTAGCTATGACTTAATTCATTTCAACAACTGAAAATGTTTTTTCCTCTATGTCATCATATTCCTCCTCCTGAATCAGAAAGTACGGTAGCTTGAAATAGACCTATAGCCAATTAATAATCATACCTTCCTACAAGAATATTTCCTGACAACCTTCCTGTCCAAAACAGCAGCATTACTATATTAACGCAATTTAATGCTACTTTTTTCTCAGTTTCATAAATATTTTGGCGTTATAGTGTCAACAAGAGAAGAATTCTTTCTCTTTGAAAATCTACACTAAAAGTGGCTTAAACCCAAAAGAAAAGGAGATCTGAGAAAATGCTCTTTTTATGAAGATATTATACCACGTCTTTATATTGGTATTTTAAAAATCATATTGTCTTCATTCTTAGCATTATTTGGATGCCTCTTGTAGAATTGTCATTTCTTCATAATGGAAACCGCATTTCCATTTTCAAAAGCTAGAATTTGTCTGCCTTCAAAAAAAAACTACATTAAGATTTAGTTTGAAAAAAAAAATCAAATTGTGTAAGACAAAAATTACTTGCCAGTTGTCTCTGGAGATTCTCAGTGATCCAGGTCACAGTTGTCTCAAAGATGCTTTTTCAAAAGGCTGGGTTTTTTTTCCCTTCTTTCAAACCAGAAGTCCACATTCTGGATAGAGAGGGACATTGGTTTGAAAGAGGGGTAAAAAAAAAGGTCATTTATGTTAACATTGAACAACCTTCCCCCAACAGAGGGGGAGTGATTAGAATAGAAGAAGAATAGAAGAATAGAAGAATTCTTTATTGGCCAAGTGTGTTTGGACATACAAGGAATTTGTCTTGGTGCATGCGCTCTCGGAGTACATAAAAGAAAAGATGCATTCGTCAAGAATCACAAAGTACAACACTTAATGATAGTCATAGGGAAATGGGCAATATAAATCTTAAGGATACCAGCAACAAGGTTACAGTCATACAGTCATAAGTGGGAGGAGATAGGTGATAGGAACGATGAGAAGATTAATAGTAATGCAGACTTAG
Organism: Pituophis catenifer annectens; assembly: GCF_029215685.1. NCBI lineage: Eukaryota > Metazoa > Chordata > Lepidosauria > Squamata > Colubridae > Pituophis > Pituophis catenifer. The sequence continues at coordinate 11,603,441 of NW_027256893.1, read as the reverse complement.
TAACTAGTTTGACAGTGTTGAGGGAATTATTTGTTTAGCAGAGTGATGGCGTTCAGGAAAAAACTATTATTGTTGTTCTGGTATGCGGTGCTCTATCGTATCGTTTTGAGGGTAGGAGCTGAAACAATTTATGTCCAGGATGTGAGGGGTCTGTCAATATTTTCACAGCCCTCTTTTTGACTCGTGCAGCATACAGGTCCTCAATGGAAGGCAGGTTGGTAGTAATTGTTTTTTCTGCAGTTCTAATTAAGACATCTGTACCTCCTGTCTACAACACAGTCCTTTCAGCAGTTCCAAGAAGATTCCACACCCATTTGCACTCTGATACAGATAATCCTGAGGGCACAGATTAAACCCCCAACTGGCTTCAATGTCAGATCTGGAAGCCATCTTTTGCCTTGGAGCTTCAGGCCAGCCACATTTACTACTGTGGGAAACTGGGAGGGGGGGGTTGTATAGAGATTCAGGTTAACGTCAGGGTTCCAAGTAACACCCCCAATTGAAGAAGACTCTGAGGCTTGAGTTTCCTCAAAGTTCCATTTTATTAGAGAAGTCATAATGGCACATCTGGGAAAACCCAAATCTGAAAGTCTCCATATTTTCCCCACCCAAAAGAAAGTTCAAGTCCCTGCCCAACACCCACATATGTCCATCACATGGTCCAATCCAAGCACCGTCCCAACTGGAGATGCCTCCCCAGGCCCAGTCTCCCAGTGCAGGGCAAGATGTCCTTGACTCCCTGAGAAAGAGTGTTATTATGGTTATATATCACCCTTGCTCTACACAATCCCCTCAAGAGCACTCAGGGAATATACTAACACCCAGGTGACTGCAAAGAAATGTAACCCTCCCCATTCTTTCAGAACTAATCCTTCCTCACCCTGACAGAACCGATGAAACTTCTTGAATGAAAAGCAAAACATCTCAAGGGGGAAAAAAACCAGTCTTAGCTGCCTTTTGAAAAAATACATTTGAGACATATTTGCCAGTTGACACCAAGAATGCTGATACCAAGGAAATAGATATGAGAATTTCTCGTGTTTTATCTTAGATCACTATTTTCAATATTACATCTATAATTTATTTCTTTACAGAGTGTATCAATTGACCTATACAGAATTCCTTATTGCACTTAACTGAAATAATTATTTATTGAAAAACTTTCAAAACTGTGGGGCTTGCCAGCGAAGAAACTACTTTACCATTGCCTCCTTCAATAATGGGTTTTGAGCTTCTCAGTCCAACCTATAACTCTAAGAATCCCATAGAAGTACTAACCAGTTCTAAATCTTAGTTTTTATAGATCACTCAAGTTCAGCTAACTGCTGCCTAAATGACCCTCCGCTTTCACGAGTGAAAGTGTGTGGGCAGTAGGGAGAAAATAATTACTTTTATAGTGTATTTATGGGCTTCTTAGCAATCTTGAGATGATGAGATAATAAACAAAACAGGACTTCTGATCCAGTTTAGCCTTCTACTTTGTTCCCAGTTCTATAAAACTGCAAATATAACAAGCCAATTCTTGGATGTTAGAAAATAAATGCAGTGAGGAAAGCATAGGATAGGGAATTTTCTCTAGAAGTTAAGGAAATTGTGTTACTATGGATTGTGACTGAACTGTGGATTCACCCTCAATAGAGTGAATCAGACTAAATTAATTCATTATCTATCCATGACTACTGTAGTTTTCAGAGTATAAGACGCACCTTCCCCCCCCCCCCAAAAAAAAAGAGGGTGAAAATTTGGGTGAGTTTTATACTCCGAATGTAGCTGTACCCAGCTTTTCAAATGGAGATTTCAGAGGCTGAAAAAAAACATCAGAAATGAAGCTTCAGAAAAGAAGCCCCCAAACAGAGCTTCAGAAAAGAAGCCCCCAAACAGAGCTTCAGAGGCTTTTTTTCTGAAGCTCTGTTTCAGAGGCTTTCAGAGGCAGGAAAAACAGGTTTTTTTTTTTTTTCTGAAACAAAGTTTCAGAAGTTTCAGAGGCAGAAAAAAAGCAAGGCACAGAGCTCACAACCAAGGAACCTGTTGCTAAAATTCACCTCTGGGAACAGCTGATTGGGGGTATTCCGGGAGGCCAATCCACCTGCCAATCAGCTTTTTTCTTATTTTCCTCCCCAAAAACTAAGGTGTACCTTATATTCCGGTGCGTCTTATACTCTGAAAAATACGGTAGTTCTCATTATTGGCCGGTCAGGTTAATGTGTCACCTCTATAGGAGTAATGAATGCTTTAGGCTAGTCATTAGTGATTGTGTATATGTTGGAGAACTGGGAGCATTTATACTGATCCATTTGCTCATTGGTCAGGTGGCATTGACACTTCAGCTGCAGTATTGTATTCTAACAAAGAGTTAGTGGTGATCTCTATCATTAAGGCCAAACTTAAAGGTGTTCCCCGCCCCCATTCTAGCCTATTTAAAGGGATAAAAAGATCCCAACTACTTGGCAGCTTTTATCTCACAGTGGACTTACACATGAAGAATTTATGAGCACCAGATTGTCCTTTGGTAGCCCCAGACGTGCTCTTCAAAGGAAGATAATGTGACGATTATGAAACTTCTCAAATCAAATGTTTTCGGCCTTCACAGCTACATGCTCATCAACACCTATAACTGATCCCTGCTCATCCAATTAAATAAAAATAAATTAGATTTGGCTTTGGCTTTGAACTCTGGTGCTGCATTGGTTGGAATGAAGGCCTGCAAGCTGCCAAGGTTCCAAGTAACACCCCCAACAAAAGAAAACTCCAAGGCTTGAGTTTCCTCAAAGTTCCATTTTATTACAGATGTCATATTGACACATCTGGAAAAAAACCGAATCTGAAAGCTTCCAGGTTTTCTCCACCCAAAGGAAAGTCCAAGTCCCTTCCTAAGACCCACATGTCCATCACATGGTCCAATCCAAGCACCGTCCCAACTGGAGATGCCTCCCAGTTCCCGCCGTCAAGGTGCAGGGCAAGATGTCCTTGACTTTTTGAGAAAGGAATGTTATTATGACTATGTATCACCCATGCTCCATACAATGCCCCCTCCCAATTTCCCACAGTAGTAAACGTGGCAGGTCTGTAGGCCTAATACAAAAGATGGCTTCCAGGCCTGACACAGACTAACTCTGCCCATCGCCTTGAATTCGATCCTGATGGGGTCAAGATTGACTCAGCCTTCCATCCCTTCCAAGGTCAGTAAAATTAGGACCCAGTTTGCTGGAGACGATATGCTGACATTATAAACCATTCAGAGATCATTGTAACTATGGGGTGGCATATAAATTTAAGTGCTTTGGTATTTGTTACCTTCTGCACTATGGATGAATTCTAGAAATTCTTTATGAATTTTTCCGTATGCCTCTTTCCAACCCCTGTGAAGACTGGACTGCGTCCAGTGGTGGGATTCAAATAATTTAACAACCAGTTCTCTGCCCTAATGATCGGCTGGGTGGGCTTGGCCATAGTGGGTGTGGCCAGGGTGTGTGACAGGCAGCATTCGGCCTCCTCCTCCCCCCGGGAGCAAAAATGGGCCACAAAGAGACACACCCTCTCCCCATGCCCCGTTTTGGGCCTCCCTGCAATCCCCTGAGAGCAAAAACAGCCACAGGGGGGTGGGCCATGACGCACCCCCCCGTGCCCAGTTTTGGGCCTAGTAGGCCTCCCTGCACTTACCTGGGAGCCAAAATGGGGCACATGGGGATTTCTGGAAGGGGCGGGGCTGGGCCAGCAATTTAGCAACCAGTCCAGCCAAAGTGGTGCGAACTGGTTGAATCCCACCACTGACTGAGTCTAACACAGTTCACATAGTATAAGTCATTGTGTTATCAACATGGGAGGAAAAAAAAATCACTGATATCAATGCAAAAATAATTTCAGTCTAAGAAACAGCTTCTTTAAACATTCTTTTGTTTATCCCACACCGACCTAGGTCATTTAACAGCGCTTAATTGTTATGATGCATTTACCTCTTGATTTGTTCAGAGGACAGAAGATATTCCGATGTTTTTGTGCTTGTTTGATGGTGTCAGTTTGTTTATACACTTTTGCTATTCATCAGTAATGTTCCAAGCAATCTGAAGTGCCAATGTTTTTGTTTGGTTTCTTTTTATTTCCCAGAGTATCTGCCATATTTCAAAGAATGCAAAACAGTTCTAATCAAATGCCATTAATTCAACTCTAGCTGAAACTGAGTATGTGAATGAAAAATGCCTCCAATGATCATTACAGCTGGAAAGTTTTAAGATGATCTTTTGATTTAGTAAGAAAAGAAAAAGGTTCTTCACTAAATGGTTATTATAGCTTTCTGAGATTTCATTTAGATTTCTTGTAAGGCTTATTCATAGATTTTTAGACATTGCCCTGTTTGAAATGTGATAAAATATCTTGCATTTTCTTCAATCTAAAAATAATAATAATAGGATGAATTCTGATTTCTCGGCAATCTGTGATGAGCCGCTAATTTTAGGTTCTTCTAAGAGAATCCCTTATATTCTAAATAATTGGACCAACCTGAATGTACCATGTTATCACAAGGTAACCATTAGAAACGAATCCATGAAATACTTATATTTAATTTACTCTTTCAAAACTTATGCTTAGAGATAACTAAAAATACCATAAGTTCCTCATTAACAGTACAATCTAATGCTTCCCCATCTCTCAGCATAACATCTCAAAATTAAGCGTTACATCTTGTTGAGTTTAATAGTTAACCCAGTATAAGTAGGATTACAGCCAAAATATGGTTACCAGGCTTGGCTGCTAGCAACGTTCTGAAGTAAGCTGGAAACCAGAAAGTAAGCTATTATTTGGGATGTAAAATCATCAGAATTAAGGTTTATAGGACTCAAAAGATGGTTTAAGGGAACCATCAGTGCCGAGTGAAATCCAGCAGGTTCTGTCAGTTCTGGAGAACCAGTGGTGGAAATTTTGAGCAGTTCGGAGAACCGGCAAATACCACCTCTGGCTGGCCCCAGAGTGGGTTGGGAATGGAAATTTTGCAATATTCTTCCCCCAGGAGTGGGGAGGGAATGGGGATTGTGCAGAATCCTTCCCCTGGAGTGGGATGGGAATGGAGATTTTGCAGTATCCTTCCCTTGCCATGCCCGCCAAGCCACACCCACAGAACCGGTAGTAAAAAAATTTGGATTTCACCGCTTCATCGGTGGCTGATGCAGACAACATTTTCTTTGGCAACACACAGGCAAAAATACACTTATGAGGGTCACAGCTGTATTGTATTTAGGATGGAGTTAATAGAACAAATAATGCTTTCTTCTACATAGTGGCCCTATGTGTGAATATCACATAAATCAGTTTTAGATTTATCTATTTCTTTTTTTTCCCCCTTCCTTCCTCCCTTTGGAATAGAGAGTTCTATAATTAATTATTTGGAATCATGAACAAAATATAATTCCAGCTCAAATTCATTCCAAATATTAGCATTGGAAGATCATCTGCCAGAGGCAGTAAATATCACAGAACAATTTGGACTTATGCAAGAAGATATCAAGAAGCTGACTGCACCTAATGAATAATGATGAGTCCTGAAAACTTGATCTATGTGAAGTGCATATTACAGCAAGGGTGCCCTTAAGTTCTGTTAATCACCAAATTACCTTGAAGAACTGAGAATGAAACAAAACAAAACCAAAGAGCAATAAATAAATATAATCCAATTTCTGAATTTCATCCATGGATTTAGTTGTGGCTAGACTATGAATGGAGGACATGGTGGCTCAGCGGCTAAGACACTGAGCTTGCCGATCAGAAGGTCGGCAGTTCGAATCCCTAGTGCTGCATAACAGAGTGATCTCCCATTACTTGTCCCAGCTTCTGTCAACCTACCAGTTCAAAAACACGTAAAAAATGCAAATAGAAAAATAGGGACCACTTTGGTGGGAAGGTAATAGGGCTCTGTGTGCCTTTGGATTTTAGTCATACTGGCCATGGAGACGTCTTCAGACAACGCTGGCTCTTCGGCTTAGAAACGGAGACGAGCACTGCCTCTAGAGCAGGAAACGACTAGTACGCATGTGCGGGGGAACCTTTACTGTTATCTTTTAGACTATCACTAGGGGGTGAAGAAAGCTTAGATCATGGCTAAATATAGACTTGCAAGGTTCTCATATACACTGGATCCCATCTTTATGCTAAAACCGGGTGTAGCATTAACACAGAGATTCCACAACTGAATAAGAAAGATGATTTTATTTTTGTCCTTTTCTCTATAAAGAAAGTAGATAGGTGAGTGAGCCCCCTTTCCTGCCAACTGCAGTTTGAAGATCATGTCTTTGATGGTTGAAGGCAGCATAATACATAGAGTTAGCAAAAAGGGGAGGATCTAACAGGAGACAGTAACATGAATCCAAAAAAATAATTCTCTAAAGAATGAGCTGATTACAGGGGTGATATCCAGTAGGTTCTGATATGTTCTAGAGAACCGGCAGCGGAAATTTTGAGTAGTTCAGAGAACCGACATATACCACCTCTGGCTGGCCCCAGAGTGGGGTGGGAATGGAGATTTTGCAATATCCTTCCCCCAGGAGTGGGGAGGGGATGGGAATTTTGCAGTATCCTTCCCCTGGAGTGGGGTGGGAATGGAGATTTTGCAGTATCCTTCCCCTGCCACGCCCACCATGCCACGCCCACCATGCCACACCAAGCCCACCAAGCCACACCCACAGAACCGGTAGTAAAAAAATTTGGATTTCACCACTGGCTGATTACATTTTCTACCAAGCCCTTTGCCTTGCTACTCCTACTGATAGCGTGCAACTTTCCAGAAGTTGTGGAACTCCAATTCCCATACAGTGGCATATACTATTATAGCATGACAAATGGGGAGAATTATGGGACTACTGTCTACAATACCTAAAAGGCCATATCTTGTACTCTCTAGCTATAGCCGGAGAGGAAACATATCCATTAGATTATTGAACTAATTTTTGGCAATTTCACTTTTGAAGAACTCCCTGGAGAATGAAACTAGAGTTCTGTTCTTTAAGATAATAATGGAGGTATTTTATTCCAAACAATATTTATCCAGCTGATTCTTTAGGGACAAAACATGTTTCTTTAGTGTCCTATTTCAGTAGAGATTATAAGGCATGTATCTTATTAAATATATATAGTAGTCAAAGTAAGTTGGGAATCATAATAGCAAATGGTTTTAAGTACTTAAGAATAGTAGCTTCTAAAAGTACCTAAGAATGATGCTAATAAGTACAATCTCCTTTCTGAAAATGGATGCATAAAGTAAAGAGAGTTAAACTGTAAGTGTGGAAGTCAACTTTGCTTGAAATAACTAAAACTTGCATGAAGATGTTGGCCTCCAGATCATTCTGACATGACCTTTTTATTCAAAATATTTAGCTACCTCTTCGATGGCTAAGATTATTCACTCTATATGTATTTAGTTCCTTGCATAATTCTATGAGTCAATGATCCTCCCAGGAGGTCCATATCTACATTTAAAAGCTTCTTTCTGCAGATATATTCTAATGTAGAATGCAGATAACATTCTGTATTGAACTTTACTTTTAGAGTTTTCTTTGTATTCCCCCCCCCTTCATTCCCATGTCCTCATTTAAACTTTTCTTAGTGTCATAATTCTGAATGATATAGGAGAAACAAAACTCTGCTAATCAGATGATCAAATACAGCTGTATTTCAGCCATTTCCTATGGGTGAGGGATTCAAATTGATTACTAGGGATAATCAGGAAAGTGCCAGAAATATTTCCAAAGCCTAATTAGGAGGAGAGATACAATGAAGAGGAGTGAAGGGGAAGGAGCAAATGGGGAAAGAAAAGGAGAAAGGAGAAAGAGAAGCAAAGGAGAAAGAAGAAAGCATGGATTTATATATTTACGACCAATTGCAGCATCCCTGATCACATGATCATTATTTGCAACCTTCTCAGCAAGCAAAGCCAACAATTTGCTTAATAACATGGCAAAAAAAGTCATAAAATCGGGCACAACTGACCAAATGACCACATTGTATAGTGACAGAGGTTCATGTCCCAGTTGTAGTTGTAAGTCAAGAACTAATTGTATATGAATTAAAACTGTTTCTATTATGTATTGATCTATACTAAAATGATATAAACAGATTCTACAGTAGCAACACTATAAAACAGCCATCAAGGAAATTAGGAGTGGTCTAGGAACACTTTCATACAATTGACTCAACCTTCACGTAAGTATGGACCAGCTCCAGCGATTTTCAAGGCCTGCTGTCATATCATAATTAGTCCAGAGTCATGAACATCATTACCTCTGATTAATGTAGAATCTCCAATGTTTCTCCCACTGCATACATTTTCATAATATGGAACACTTTGCATGCATTTAAAATGTTCAAAGTACTTTATATTCGTGGTTGTAAAGTCTTCTTAAATTGATATTCTCTGTAGTAGAAGTGGGGGGGGGGATAAAGGTTGAGCAAAAATGGTTCCCAAAAGCAAACTAGTAAATTTATAGAAAATCTAAGTAAAGGACCTTCTGACACTCACCTAAACCTTCTGTAATTCTGTAGGTACTCAGACATCAGTGTATTTCAGTTCAGTGGGGCTTACTCTAATTGTCTTCTATATAAAATATTCCAGGTAAGATGAGATAGATGACAACTCTTATAATTTCTAGCCTGTATGACCATTAAGAAAGTTGGGAATTACAATCTCAACTCATGCATAAGCCAATTGCTTGGGGAAGCATTAAATATTAAACATATGAAGAATGGTTGCAGGAATTGGGTATGTCTAGTATAGTGGGGGGTGGGAGACTAGAGATGACATGATAGCAGTGTTCCAATATCTCAGGGGCTGCCACAAAGAAGAGAAGGTCAACTTATTTTCCAAAGCACCAGAAGGCAAGATGGATGGAAACTAATCAAGGAGAGAACCAACCTAGAACTAAGGAGATTTTTCCTAACAGAAAGAACAATCAACCAATAAAATGGCTTGCCTTCAGGAGCTGCGGGTGTTGCATCACTGGAGGTTTTTAAGAAGAAACTGGAGAGCCATTTGTTTGGAACGGTATAGAACAGGGGCCTGCAACCTTAAACACGCAAAGACCCATTTGGACCCATTTCCCACAGAAAAGAAAACACCGGGAGCCACAAAACCTTTCCTGTGCCTGACTATTTTTTTGAGCGGCCACAAAACTAGCATATGTAGTTGAATTAAACGTTCTGTTTTTCTTCTGAAACTTTTCTTTTCTTGGATTTATCCATGGTTGGCCTACTGGGAGTTGAAAAGCTCAATAAATCGTGTGCCAGCGGGTGTCGCACATTGGCAGTTGTGACACATATTTTGAGTGACAGGGAGCTGCAGCAGATGGGTGAAAGAGCCACGTGTGGCTCCAGAGTCACAGGTTGCTGATCCCTGGTATAGAGTCTCTTCTTGAGCAGGGGGTTGGACTAAAAGACCTCCAAGGTACCTTCCAAATCTGTTATTCTCTTACTGCAGGATGGAGTGACTTCTTTAGGTCAACTTTCCAGTCTCATGAACTTACGTGACTCCAGATATCAAGAATTCTGCAGGCCAATTGTCCCATTCTGTACTTTCTGACATAAAAAAATCTGGCACACAAGGAAAAATATGAAGGGTCATTTTGTTTTGTTTTGTTTCTTGTGCTTTCCCGTGGACAAAGTCAGCATAATTACTCCTTGTCAATCATGCTTCTTATAGTGTTAAGTATGCAATTAAATATTAATTTAATCAAATGGCAGGATTCATGGAGTGGTGCATAATTAACAATTAATTAACAATGAAATATTTAATATAGAACATCTGATGATGATAAAATATTGTGCAACAAAATCTCTGTGAAGAATTATATGGTTGAGCTGACTTGCCATCCCATGGGGAAGTGGGCTATCTTATCCTGAATAACCTACTAGAATGTTGCACGTGCACACATGCACAAAACCATACACACACAAAACAAAACACAAAAACTCTAATTAAGAAGTGTTCCTATGTCAGTATAATCATCTATTTTTGGGAAAAAACCTCTGGGAGATTTTAACCTTTATTTTATTTATTTATATTTCGTGGAAGACTGCCCATCTTCCTCATTAACATTTGTAATTCAATTTAAGAAATCATCAAGGTTTTGTGATATGAACCCAACTGAATTGACTGGATTTGAAAATCCAATTTGACTCTATAGATGTGGGTGAGTGTAAGCACTAAAGCCCATTAAATCTTCAAATCAATTTGAAGGTAAGGCACCTATCTGAGTTCAAAACAGCAAACAATTTGAACTGTTGATTTCAAGGAGAGTTTTGACTGAACTTCTTGCAAATCGAGTCTTCAGCCTAAAGCTTTAGAAAGTCTTTGTTTTTAAATGACTTGGTGGTGGCAGCAGCTGTGTGAAATTGGCTGAATTCAGAAACTAAGCAACATTTAAATGTGCTTAAATGGAAGAGCTAGATTAGGAAGGGTTTTTTTTTTTTTGAAAAAATCACAATGGAAGCACAACATCCCCAAGAAAACTACACTGATACAGTCCAGGAAGTGAAGTTGAGAGGATCTATCTGTCAGACCTGGAAGCCATCTTTTACATTTCGACCTTCAGGCCTGCCACATATTCTTCTATAGGAAAATGGGAGGGGGGATTGCATATGTAGTATGAAGTCAAAATAACATTCCTTTTTCAAAGAGTCAAGGATGCCTTGCCCTGGCACTTGGAGTTGGATGACTGAGAGGTGTCTCCAGTTTGGACGGTGGATGATTGGACCATGTGATGGACATGAGGGTGCTGGGCAGGGACTTGAACTTTCACTTGGGTGGGGAAAACCTTGAAACTTTCAGATTCGGGTTTTCCCAGATGTGCCAATTTGACATCTTCAATAAAAAGGAACTTTGAGGAACCTCAAGCCTTGGAGTTTTCTTTCGTTGGGGGTGTTACTTGGAACCCTGACACTATCCTACCTTAGTCTTTAACTGTATCTTTTGTCCAATATTGATGCAGTGGTATGAAATAGTAAATACAGTTTACAGTGCATTCCTTTTCATGTTTTTCTGAAATAAAACCTAATTAGTTTAGTGAGCATATATTCAGTGAGGAAAATAATTCATAATTTCAGTCTTCAGGCAGAAGCAGAATGATGAGAGTTCCTGAAACCTGTTACCCCCGATTTTCCTTCTGGTTCTACGGCTTCTTATAGTAATAGGCTTCCCCTTGCAGACATCATGATTAATTTATAGATTTGTGTGATCTCGGGTTCATGGAAAATATATAGCCGTGTAATCCCTTTAATATCCCCTTATTTCAACAACATAAGAAAAGCAATATTCTTCTAGGGTTGTCATTTCTGGAATAATTATTAGAATTCTTATTCTTTAAATTTATTGTTATGTAAATTGTTATGTAAAGCCTTACCTTGCTCCATTTTTTGAATAAAATTCTAGATATTATCAAGGTTGTATCAAAATGCATTTTGTTGTCATAACAATGTTCTAATTAGAACTTCCTGCACCAGTATGTTCACTAAAGGTGTTATCATAATTCTTCTCAGATTTGTACCTTCCTTGGAGCCAAGTCACAGTGCGAAAACATGGATTTATTAGATGAGATCATTTCAAAATGACACATACTGGGAGAAATAACAAAAATGGCATGATTTGTTTGCAAAAAAAACCCAAGATGAACAAGAAAAACCTGAGGTCTGGAGAGAAATTAAAGATACAAAATATTTCCATCCAATGAACGCAATGAAGTAGGGTGAGAAGGGAGAAAATGAGTGAAGCCATTCTTCATGGATGAATTCAGCTGTATGAAAATAACTATGTTTATTATTAGAATTATTAATTCTAATTATTAATACTTTCCAGATATTATTTTAATGTGTCTAAAAGCAAATAATATTTTCCTTTCGAGCCATCTCACCCACGATCAACAAGGAATTGTTGAGTCTGTCATCTGCACCTCTATAACTGTCTGGTTTGGTTTTGCAACCCAACAAGACAGACACAGACTTCAGAGGATAATTAGAACTGCAGAAAAAACAATTATTATCAACCTGCCTTCCATTGAGGATCTATATATTGCATGAGTCAAAAAGAGGGCTGTGAAAATATTTACAGACCCCTCACATCCTGGACATAAACTGCTTCAACTTCTACCCTTAAAAAGATGCTATAGAGCACTGCACACCAGAACAACTAGACACAAGGACAGTTTTTCCCCAAATGCCATCTCTGCTAAACAAATAATTCCCTCAACACTGTCAAACTATTCACTATGTCTGCATTACTATTACTATTAATCTTCTCATCGTTCCTATCACCCATCTCCTCTCACTTATGACTGTATGACTGTAACTTTTTGCTGAATCCTTACGATTATATTGTATGATTCAACTGCTTATTTGTACCCTATGACTATCATTAAGTGTTGTACCTTATGATTCTTAACGAATGCATCTTTTCTTTTTATGTACATTGAGAGAATATACACCAAAGACAAATTTCTTATATGTCCAATCACACTTGGCTAATAAAGAATTCTAATCTCATCTCATCTCATCTCATCTCCTCTAATTCCTCTTATGAACAAATAATCATCCCACACATAAGAGCAGAAGACAAATTTTCTCTTAAGTCCCGCTATATTTTATAGTATATATTCCACATTAAGTCTTCCTTATTCAACGAGAAAATAAAGAGCATAAGGTACGCATATAGCTGGATACCCATCCATGATGCAGTGCTCATCAGGGTCCCATTAAGATGATTAGATGGAAATAGGCTATCGTGTTTGCAAGTGAGATCACTCCTAGCCTGTTACGTATGGCTAAAGTTGCATGGATAATTGTTGAAAGCTACAGGATAATGGACACAGGGAGGAGAAGCCTGTGCAAATCATATATCATAGAGTTCAATGGATTATTTATCTTATTTTCCTTTTGACTGCTAGAAAGACCTAATGAGATTGGAGATCTCTTCACCACATAGACCCTGAATCATTTAATATGATTTTGAAAAATAAATGATACTCTAGATTAGAACCGACATTTGGAAATTGAGAGAGAAGCTTAATAGCTTTTGAGGGGGTGAGCAATAAGGAAGTACGCATGCAATTGTGTAAGCAGGCTGAATCGCATATGTGCCTTTTCTTTTCTTTTCTCTTCTTCAATTTGGGATGCACATTCTAGAAAATGTAATAGGGATAATAGTATACATTTCATCTATATTTATTTATTTTATTTATTTATTTTGTCAAACATGTACAAGATATCAGGTATAGGTATAAACATAAACATAAACATAAACAAAGGAAGTAAGTACAGATAAATGGGGACAGTAAGAGAGGGACGGTAGGCACGCTGGTGCGCTTATGCACTCCCCCTTTATGGACCTCTTAGGAATGGGGTGAGGTCCACGGTAGACAGTTTAAGGTTGAAGCTGTGAGGGTTTGAGGCTGTAACAACAGAGTCAGGTAGAGCATTCCAAGCATTGACCACTCTGTTGCTGAAACCGTATTTTATGTAATCGAGTTTGGAGCAGTTTATCTTGAATTTGTATCTATTGTTTGCCTGTGTATTATTGTGGTTGAAGCTGAAGAAGTCGTTGACAGGTAAGACATTGTAGCAGATAATTTTGTGTACTATGCTTAGATCAGACTGCAGGCAGCGCAGTTCCAGATTATCCAAGCCAAGAATTTCAAGTCTGGTGGCATAAGGGATTCTATTGTGAGTAGAGGAGTGGAGGACTCTTCTCATGAAATACCTCTGGACCCGCTCAATCGTGTTAATGTCCGATATACAGTGTGGATTCCAGGCGGATGATGTATTCAAGAATTGTATTCTGTCCCACATTCCTGAAACATTGGGGTCAAAAGGAGTTATGGGGGATTCAAGAAATGGATGGGAATAATGAAGGGGCAATGGATTGCTGTCGTAGCTCTGAACCTTACTGAGCAAAACAGGAAATATTTTTAAGCAACTCTATATATAGGATTTTGTTATTATTTGATTTCTATTCAATCACATTGGGTGATTTTGATTATATGATGGATATAAGGGGGTCATACTTGCTGATCATTCTTCCAGAATTATATTCTCCTTTGTTTCTGTTTCCCATTATTTATTTTATTTAGCATATGGCATATCATATATGGACTAGCAATATATATTAACAATTCATCCAGATTAGTAGAACCCAATAAAATAGACATGTTAAAAAGTTCTGTGTTCAAATACCAGGGTCTAGCCCATCTTAACTATTGAAGTGCAGCATCATTTATATTTAAAAAGTCAAATATTTATATGTGTGATGAAAAAATCTGAACAAAAGGGCTGCTATGCACATCTTAATTATGCCATGTTCCCCTTCATTGAGGGTCTACATCAGGGGTGTCAAACTCAAGGCCCGGGGCCCAGATACAGACCTTGGGGTGCTTAGATCTGGCCCATGGGGCCACCCTGGAAACAGCAAAGGACCATCCTGCAATGCCCCTGCCAGTGAAAATTCACTGGCATAGGGTTGCAGGAAGCTGTTGCAGCCAAAAACAGAGCTTGGGAGCCCATTTTCTCTGGCAGAGTGCTGGAGCCAACACAGGCACCCCTGACACGAGTGACGTCGACCTAGCCACGCCAACCCTGCCCCCCCCAAGGTCAAATGATGACAAAAGTAACAATAAGCTGCCTGATTTTTCAGCTTAATTTTTGTTTGTTTGTTTGTTTGTTCGTTCGATTTATATGCCACCCTTCTCCGGAGACTCAGGGTGGCTTACAATGCATTAAGCAATAGCCTTCATACTTTTGTATATACCTGCTTAGTAGGGCTTGTTTCCCCCCCCCAGCGGTGTTCTATTTTATACAAAGTCAGCTTATTGCCCCCCACAATCCGGGTCCTCATTTTACCTACCTCGGAAGGATGGAAGGCTGGGTCAACCTTGAGCCTAGTGAGAATTGAACTTGCAGTAATTGCAGGCAGCTGGCAGCTAAGTGCTACTTTAATAGCAGTTTAGTCCGCTGCGCCACCAAGGCTCCTTGGTGAATTTTGAACATTTGCTTCAATAGAGGATTTATCTCTGAGTAATCCTCTAAAACAGGGGTGTCAAACTCTAGGCCTAGGGCCTGGATCCGGCCTGTGGGGTACTTAGATCTGGCCCATGGGGCTGCACTGGAAACAGTATGTGGCTGTCCTGAGCTCCATTTTCACTGGCGGAGGATTGCAGGAAGCGGTTGCAGCCAAAAACAGCTTGGGAGCCCATTTTCTCTGGCAGAGCGCTGGGGCCATCACAGGAGCTCCTGACATGAGTGACATTGAGCTAGCCACACCAACCATGGCTCCCCAAGGTCAAATACAACCCTGATGTGACCCTCAATGAAATTGAGTTTGATACCCCTGGTCTACATGCTTTGAACCCACAGCAAGATTGTTATGAGACAGGTTCAGAAATAATGCCTGGACATAACTTCACACTGGACATAGTATTGAAAGGCCCCGAGGCATCTTGATGAAATTATTGTATTTCTCTTCCGTCATATGTTCTCTCGACAGTATTGCATTTTTTTGATTTTTTCAGAAAGTAATGGCATTACTCAAATACCATGAAAAAGACCTTTATCATAGGATTTTTTGGAAAATTAATTAAAAATGCAATTTCTTTAAAAGATTTTTTTCTTTAAAAAAAAGTCAGAAACACACCTTTCTTCTTCATAATGAGATATGGAACTGGCTCCTTTTAACACATTTTTGGCAGAAAGATTGTAAGCAAATTCATTTTTCTTCTTCTTCTTCTTCTTTACATTTATCACAGCTAATAAAAAGGCAAATTCATACCTGCTACTCAGAATTCCTGGATGGTGCCAAAACAAACTTTTTCCTCTAGCGAATAGTCATTGTGATTTCATAATCAATTTCCCCAGCTTTTGGTTCTTATCAATCGGCTGCAGTTGGATCATTTTAGGCTGAATATTAGAAGCCATTTTTCTATACACTTTATAACAGGGCAAACACCTTAAGTGGTTTTGAAGTTTACATTCACGATCATATTTCTACTCTCTACCTCTCAGTTAAGAAATGTTCTAAATCCAGAGCTTTTGGGAAAGCAATAGTTTTCTTAAGAAAAATCAAAGTAGTAATCCCATCTTCATCATTCTTTGATTGTTCCTCCATTAAGTACCCAGAAAAAAACCCCACAAGGATAATGGTTACAGTTGACATTTAATGTTATTTAATTTTATTTAAACCCCTCTCCCATCTTTAGTCCTTGCAGCATTTCTGGGGGGGGGAGGGATATTTAAATTGCTTTGATTCTTTTTTTCTTCCAACTGCAATCTCCACTCTATATTGAATGGTAATGAAAATGCTCATACATGCCAAAAGGTTAAATAAAGCAATAGAGAAGGCCCAAAAACTCACTCCGGTAGGTAAGAAACACCAATACATTTGCATTTTTTAAGACAAAGAAGAAACAGAAGTAACTGCCAAATTTGTAAACAAATTCCTATTTATATGGAATGTGAAACAGAGTGCTAGTATGGGACTCTTAGGAGAATAATGAAAACATCAATATGATGGATAATTATCAGGGAGGTATAATACTGGAAAGAGGGAAAAAATGAAGCTAAACATAGCGCGATGATTATGGAGTGCATTATATTTCTAACGTGGAAACAATGATAGAGTTTGTAGCACTACCCCATAGTCTGTTTAAAGAAAACAACAGCAAGTTCAATAATAAGGAGCAGGGGTGGGTGCTACTTACCTTTACTACCAGTTTGCAATGGGACTGCATGTGCGCGCGTGCTTCTGCACATGCGCAGATCACCCATGATGATGTTGTGGCGGGTGGGCAGAGACTCCTGCCGGTTTTACTACCGGTTCTATAGAACCGGACCGAACCGGGAGCAACCCACCACTGATAAGGAGAGAAGGTTATGCAGAAGACAGAAATGGATATTTCTTTTAATCTCTTCCAATCTGTTCTTGAAACCAAGGTGGGTAGGGGAAGAGAGACAAGAGGCAGAAGGGGAACTGGAAAGTCATATTAATACCTGGAGAGTAAAACATATGAAGAACGGTTACAGGAACCAGGCATGGCTAGTCTAGTGAAGAGAAGAACCAGGGGAGACATGATAGCAGTGTTCCAATATTTGAGGGGCTGCCACAGAGAGGAGGAGGTCAAGCTATTTTCCAAAGTACCCAAAGGCCAGACAAGGAATAATGGATGGAAACTGACCTAGGAGAGATTCAACCTGGAAATAAGGAGACATTTTCTGACAGTGAGAACCATCAACCAGTGGAACAGAAGTTGCCTTTGGAAGTTGTGGGAGCTTCATCACTGGAAGCTTTCAAGAAAAGACTAGACTGCCATTTGTCAGAAATGGTGTAGGGTCTCCTGCTTGGGTGGGGTTGTTGGACTAGATGACCTACAAGGTCCCTTCCAACTCTGTTAATATTTTAAAACCTCACAGATACAACTGGAGTAGACCAGACAACCATTTTTTAAAATTCTCATATATACCCAAAGATTAAATAAATGTAACTGTTGGATTATTTTTCATTTCATTATTTATGTTCCTGACAACTGACACAATTTGTTCATTAAGGTAAAATAGGTAAAATAAATTTAAGGGAAAACAATGAATTAATGAGGACCACAAAAGTAAATAGTTATCATTAGTGCAGATTTCCAATATATGATTTCCCCCCTAGGATTAATAACAAGTAATGTACAATATTTCTGAAAAGCTGCGACTCGGTGTTTGAGGCTATTCCCCAATGGCTCAGGAAAAACTTCTATCAGACGAACATGAATGATGTACAGCTAATAAACCAGCCTGCCTTAGAAAAATATTATGTCATAATTGGTCACCAATGACAAAAAACAAAACAAAAGAAAAACCCCTCTAAAACCTTTTGTCTTCTTTGAAGTTTAGAATGATGATATATTATAGGGACAAGTTGGGTACATCTGGTGAACATATTTATTCTAAATAGTGGTCCATGGCCACAAAAAGTATTTAAAGGGGATCCATGATGAAGAAGGTTGAGGCCCACTGAATATAATTGATTTTTGACCATTTGAGCAATAATTTGAAGTTTGGTACTTTAGAAATCAAACCAAAACCGTACTTTCACTGCTATTGTTAAGACAATTAGTTACTATTACATCCTTGTGTGTGGTGGGTGTCGTTGCTTTACAGCATTTCTTATGGATTGCAGTGTAATTAGGGATGTTAAATTTTGGCTGAATAACAGAGCCAGTTTGTGGAGTGGTGAAGGCACTCCAGGTTAGAAACCAGGAGTCTTACAAATTTTAATCTTGCCTTAGCCCAGGGGTGAAATCCAGCAGGTTCTGGAGAACTGGTAGTGGAAATTTTGAGTAGTTCAGAGAACCAGTAAATACCACCTCTGGCTGGCTCCAGAGTTGGGTGGGAATGGAGATTTTGCAATATCCTTCCCCCAGGAGTGAGGGTGGAATGGGGATTTTGCAGTATCCTTCCCTTGGAGCGGGGTGGGAATGGAGATTATGCAATATCCTTTCCCTAGGATTGAGGAGGCAATGGGGAGTTTGCAGTATTATTCCCCTGCCATGCCCACCAAGCCACATCCACAGAACTGGTAGTAAAAAAAATTGAATTTCATCACTGCCTTAGCCCCAAAGCCAGCTGGTGACTTTTGGCCAGCCATTCTCTCTCAGGCCTAGGAAGAGGCAATGGCAAACTAGAAAACACTGTCAAAAAAACTGCAAAGACTGTTCCCGGCAATCTCCTGGATCCACAAGGGCCTTAAAGGCATTGGAAGGAGGTTCTCTCTAGTGTATTTCTACATGGCACCCAAGGCTCTGATGAATAGTGCTCTGTATGGAGAACTCGGCGGGTAGGAACTGAGTCTAGGCAGGCTGCGAGTAATAATAACTTTTATTGCTAACAAGAACTAACAACTAAAACTAACAAGGCAAACTCCCGTGAGGGCAACGACAACAATTGCCATCTGACAACCACTTAAATACGGGAGCTGTCAGATAGGCGGACCAATGGCAGGGCTGCAATTTTTCCACTCCTTGGTTGCCCGCGTCTTAGCCAATCAGGATGGTCTGGCAGCCGGCAAGTCTGTGAGTGGCATCGTAGCCCCGAGGACTTAACAAATAGCTATGCTACAAGATGCCTTTCTCCCCACTTTGTATCGCTCTTCAGCCGTAGCTGCATTAAGAAGCCCAGCATGCAAAGACCAATGCCGAATAATGTGTCCAAAGTCAATTTCAAGAGGGGCTTAGCAGGTTGACGGCACCTGATGACCTTTGCTGGGGTGACATTGTATTTTATATCTCAAGGAGGCCACAATTTCCATTGGTTGATAGTGTTTAATTTATAGTATTATCGCACTTTATTAAATCTGGCCCCCTTTCTGAAGGGATGTAAATTAATTCTGTGATCCTGGGACACTCCAAAGTTAATGCAGCACAGCACCCCTATTAAAACATGTGAACATCTCCTGGTGTCTGTGTTAGCATGTTGTGGGGCTCAGAAACGCGGGGAGAAATGACAGGTCCTTTTGCACATTGCAGCAGTTGAGTGAGGTTCTTTCACTCCAAACGGGAAAAAACAGGTGCTAATTGGATATTTTTCTCTTTAATTAGCGGCTACCTTTGATTACATTGTCAGACATGAACCCCAAAGAATGCTTAAGGGAACATAATCTTATCTCAGCCTCTCTCTCTCTCTCACACACACACACATTCTCTCTCCTCTGGCAAAGTTACTTATCATAACTAGAGGATGAATAGGCAATAAGTGAATGTGATTAAATAAAAAGAAAATCTAAGCGACGAAAGCTGAAACTGCTCCCACAGTTTCAAGTACTCTTTCAAGTTTTATGAAAGCCCCATCTCATGTTTGATCATCTTCAATTCCCTGTTGAAAAACGGCAATGAATAGACACACAGTAGGATGGCAATACACTGTACAGTAAGTTTGTCTGTTAATATAAGCCAATTTGAGTCCTTCGGCTGCTTCTCTCACTTTGGAATTGCTGCATAATTCATTAATATATCATTCCCCACCAGTCAATTGCAGTAGCAATGATTGAACACATGATTGGTTGATTCAATCCCTCATTCTGTTTTAAGGTCATGAACCGGTATGTTGGGCTGACTCGCAAACCACTCTTCAAATTCATTTTTATTATTCTGTTAAAATTCATCTGTCTAACAAGCCAATAAGTTGCAAAATAACTAACAGACACACCAATAAGATGCAAACATTAACACTTTAAAAATGCTGATTTGCCATCTCTGAGAAAGGCACCAAGGTTGCAGATGAAATGGTATGAAGTAGCCTAACATTTTAGTTTCGTATCCATAGGGAATTACTTGAAAGTAAGTTATAGGTAGGACTATATGGGTTTAGAATTGCTTTGGTGAAATTTTATCTGAGGTGGCAAACCAATTCATTGAATTGATTCCATCGGCCAACATGGATCAAATAATTCAGCTTCATTTTCGTGATAAGTCCACATCAAAGAAATACATATACATATTTCTTCATTTTGAACTGAATTAACCTAATTCATATGTTCCAATCAATGATTCAAATAAAACTGATAAAACTGATCCAAATGTTTGAATGTTCGGAATCAGATAAATCCACTCTTTTTCTAATCAAATAAATTTGATGAACAAGATCAAACACAATTTGAGTGGGCTTATCTTTAAATAATTACTTTCCTGCTGAGAATTTAATTTGAATAGGATCTTGCTATTATTGCTATCCCTTTCATTTTCTAGTATTCAGAGAACTGCATTTTATCATGGGATGAAAATGCCCAAATCAGAAGTGGCATATATTTCCCAATTCTTCTTCTCAAAGCATCTTCTTACTATTAGTATGTGGGGTTTTTTTTTTCAAAAATTTCAGGGAGAAACTAACACAAAACAACCTCAGTTGTTCAAGCTGCAGGATGAATTTTGTGGGTTTGCAACAGATCAGAGTAATATATAAGAAGTGTCTGAATTCTGAAAGAAAGCCCTTTTAGTATCTTTCTATCTAATTAATCTTCTCATCGTTCCTATCACCCATCTCCCCCCACTTATGACTGTATGACTGTAACTTTGTTGCTTGTATCCTTACAATTTATATTGTTTCCTAGTATGATTTGATTGCTTATTTGTACCCTATGACTATCATTAAGTTTTGTACCTTATGATTCTTGATGAATGTATCTTTTCTTTTATGTACACCAAGAGGATATGCACCAAGACAATCACACTTGGCCAATAAAGAATTCTATTCTATTCTATTCTATTCTATTCTATTCTATTCTATTCTATTCTATTCTATTCTATTCTATTCTATTCTATTCTATTCTATTCTATTCTATTCTATTCTTCATCTAAGAGAAACAGATTGTAAACCTGACATTAAGTGGAATGCATTTCTAATTCTTGTTAAATGTTTGTATACAATTTGTGTTTTGATTATAGGATTGTAAAGCACTTCTTTTTTTCTTTAGCAAACTGACAAGCCAGTAATAGGAGGGAAATCTATATATCTCTATTTATATATCCACATAGATATATCACATACATTTTCTTTCCCTCTTTCCCTCTCAAACTAATATTTGAAATATTTTACTTTTCCCAACCAGAAGTGTTAAGAATCATTTAATATCTACAGTTAGGTGGTATGCATAGAGTACTGCCTGGTTTCAAAGTGGTTCTGGAGAAAGGCTCAATAGAATGATTTTTATTTATAATGAAATTATCCAGATACTTTCTCTTTCACTTTTATAATATTATGATTATTAACTTTGATTTCTTTTTTATTATTCCAAGTGATTTTATGCCATTTCATTTTTTTTAAAAAAAAAAAAGAATCTAAGTGGAAGATGTTAATCCTGTTGCTTGCATATAACCTTTTCCTTTGGTTAACTAATTTGTCATCACAACATAGATTTTTCAAAAGAGAATAGCTCCTTTATATTGGAGATATGAATCCCATTTTCCTTGATATCTATAAATTCCTTATATAGATGTCTTCTCAAGTGCATTTCAAGAAAAAATGTTTTGTACACACATACACAAAGAAAGAGAGAGGGAGTATGGGAGACACAGAGAGAGACAGAGAGAAAGAGAGAGACAGAGAGAGAGAGAGAGAGAGAGAGAGAGAGAGAGAGAGACAGAGACAGAGACAGAGAGACAGAGACAGAGACAGAGAGACAGAGACAGAGACAGAGAGAGAGAGACAGAGACAGAGACAGAGAGAGAGATTGGAGAATAACAAATTTACAACCAAATGAAATATTGTAGTTTTATGTGATTAGTGTTACACATGTCATAGAAGATAGTATCTTTTGATCAAGTTCTTTCTTTCTCCCAAAGAGTGAGTTCTTCTTACATAGCAAGTAAGTGGTCACAAGTCATAGCTTCTACCAATAAACATTCACATAGACACACAAACATACAAAACCTCTGCAATGGAGTCTGCCCCTTTCCATAGTTTTGATTCCCTACCATCTTTCAAGTCCTTGTGTAATGCCAGCCTTGTTGGCATGAAAGAATTTGAGAGAATTCCCTGTAGAGGTAATCATCATTACAATGTTATTAGGCAACAGGGACTTTTTCCACTGTCCAGCAGTGTGTTCACCTCCTCCCAGCCACCTCCATGGACAAATAGTATTTTATGGGTTCTTCGTTCTTACCCACTGAAGCATTCAAAAAGTTCAGAGATAAATATTATCTCAGTCGTGTTTAAACAAAAAGTATAACATCCCTTAAGGACTTTTCATTTGGGAAACATTTTGACTGGGTGTATGACTTTTGCAGTTTTAATTAACAGAAGGATTTTTGTTATGGACCTCAAATGAAATGGGACTGTTTGTACATTCTAGGGGGTTTAGCTGGGATTGTATATGAGAATATGTGTTCTAAGAGAATTCAGAGCTTTCTAGGGTAGCTTTATAGTAGCTTTCTGGAAGCAGAAAGGGAAGATATATTCTTTCTAACCACAACATAGCAGTTCTGTAGAAGATAGATGTCATATGGGAGGCATATGGTTGTTTAAAAGAATTGCACACCCCTAAAATAGAAGAAAGGGACATGGTGGCACAGCAGCTAAGGCGCTGAGCTTTTCGATCAAAAGGTTGGCAGTTCAGCAGTTCAAATCCCTAGTGCCGCGTAATGGGGTGAGCTCCTGTTACTTGTCCCAGCTTCTGCCAACCTAGCAGTTTGAAAGCATGTAAAAAATGCAAGTAGAAAAATACTTCCCACTTTTGGTGGGAAGGTAACAGCGTTCCGTGTGCCTTTGATGTTCAGTCATGCTGGCCACATGAGCATGGAGATGTCTTCGGACAGCGCTGGCTCTTCGGCTTTGAAACGGAGATGAGCACTGCCCTCTAGAGTCGGAAATGACTAGCATATATGTGTGAGGGGAACCTTTACCTTAAAATAGAAGATTTCACAACGAGGGGTCCTTGGTGCTCTCTGAGTTTGGTTGTTTTCTTTCAGATGTTTCCTTGCCAAATTAGGTTACATCATCAGTGCCAGTAGGGAGTGGAGTTTGTTCTCATTTTATATTCTAGACTTCACAATGCAATATTCTGCTCCGTGTACAACTTGGCTACAAACCCTACTTCTTTTATGACAACTTTATTTAACCTGTAGGTTCTACTAATTATGTTTGGAATTCCTGTAGTAGTTTCTTCTTGTCCATCATTTGCTATTATTTGTAATTATTCTTATAGCTCTTTAATTCCTTGTTATGTTTTGTCTGTCATCTACACCTCTATAACTGTCTGGTTTGGTTCTGCAACCCAACAAGACAGACATAGACTTCAGAGGATAATTAGAACTGCAGAAAAAACAATTGCTACCAACCTGCCTTCCATTGAGGACCTGTATACTGCACGAGTCAAAAAGAGGGCTGTGAAAAATTTTTGCAGACCCTTGCATCTTGGACATAAATTGTTTCAACTCCTACCCTCAAAATAATGCTATAGAGCACTGCCCACCAGAACAACTAGACACAAGAACAGTTTTTCTCTGAACTCCATCACTCTGCTAAACAAATAATTCCCTCAACACTGTCAAACTATTTACTAAATCTGCACTACTATTAATCTTCTCATTGTTCCCATCACCCATCTCCTTCCTCTTATGACTGTATGACTGTAACTTTGTTGCTTGCATCCTTACGGTTTATACAGTTATTGATTGTTTCCTGATTGCTTATTTGTACCCCATGGCTATCATTAAGTGTTGTACCTTATGATTCTTGACAAATGTATCTTTTCTTTTATGTACACTGAGAGCATATGCACCAAGACAAATTCCTTGTGTGTCCAATCACACTTGGCCAATAAAAAAAAAACTATTCTATTCTATTCTATTCTATTCTATTCTATTCTATTCTATTCTATTCTATTCTATTCTATTCTATTCTATTCTATTCTATTCATCCAATTATTTCTTGCAATTCATCCCTTCCAACCACTTTATCCTTTTGTCATGTTTTGTTTGCTTTCTCTTTTGTGCATGAGGATGGAAAGACTGGCTCGTTTTTAATTTTAAAAAATGGTTGCAAAGTCAAAAAGAATTAGCTGCTACTTGATTCTTTCTTAAAGCTCCCTGTAGCCCCTGACAAATGGAGAAATCATCTACATGAACTACAGCTTTCCAGCAGAAAGCATGGTCACTGAAAGCTGCAAAACATTTTAAATGAGGCTAAACCAAAAAAATCTATTTCTTTAATTGAGAAGGGAATTGCCAGTAACCAGTCCTAAAATAACAGCTCATGGGTTTTAATCGTGGGAACAGAAGTGCTGAAAGTTTTTATTATCATGATGGTGGCCAATATCTCTTACTACTTAAGAGATATGTCGGCAGATCAATTCTACTTAAGTTAATTTGGACCCTGTAGCAGCTCTTTAGTTAACAGCTTAAATAAAATGTAAAATATGCAAGACCATCTATTTAAAAGATATAACATTAGATGAATATGGAGCCCAATTTATTAATCTTATGTAGGTACCCAGTTTCAAATTGAAGTATTAGTAAAAAAAAAAAACATTGTGTAAAAATAATTGCCTGGTTTTCCTAGTGGAAACAAGAAACACATTCTTGATGGTATCTGTTCAGGGGAGGATTTTTGTGTGTGTGTGTGTGTGTGTGTGTGTGTGTGTGTGTGTGTGTGTGAAACAGGCAAATTGGGAGTTCTGACCCTTTTCTGCATGTGCTGGCACTCTGTACAAGAACAAATAGATGGAGTTTGATTGTAATGCCCTACTGTCATTTTGCCATATGGTGGTTGAAGTTCTGCTAGAAATAACCCAGTTCAATGAAGGATTTCCTTTCCTTCTTTCCTTTCCTTTCCTTTCCTTTCCTTTCCTTTCCTTTCCTTTCCTTTCCTTTCCTTTCCTTTCCTTTCCTTTCCTTTCCTTTCCTTTCCTCTCTCTCCTCGCCTCGCCTCGCCTCACCTCGCCTCTCCTATCCTTCCATTTCCCTTCCCTTCCTTTTTTCTATCTTCCTTTCCTTTCCTTTCCTTTCCTTTCCTTTCCTTTCCTTTCCTTTCCTTTCCTTTCCTTTCCTTTCCTTTCCTTTCCTTTCCTTTCCTTTCCTCTCTCTCCTCGCCTCGCCTCGCCTCACCTCGCCTCTCCTATCCTTCCATTTCCCTTCCCTTCCTTTTTTCTACCTTCCTTTCCTTTCCTTTCCTTTCCTTTCCTTTCCTTTCCTTTCCTTTCCTTTCCTTTCCTTTCCTTTCCTTTCCTTTCCTTTCCTTTCCTTTCCCTTCCCTTTCCCTTTCCCTTTCCCTTTCCCTTTCCCTTTCCTTACTTTACCTTACTTTACCTTTTACATGATAGTACATCCAGTTGAATATCTTCATATACAAGTTTCCTAAAATACCTTGAAGCTTTCCCAGAAAAGACACTGTGTAATACTAGCTAATTAAGAGGTATTGTGGGCATGCCTCAAGCTACCTATGTAACACGGCTGCTTTCAGACATGTATCAGATATAAGTAAACTTTTATGAGAATATGCCTAGTGAATTATCTGGTTTACAATTCTTAAAAATCCAAGTGAAGACATGACAGGATGGAAAAGGTTCAACTAAAGAGATGGAAGCAAGCAAGAAGGATGAATACCAATAGGAAGGAAAATCTCAAGACAGTTAGCTTCCACCCTTGCTTGGTGACAAACCAGATGCATTCATGATATGAATGTGTAGGCTGTCCCTAGCTCTTCTTGTAAAGAATTTCATTTCTAGTCCAGAATATCTGCAACTCATATGGATCAAACCTTGCAGCATTCTCTTTCTCTCTGGGTTTTACATAAAGTTATTGTATTGCTTTGCTTGACAGACATATTTTATGAAGTAATGTTTTGCTGCAGAGAGAAAGCACAGTGGTTTACTTCATTTGTTCATAATTAATATAGCTGAAAATCTACTGTAGAACAGGGCTGTCAAACTCCCGGCCCGCAGGCCGGATGCGTCACGCGCTGGCCACGCCCATGCCCAGTTTAGCGAAAGGGGAAAAATTCCTGATGTGTCACTTGACACCTTCATGACAACGTGGGTTTGACACCTCTGCTCTAGAAGACCTGAGATACCTGTTATAAGTTTCAATACCTTCACATCCTTCATATCCTCTTCTCTTTATATAATTATGTAATTAGGGTTGGAAGTAACCTTAATTGGCTTCTTAACCTTCTGATTCAACCCCATGCATGAGAATAGGGGTTTTTTTTAGAATAGAACTTTTTATTGGCCAAGTGTGGCCAATAAAAAAGAAAATATAAACATAAAAGAAAATATATGTTCATCAAGAATCATAAGATACAACACTTAATGATAGTCATGGGGTACAAATAAGGAATCAGGAAACAATCAACAATCAGGAGATGGGTGGTGGGAACAGGTTTTTCCCGAACGCCATCACTCTGCTAAACAAATAATTCCCCCAATACTGTCAAACTATTCACTAAATCTGCACTATTATTAATCTTCTCATCGTTCCCATCACCCATCTCCTTTCACTTATAACTGTAACTTTGTTGCGTGTATCCTTACGATTTATATTGATATTGTTTCCTGATTGCTTATTTGTACCCTATGACTATCATTAAGTGTTGTACCTTATGATTCTTGATGAAAGTATCTTTTCTTTTATGTACACTGAGAGCATATGCACCAAAGACAAATTCCTTGTATGTCCAATCACACTTGGCCAATAAAGAATTCTCTTCTCTTCTCTTCTCTTCTCTTCTCTTCTCTTCTCTTCTCTTCTCTTCTCTTCTCTTCTCTTCTCTTCTCTTCTCTTCTAATATAGTGGTGACTTCTAGTTGACTAGATTCTTGTGTATAGGGATGAGTAAGAAATCAGCTTAACTGGAACTTAAAGTGTGGTTCTGATTCTTCATGCCTGACCATTTTTGTCCAATGGAGGTTACAGAAGATGATATGACCAGTTTGGGATGATATTTTGTTTTTCTTTCACTCTGAAGCCTCCCTGGCTGTCCACACATCTCAGTCTTTCTCCAATGGAGGAAAAAATCCCTCCTTTCTGCAGGACTGAATGGAAGTGAGGGAATGAGGAAGATTGCAGATTGCAGATTGCTGTAGAGAGGGTTTATCATGAAAAAGAGAGTATTAATTCACATGAGAGCTGTGCGAAAGCTTCAAAGGGGTGCTTCACTTCAACAGTGTCTTTGAAGCTAGCAGGCATTTCTCTAAACATCACTTTGAGTGGGAGAGTAGAGAATAGCCTCTTAACTTTTTATTAACTTTCCAAGGGAACAGAGCTGTGTGTTTGCATGCATGTGTGTGCGACAATTTTTTTTTTTAATTTCTGTCTCTTTCAAGTTCGACTCTGCATGGCACTACAGGAAGCTCAGCTGGCTGCACAAAACGTCCCTTTGAGAGAGGTCAAAAGCTCTTCCTTCCATTTTCAAGCAAGTAACATAATAAAATGAACCCCAGTCAGCATGTATAGAATTGATGGAATTTCAGTTTAAACCATCAGGAAGAAATCAGGTTGTAGAAACTGGCTACCATATAAATTACCCACTCTGAGAAACAATATGTATATGTATATGGGTATGTATGCACTGTCACAAGCTTTAATGCCTTGGTTAGCTCTAATTTTTATGATTTTATATGGAATGGGAATGGGAATAGAACAGAATGGAGCAGAACAGAACAGAGCAGAGCAGAGCGGAGCAGAGCGGAGCAGAGCGGAGCAGAGAGGAGAAGAGCAGAGCAGAGCAGAGCAGAGCAGAACAGAACAGAACAGAACAGAACAGAACAGAACAGAACTACTATATTTGGCCAAGTGTGCTTAGACACACAAGGAATTTGTCTGTAGAATCTCTCAGTGTTTTTATAGGCTTTAAGAGTAGAAAATTAATCTAAATACATTTTTTTACATCACTACTTTTAAAAAGATTCCATAACTATCAGAATGGTGGGAACTTAAGGAGAAAAATATCTATTTAGCAAGGGAGTGGGCATATATGGTCATCAGCAGTGGTGGGTTGCCCCCGGTTCGCACCAGTTCTATAAAACCAGTAGTAAAACTGGCGGGAGGCTCCGTCCACCAACCCCAACATCATCAGAATGCTTCTGCGCTTGCGCAGAAGGGCGCGTGTGCACGCGAGCGAAGCAAGTGCATGCGCATGGCCCCGTTGCGAACTGGTAGTAAAGGTAAGTAGAACCCACCCCTCGTCATCAGAGTCATTACTGGTGTTCTGTTTTTATTAAATATGGTAACAATATCTCCCTCTGTTACCAAAACAGTTATTGAAATTATTGTTATCGAAATTATGTACACTGAGAGCATGTGCACCAAAGACAAATTCTTTGTGTGTCCAATGACACTTGGCCAATAAAGAATTCTATTCTATTCTATTATCAATAACATCATTCAGATTTGGACTCCACATTGGCAGAATCAGGCAACTACCTAGTGTCTTGTGATGTGACTTGGATTCTCTTGTGGTCCTGGGCCTTCATCAAAGGATCTTCTGTCCATGCCTCCAATCTCCTTTAGGCTGAATCCTTGCTTCACCTATCTTCTCCCGGCAGTCAGAGCGTTCTTTCCTTCCTTCCTTCCTTCCTTCCTTCCTTCTTTCTTTCTTTCTTTCTCTTCCTTTCTCTATCTATCTATCTATCTATCTATCTATCTATCTATCTATCTATCTATCTATCTATCTATCTATCTATCAGCGTTCCAGAAAAACCCAACTCCAATTAAAAACTCTGAGAGAAGTATTTTCTCAAAGTTCCATTTATTAGAGTAGGTATACTGGCACATCTGGGAAAACTCAACTCTGAGAGTTACGGATTTTCTCTCAGTAAATCAAAACCCTCAAGTCCATCCCCTGCACCCATCAGTCCATCACATGGTCCAATCACCATCCGTCTCATCTCGAGACATCACTCCAACCAGTCCTTCTCCAGATGCAGGGCTGTCATGACCTTGACCGAAAAGAAGAATGCTATTTTGTCTAACTACATTCCCTCTACTAAATTCCACCTCCTACTTTCCCACACATGAGAAGGTGGCAGCGTGGAAGCTTCCGGTGCTAATATGGCTTCCAAAGCTGACTCTATCATCTATCTATCTATCTATCTATCTATCTATCTATCTATCTATCTATCTATCTATCTACCTACCTACCTACCTACCTACCTACCTACCTACCTACCTACCAGCTCATCTTACCACAGGTGATCTCTGAGAGAAGAAGTTGCACTTTCCTTTTTGAGAAGAATGGTAGTGCACTCTTATTAAAGAATCTGCACTGAATGCCAGTTTGTTTTCAGGTATAACTCAATGTATTGGTTATTAAATATAAATAGAAAATCCTAAACAACCTAATTTCAGGCCAGCAATGGGGACAATCTCTATTCCATTCAGTATATCTATGAACATTGGATTGATTTTGGCTTCCACCTCCTCAAAAGAGTTGATGGACTGTGAAACCTTTTCCTCTCCGATCATTGCTTAGTTTCTCTGAAATATTTTATTTCCTGAAATCTGTTTAGCTCCCACACTTTAGCTTTTCACAGAACAACAAAATACAACCTGTCATTTTAGGGGAACATTTTGAAATGAAAAGTTGTAGTACTGACCATGTTTAACCTCAGATATGTTCTTGTTATCACTTGGTTTTATATATAATTATTGCTTATATGTTTATTATAATTATTGTTAATTAAGTCTTTATTTCAGTGCTGGCTAAGTGGAGCAACTGGAAGTGGGCTGAACGTTACAGTAAGTGGATAGACGGATGCACTGTGCTTGTAAGTAGTTTAATGTATTATGATTGAGTAGCTACTTCCACAGTTAGCACAATAGTAGTTAACTATAAGACTTTCTGTGAGATTTTCTAAGAATTTGACAGAGATGTAACTATTATGTAGAGATACCTATTTAGCATATTTCAATGCATGAAATAGGCTTTCAAGACATACTATGAAATAATAAGTGGCAAAGGGTCATTCAGTAACAGCCACAACTGAATGAGGATTAAAAAAAATGATTCACCCCACCACCACCCACCACCCCACCTGATTCCAATAATACAACCATTCAGGGGTGAAATGCTCCCGATTCGGACCAGATCAGGTGATCCGGTAGCGATTGTGGTTCAGAGAACCAGTAGAGATGGTGGTGGGAGGCTCCTCCCACCCACCCGGGTGTCATTACTTCCTGCTTTTA
The DNA here is from genome assembly GCF_029215685.1 of Pituophis catenifer annectens. Taxonomy (NCBI): domain Eukaryota; kingdom Metazoa; phylum Chordata; class Lepidosauria; order Squamata; family Colubridae; genus Pituophis; species Pituophis catenifer. Next base: position 11,572,774 of record NW_027256893.1, on the reverse strand, counting down.
AAAGGTTAAAAAAAAGACTCTGATGATCGCGCATCACAGCTGTGATCATCAGAGCCTCTTTTTTTTACCTTTTAAAAGCATTTTTTTACAACCTATTCGGGTGAATAGGTTGTATTTTAAAGCATTAAAAAAATAAAAAGAAGTAAAAAAAAAAGTTGGCCACGCCCACCCAGTCACATTAATGCCCACCACCACCAAGCCATGCCCACAGAACCAGTAGTAACAAATTTTACATTTCACCACTGCAACCATTGCACCATCTTTCCTCTTAAGCCACATATTTCTCTGCTGCAGATGAATGAACAAAATGAGTCTACTTTCTTTTAGTGTTAGATTTCCAGTGTAAAAAAACTACCAAAATCTTTATAGAGGGACAACATAAAACTTGGAGTTATTTATGAGAATATAAACTGGCTAACTAGAGTCCAATTGCTGGTAATCAGAGCCATTTTTCACAAAAAAATACCCAATTTACAGGCAAGTTTATATTCCTTTTTGTGAGTGTACACTGCAAGGACTGAATGGTGTGTTGGTTTTCACATAAAGATCTTCCAATCACAAGATCGCAATGGTATCTTCTGATCTATTAAATCAGGTTCAGGGTTATTTAGATCCCGCTGCTCTGTGAATTCTGAATCTTCAGATTCAACCTCATTCTCCAATATAGATACAGAATACAGAGTTGGAAGGGACCCTGGAGATCTTTTAGTCCAACCCCCTGCTTAGGCAGGAAACTCTATACCACTTCAGACAAATGGTTATCCAACATCTTCTTAAAAACTTCCAGTGTTGGAGCATTTACAACTTCTGGAGGAAAGTTGTTCCACTGATTAATTGCTCTAACTGTCAGGAAATTTCTCCTTAGTTCTAAGTTGCTTCTTTCCTTGATTAGTTTCCACCAGTTGCTTCTTGTCTTGCCCTCAGGTGCTTTGGAGAATAGTTTGACTCCCTCTTCTTTGTGGCAACCCCTGAGATATTGGAACACTGCTATTATGTCTCCCCTGGTCCTTCTTTTCACTAAACTAGACATACCCATTTCCTGCAACCATTCTTCATATGTTTTAGCCTCCAGTCCCCTAATCATCTTTGTTGCTCTTCTCTGCACTCTTTTTAGCTTTTCCTGTGTCAGCTCTTCAAGGTACAGGTAGTCCTTGATTTATGACCATTCATTTAATAACTTTTTATAGTTAGGACAATGCTGAAAAAAAAGTGACTTACCAATGTCCCAAAGATGCTTTTTCAAGAGGCAACTGGACTTTCTGGTTTTCCTTTGGGAACATTTCACTTTTCATCCAAGAAGCTTCTTCAGCTCTTAAAAAATCACCTTTGGGACAACCATGAGCTGGATGATTGAGAACATCCATAGACATTTGACTTACTACTTGTCCTTGCACTTATGACCAGTGCAATAACTCCCTAGTCATGTAATAAAAATTTGGGTGCTTGGTAACTAGCATGCATTTACAACATGTTCCATTTAACATTTATGAGCATCTTAAACAAAAAACACCAATCAGCGAAGCTAAATCCATTTAACAACCATGACAAAAATGTTATAAAATTGAGTATGACTCACTTAGTGGACTGCATTGCTAAGCAATGGAAATTCTAGGCCCGTGATGGCGAACCTATGGCATGCATGCCACAGGTGGCACGTGGAGCCATATTGGTTGGCACGCGAGCAATGCCCTACCACAGCGGCAGCGTGCATGTGTGCGCCGGCCAGCTGATTTTTGGGCCTTCTGGGCTTCCCAGAAGTCAGGAAACAGGCTGTTTCCGGCCTCCAGAGGGCCTCTGGTGGGATGGGGAAGGCCGTTTTCACTCTCCCTAGGCTCCTGGAAAGCCTTTGGAGCCTGGGAAGAGCGAAAAATGGGCCTACCAGGCCCATCGTGTGCCAAAAGCGGGGGAAGCATGGGGGGGTGGGGCACATTAAGTTATGGGTATGGGCACACACGTGCACGACCCCCCCCACACTCCCCCCCCGCTTTTGGCACACGATGGCAAAAAGATTAGTCATCACTGTTCTAGGCAGTCAGAAAACAGACACCACAATTTTAGGATTGGTCCCTTACAATTTTAGGTTGGTCCTTTACTGTTGTAAGGCAGTATAATAATTATCTTGAAGATTTGTCCTGCTCCATTTTAGGTCAAAGATAAGAAAGATGGGATTGTTCTAAGCCTCTTTCTCAAGCTCTCCATTTTTTCAGGACTGCACTGCTGTTTTTCCTCCTTTAATAGACCATCCATTCCTTCACTGAAATTATTTCTACATCCGTTTACCTCTAGAGAAGTTATAATGCTAAACTCCAGTTCCAGAACAGTGTTAGCTTAAAAAAAGGATTTTCTAGTAGTGTAAGATTCTCAGCTATGCTGATGTTCACCTTAGAAGTTACTACATAGCTATATAGTCAGCATATCTTGCAGAGGAAAATACAGAAAGGAATGCCTGGGAGAGTTTAATAATGCAATTGGACATAGCAGTTGGCTTCTGGAAGCATCTCTTCTCCCCTGTTCAACTGAAAATGCAAAGTATGATTTGCAAATCAGACTGAATTATATGTCTAATCAATCGAACATGAAAAACAAAGTGTATTTACAAAAAATTTCCTCAGTAAGTCCCTGGTTATTTGGACTGAGAGACTCTGTCAAGTCCAACCTATTGCCTACTAATGAGGCCCATTTTTTTTCTCTTCTCTCTCATCAATCTGTTAGCTTTTCAGCTCTCTTGGCTATCATTCAATTGATTTTTCCAACACGAGGACATTTTTGAGGGGTTTTTTTTGTTCAAGTTCATCTCTGTCAAATTTATAGTCCTTGTTCCGTGAACATTGGTGTTTTCTACCTAAGTTTATCCCACGTGCATTTTGAAGATGGAGGTAGCAGCTGCCTCCCTTGGCAACTAGCAGAATTTAGCAATAAGAAAATCAGTACAGTTCCAATGCTGATGATACTACTTGTAGCAAATTCTCAGCATCAATAATGCATTGGCTAAAATATCATTTTGCAACCATGCAAAAACCACTTTTTTGTGATCAACAACGACATTTCTTATTTTAACAGTGATGCAACTTAAGCTGTGGTTCTCCATCTGTTTAAAATCAATAGCTTTAGTTCACTTTGTAGATTTAGCTTTAACTTCCATCTTCAGGCGCACAAGCTTTGAGCACTCAGTCCGGAAAAAGGTTAGCCATCACTGCTCTACCACGTTACCTAGCTTGGTAATGAAACTTCTGCAAGAAAACTATCAAGTTCAATAAGCACCAAGGACCCCTCCACATTTCAACTTTGCACTACAAATGTTCTCCTTTCTTGTCTGCCACTCAGCTATAATATTTGCAAAGGGATTCCAGGGAACAACAGTTATCTCAAGATAATCTGTAACCATGCTTGTCTGCAACCTCTATGTTGTGCAATGAGATATTCCAATAAACCATGGAAAAGGAATCATCTACCTAACAGGCACAAAACATTTAGCGCTTTATTGATATTCTTCACTAAATTACAATGGTGCATATGAGGTGCAGTTGAATGGATAGGGTGAATTACTTGGGAAATTAAAGAAATGGTGACAGACAGACAGACAGACAGACAGACAGACAGACAGACAGACAGATACATAGATAGATATAGATGGATAGATAGGATAGATAAGATAGATAAATTATAAAGATAGATGATAGATTAGATAGATAGATAGATAGATAGATAGATAGATAGATAGATAGGATAGATAAGATAAATAGATGATAAAGATAGCTAGCTAGCTAGCTAGATAAATAGGTAGATAGATAGATGATATAGGTAGGTAGAGAGATAGAGATAGAGAGAGAGAGAGACAGACAGACAGACAGACGATAGAAAATATAGATTTATTTATTAGATAAGTAGACATGCATTTCTTAATTTTATTTCTTATTTCTTAATTTTAACCATTGCAAAGACTGTCTGTCTGCATTATGTGACCCAGACAAGGATAGACATTAGGTGTATTTTATACAACATGCTTAACCAATTTATTCAATCCAATTTTCTGGGATCACACCACAGCCTGTATCTTAAACTAACCATAACATTGGGCTCAAACAACAGGCTAGATTGTAATCGGATTGCATTACTCACTGAACCACAAACTGGCCAATCAGGCACATGGACTAAGAAAAAAGTATGGGCGTTTCCAGTTTAAGAATGCGTGCTCTAAAATATAATGAGCTGTAAAGATTAAAAATGGGGATCCATAGCTTTGCCTAGCTATAATGCAAATTCCCAATGCACATTAGATTCAGGTACAGATCTTCATGAAATAAAGCAAAGGAATTTACTAATAAATAATACAATCAATGTATTTCCCCCCTCCCTAAAGTTTGAATTTTACTAACAGCAAGTTCTTTTCGGCATGACTGTTCATGAAGTCGGTCAGAAAAAGTAATCATAGAAACATTCATACTTTTTTATACACACCACTCCGCTTTGTATTCACTTTTCTCTAATACATATTTTATACTGTAAGAATGATAGTTCTACATTCTGACAAATTCACTGCATGTGTTACGCCTATGTGAAATGGCTATCGCCTTGATAAGGCATTTAAACTCATGGGGGTGATCTTTCTCAACTATAACTGGGGAAACTGAAATTGAAATTTATTTTTCTAGGCAGATAAAATGCTTGACAATATCAAAACAATAAATCACGGAGGAGAGGAAACACCAGCACACAATCTAGGGATATGTACACGCTTGTATAATTTAAGATCTATTCCTAAGGAAAGGAATCCTTAGATAAAGGAATTTATCTGAGATCAGATAAAAGTCTAGTGGCCAATTCATGAATGTGAGTCTGTCTATTATCCAGTGGTAAAATCCAAATTATTTTACTACCAGTTCTATGGGCATGGCTTGGTAGGCGTGGTGTGGCTTGATGGGCATGGCAGGGGAAGGATACTGCAAAATCTCCATTCCCACCCCACTCTGGAGCCAGCCAGAGGTGGCATTTGCCGGTTCTCCGAACTACTCAAAATTTCCGCTACAAGTTCTCCAGAACCTGTCAGAACCTGCTGGATTTCACCCCTGCTATTATCTCACAGCAGAGTCTACGCATTGTAATACAACATTTGGGACATGGTGTGTAATAAAGTCATGTGATCTGACAGCAATAGGGAAATATGAAATTGTTCTGATCATCCTGAAAAACTCATTGGGGGGGGGGCATTTAATTTATATATTGTTAGATTTTCATACACCTGTATTACTTTACAGCAGGGGTGGGTTCTACTTACCTTTACTACCGGTTCTCAACGGGATCGCTTCTGATGATGGCAGGTCAGTGGGTGGAGCCTCCCGCCAGTTTTACTACTGGTTCTATAGAACCGGTCCGAACCGGGGGCAACCACCACTGCTTTACAGGTAACTCAAGGCAGTGAACATACCTAATATTCCTTCTCCTCTTTTCCCCACAAGGAGCAAACCTGTGAGGTGGGTTGGGCTGAGAGGGTATGATTGGTCCAAAATCACCTAGCCAAGTTTCATCCCTGAGGCAGAATTAGAACTCACCATCTCCTGTACCAAAGATGATTTTTCGAGCGGCAACTGGACTTTCTGATTTTTCTTTGAAGACGTTTTGCTTCTTAGCCAAGAAGCTTCTTTAGCTCTCATGGATGAGAAGCGAAAAACCAAAAAGTCCAGTTGCCTCTTGAAAAAGCACCTTTGGGACAACCATGGCCTGGATGACTGAGAATCTCCATAGTCACCATCTCCTGTTTTCTAGGCCACCATTTTCACCACTAGACCAAACTGGCTCACAATCACAAGGAAACATATGAATAAAGAGAACACAATTGAGATATTTGAATTATAAAAATCATCCACATATAAAATAGGAATTAAATCATCATCAATAGCACTACAAAGGACTGGAATAATGAAGAAGTACATTGGAGCTATGTTAAAGCTCCTCATGAATCGGATAATGTTGTGATGTAAGTTATTATTATTTTTTTTTATCATTGTGGTTTAGTTCAGATGCTTACATTTTGATTCTAGTTTAAGCCTTGAGCATTGGTTCTAGCCTCTTGCTTTATTTGTAGCTTCCATTCAACTGGAATGACAGTGTCAAAATTATTTTAGATGCCAGAATTAAGAATATGCCCCCCTTTAATTTTTCAGAAGGCACAGAAGGAAAGTTTCTTAGAGGTCAGGACTGGAAAACAATGACATATTTCATCCTGTTGGATAGAAAAATATAACCAGATGATATATAGTTCAGTGGAGATTGAATGATTAATGAATCATATAATTGCCTGTTACTACACCCTTTGGCCACACACACTCTTTTTTAGAAAGCATAATAGCAAATGCCATGACATTAAGAGATGATGGACAAATCAAAGCAAACTCATAAGTGAGGTCATCTCATACCACCTTTTTCTTGGTGGCTGGCAGCAAATCCATCACATTCCAGAATGGTTAAGGTGTTAACAAGTTCCTAATTAGCAATTATTCATCCATATTAATAATATATATTGCTGCTCAGTCTGCCAACCAAAGGAATTACTCTGAATGACAGGGTGAGAAAATCTGTTCCAATCTATGACTCTGACAACTAATTAGACACATTTCCCCCTGAAATTTATAAATATTATTATTCTATTTCTTTTCTTTTTTTTAAAGTCCAACATACAACTGAAAAATTAGTTGCTTTTCTGTAGGCTGTTAGGAGTATTTGTAATTAAATAAGTAATGATTGCATATCTTTTCTATTCTTCCTTTTTTTGTTTGTTTTGTTACCTCTTTTAAATTTAAGCATGGTGTCAAGAACTGTCATTGTTTACTGATCTTCGGTCAGCTTTTTCTTTTTCTTTTTTTTTGAGATTCTGGAGTTTGCTTTTGGTTGAAAAATATTGAAAGTATTGTTTCAAATGAATAAGATAAACAACAATGATTAACAACCCTGACATTGTTTATTTGAAATAATTGCTAATGTGACAGTCACTAAGGTGGTCTTGATAATACCCTATTAACTAAAGACAAGTACTTACATTTGTATTTTTTGCTTTACAATTACCATCGTTATAAAGAAAGCACTTTAATTTAGCAGGAGTTAATTAGACGAATTTGGGGGGGGGAAATATGAATGCTTATGGTTCAATGGACTGTGGTTTGAAAAGGATAATTGATCCATGAGAATTAATACAATTCTTCACAACACAAGGAAACAAATCATACTCTGGTGGTGCCATGGCGATACAAATACGTCTTGCTATAAATGAATTGCATTGCTATTATGGGATACCATGGAATGCAGCTCATAATTTTGTAAAGCTATGTGGCTGAAAACAAGGAATAATAAAAATAGATGGTGTTATCATTACAATGAAGCAGTAAATTTAATTCATTGTATTTTACTGCTAGGAAGCATAGAAGTTCGAAGTTTTTGTTCTCAAACTATAAATTATAGTTCAACCACATCCAAGAATGAAATAGCTAAAAAAGAAAAAGAAATGAAGAAATAATAATTGTGTGTAATAATTTTTTTTGAAATCCATATTAAACCTGATTAAAAACTGTTCTAAAAAGATGGGAACTGGTTACCCAGCTTTATTCAATCTGCCATCATGCCTGAGTTCATATATAATGCTAAATAGGGTTTCTAAACTATCATTTTGGGATGGAGACCTTGCCCTAAGAGCAAATAAACAAACAAACATTCATTATACTCAATATGACATGCCGACTACACCCCCCAATCCCAATTATAATGCTGGCATCAATGCAGCAGAATTCTTTTCTGCTACATCATTTTTGTGAAGCTGGAATTCTGAATAATGAATGGAATAGAATTCTTTATTGGCCAAGTGTGACTGGACACACAAGGAATTTGTCTTTGGTGCATAAGCTCTCAGTGTACATAAAAAGAAAATTTATTTATTTAGCATATGGTTGGTCACACACAGTATTAAAACATTTTTTACAGGTTAAAACAATTAAAACAATAAAAAAAGAAAAAAGAAAAAGAAAAAAATACATTCGTTAAGAATCATAAGGCGCAACACTTAATGATAACCATAGGGTACAAATAGGCAATCGAATCATACTAGGAAACAATCAATATACCGGTAAATCATAAGGATACAGCAATAAGTTACAGTCATGCAATCATAAATGGGAGGAGATTGGTTATAGGAATGATCAGATGACTAATAGTAATAGTAATGCAGACTTAGTGAATAGTTTGACAGTGTTGAGGGAATTATTTGTTTAGCAGATGATGGCATTTGGGAAAAAACTGTCCTCGTGTCTAGTTGTTCTGATGTGCAGTGCTCTATAGTGTCGTTTTGAGGGTAGGAGTTGAAACAATTTATGTCCAGGATGTGAGGGGTCTTAATGGGGGTTTTAAGGAACCCCCATTAAGGAACCCCATTAAACCCCATTTAAGGAACCAAACATTTTCAGAGACTCTCCCATCCTGCTTACAATCTTTTTGGATTGTTGCCTTCTGGCAGAAGATACAGAACAATTAAAACTCGGACCACACGTTTTCTGAAAGTTTTTATTCCAGAGCTATAATTGCACTCAACAATGAACTAAAGGGCCACCATCAGTGAGCTGTTAGACAGCATTACTTGGTCTGTTATGTGGATGTTTGAGTGGTTTAGGGATATGTAGGTCTTTGGTTATTCGGGTCTTCTCCCACGTAAAATTGGAAGTGTCTTGGCAACGTTTCGACGAAGTCTCATTCATCATCTTCAGGCTGGTGTTCTCGGCTTCGTGCTTCCAGGAGCACGAAGCCGAGAACACCAGCCTGAAGATGACGAATGAGACTTCGTCGAAACGTCGCCAAGACACTTCCAATTTTACGTGGGAGAAGACCTGAATAACCAAAGACCTACATACAAACACCCGCGAAAATCTGAGAAAACAAATATATATATATATATATATATATATATATATATATATATATATATATATATATATATATATATATATAATTAGCATAGAGATGGTGAGCTCCCTTTTTCAGTTTCCTGCTTAGTTCTGCTTCTTTCTCTTTTCTCCTTTGGGGTTTCACATTTGGGGTTCCACAAGGCTGTTACAAAGTCAGCCTTACAAGGCCAGATGAAAGGTAGCAGATGGAAACTTCTTAAGGAGAGAGCCAACCTGGAGCAAAGGAGAAATTTCCTGATAATGTGTGCTGCAGCTGCCAAGGGAGCTGACATGAAGTGTTAATAGCACTTTATAAAGCCTTGGTAAGACCACACTTGGAATACTGCAACCAGTTTTGGTTGCCACGATATACAAAAAGACGTTGAGACTCTAGAAAGAGTGCAAAGAAGAGCAACAAAGATTATTAGGGAGGCTAAAACACACGAAGAACTGTTGCAGGAACTGGGTATGTTTAGTTTGATGAAAAGAAGGACCAAGGGTAACATGACAGCAGTGTTTCAATATCTCAGAAGTTGCCACAAAGAAGAGGGAATCAAGCTATTCTCCAAACATCTGAGGACAGGACAAGAAGCAACGGATGGAAACTAATCAAGGAGAGTCTGTAGAGATTTTCAGCCATCCAGGTCATGGTTGTCCCAAAGGTGCTTTTTCAGGAGGCAACTAGATTTTCTTGTTTTTTTTCCTTTGAAGATGTTTCACTTCTCATCCAAGAAGCTTCTGACAGGATAGTGGATGGATTTCCAGAGAAAAAATGCAGACTACAGGAACCAGGAGCACTAACTCACATGACCCTGAGGACACAGATAAATCTCCAAGTGCTTCAATGACCCTCTAAAAGGATGCAAATGACCAGCTGTCTGCAAGGAATATAAATCTTTCCTTTCCCCACTATCCTGTCAGAAGCTTCTTGGATGAGAAGTGAAAAGTCTTCACAGAAAAAACAAGAAAGTCCAGTTGCCTCCTGAAAAAGCATCTTTGGAATAACCAAGGAGAGAAGCAACCTAGAACTAAGGAGAAATTCCTGACCGTTAGAACAATTAATCAGTGGAAGGGCTTGCCTCCAGAAGTTGTGAATTCTCCAACACTGGAAGTTTTTAAGAAGATGTTGGACGAGCATTTGTCTGGACTGGTACAGAGTCTCCTGCCTGGGGTTGGATTAGAAGACCCCCTAGAGAATTCTTGCCGGTTCTCTAATCCTTCCTAAGATTTAGCCAGAAAAGCAATCAACTACTTTTTCTTTTCCCTGTGGCCATGAAGTCGTCATCGTCTTCTTCTTCTTCTTCTTCTTTTTTTTTTTAAGAAAGGAGGTTTTGAATCAAGAAAGAAAAGTCAGGAAAGAAATGGATTCCATTTGATAAATGTGTCGTTTGGTTTCCTTTTGTTCTTCTGTTTTCAGGATGATGGTGCTTAGGAAAGTCTGTGCAATTGGAGAATTGATTGAGACTTTTAGGTGAGCTCAGAGGAACAATTGAGAAGTTGTGGTCAATATTTTAGCTTTAATGGGAAATTCTGTATTCTAAAGGTTTTTCTGTTTCCCCTTTAATGAGTTTTTTAGCCAAAATTAATGCCCTCTGATACTTTGAGATAAAATATTTTGGCTTACGTTCATCTTGTGTAGCATTTGAGCAACTGAAACAAAGTCTTTTTGCATTTAATCACTCCAATTAATTTTAATTGTAAATATCCGTTTTCACCGGATTGGATTCACTTATTGGAAAGTCTTAATATCTTTTGAGTTTTTCACAGGGAAACAATGAATCTTACTTTCAGTTCCTGAGAATACCTACAGAAAATCCCATAATTGCTGATTTAAGTTACATTAAACTTGAATAAACTGTTAATGAGTAAAAAATAAACCTAACTGACAGACTCATTAATCTTATTCCAGATAAGTAAACCTGAGTCTCAGAATTTATACTGTGTTCCATCTTTGTTAGAAATCAGAGAGAAACTTGATGAACATAAATGGAATTTAAGACTCTGCTAAAACATTAAGAGGGCATTTTTCTTAGTACTTGGCTACATATTACACCTGCTTCACTAAAGCCATGTATAACAGATATTAAAATAAAAACCTGATGCAGTTGAATACTAATGATAAGGTCACATTTGTGTGCACTTGAATTCATTTTTCTATATTTGGTAAAGAACATTTGAAGAATGACCTATAATTATGCTGGATTTAAGGTCAAGTAGAGTATTCAGAAGGTATGAACCCATGTAAATTTATTTCTAGATCCATACAACAAACACACACACACTTAGCATATGGCATATCATACATGGATTAGCAATATGTTTCATATACATTAGTAAAACACAATATATAAATATTAAAAATATCTATGTTCAAATACCAATGTCCAGGCCATTTAATCATTCAAGCGCAAGATCGTTTATAGATCTTAACCCTGCTAAGAATCATTTTTGAAAGCCTTAATTGTACAAACTGTGTTACTTTACCTCCTTCTTTAAAAAACTACCATCAGATACTGGACTAGTATATGCTTTCAGCTAAAAGCGAGTCACAACATGGGACAAAACTTCAACGCATACATTGGAGTCTGTAGGTGAATTTGGCCTTTGGGATAAGTCACAAAAACTGACCTCTGAAAATTATATTCATGGGTTGCTTTGTCCTGCATGGTGACCCATTGTCTTCCTTGTGGCTTAGATGCTTTGAAGTTGTTGAAATACTATAAGTTACATAATTACATAAGTAACCCCTTGCATCATGGAAATAAATTGTTTCAATTCCTACCCTCAAAATGACGCGATAGAGCACTGCACACCAGAACAACTAGACAGAAGAACAGTTTTTCTCCGAACACCATCACTCTGCTAAACAAATAATTCCCTCAACATTGTCAAACTATTCACTAAGTCTGCATTACTATTACTATTAGTCTTCTCATCATTCCCATCACCCATCTCCTCCCACTTATGACTGCATGACTGTAACTTTGTTGCTTGTATCCTTACAATGTATATTGATTGTTTCCTAGTATGATTTGATTGCTTATCTGTATCCTATGACTATCATTAAGTGTTGTACTTTATGATTCTTGACAAATGTATCTTGTCTTTTTATGTACACTGAGAGCATATGCACCAAAGAGAAATTCCTTGTATGTCCAATCACACTTGGCCAATAAAGAATTCTATTCTATTCTATTCTATTCTATTCTGTTCTGTTCTGTTCTGTTCGGTTCGGTTCGGTTCGGTTCGGTTCGGTTCGGTTCGGTTCTGCTCTGCTCTGCTCTGCTCTGCTCTGCTCTGCTCTCTGATGTAGAATTTGTGGGAAATAGCAGTAGCACTTAGACTTATATACTGCTTCATGGTGCTTTACAGCCCTTACTAAGTGGTTTTACAAAGTAGCATATTACCCCCAACCCTGCTCAGAAGGATGAAAGGCTTAGTCAACCTTGACCTGGTGAGGCTCAAACTGCCAAACTTTTCTAAATATGTGGCTTCTATCCCATACCGATGGCTGTTCCAATCCAAGTCTTAAATACAGAACCTAAACAGCTGCGGCTAAGGAACTGCGTTAGATTTGAAATGCAGATCATTTTGGAACTATATATTTTTCCTGAGCTTTCCCAAATCTATTCTAGCCTTCAATATTTTAAAATCCACTAATGGCTTTAAAATGCCACTCGGTTTGTTTTCTTCAGAATATTCCTGGAACCTGGAATGATGCTCCCACTCCAAATGTGATCTGCAAAAGATGCCGTAGTGTCTAAGATCATTCATTAAAAAGGAAGAAAATAAATAGAAAATCACACCTTCCCAAAAAATGCCTCCCTTCAGATCAAAGCATTAATTTTGTCCCTAATCACTTATCATCAAATTCACACAGTAATGAGTGGAAATTAGTAAGTATTTTCTTAGGAATATGAGTGTTTGTAAGATTTCATTGGCAAATCTATAGAAGGATCACTGTGAACTGCAATAAAATTCTGAAATCCTGCTCATCTACACTCCCTGTGTCAAATGTGGTGAGTACAGTCAGATGCAAGGGACGCGGTGGCTCGGTGGCTAAGATGCTGAGCTTCTGATCGAAAGGTCAGCAGTTCAGCGGTTTGAATCCTTAGTGCCAAGCTGGGAAGCTTGTCCCAGCTTCTGCCAACCTAGCAGTTTGAAAGCACATAAAAAATGCAAGTAAAAAAATAGGGACCACCTTTGGTAGGAAGGTAACAGCGTTCTGTGCGTCTTTGGCATTTAGTCATGCTGGCCACATGACCACAGAGACGTCTTCGGACAGCGCTGGCTCTTCGGCTTTGAAACGGAGATGAGCACCGCCCCCTAGAGTCGGGAACGACTAGCACATATGTGCAAAGGGAACCTTTATCTTTACCTTTACAGACAGATTGCTTAAAGTTACTTACTATAACAAAGTGAATGGATCTTTTTTACAAAACACTTGTTGCATTTTCTTCTTTCTTCCTCTCATCAGAAAACATTGTCCCATCAGTTCTCTTCATCTCGGATGTGGATTACTCATCTACTGAAGTAAGACAGAATTCCTGTTCCTTGCTTTGTTTGTTCTACAATTCTCATTCTTCATCGGCTCTTTTTGGATATCCAAATCAACCTGTAAAGCTGAGTCAACCCCTAACAGAGTTGCCTTGTACAAGTGGTGTGTGGGGGAAAAAAAAATCTCTCACCGAATCCACAGCCTTCACTATGGAAAACTCAAAAATATTGAAACACAGGAAATCTAGTTGCATTTTGTTTTAACAATGGTTACCCTTCTGACTGCCTCTCCTCATGCCATTAACTTCAGGCCTGGCTACAAGCAGTGGGATACGGAATACTTTTCTTTACTGAATAGAAATGTGCAGCTGTTTTTGACACAGATCATACCTTCGCTTGCAAATTGCTTCTTCTCAATTCAGAGGGGATCGTGGCATTAACGGACTTGCCTTTACCGATTCCAATTATATATCCATAGGAAGCAATAACAAAGCCCGTGTATGGGGAGGGAGAGATAAATAGAGAGCTTATTCCTTCTATGCCTAAGTTCCAATCCATTTGTAATAACTGTCTCAAGAACACTGTTTAGTATCTCCAGACCTGTAATTGATCCTGTATGTTATGTCTGTGTTACACTGGAGGCTTATAAATAGGTGTGCACATTACGAAAAGTTAATAGGTGGGACACGGGGATAAGAGTGTTTATACAGCAAAGAATCAGGTGGTGTGTGTTACAAAATATTTCTTAACCTATCACTTAGGGCAGTGATGGCTAACCTTTTCGGCACCGAGTGCAGAAAGCACGCATGCGCACACATCCATAATGCACCCCTCTGCACACACCCCACACATGCACATGTGACCCCCACATGTACCCCCGCCCCCACACATGTATACATGACTCCCTGTGTGCGCCCCACCCCATTCATTCAAACCCTGCATGTGCGCTCCGCCCCCCACATATGCGCATGGGCCCTGCCACCTCATGCATGCACGGCAGAGACCCCAAAGCCAGCTGGCCAGCGTGAGGAGCTGAGCTGGGGCGACAGCTTGCGTGCCCGCAGAGAGGGCTCTGCGTGGCACCTGTGGCATGCTTGCCACCTGTGGCATGCATGCCATAGATTCACCATCATGGACTTAGGGTATATTTTATCCAGCTCTGATCAATTTAACTTTGAATAAAAAGCCTGTGATAATAATGCAGATGTTTCGTATCCCAAAGACAAAAGCCACAAAAATTCAGTTTAACACAAGGTCATGGAAAAGAATCTTTAGGGATTTTTCAAGGTCTTTCGTGATGAAGCTTTTAGTATATTTCAGAGTTGTGGCCCCAGGGCAGAAAACGCTTTTAATGAGAGCTGAACAAGAGGGGCCACTGAAGCAGTGATGAGCTTTCAGGCTGAATGGCTAGGATTTCATTTTCTTTTGTTCTGATATTTTACCAGAAGCTGCGGCTGGCATCATGAGCAGCGGGGGAAGGGGGGGTGAGGCTCCCAAAAGCTTATGACTACTTTATTGATGCCAGTCATGAAAGACTACACCTTATCTATATGGGGGAACCTGTAATGCAGATTTTAGATAGCAACAAGATGCCAGGGGTAAAAATGACACTTCAAATAACTTGAAAAAGGATTGGAGTGCCCTCATTCCAAATAAGAGACAAGACAAGATTTATGTCAGTCGCTTATTAAGCAAGGCCAAATTCTACTCTACTCTACTGAAGAGCAGAAGAGATTTTTTCCTTATGAAGATAGTCTCTTGGAGGACATGCTTTAGTGGACCTAACTTCTGGACTTCCTTGTTCCTTTTGTTTTGCCACTTTACCTGATGAAAAGTATTGGAAAATGTGGAGTCTTTTGTCTGTACATTTTGCTTGATTTAATAACATGATCTACAGTATATATGAGTACTTTAACTTCAGCCGTAATAACACAAGGGCTATCAATAGATTCAAACTCAATGTAATTCACTCTAATCTTGATTGTAGGAAATAGGACTTCTGCAATAGAGTAATAAATGTCTGGAACACTCTACCTGATCCTGTTGTTAGTCTCTCTAATCCCCATATCTTTTACCTTAAACTGTCTATTGTGGACCTTTCATGTTTTTTGAAGAGGTCCCTAAGGAGGGTGGGGTGCATAAGTGCACCAGCGTGCTTACCGTCCCTGTCCTACTGTCCCCATTTATATGTACTCATTTTATGTGTTTATGACTATGTTTTGCTTATTTATTTCCTTTTATTTGTGCCAATTTTTTTCTATGTGTCCATGTCTATGTCTAAACTGTTACTTGTTTCCTTGCGCTTGTTGATTGATTGATAAATAAATAAATAAATAAATAAATAAATAAATAAATAAATAAATAAATAAATGTTAAGCTATGTCTAAATTAAGGAACAAAAAGACCAGGACATATATCCTTCTTCAGCAAGCAACAACCAGATAAGCAGGGATTAACACCAGACAAACAATTAAGCAGAAAACGATACCTTAATCAAGGAACAACCAAGCAGAAAATCACACCCATACCAACACTGGCATGGCAAGTTACTGTATATCAACAGGGAGCAAACCCCACATTCCCTAACATTAATGATGATGATTGATAGAGAGCACTGAGGATTCCACAGTTCAACCTTGAACTGCATATATTCTCCTCTTCTGGAGAATATACAACCACAATAATACACAAACAAACAATAGATACAAACTTAAGGTAAACCGCACGAAACTCGATTGCAGGAAATACGACTTCAGCAACAGAGTGGTCAGTGCCTGGAATGCACTACCTGACTCTGTGGTCTCATCCCTAAACCCCAAAAATTTTAACCTAAGACTGTCTACTGTTGACCTCACCCCATTCCTAAGAGGTCTGTATAGGGCGTGCATAACAGCACCAGTTTGCCTACCATCCCTGTCCTAATGTTTCCTCTATTTGTATCTATTTTATGTATCCAATCCATTCTTATACTTATTACCAAATCCGTTCTTGACAAATAAAATAATAAATAAATAAATTCATCTGCTAAACAGATAACAACCTCTTGTTCCTCCTATTTTGCATTACTGCCTTACCTACTAGGGCTGTTACAGTTCCCAAATGCCCAGTCACTAAAAAATATTCATCCCCTAGCAATCATACCATAATCAAACCCAAATTTTTGGCAACTGTAGAATTATGAATTAATGGCATTACAGACCTGTAGGTGAAATACAATTTATATGCAGGGCTTGGAAATGAACTACTAGTCAAAGCAAATACTAAGAATTAAAAAAAATGATAAGAATGGGAAACCAAGACTGATTACACAAAGCCTGCACTGCCGAAATTAAAAAGAAAAAGAATGGGTTTTTACAAACTCCCTTTTCACTGTTTCTAGCTTTTAAGTACCCTATTAGTCAAGGTGATGAAGATATCATCAATTAGATTACGGAAACAATATAAATATTTGATCCAGTCCATTTTCCCCAAACTCAGTCCCACTATAATAAACTTTACATGTTCCTCATTTATTATAGTACAATCAAATTGAAATTAAGCACATTTAGCTTGCAAGGCTGTTTTTACAGCTATTATGCTTCTAGGAAAATAAATATTATTTATTAGGACTGGAGATTCTCAGCTTCAGAGTAGTCATCTAAGTCTATCCATGCAGAAGAATGAAATGGTAGGATGCTGATGTAATAGGATGAGCTGAATCATCTCAGGCAATGAAAATGTTTTCGTCCTGCTATTAATGAGATAACAAAGCAGTGTGGTGAAGACACTTGCCTCCCACTCGGAAGGATGAGAGTTCAATCCTAGGTAGCGGCAGATGTTTCTCTATCAGGGTCAGAGGTCGTATTCAGCAGGTTCTGACCAGTTCTGGAGAACCAGTAGCGGAAATTATAAGTAGTTCGGAGAACCTGTAAATACCACCTCTCGCTGGTCCCACCCCCATCTATTCTCTGCCCCCCGAGTCCCAGCTGATCAGGAGGAAAGGGGATTTTGCAGGAACCTTCCCCTGGAGTGGGGAGGGAGTGGAGATTTTACAGTATCCTTCCCCTGCCATGCCTTTCATTGCTTTTATTACCAGACTACAAAATTACTGATTGATATTGAGAATTCCAAAGATTGCTAAAAAGTCTTCTTGCTAATATGCCATTCCTTCTCCAACAATAAAATTGGGATAAGTTGTGAAAGACAAGCGATCAAAAGGACATGGTCTCCTGAAGAGAACTCCCAACAGGCGATGTAACTTTTGTTTGATGGGGGAATATTATAAATGTCTTGCCAAATCATGGAGGCAAAGGAGTCTCAATGAAAAGTCCCAGAGGGACATTATTGTCATGCCTTTATAATGAACCAAATTGTACAAGTATAGTCTGGGAGCTTTTTTTGATGTTGCAAGTGGAAAGAGTAGGAATGCTGAAAAAAAAGAAAGAAAATTACAATAAGCTCAATAAAAAAGCACATTTGGGAAGAAGAAAGAATGAAAGAAAATGCATAATCCACATTGCCAACATCCATTCAGACAGCCAACAATGATAGGATCTTTCAACCAGCATCTGGACATTTTTTTAGGTCTTTACAAATTAGGACAGAAATGAATGACACTGAATACAACCTATTAAAATGAAATTGGAAAAAAAAATCAGAAGGCACAGGCTTCATCTGTTAGCTTTTAATGTGTGCATTTGTGTTATGTGTATATGTCCATGGGGATGTGTACATTACACATATTACACATAGCGGTATATTGTGTTATGTGCATATATTATGTACATTTAGCAGAGAGGGAGAAAAATTAGAGACTGGAAGAAGAAAAAAATAAGACTAAGAAAATATGGTGTTAAGCTTGACAGATAAACCTTCAAGAAAGCAGATGGGGGGGGGGAATTACTTAGGTGACATCAAGTCAGACTTAACTCTCTCTCAATGCCTAAAAAAACACTCGGCAATCTGTCTCTTGCAACATCTTGTAACTCTTCAAAGCACTGTTCTTTAATCTCTTTGATCCCATCTATCTACAAAGCCTTTTGTTCCCTTCATGCTTACCAAGAATATTCCATTAAAAAAAAACAAGAGGAAAAATGTAAGAGGTATATATATATATATATAAATATATAAATATAAAAGAGAAGTGTCTTTGTTTAGAAGTTAAGAAAACAGGAGAGAAGAGGACAGATTGGAGTTCGGAAACTAGGAAGGGAAACAAAGAACAAGATGTTTACACGTCTGCATTTGTTTGTTTCCTTAAAATCCACTTCATAAAGTTTTCCTTCCTATGTCAATCATTTCATAGGAATCCTTGATTTCAGGATCCAAATTATCTAAACTGCAGGTCAGTTCTGGTAGTAGTTTCAGCTACCTTAGTAGTATGCTTACTGAAGACCTAGTATACATCTCAAATCAGAGGTGGGCTTCAGCAGGTTCTGACCAGTTCTGGAGAACCGGTAGTGGAAATTTTGAGTAGTTTGGAGAACCAGTAAATACCACCTCTGACTGGCCCCGCCCCCATCTATTCTCTGCCTCCCGAGTCCCAGCTGATCAGGAGGAAATGGGGATTTTGCAGTAACCTTCCCCTGGAGTGGGGATGGAATGGAGATTTTACAGTATCCTTCCCCTGCCACAGCCACCAAGCCATATCACAGCCACCAAGCCACACCCACCAAGCCATGCCACTCCTACCAAGCCATACCCACAGAACCGGTAGTAAAAATTTTTGAATCCCACCACTGTCTCAAATCCATAATAAAGCATCAAGCCTTGCTCGAAATTATTTGAAGACTACAATATTCTATTTTACACCATGGGTTTCCTAAAGATATTATAAATTCTAATTTAATGTTGGAAGTGATGGTTCTAAAGCTACAGGCTAAAGTTTTTTTTTTAATGGTTTCCCTGCAACAATCTTCATATCCTCTGTTTTAAAATCCCTTTAAATATGAATGTAGAAGTGAAAACATATTCAGCCATTCAGTTCAAATGCTAAAGGACTCAAACTCGCTCTGCATGATATGGTCATATTTTCGCCCACATGCATTCAGGTCGAAGGATGAGGAAAAACTATATTATTGTTTACTGGAGTTCAAACACCTTTCTAGAAATTTGCTTTATTATGTTTCAGGATCTCATGAGACGGTGCATTTAAGTTCAAGCAAATGCAAATACGGTTCTGCTTCAAAGGTCTTCTTAAATATGGAGATATGAGTGAGGATAATGGACAATGCACTATGAGCTGCTCTTCTCCTCACTCAGCGTGTTCTCTATATGCAGTTAAATGTATCAAGAAGTCTATAGCACAGTGAGCTCCAAACTGGTCATTCAAAAGTTTTAATGAGCAGATTTTCAAGAATGGCTTCCTGATAAGCCAAAGATCTCCAATGAACTCTACTGGATCATGGTTAAAGAATGAAGCCAAATTAACCTTAAAAATGAGACTAAACCATATGAAGAACAGTTGCAGGATTTGGGTTTGGCCAGTCTAGAGAAAAGAAGGACTAGGAGGTGACATGATAGCAGTTTTCCAGTACTTGAGGGGTTGCCACAAAGAAGAGGGGGTCAAATTATTTTCCAAAGCACCAGAGGGCAGGACAAGAAACAATGGTTGGAAACTAAACAAAAGAGAGAAGCAACATGGACTTAAGGAGAACCTTCCTAACAGTGAGGGCAATTAACCAGTGGAAGAGCTTTGCTTTCAGAAATCGTGGGCGCTCAGTGGTGTATTAACTATTAAGTGGACTAAGGAAGCGCTTAGGGCACCAGGCCCAAAGGGGGCACCACAAAGTTGAGAAAGAAAGAAAAATAATAGGTAATAACATTCATTAGTAACTGAATGGCCACGGGTTCATCCTTCTATCCTATATTCAAGTTTCTGTTTCTCAGTATCATTTTTGATTTTCGTCAGTTGTAATCCTCAAGTGTATGCTTTATATCATGTCAGTTCATCAAAGGCATGTCAGGGTTTCATTTTTCAGGATGCATCCATTGGTTGTCACGAAAAACAAACTTTAAAAAAATGCAGCCATGATGGTGCAATTCAAGTTCCACCAGAGGTGGGTTTCAGCAGGTTCTGACCAGTTCTGGAGAACTGGTAGCAGAAATGTTGAGTAGTTGGGAGAACCGGTAGCGGAAATTTTGAGTAGTTCGGAGAACCATTAGCGGAAATTTTGAGTAGTTCAGAGAACCGGTAGTGGAAATTTTGAGTAGTTCAGAGAAGCGGTAAATACCACCTCTGACTGGCCCCGCCCCCATCTATTCTCTGCCTCCCGAGTCCCAGCTGATCAGGAGGAAATGGCGGTTTTGCAGTAACCTTCACCTGGAGTGTGGAGAGAATGGAGATTTTACAGTATCCTTCCCCTGCCGTGCCCATCAAGCCACGCCCACAGAACTGGTAGTAAAAAATTTGAAACCCACCACTGAGTTCCACCCAATGGTTATGTGCATTGTGCACATATTGTACATATGTGATGTACAACGGGGGTGGAGCCTCATTCGCACCATTACAGCTGCTGTATTGACAGTTTTGACCATATGCCATAGGCAATCTTGCCATAATACAAATGGCATGATTTCAAATGTTATTCCAGTTGGGCTAAGGTTCTGGAAACAGTTGAATCAGATATGCTAGATTGAAAAGAAAAGCTTAATAATTGCACACAAGCAGAGTAAACCTAGGAGTTGCGAATATTTTGTTGCAGTTCACTAAGCATAGCATATTTTTCATTCATATAAAGAAGAATGAATATTTTTGTATTAAGGGATGAACAGAGAGATCATTTTCAGTCCCAGTGCCAAATAATAGTACTTATACTACTGTCACAATACTAAAAAGAAAAAGAAAAAAATATCACTGAAGGAACATTCTTAGTGATGAAAACAAATAAGGTATTTACAGAAAAAAAGTATTTTCCTCCTTGAAAAATAACAGAATTTGAAATCACAAACTTGATCTCAAATGACAGTTATAATTGGATGTGATGTTTTTACTGAAAAGAAGCAAAGAAGCCCTACCAGTAATACATTAATGATTGTGCACTTGCAAAATACATCCACATTACTTTTTTTTTAAAAAAAAACCTAATTAAATCCTAATTAGGATGTGCATCAGAGTGTTAATTCTTGCTCATTATTTTGTGAGGGTATTTCTTACACTTTAAGGAACACTGGATTACTGAGATACATAAGATATAATTATCAATAAATAGGACTATCACTTAAACAGACTCAGTGAACTGTTTGCTAGGTCGGTAAAAATTTAAAAGCAAATGACTTTTTGCATTAGTAAGATATATTTATACACTGTTATTTACATATATATTTTTTTACACTACTACTTTGTAGCTGTCATTCCTGCAACAACTTTGCTATTATACAGTACATTTCGGTTATATAGCAATATGTGATCTGTAAATGTGAGTTTTGTTGTAAGCATCAATATCAGCACCAAACTGACTTTAAATAGACAGACAGACAGACAGATACATAGGCTATATAATCTATATATATATAAAAGTCAAATACCACTTACTCATCACAAAATCTCTAGAACAGTAAAGCCTACAAACTTGAAATTTGACATGTATGTTCCTCTTGGCTTCTAGGTGCTCGCTAAGAAAGGATTTTTTGAAATGACCATCAGAACATTAGTATTTCATATACAGTATTATATTCACATGCTCTGATGCTAAGGAGTGAGACGTTCTACTCCCCCACCCCACCTGAAAAGAACTCTGTTCCAACTGTCAGTTGCCATATATGAACACACTCTGATGCTAAGGAGCTAGACATTCTACTCCCCCGCCCCACCTGAAAAGAACTCCATTCCAACTGCCAGTTGCCTTATATTAAGAGACCCTGATGCTACCCCTTCACTAAACTGGACGTGGGTGTGGCCAGTGCATGACTCATCCGGCCTGGTGGCTGCGACATTCTATTCCCCTCTCACTCTGTTCCAAATGCCAGTTGCCTTATATTAACACACTCTGATGCTACGGAGTTACACATTCTATATTAAGTTTCAGGCTTTAAGTGTCAATTTATCAAGCCCGATCACATCGTTTCGTAGCGAAGCACGGGCATCCAGCTAGTGTACAATATGGACCCTTTTGTAACATTTGGCTATAATGAGAAAATTATGTTTAAAAAAAAGTATAGTAAGAGTTCTGTATAGATCTCCCAAATAAATACACATTTTTAAGGTCTAAATCTCAGAATACTATCACAGATTTTAGAGTCTTCTATAAGATCTGAAGAGATCACTGACATTACATCATATATGCTGACCTTGCAGTCCTTTGATTCTGAAGCCCTACCAATTGTGCAATGTTAGAAAAGTGTTGCCAATCTCTGAATCAATTTGAAGTGTTGGACTGATGCTCTGAACCAACTCATTTCAGATCAAAGTCACTGGGCGCAGAGACATTGTGCGTCTGGAAAAATTGTACTGAAGAATAGCAATATTGAACAAGAGTCTCATGAATTGCATGAGAAAACTTAACAGAAAATGAACAGAATTGCTTACGGAAAACAGTCCATAGAAACTGCAATTGCAAATTTCAACAATTTCTGTCTTTGTGAAATTTCAATTGAATTAGCATCTGAATACATTCAGCAGTTTACTCACCAGATTTCTAGTGACATCAATATCAGTGAGCAATTTTTCTGTATAGCAGCAGAACTCCATGGGATTAAACTGATTAATCTTTTGGAATATCATGTAGCTAATACTTTATTAATGCTGTGATTCAATAGACGAGAATAATTTTAGCTTAGGGTTAAACTCTGAGATATTTGATTCTCTCTGAATTTGGTTCTTTTTTTTTTTAACAGATGTTTCATTGCCCAACTAGGTATCATCATCAGTGCTAGCAGTGCTTACCTAGAGGTTGGGTAATGAAATGTCTCCAAGAAAGTAACCAAACTCAGACAGCAGCAAGGCTGTGATTCTGTTGATCCATTTAATTTGACTTTTAGAAATACAAGAGATAAAAGTATCTTTCATTTTATTTATTTCTTTGGCCAGCTCATATTAGACTAGATGTTTATTAAATCCATATCTAAAACACTTGAGATAATTCTTCTTTCCAGAGAATGTATATTTAATTGTTCATGTATTAACTGCAGCTAGAATTGTATTTGCACAACATTGGAAAAGTGGAGAGATTTCCATTAAAGAGAAGGTGATAAGGAAAATATTAGAAAGTGCAGAAATGAACAGATCAACGTTAGCAATTAAGGAGAAGAGCAAACTGAATATTATATGATATGGGAAGCATTTTATCAATGGTTGGAGAATAAAAAAGGATTTGGAAATGAAGAAGACTAAAGAATAAGTAGAAAATATATTAAGATAGAGATATAAATAAGATGAAAATTGTTAGTATGTATATGAAGAGAATAATGATATTTGATTAATATGGTATTATTACTAAAAGATACTAAGAAGAAAATGGAGAGTTTTACAATATTTCTTTCTCCCTCCCCTCCATTCCCTTTCTCCTCTTTTCTCCACGACTCCTTTCCTAAACTGAAACTCTCTTTAGAAAGCTCATGCCAATCCTGCAAACTTTGCTTCCATTTCCTAACATGCAGATAACCTAAAAGTCCTTTCAATGAACAATTCAGCTGTCAAACAATATGCAATCAATTGTCCTTGATGATAATTAACCTTGGCTACAGTTAAGGTCTCTGTTATGAGATGAGGAGTCTGTTTTTATTTTCTGTCTCTCTGAGTTTGCATGTGATTAAGTCGTAATTTCTAAAAAATCCAATTTACCACGAGAAGTTAATTTCCTTTGACATCCATGATCTGTAGATTAATATGTTGATGTTTTATTTTAGGAGAAAAATAAAAGCATTTGAAAACATCGCTCCAATCATGAGACATATTAAAATGCAGATGGCATGTTAAAGCCTAGGGATAGCATAACTTCCATTCATTTCCTGATTTTTTTCCCCCATAAAACGTTTTCATCTCTTTTAAAGATTTCTTTGATTTTATATAACATGACGTAGACTATCTTGAAAATGTGCACACATTGTTTACGTAGTTTTTTTCCTGGCACCAGTGGTGGGTTGCCTCCGGTTCGCACCGGTTCTATAGAACCGATAGTAAAACCGGCGGGAGGCTCCGCCCACTGACCCCAACGTCATCAGGAAGCTTCTGCGCAAGCAAGCAAGCGCGGCCCCGCTGTGAACCAGTAGTAAAGATAAGTAGAACCCATCCCTGCCTGGCACACATTTTTGTACATATTCTATCCTAATGTAGCTATTTATATATAAATTTTCCAAAAATATATGCATGTATTTGTATAAGTAGCGACTCGTAAAATAATATATGTCTGAGGTGAGTTTCCTTGCAATAATTTATTTTTTGCACAATTTACCTTTAATAAATTCATTCTTGGAAGATGCACATTGCTTCACACAATTCAGGAAACTTTGGATAGCCACATACTCAATTCTGATTTGCATCGAAATTCACGAATCGAAATTGCAAATATGCTGGATTCACATGAAAAATGAACTTAATATATTTTCCCACTTTATCCCCATCTCTTTTGGAAATAAAAAAAATATATAGTTGCTGACAAAGACATCTGAATAAAAGCAATGGCATCGTATCAATCTGAGCCGCAAATACCTAGTTTTCCACCGTGCAAGATAAAAGACGGAAATACTTTCCAAAGGGCTTTGACAAGCACAGAAAGAAAGAGAGATGCGGATAGAGCATTGGTATGATTCATTCCCCTCAATTTTACCAATGTCAGCTATAGTCTTTGTGCACTTTTCTGAATAGAATGGAGTCTATATTTCTCTTTACGCGAGGGAAGGGAACCTGATGCTGTATCAGACACATCGATATCGGTGACCTCTAAGCACTTAGATTTCTGGAAATTGCCTTAATTCAGTCCACCTTGAGGTCTTCTTTTCCTGCCTTTCTTTTTTTTTTTTTTACACTATATTGAAGAGAAATGATTTAAAAACCTGGATGAAGTTTGACACTTTTGAATCATATTACTTTGCAATTGCACTGATGTACAAGAGATGGGTAACTGCCACCCTCCCATCTCTTTTTTAATATGCCCTCTGGAGAGCTCACTACCCCAATACATTGGCAAACTGCCAATGATAAAAGCACTATTTCTCACTGATTTCAGGCTAAAAATAGAGAAAAGTCGATAAGCTCTTGAATTGGCTTCTAATATAAAATCTAAAAAAATCTAAATACACCTAAACATTTAAAGAGGTGGACATCCCAGCTCCACAAAATCATCACAATGGGATTGCGAGCCAATCGTATTAACTATCGCCTGTGGTCCATGTTCAAAACAAACAACCTCTCCCCCTACCCTCCCAGAAAGAGCAAGACATAGGTTTTACATAACATGTTTTCCATTACAAATCCTCCCTGTGTTAACTGTAGCCAAACAGATGCGTTGATGACAGAAATCTAGATTGTGAAACCAGATTAACCCATTTAGTGCAAAGCGGTGAATGCAGCCCGGAAATAAAACATCAGATTGCACTGGGTCGGACAGTAATGATGAACATGAGCTGAATGTTGAAATGTATTCTGACCTAGGCTTCCCCAGCAGCACAAAGCCGAGTCCTTTTATTTAATTTACAGTGAATTCCTCTCCAGCAAAGTCTTTCCTCTCCCACAGTCTTTCAAGATAGTTCATAATTACTGACCTTTATCAGGCTTGGAGAGTGGCCAGGCCCATATCTTTCAGACTTCATACTCTAACCGACAATATTTGGCAAGAATGCAGGAACAGATCTTCACCCAAATGAACTAATTGTCTCCTGCAAACTCCCCTCCCCTTTGCTCCTCTTTATTCCCTATAGGAGGAGTCATTCACCGTCCACCGGTGGCTTTACCCCTGAGTCGACCCTGATTTCTTAACTGTTCTTTTCTTCTGGCAGCTCTGCACATGCACACACTGGGAACAGGCTCCAGTTGTTCCTCTGCCTTACTGCTGTCTAGCTCTGGAGGCAGCTGACAACTGTCAGACAGCCCTGGCCCCATCTCTGCCTCCGACGCAGAACCCTCGTCAGAGCCTTCCCCAGACTCCAGGACTGGCCCATGTTCCTCCCCAACCTCCTCACTGTCCAGATCTGATGGCTGCTGGTGAGCCACAACAAAATGAAAGGACATCAGCCCGGCAACCAAATATAGCTTAGTTTGTTTTATTGTGTTCCCCATAGCTACCTCTGCTTGTGAAAGTTGGACCTTAAAAGAGAAGTAAGAAAACAATCGATTTGTTTGAGTTGTGGTGCTGGAGAAGGCACCTGCATATTCCTTGGACAGCAAAGGTGACCCACAAGCAAGTGCTAGAGCACATACTACTAGATATGTCACTGGAAGATAAACTCACAAAATGGTATCTCACCTATTTAGGCTATCTCATGTGGGGGAATTCACTGGAGGAAGCAATTATATTAGGAAGAGTTTAGAATAGAATAGAATAGAATAGAATAGAATAGAATAGAATAGAATAGAATAGAATAGAATAGAATAGAATTCTTTATTGGCCAAGTGGGATTTGACACACAAAGAATTTGTCTTTGGTGTATATGCTCTCAGTGTACATAAGGAGAATAAAATACATTCATCAAGAATAAAAAGATACAACACTTAGTGATAGTCAAGGTTACTGATAAACTACCAAATCGTACTAGGAAACAATATAAATATAAATTGAAAGATACAAGCACATGGCTATAGTAATAAGTGGAAGAGATAGATACTAGTAAGGAAGAGAAGAATAATAGTAATACAGTCTTAGTAAATTATCTGACAGTGTTGTGGGAATTAGTTGTTAAGCAGAGTGATGGCATTCAGGGAAAAACTGTCCTTGTGTCTAGTTGTTCTGGTGTGCAGTGCTCTATAGCTTTGTTTTGAGGGTAGAAGTTGAAACAATTTATGTCCAGGATGTTTTTGCAGCCCTCTTTTTGACTTGTGCAGTATACAGGTACTCAATGGAAGGCAGGTTGGTAGCTATTATTTTTTCTGCAGTTCTAATTATCTGTTGAAGTCTGTGTTTGTCTTGTTTGGTTGCAGAGCCAAACCAGACAATTATGGAGGTGCAGATGACAGACTCAATCATTCCTCTGTAGAACTGAATCAGCAGCTCTTTGGGCAGTTTGAGCTTTCTGAGTTGGCACAGAAAGAACATTCTTTGTTGTGCTTTTTTGATGACGTTTTTGATGTTAGGTGTCCATTTTAAGTCTTGAGATACGATAGAACCTAGAAACCTGAAGGACTCTACTGTTGATACTGTGTTATTTTGTATTGTAAGAGGTGGTAGTATATATATATAAATATATAAGTATATCTATAAAATAGTATATTTTAGTGGTAAAAGGAAATCAGGCTTCCAAAGAACACAATGGCTGGACAACATCAAAGCTGGCATCAGCCAGAACATGGAAGTAGCACAAGATTGGAAGATGTTCAGAGACCTGGCCCATAGAATTACCAAGAGTCAGACACAACTGAATGGATATCTTCTTCTTCTTCATCATCATCATCATCATCATCATCATCATCATCATCATCATCATCATACATCAACTTCCTAGCTGACTGTCACCTCCCTGCCTTCCAATATTTCAATGAAATTACAAAGGAAGATGTTTCCTATCTCATTAAGAAAGCTGAGAACTCATTGCAGTCTGAAGGAGAGATAAGTAAAAGGAACAAAACCTCTTCCCATTTTTGACAGTAAAGTTCAGAAAACTGCCAAAAGAAATCTAATGCAGTCAAGAATAAGGAAACCAAAAAGTAGAGTTTTATTAGGGAATAAAAGTTTGAGAAAATGGGTAGAAAATCTGGTAGGGTATTAGTTATAAATGAATGAATGATTTTAATTTTGAACTAACTACATTTCTTGACTTTTTTTTCCCAGCTGTATCTTTAATTATCATAGTTGGAGACTCTTTGTTATTAAAGAATGGGTAATAAAGTATCAGAAATAAGTACAGAGCACATTGGAGTGCTTCTTTGTGCTATTAAAATTTGCCATCTCTATTTAATAATCTTCAGTATTTCTTTAATATACTGTCCTGTACTATTGTAGTGTTAAACAATAGCCCGAGTTCTTGTATAAGGTAAGATAGCAGATTATATAATGTATGAAGAAGATAAATGCAGCATAAAATTGAAGCAAAATGATAGCTTTGTTTGAGATTAAAATAAATCACCTTTTTCAAAGTTAGGTTTTCCCACCCTTGCGTTGTGGTCCGCCAGCAGCCTGCAGAGCTGGCAGTGGAGTCGGACAGTGAGGAGGCTGGGGAGGACAATGGGCCAGTCCTGGAGTCAGGGGAAGGCCCAGATGAGGGCTCTGCGTCGGAGGCAGAGATGGGGCCAGGGCCATCTGGAAGCGATACGTGGACTCCGGAGCCTCCAGAGGCAGATAGCAGAGAAGCAGAGGAACAGGAGAAGCCTTTTCCTAGTGCAGCATGTGCAGAGCTGCCAGAAGGCAAGAGCAGCTAAAGCAAAAAGGACGACTCAGGAGTAAGGACAGGAGATGGTTGGCCCTTCCCAGAAGGCTTAAAAGAGCAGCAACGGCTCTTGGGATCTTTGTAGGAAAGCAACATTGCTACATTTTGTTTCTTGTCAGTGTCTCTTGCTTCTGAACTTTTGCCAAGACAAGACAAAGGTTGGTGATAAGGCTGAAGGCCTGTTTATGAAGAATTTGTTTTGAGATTAATTTGGACTAAGCTGAGAATGAAGTAATTCTCAGCTGTTCTAATAAAATATGTTTGTTTAGGACTGACTGTGTCTGTCTACTACTATACTATCTACTACTATCTATACTACTATCTACTACTAGTCTAATAACTACTTGGGCCTAGGTCACAACAGCTTGATTTTCCAAGAGTAACATCTTCTAGATTCCCTTGTGATCAGGGCAAAAATTATTCTCTCTCTCTCTCTCTCTCTCTCTCTCTCTCTCTCTCTCTCTCTCTCTCTCTCTCTCCCCTCCCTCCCTACCCCTTGATGTTTTACTCTAACTTTATAAATCTTGAGGTCTGTTTTACTCATTATATTTTCTAGTTTCTGGTCAGGTACATTTCCCACATTGGCAAAATGACATAGATACACACTGCTCATTGCAGAACAAGACTTGAGGGAAGCAGAAACATCAAATATATCTTGAAGGTTTTTATTTCAGCTTCTCTTTTTACTGCTTTATTACCTACTATTTCTCTTCTATTGCCTCTAGTTACACACAGCATCCACAGTTATTTTAATTATACTTTCTCTTCTGTCACTTACCCCCAGTATTTTGTTCTTGTCCAAGCGCTGTCCTGTCTTGAATGTCCTGTTTTTGCTCATCAATGCATTTAGCACATAAATGTCGCAAATGATGCTTTCATTTTTACCATTCCACGTTTTTAAAATGTCTTCAAATGGCTTCATTTTTTATCAAATGTATATAGCTGTCCATCTATCCCATGAAACTCTATAATATACAAACATAATAATTCATTAAAAGCAAAAGAAATCACATCAATTTCACATCATTTCCCATATATCACATCAACCTAGGCTAGAGCTTCAGTTACTAACATCTTGGTACCAATGCCTAGGGTAAAAGCTAGATCTTCATAGGCTTCCAGAAAACATATAGAATTGGGCCCATTTGTATCTGTTTGAGGAGGGTGTGGTTGGGGAGAGAAGAAACACAGTTCTAGGCTGCATAGAGGGATAGAATCAAGATCATGTGAAATGTTAATACCACTTTATAATGCCTTGGTAAGGCCACACTTGGAATACAGCATTCAGCTTTGGTCACCATGATGTAAAAAAAAAAATGTAGGGACTTTAGAAAGAGTGCAGAGAAGAGCAACAAAGAGGATTAGGAGACTGGAGGCTAAAACACGTGAAGAACGGTTTCAAGAACTGGGTATGTCTAGTTTCATGAAAAGAAGGACTAGGGTGACATGATAGCAGTGTTCCAATATCTCAGGGGCTGCCCCAAAGAAGAGGGGATCAAGTTATTCTCCAAAGCACCTGAGGATAGGACAAGAAGCAATGGGTAGAAACTAATCAAGGATAGAAGCAACTTAGAAGAAATTTCCTGACAGTTAGAACAATTAATCAGTGGAACAACTTGGCTCCAGAGGTTGTGAATGCTTCAACACTGGAGGTTTTTAAGAAGATGTTGGATAACCATTTGTCCAAAGTGGTGTAGGGTTTCCTGCCTAAGCAGGGGATTGGACTAGAAGACCTCTGAGGTCCCTTCCAACTCTGTTATTCTATTCTATTCTTCTCAAGGTGTCACTTTTCAGAGGAATTTACAGGCATGAGAAATGGTCCTTGTATGACCACAATCTAAATTCTTCATTAGTTCAGATCTTCCATTGATTTGCAACAAATCTGTGGAAAGTAGAATTTGTCATCCCTTCATTATTTCTTTTACTTCTTGCTTCCATTTTTTCCTTTTCCCCTTAGCATAAATCAATTCACAAATAACAATTTGAAGGGGGAGGGAAATCCAGCAAACCTTAATATTGCTTTGAATGTTCAGTTTACCCTACGTGTCTCTTCTGCCTCGTTCCTCCCTTCCACACTTTTTTTTTAATTCTCTAGAAGTCAAGAGAATCCTCTCTAAATCTGGCAACAGATTTTATGTTTGAATTCTGGTTCTTAAGCTATGGGACTTGAAGTAAAACAAAACTTCAAATGGCAAGACAAGCCTTGTACAAACAGTATGAAGAGAAGGTCAACATTTTGGAAGGAGAGAAGGATGTTATCTCCCACACAGAATAAACCTAACAAGGAAGAAAATAAACACATGGTTTCTGTCTCCACAAAAATTACAATTGACACAAATATTAATGCTGCCAATCACACTTGAAAAATCACATAGCAAATGTTTCCTTTTGAGTTTTAAAGGGTATATGTACCCACACAAATACATACACCACACTTTAAACAACTGAAGTATGATGATCAAGTAGGGTTTAACAGAATAACAGATTTGAGAGGAAGATTAGAGGTCTTTTAATCCAACACCATTCTCAAGTAGGAAATCCTATACCATTTCAGAAAAATGGTTGTCCAATCTCTTCTTAAAAACCTCCAGTGTTGGATCACCTACAACTTATGGAGACAAATCATTCCACTGATTTATTGTTCTCAATTCAGCAAATTTTTTCCTTAGCTCTAAATGTTTATCTCCTCGATAAATTTCCATCCATTGCTTCTTGTCTTGCCTTTAGATGCTTTGGAGAATAGCTGGACCCCCTCTTCTTTGTGACAACTCTTCAAGTATTGGAACACTGCTATCAGGTCACCCCTAGTCCTTCTTTTCACTAGACTAGACAAACCCAATTCCTGCTACCATTTTTCATATGTTTTAGCCTCCAGTCATCTAGTCATCTTTGTTGTCGTGATCTACAAATGTACACTGAGAGCATGTTGCACCAAGACAAATTCCTTGTGTGTCCAATCACACTTGATCAATATTCTATTCTATTCTATTCTATTCTATTCTATTCTATTCTATTCTATTCTATTCTATTCTACTCTACTCTACTCTACTCTACCCTACCCTACCCTACCCTACCCTACTCTACCCTACCCTACCCTACCCTACCCTACCCTACCCTACCCTACCCTACCCTATCCTATCCTATCCTATCCTATCCTATCCTATCCTATCCCATCCTATTCTCTCTACTCTACTTTACTCTAATTCTATTCTACCCTACCCTACCCTACCCTACCCTACCCTACCCTACCCTGCCCTACCCTACCCTACCCTACTCTATTCTATTCTATTCTATTCTATTCTATTCTATTCTATTCTATTCTATTCTATTCTATTCTATTCTACAAACTAAATTCAAAGTCATTCTCAACCAGAGAAATTCCATTAGTGACTTTGAATCAAAATGGAGTCCATGTTCTCAGCCTAACTGTTTTATTATTTTAGAAGAACATTTCAGAAATTTGAAAGAATTCTGGGACTTGAGACCTTAGATCTAAATATTTCCAAGGCAGAGAACCACTGTTCTACAGCCACAAGGATATTTAAAGTATCTCTTCTTATTCAGAGACTAGGATTGTTTTCTATAAAAGTTTTTCAAATCCTGTGTAGAACCAACAAATGATATCCTCAGGAAGAGGATGGAAATGGTTTCAAGGAGGAAATATTGATTTGTTTTAGGAATGATATGTTTTGTTTCATCTCATCTAAACTAAGGTCATAGCAACTGCAGAATGGATCTTGTTTTATATTGTACAAAATAGTCTTGATGAAGCTTCCTTACTACTATTGTATCAGCTATGGAAAGAATTGGAAAGCAGTGATAATCCAGGGAAAAATGAATAATAAAAATGAGAAAACATTGTTCTACCTTACTTTCAAATCAAGGAAATGTCCATATTTTATATTTAGGGAAGCTGAAGATTAACCACCTCTGGAAAGTTGCTCCTTAAAGCTTGACATCTGTGAACCTTGGGAAAATTGAGCCAAAAAAACAAATTGGAAAGGCCATTATCTTACAATACATATAAAATGCCCAGTGCTATTATGAGCCTTACTAATCTATTGGCCTTAGCAGCATCTTGTGGTTTCCGAGGTTAATTATCGGTCACTTAAGAACTACAAATTTGTTTCCTTTTAGCCATATTGAGTTTTTCCTTACTCTATTAATTTGGGGCAAGCATAAATGGACATTCCCAGTTGTCTTCAATCAGGGCATTCATTTTATATTTCAATCTATAGAAATATAAAAATATAAACTATATCTTCTGGTGCTATTTTCCATAGCACCAGAAGGCAAGACAAGAAAAAAAAAGTGGATGGAAACTGATCAAGGAGGGAAGCAGAACTAAGGAGAAATTTCCTAAAGGTGAGAATAATTAACCAGTGGAACCGCTTGTCTTCAGAGGTTGTGGGTGTTTCATCACTGGAGGGTTTTAAGAAGAGACTGGACAGCCACTTGTCTGAAATGGTATAGGGTCTCCTGCTTGAGCAGGGGGTTGGACTAGAAGGTCTCCAAGGTCCCTTCCAACTCTATTCTGTAACTATTCTATAACTAAGTAGCCAGACTGCTACCGAAAATGTTCGTTATCACCAGAAGGCAAGACAAGAAAAAAAAAATGGAAACTAATCAAGGAGAGAAGCAACCTAGAACTAAGGAGAAATGTCCTGACAGTTAGAACAATTCATCAGTGGGACAACTTGCCTCCAGAAGTTGTGAATGCTCCAACACTGGAAGTTTTAAAGAAAAAGTTGGATAACCATTTGTCTGAAGTGGTGTAGCGTTTCCTGTCTAGGCAGGGAGTGGGACTAGAAGACCT
This sequence comes from Pituophis catenifer annectens, assembly GCF_029215685.1. Classification (NCBI taxonomy): domain Eukaryota; kingdom Metazoa; phylum Chordata; class Lepidosauria; order Squamata; family Colubridae; genus Pituophis; species Pituophis catenifer. The sequence continues at coordinate 11,539,048 of NW_027256893.1, read as the reverse complement.
CCAAGGTACCTTCCAACTCTTCTCTTCTCTTCTCTTCTCTTCTCTTCTCTTCTCTTCTCTTCTCTTCTCTTCTCTTCTCTTCTCTTCTCTTCTCTTCTCTACTCTACTCTACTCTACTCTACTCTACTCTACTCTAATTCTACCCTACCCTACCCTACCCTACCCTACCCTACCCTGTTCTGTTCTGTTCTGTTCTATTCTATTCAGTGATAATCACTCAAAGGCAAAATCACCGACATTAAAAGGAGGGAATTGAACAAGAAATCAGACACAGAAACATATACATTTTGATCAGACCATGATTTCCTTCAGATGTTCAGAATGAAAAACAGAATTTCACCATGCAAAAAAAAACAAACATATGAATATATCCAACCTGGGCTTTTGTTCAGCTTTTTTCTCTAAAGTACAGCTTCACTTACAGTCTTTTCCATTTACTGGCATCCAGAAAAAAAAAAGTAATTTAGGATGCTGTGGTTGTGGGTTTTCTTTTCCCCTCTGGCAAAACTTTACTCCCGTTTTATCTCATTATATCTCACTGGTATTTATCTTGCCCATGCAATTCATCACTTCTTCAGAATTTATTCTCTATGTCAGAGCCTCCTTACTCTGTCAATTACCTTACAAAAGAATTCTTAACATGCAAGAAATCCACTAACAAGTGCTTCTTGTGTGTATGTGTTGGACGGAGCAGGGAGTGAGGGGGGGAGGAATTTTTGCAGCTTCAAGAAAGCAACCATATTTTTTAGAGTATAAGACACTCCCCCCCCCAAAAAAAGACATTTGGGTGAGCCTTATACACTGAATGTAGCCCCGCCCACTAGGCCAAAAACGCGAGGCACGGAGGTGGTGATGGTCTGTGGCAATCCCTGCAGCCTGGAACAGTTGATTGGGGGTATTCCGGGAGGCCGATCCACCTGCCAATCAACTGCTCATGATGAATCAGGCTACAATAATGTGCTGAAGCTGACCTGGCTGTTTGCTATTTGCTGCAAGGACGTGTCAGAGTTTGCAGCAGCAATCGCATCCAGAAAGCACACACAAGTAACTGATTCAGAAGGATTCAATAACTTCTCTTTATATATAATATAACACATGAAGTAAATCAGGGGTGAAATCTACGTACCTTCCCTACTGGCTCGGAAGTGCACGCTCTGCGCGTGTGCACACTTTGCTCTCTCTCTCACACACACACACACATCGCGTGTGTGCTTGGACTCTCTGCGCATGCGCAAAGCCTTCTGCGCGTGCACAGAGGGTCAAAAATAGGTTACTTCCTGGTTAGAACCAGGAAATAATGATGTCCAGGTGGGTGGGTGGAGCCTTGTGCTGCCACCGCTACTGGTTCTCCAAATCATGTGTCGCCACCGCTATCGCTACCAGTTCAGCCAAACTGGTCCAAACTGGTCACCCTGAAGTAAATATACAATACCAAAAGCAGGTTTTCCAATGTGGTAGTAAATACAAGCAAAACACAAGCAGAGGAGAGGAGTTTCAGTTTCCATTTTAGTTTCAGAGCAGCCTGCAGCTTTAGTACAAAACAGTTGAGTTAAGCCACAGCCAGGCTCCTTGCTGTCTCTTTGTTGCTCACACAACAAATACTGTTTCAGTTTCCAAACAGCCCTCAACTCTCTCACACACTGACAGGATGCTAGCCAGATGAATACCAATGGATGCTGGTAGGCAGAGGCAGATTTTGGATGTTGGATAACTTTGTCTGAAGTGGTGTAGGGTTTCCTGTCTAAGCAGGGGGTTGGACTAGAAGACCTCCAAGGTCCCTTCCAACTCTGTTACTTCTATTCTATTCTATTCTATTCTATTCTATTCTATTCTATTCTATTCTATTCTATTCTATTCTATTCTATTCTATTCTATTCTATTCTATTCCATTCCATTCCATTCCATTCCATTCCATTCCATTCCATTCATAAACCATTTATGAAAATTCTAGGCTTATGTATTTATCAAATTTCTAAACTGCCCATCTCCCTGACACAAGGACTCGGGGCTGGTGCAGATGTAAAAATATTAAAACATACAAACAGTACGTAAAATTTAAAAAGCAGTTTAAACTTTTAGCAATAATTGCCACAATTTATTGTGCAATCTAATGTTCTGTCGCTTGATGGTTTGACGTAAAAGAAACTGGGCAACAATATCTTGATTGTCGTGCACATTAATATAATCTTTTTTGTTAAATAAAAAAATGAAGGGAGGGGGAAAACCCTATCTAAATCCATTAATAACAGCTGCCCTGCTCCTTTAATGTCAGTTTTGCCCTTTGCATCCTGCAAATTATGCAGAATTACTTGAGGTTTTCTAATCTTACGAAACTTCAGAGCGGGAGATAAACAGAGCTACCCCCTGCCAAAATATTTCTTTTTACTAAAATGGTACATTGTGGCATTTTACTTGTCTCTACAGTGATTTTTTTTTTATGAATTACCTTTATCTAGATTCAATTTTATATTCTGATACATGGTTTAAAAAAAAAGAAGAGGGGAGAGAAAAGAAAACTTAAACTCAAGTAAAAAAAAGGGGGGGGGTATAATCCCAGCTCACAGTTCTGTGACTTTCTGATAAATTGACATGCATGAGTAATAGATGAATTTGTCACATTAGATTATATCCCGTTTCAATTTATTCTATACCATTATCATATCTATTTCCAAAAATTGTCAAAGAATTATATACTTTAACATCACCCTATTTTACATACAAACTTAGAAAAAAAAATAACAGAAATGCTTTCTTATGCTACCTTGGTTTTTTTATGTCATTTTCAGCACTGCATGCATTTCAACATGCACCTTTGCTTATTATGCATATGCTAAGTTTATTTCGTTTCTTTTCAGAATGCCCTGTTTTAGCTCCTAGCTTCATGATACTTTAACACAGTTGAAGCATGCATTTTAAAAATCAGATCTACTGTAAATCATGAACATTTGCACCCACTTAAAAAAACTACGAAGGCTAAGAAATATTACCAATGACTCTCTGGTAGAACGGAGACACTACAACAGCTCAGAAAATATTCTGGGAAAAAGGTATAAGTTTTCTGAGAAATACTGGCTCCCTTTTAAAATAAAATTATTCTTTTTACAACATTATAGCATGGATTTTTTTCCCCTCCAGATATTGGATTTCTACTTGTAGAATTCTCAACAACAGTTCCTCACGGCTGGTGAATTCTCAATGTTGATCCAAAATCTGAAAGATATACTATTTTATATATATATTTGGGATGACTGTTCTAATCCTTTAATGTTCAAGCAAGGATATATTGTATGCTGCTTTCCTTGAATATTTAGAAGCTTATACAGAGAGACGGGGGGGGGGGGGGAGACATTGGTGTGGTGGTTAAGTGAACAGACTAGAAGTAGGTGACTCTGTGTTTTAGTCCTGCCTTAGGCACAAAGCCAGCTTGGTGACTCAGGGCCAGTCAACTTCTTTCAGCCCTAGGAATGAGACTATGGCATACTACTTCTGAAAACCTTGCCGGAAATTGCAAGGACGAATCCTGGCAGTCACCAGGAGTCAACATTTGATTCAAAGGTACACATCCATGCACACTGACATTAGATGTGTCCAGTCTTTATTATATATACTCTTCCAACTGAGATGTTTCTCAGAAACATACTGAGAAAGGATACCAGATTCTGATAAAGATTGACATTTTGGAGGCACAGCCTTGAATTTCACACTGAATGCTTTATTTTATTTCTTTAAATTTTATTTATTTGTTTATTTATTTTTGAATTTGTATACCGCCCTTCTCCCTGAGGACTCAGGGCGGTGAACAGCCAAATAAAAACATCAAATACAAATATTAAAACACAGTTAAAAATATATATATAGATTTGGCCCCATTAATTAAAATGATAAACAAAACAAAACAAAACAATTAAAACCCTTAAAAAGAAATTAAGCCAGCCCGGCTTGTTGAAAAAAGAAAGTTTTAAGGGCACGGCGGAAGGCACTGAGGTCATGGATTCTCCTTATCTCAGGGGGCAATTGATACCAGAGGGTGGGTGCCCCAACAGAGAAGGCCCTCCCCCTGGGGGTCACCAGCCTGCATTGTTTGGCTGATGGCACCCCGAGGAGGCCCTCTCTGTGGAAGCGCACGGGTCGGTGGGAGGTCGTCGGTGGCAGTAGGCGGTCTCGAAGATAGCTAGGCCATGGAGCGCTTTAAAGGTGATAACCAACACCTTGAAGTGCACCCGGAAGACCACCAGGAGCCAGTGCAGTTCACGCAGGAGCGGTGTTACATGGGAGCGCCACGCTGCTCCCGTCACTACCCGCGCTGCTGCGTTCTGGACCAGTTGGAGCCTCCGGGTGCTCTTCAAGGGGAGCCCCATGTAGAGAGCATTGCAGTAATCAAGGCGAGAGGTTACGAGGGCATGAGTGACTGTGCACAAGGAATCCCGATCAAGAAAGGGCCGCAACTGGCGGATCAGGCGAACCTGATAAAAGGTCCCCCTGGTTACAGCCGTCAGATGTTCCTCCAAGGACAGCTGCGTATCCAGGAGGACTCCCAGATTGCGAGCCCTCTCTGTGGGGGCCAAAGACTCGCCCCCAATAGTCAGTGATGGAGTCAACTGACCATATCGGGATGCCGGGAACCACAGCCACTCAGTCTTGAATAACCAATATCTCATGACTTCATCACCACGTGATTCTGAAGATGTCACTTATAGAATTCTAAAGTAGAAAAACTCATCAGATCTGTCAGCAAAGCTGAAATCACATGCAGTTATAGGTGTTTTTTGAAACATGTCACAGCATTTAAGGATTTTTTTAAAAAAAATAATGCTGAAAGCCAGTAACTTTGACTAGGGAAGTTGTTGGGTCTATGCTGCTAACATCTGATGGAGGCATTGGTTGATTGATCAAGTCACTTTTTTCCCTAGATAATTAGATTGTCAGCCCTGGTGTGCCTGGCGGCCTGGAGCCGCCATTACAGTGGGAGAAGGAGAGACTGGGGTTGCCATTCCTGTGGGAGACAGGAGAGCCGCATGGCCGCATCACACCCACCAAGTGCCATACCGACCGGGCCAATGAACCCATGCCAGGATGCCAGCCGGATAGGCAAGGATAGGCCAGACCTAGCCAGACCCGGTTGCCACTGCTGCATCCGCAGCCAAATAGCTGTGAAGTGGCCACACCAGAGGTGGGTTTCAGCAGGTTCTGACCAGTTCTGGAGAACCGGTAGCAGAAATTTTGAGTAGTTCGGAGAACCGGTAGCGGAAATTTTGAGTAATTCGGAGAACTGGTAAATACCACCTCTGCCTGGCCCTGCCCTCACTATTCTCTGCCTCCCAAGTCCCAGCTGATCAGGAGGAAATGGGGATTTTGCAGTAACCTTCCCCTGGAGTGGGGTGGGAATGGAGATTTTACAGTATCGTTCCTCTGCCACGCCCACCAAGCCATGCCACGCCCACCAAGTCACACCCACAGAACCGGTAGTAAAAAAATTTGAAACCCACTACTGGGCCACACAGCTGAGAAACGGGTGGGCCCCTGCGCGGCACATGTGCCTAGCTGTTTAGAGCCTTATAGATTCTGCATGAGGGGATGAGGCGTGTGCGGGGCCGGGGAGATTGCAAACCAGGACTGTGTCCTTTGCTTTCTTTCTGTGGATTACCAGAACCTGACATAGAATGCTTTATGACTTGTTTTATATCATATTTAGCAGTTTAGCAGTTTTATTTGGTGTGCACTTATATCAAAGTGCAGTATATTTTACAGCCAAGCAAAGAATGAAATTCAGTCTTCACTTCTACCATCTGAAATATCTTTGGGTGCAAGAGCTCCTTCCAGGAAAAAGACAGACATTGATTTCTGGGAAAAACTGTCTCTGCTTAGAATTCTAAAACTAGTCTACTGTTATTCTCCATGCCTTCAGAAGCAGACTCTAAGAAAAGTAGGAAATTTATCACCAGCTTTTCCTCAATATAAACTGTATATATTAGAGAGAACACATATTAACTTTTCATGACAATATATATATATAATTTCTCAAACCGATCTCAGATTAATTAATATGACTTATTTTGGTGGCTGTAAATCCTCATCTACCTGGGGAAAAAAAAAAAAACCCTGGAGCAAAGGATAATGAGCACAACAAAAGCAAAGTTGATTGAAAGTCAATAAATCTGGTTTATCTATTTCGAGATGCTAGCCCAGAGAAATGTTCAAGTCAGTTGAGGGCATAGGGGCTGGATTAAAGCAGACAACATTGTGCCAAATTTATGAGCAGCTCAGTATTATCTAACAGTTGCTGTTAACATGGCAGCCTTATCCACAGAGCAGGCTGTAATAGAGGTATCCCTTTGAAGTACAAGTGTTGGTACTTGTGTGTAAGACTATGTTCCTGGGGAGGAAAGCTATGGCAAATCTAGATAGCTTACTTAAAAAGCAGAGACATCACCCTGCCAACAAAAGTGCGTATACTCAAGGCTATGGTTTTCCTAGTTGCAATGTATGGCTGTGAAAGTTGGACCATTAGGAAGGCTGAGCACCAAAGAATTGAGGCCTTTGAACTCTGGTGCTGGAGAAGACTCCTGCGAGTCCCTTGGACTGCCAGGCAATCCAACCGGTCGGTCCTAGAGGAGATCAACCCTGACTGCTCTTTAGAAGGCCAGATCCTGAAGAGGAAACTCAAACACTTTGGCCACCTAATGAGAAGGAAGGACTCGCTGGAGAAGAGCCGAATGCTGGGAACGATGGAGGGCAAAAGAAGAAGGGAACGGCAGAGAACAAGGTGGCTGGATGGAGTCACTGAAGCAGTCGGCGTGAGCTTAAATGGACTCCAGAGGATGGTAGAGGACAGGAAGGCCTGGAGGAACGTTGTCCATGAGGTCACGATGAGTCGGACACGACTTCGCAACTAACAACAACAACAACAATGCAATATTGCAATAGTCTTAATGGCTCAAGATTTTTGTATCACACATGTCTAATTTCTTATACTTCCAAGCATCAGCATTTACTGGGATTTAAGATGGGACAGATAGTATCTGGAAATGTTTCTGAATGAACTCCCTCTTCTCTAGGAGTACTTTCTGGTCAACATTGAACCAGCTTGCCTTCAGACGTTGTGAGTGCTCCCTCACTAGAGGCTTTCAAAAAGAGACTGGGCAACCATTTATCTGAAATATATAGGGTCTCCTGCTTGAGCAAGGTCGGTTGGACTAGAAGACCTCTAAAGTCCCTTCCAACTCTATTCTACGTTCTATGGTCTGCGTTCTAAATCGGTCCTGTGGCAGTTCTTTCATATTGCACTCCAGGCAGTTACTTTTCCCTTCTCCTCATGTATGGATTCATCAGAGATAGGCAAGACACTGGTTTACAAACAGACGATCATGAACTGAAGAGCAGAAAAATGAGAACTTGAAACCAGACTTGACAGATTCAGCACTCCTTAGACTCAAACTGTATAACTTATCTGATATGATAAGCCTGCTGTGAAACCAACTTAAGTAGTTCCAACGTTTGCTGGTGGGTTTTATTCCCCTGAAAACATGTGCTAATAGAAAAGATGGGCATTCTGATTTGTGTTTCATTAATATTTCTTCCCGTTTATTTCTAAATGGGTACTTCTGCTTCTCCTTTTATGTTTTCTAATCTAAATAACTCGGGTTTTTTTTGGGGGGGGGGGGTTTGGCAAGGAGTCAATGTGAATTCCACAGGAGGAAGTCTATAGCTTTCATCTTGATTTATAGAGATGATGATAAAAGTTTAGTCTCACAGCTTGTTGTCCATTTTTACTGCTAGATTGTTGCCTACAGCATATGTTCAAAGACAGGTTACCCATAGCTCAATGAAGCTTTATTTCAGTAAAACGTAGCCTTTGGTCGAAAGGTATTTGATTTGGGCTGAAAGTTCTATCAAGAATGGAGGCAGAAGAAACAAAATGACACCATTAAGTAAATGGTAGACTTTTGCTTCATTAGAACAAGAACAATATTATCTTGGGGAAGTGCCATAATGTGTTGCTTGAATGCCAGATTACAACTGAAGGCCAAAAACAACATTGCTTTGACAATATTAGGATAAATTTATCTTTTTGCCTCAGTACTGAATGATGTCTCCTTGCCTTTAGGAATACCAGAAGATGACAAAAAGGAATGTTGATGTTTGGGAACTGTTTCAATCTGTTAGTTGTGGACAGGAAGGTAAAGCAAAGGAATCTCTTCAAGAGTGGAGTTATCCATACCTGATATGCAGTGGTGGGTTTCAAATATTTTTACTACCGGTTCGGTGGGCGTGGCATGGTTTGGTGGGCGTGGCAGGGAAAGGATACTGTAAAATCTCCATTCCCTCCCCAATCCATTGGAAGGTAACTGCAAAATCCCCATTTCCCCCCCGATCAGCTGGGACTTGGGAGACATAGAATAGATGGGGGTAGGGCCAGTCAGAATTTTTACTACAGGTTCTCCAAATTACTCAAAATTTCCACTACCGGTTCTCTAGAACTAGTCAGAACCTGCTGAAACCCACCTCTGCTGATATGGTTTTTCATCACATCATTGCAAAGTTTTGCTCAATTTTGTACTCATAAAAATGAACAAAACCAAAGCTGATTGGATATGTGGAATTATAATGACATATTTTCCCTTATGGGCAGGTCATTAACCTAAGAAGAAAAAAGAAGGAAAGATGCCTCTGGAATCTTACGATTTCACCCTCAAGTAGATACCCTTTTCATTACGATGCCTTTTAGCCATTGCCTTGACTGAGAAAGACATCAAAGTCAGAGAACATTGGATCCAGCTGTTTTGTCTGTACTGATAAAACTCCCCTCATTTTCCATCTTGCCTCGGGGATGTTCAGTGCTTCCACCATTTGGAATTTATCCCAGCCCAACTGGTATTTGAAGCATGACATTGCAGCATCACTGCTGCTGTGGTACATATCTCAGGAGGTATTCAGAAATCTATAAATACTTTTGCAAACATTCCGGAATTTGATTTAGAATGAAATCCTGTATACCAGCATGGAAATCTGAAGCTCTCCAGATATTACAGAATTAGCACCCCCAAGTTTCAGTACAGAGAATATATACTTTCTTTTGAGAGCAGGCAACAGCATTTTATTTTTTAACGTGGGCCAGTTTGCTCACAGTAAAAAAATGAGTCCTCTCCCTTCCCTTCCCTTCCCTTCCCTTCCCTTCCCTTCCCTTCCCTTCCCTTCCCTTCTCTTCTCTCACCTACTCTCCTCTCTTCTGTTCCCTTCCCTTCCCTCCTCTCCTCTCCTCTCCTCTCCTCTCTCCTCCTGAGAATAACAATTGTTATTCTCTGAATTATTGAAATCTGTGTAGTCCTTGCTTTCTTGAACATCCATAGCTACATAAGTATTGACAATTACTTGGCTAATATCTGGTGGGGAGTTGGACCAAAGGTTTAGTTGCTGCCTGGCATAGATGAGTATTAAGGGCCCAGGATCAGATTTCTTCCTCTTCACTGATTCTCTTTAGTTTTTCAAGGAGTTCCAAGAGATGAAATGACAAAAGAGGTACATTGAAGCATGCCAAAGGTTCGATCCAACCAGATGTGTAAGTAGTAGTGGTGTATCTACTCTTTAAGAACTCCTTGATGTACTAATGCTGGACAACTTTTGTTCAGCCTGTAACCTTATCTTTTTAGAGAAAATTATTGAGAAGGTGGTTGAATTGCAATTTCAGAGGGTTTTGGATGAAGCAAATAATCTGGTCTTATTTCAATCAGGTTTCAGGTCAGGACAGGACAGAGATGGTACTAATCTCACTTGTCAGTGTCTTCTGATAGAGCCAAAATGGCGATTGTAAGACTCTTCTTGTTTTCCTTCATCTCTATAATATTGAAATATCTTTCTTGACAGTCTGTGGAGTTAGGAGTTGGAGGCTCAATGTTACAGTGGTTCCTTCTTTCTCCATACTTGATTCTGGTTGGTGTTGACAAGAGAAGGGAGAATATGAGGAAGAAGGAAGGGAAGCTAAGATTGCTATCTGCCCTTGTGAAAAGTAGTGCTGGAAACACAAAAGCAACTCCTCATCTGATAAATTCAGTCAGTAGATAGGCTTCAAGTACACTTTAAAAAATAGATATCTGATGGGTTTTAGACAGCTTTGCTTTCTGGAATAATATTCCGCCATGGCACAGTGGTTAGAATGCAGTACTGCAGCTAATTCTGCTGACTGCCGGCTGACTGCAATTTTGCACTTCAAATCCCATCAGGCTCAGGGTTGACTCAGCCTTCCATCCTTCTGACGTTGGTAAAATGAGAACCCAGATTGTTGGGGGCAATATGCTGATTCTGTAAACTACTTATAGAGGGCTATAAAGCACTATGAAGCCATATATAAGTCTAAGTGCTATTGACCGTCCATCCATCCATCTATCCATCTATCCATCCATCCATCCATCCATGATGCGCAATGGTTAGAAGGCAGAATTGCAGGCTAACACTGCCCACTGCCAAGAGTTCGATTCTGAGCAGCTCAAGGTTGACTCAGACTTCCACCCTTTCAGAGGGGTAAAATGAGGACCCAGATTGTTAGGGGCAATATGCTGACTCTGTAAACCACTTAGAGAGGGCTGTAAAAACACTGTAAAGCGGTATATAAGTCTAAGTGCTATTGCTATTTCCCCTGGAGATGAAGGGAGAAGAAGAAGGGGATGGCCAAGGATGAGATAGTTAGATAGTGTCTTCGACACAATGAATTTGAGCAAACTGCAAGAGTCCATGATGTTGCAAAGAGTCAGACATGGCTAAGTGAGACAACAACAACAACAACAACAACAACAACAACAACAACAACAACAACCCTGCTGTGTTTTAAATGGGCCTAGAAAATCTAGCTCCTTCTCCAGGTTAGGAAGTATCTACTGTGTTTGTTGAGAATGTTATTAATGTGCTAGGTGCAATCATTCCCAAGTTGTTGCCTTCTTTTGATTTTATTGTACTGGATGTGTTTTTGATTTGCAAGTTGCCCAGAGGTGTTTTGATTTGGCTGGGCTGCAATGGTGTAAAAGGTAAAGGTTCCCCTTGCACATATGTGCTAGTCGTTCCCGACTCTAGGGGGCGGTGCTCATCTCCGTTTCAAAGCCAAAGAGCCCGCGCTGTCCGAAGACGTCTCCATGGTCATGTGGCCAGCATGACTAAATGCCAAAGGCGCACGGAACGCTGTTACCTTCCCACCAAAGGTGGTCCCTATTTTTCTACTTGCATTTTTTTACATGCTTTCGAACTGCTAGGTTGGCAGAAGCTGGGACAAGTTACGCAGCACTAGGGATTCAAACCGCTGAACTGCCGACCTTTCGATTGACAAGCTCAGCGTCTTAGCTTATTAACTTATTAATAAATACAAATGCTTATTAACTTATTAATAAATACAAATATATTTATTAATAAATACAAATGCTTATTAACTTATTAATAAATACAAATGCTTATGTGAAAACCAGAGGTGAAGGAATCACTTGTTCTCTGGCCCTACAATGTACACGTATCTGGGATTCAATTAATACAGTTAAATTCAATATTACTTACTTCTGAACGAACACACTATGCATAAAGCTGAAAGATTGCTGTGGGCCAAAACATAATTCATGAGATTGAACTGTTAAACACAGCTGAAACGTGCATGAAGCCCAATTCTTAATGTGCGGAGTTTAGCGTTAAGTAATATATCAGGAAACCTGACTTTAACACACACACACACACACACACACACACACACACACACACACACACACAATCACACACTTTTTAAAACTGCTTCGCCAGTTTTTGATGCTTTCTCACTGGAGCAGTCTCTTTGTTATTCCTGCTGAGCTCTAGCTCGCTTAAATATCTCTGTGTGACTACAGTCTCTCTTTTCATGCCCATAAATCAAAGAGATTCTGCATGTCCTGAATCCGAAAAGATCCAAGGCAAGAGACCTCAAAAATCACAACTTTAAACTATTAGAAGGTCTCCTTATTTAAGAGAAAATGCAATTCTATCTAGCTTGAGAGACTGAAGTTCCTGTTGCTCCTGCTTTAGATTAAGCTTCTATTTTTGGTGCCTAATTTTTAAATTAGTGCTTTCTATCGAAGCATGTTTACTGCTGTCACAGAAGAACTAGCTGGGATGAGCACTGGCTCATTGAGTGACATATAATTACAGAAATCTGAGGATGTGTCGTTATGCTTGCTAAATGAGATGATGGCATCTCTCTCCTCTCCCGCTCCAAAGTTGCTGATGAACCTTCCTCGTTGTGTTAAGATTAGTTGCCGCATTCCTTAATGTTTAGAACTTGGCCTTCTTTTTACTATTTTAAACTAATCCCCAATCTGAGAAATAAAATCATTTCACTGTACATTTGTTTTTTACTGGGGAAAAAGAAAAAAGAAATAAATCAAAAAGAGAAGTATTATCTTTTACATGGTGTCAAAATATGTTCTGCTCCCACACAAGTTATGACTGTGCTTGATAAGAAGAACAGTCCCTGAATCCTCTTCTGCTGCTGAAACCAGTATTTTGGATGTTAATAAATCAGTTATGATTTATTATTGATGATTTATTATGATGCTATCCCAGGTGTACTTCTCTTTTACCGTCACCACTGAGCGAAGTGCACTGAATGCAGCAGAATGGGCTTTCAGCACAAATTGCAGATGAACGGGCTGTACATTTCATTAGAATGAATGACCTGGAAGGGACCTTGAAGGTCTTCTAGTCCAGCCCCCTGCTGAAGCAGGAGAATCTATACTATTTCAGATAAGTGACTGTCTAGACCAGGGATGGGTTCCACTTACCTTTACTACCGATTTGCAGCGGGAGCGCACACGCGCTTCTTCACATGCGCAGATCACCCATAATGATGTTGTGGTGGGTGGGTGGAGCCTCCTGCCGGTTTTACTTCCGGTTCTATAGAACCGGACCGAACCTAGAACAACCCACCCACCACTGGTCTAGACTCTTCTTAAAAACCTCCAGTGATGGAGCGCCCAGGATTTCTGGAGGCAAGCTGTTCCACTGGTTAATTGTTCTCACTATTAGGAACTTTCTCCTTAATTCCAGGTTGTTTCTCTCTTTGTTTAGTTTCCAATTATTATTTCTTGTCCTGCCCTCTGGTGCTTTGGAGAATAATTTGACCCCCTCTTCTTTGTGGCAACCCCTCAAGTACTGGAAAACTGCTATCATGTCACCCCCTAGTCCTTCTTTTCTGTAGATTGGCCAAACCCAAATTCTGAAGCTGTTCTTCATATGTTTTTGGTCTCCAGGCCTTTGATCATCTTAATTGCTCATCTCTGAACTTTTTCCAAAGTCTCAACCTCTTTCTGAAAAATCAGAAGCTGAGATCCTGCTCAATGAAGGCACTCTTATGGGTATGTGATTCATGAATATAAGGCCTTATCCATAAGTAGACCTTTATTTACAAGGAATTCTTCCTTGGATTTCTTGTATGGTTATCTCCACAAACTCTATGGTTTGACAGCTCATTATTAGATTAGAATTTAGAATAACAGAGTTGGAAGGGACCTTGGAGGTCTTCTAGTCCAACCCCCTCCTCAGGCAGGAAACCCTATGCCATTTCAGTCCAATCTCTTCTTAAAACTTCCAGTGTTGGAGAATTCACAACTTCTGGAAATAAATTATTCCACTGGTTAATTGTTCTGTCAAGAAATTTCTCCTTAGTTCAAAGTTGCTTCTCTTCTTGATTAGTTTCCACCCATTGCTTCTTGTCCTGCCCTCAGGTGCTTTGGAGAATAGCTTGACTCCCTCTTCTTTGTGGCAACCCCTGAGATATTGGAAGACTGCTATCATGTCTCCCCCAGTCCTTCTTTTCATTAAACTAGACATACCCAATTCCGGCAACCATTTTTCATATGTTTTAGCCTCCAGTCCCCTAATCATCTTTGTTGTTCTTCTCTGCACTCTTTCTAGAGTCTCCACATCTTTTTTACATCATGGTGACCAAAACTGAATGCAATATTCCAAGTGTGGCCTTACCAAGGCATTATAAAGTGCCATTAACACTTCACGTGATCTTGATTCTATCCCTCTGTTTATGCAGCCTAGAACTGTGTTGGCTTTTTTGGCAGCTGCTGCATAGTGCTGGCTCATATTTAAATGGTTGTCCACTAGGACTCCAAGATCTCTCTCACAGTTACTACTATTGAGTAAGGTACCACATATACTGTACCTGTACATTTTGTTTTTCTTGTCTAAATGTAGAACCTTACTTTTTTCACCATTGAATTTCATTTTGTTAGATAGCGCCCAATGTTCAAGTCTGTCAAGATCCTTTTGAATCTTAAACCTGTCTTCTGGAGTGTTGGCCATTCCTGACAATTAGGAACTCTATGCATCATAAATAGCTGAGTCCTTCAACTCCAGGGCTTCCAGGAAGATCTAATTTGGTCTTTTGCCTCCAGAAGGTCCAGCTCTTCCACTAAAAAGATTTTGTTTCAAGTTAGGAAGATAAAAATAAGGAGGTTTCTAAACTGCCCTAAAACTCCTGATATCCTATTTGATAATTAGTCAAATTTTGAGAGCTAAATCACTTTTTATCTTATTATAACTCTTTGGTCCACATATAAAACCCCTCAAAAATCTGAATAAAATTTCAAAGCCAATTTTTGCTCTGTTCTGGTGTTCCTTTGTGCTATCCTTCAAAATTAAATAAAGAAGTCAGGCTTTTCTATTCATACGTATACATATATTTGATGAACATCTTTTTCATATAAAATAATTACCTCCAGTTGAATTAGATTAGTTTTATTTCCTCTTTCATCCTTTTCATTCCTTTCCCCCATTTATGTATTATCCTTTAAGGAGAGAAAATTCTTCTAGGATAAGCACCTCAAGATTTTATTTTTGCTAAAGAAAAGGCTAAGAAATGCTGAGAAAGATTCATGTCACTTTTTGGATTTCTTGAGATGTATTTCCTTCACAAAGAGATTTTCAAACCTTGACATTTCATGTTTTGGAAATGTATTGGCAAAGCATACTGTTTGGTTATCAATGCTACAATATCTGTATATATTTTACCCTCTCTAAATATTTCTTGAAGTTAAGGAAAAAAGTGGGATCAATGAAACTGGGAAAGCATGACTTCAATTACCTCTTTTGGGGGGGGGGCAACCTTAAAATTGCTATAAAAAGTAGAAGAGCAATAGCACAAGAAGCAGTATGTAGAAACAATAAATGGCTTTTTTTTTTCCTGAAGAAGAAAAAAATACCACATTTTCTAAATCAAATCTTTTTTGCCCCTGAACATGTCAATCCATGCAAAATAATGTCAGCTCCTTTTGTTTTTTTCACAACTTTTTGCTAACCGTAGAATACACTGCTAAAAGAGTTAGCAAAAAGTTCTGAAAAGCAAAAAAGGTTGGTATTATTTTGTATGGCATGACATACGCAAGAAACATTTGGAAAAAAATGATTTAGAAAATGTACATGATAATGAAACCAACTCTATAGTTGATGACTGTATATAACAAAATTTAAAAAAAACATGGTAGGCAGTAATTATCATATAAAGTAATTCAGTCTCTAATAAGAAGTGCATTTCAGCCATGGGTGACCAGATAAAGATTGTTCAGCACCAAGGAGAATGGAAAATGAAGCAAGTTAATCTCTCTCTCTCTCTCTCTCTCTCTCTCTCTCTCTCTCTCTCTCTCTCTCTCTCCCTCTCTCCCTCCCTCCCTCCCTCCCCCTCTCCCTCTCCCTTTCTCCTTCCCTCCCTTTCTCCCTCTCTCTCACACACACATACACAGAGATACCACAAAGACAAAGATTACATTGAATACCCTGCCCATTGAGGCAATGTTTGCTCACTTTTGTCAGTGTTTGTGTTTGACTGTCTTACTTTAGTACTTATCCCATGTATAATATTTGTTTCCCAGTATTGCCTTTCAGTGTTTTTTTTTAAAGTTTCTAAATGGCTTAGATTCAGGATCGATCCATTCCTGAGGGAGCAGGAGTATAACTTGTTTTCCATACAAAAAGCCAAAGTGCATTTTCTGGAAATTCAAGAAGAGCATGGTCTATAGTAGGGCTGAATTGCCATTATCCTTCTCATCTTTCCTATTACTTAACTCCTATTGGTATCTTATGACTATCCCTTTGTTGGTTGTTGTCTTACGATTCAAGATTGTATCTTATGATTTAGGATTTACGACTTTGTTGCTTGTATATATACTGAGAGCTTATGCACCGGAAATAAATTGGCATGGCCAATAAAGAACATTCTATTCTATACTGTACTAGATGAGCAAAGAGTTAACAAAGCTCTTTGGAGAGAGCCTGGATAAATGGTTTAAAGCAGGGGTGAAATGCTACCGGTTCACTCCAGTTCGGGCAAACTGGTACTGATAAAAACTACTGGTTTGGGCAAACCGGTATTCCCGAAAATCAGCTGTGCCGCACAGTTTAGCTTTGGTAGAAAGCAGGAAATCCTGCTTTCTAGCAAAGCTAAATCATGCGGCACAGCTGATCCCCCCTCTTTGCTGTTCTACTTACCTTCCCAAGCCTCCTTTTAGTGTGTTTGGCGCATACTACGCATGTGTGTGCGCAACGCACATGCACACATGTGCACATGCGAACTGGTAGCAAACCAGTTCAGATTTCACCACTGGTTTAAAGTTTTTTTTAAAAGAAGAACCTACAACAGCTTCACTTACTCCTGGGAAGTTGGAATGTTTTTGAGTATTCTATACTGTCTAATGAACTCAGCTGATGAGCAAAGATTCCAGTCAGTCAAAATAGAATGCAATAGAAATAGCAAATAGAAGTCAAGGAGAATTTTAAAGGCCATGTTTGTACCATCCATTTCAACTACATCTAATTGCTGTTTCTACCACCATGAACTTTCTACTCTGCCAACATCTGAGAGTCACTCGGGAATGTTTTGACAGCTTTTTCAGTCTAGTTCCGGGGGTGCCAAATATTCATACTAAACATCAAGCACCTAATGTACATCAAGGAGCAACAGTGAATTAAATCCTGGTGATAAAATTTGATGATATATAATTGTGATCCTTAATCAACTTTATTCAGTAAAGCAAAAAAGGCAGCGTAGAATACCTTTTACTGAACCAGCTCAAAAGATGGCAATAAGGAATATATTGCTTGGTATTCCCTTATTTATTTCACATTACAGTAGTGGCCAAAATTGTGGAAACCTTTTGAGGAAAGTGTATTTTCTAAAACTAACTAATAACACCACTTTTTTTTTTTTTGGAGTAGTATCATAAAGTTATTTTATTTATTTATTTATTTATTTTGTTTTGTCGCATTTCTATGCCGCCCAACTCCCAAGGGACTGTGGGCGGCTTACAACAGAGAATAAAACAATGCAACAATATACCATACAAAAGTTAAAAGAAGACATTAAAACATTAAAATGTTAAAACACATACACTCCAATTTGTGGCCGGGTCTCGCAAGATCACTATAACGAGATCAATGGCCCCAGGCCAATAGGGTGGGGGCAGTCTGGACTTCAGGAGGTAATTGGTTCCAGAGAGCCGGGGCGGCCACAGAGAAGGCCCAACATTATTTAGCTGATGGGACCCGGTGGTTCAATTATCAATGGAATGATAATTTAATCAAGAATGTAATGCAATAACTTTTATGAAGGATTTGCTATTAGAATAGCAGTTACAGTATAAAAAGTGAAACACGTAGAAAAAATGAGATATACAAAAATTATCACCATAGAAAAAACGAGATATACAAAAATGATCACCATAGAAAAAACGAGATATACAAAAATGATCACCATGTCAGTTAATATTTAGTTGGGTAACCTTTAGTGAAATCTACTTACATTCCTTATCGGTTTGGAAGTGCACACACCGTGCGCCCATCACATGTGCGCAGAGAACCTTCTGTGCATGTGCAGAGGGTAAAAAACACATTACTTCCTGCTTAAAACCAGGAAGTAATGACACCCAGGTGAGTGGGCGGAGCCTCGCACCGCCATCGCTACCAGTTCTCCGAACCACCTGCCACAATCGCTACTGGATCGCTCGATCCGGTCCAAACTGGGAACATTTCACCACTGCTTTAGCATGAATTACGGCCTTACAACGTCTTCCCATGGAGTGAACCAAATATTTTAGTTCTGCAGCTGTTCTAATGTGAAACCAAGATTGACGGATTGCTTCTATTAACTGGGTTTTATTGCTGGGTCACTTTGGACAAACAAGTTTTTTTAGTCGGCTCCATAGATTTTCAATTGGGTGAAGGTCTGGGCTATTCCCAGGCCATTCCAGCAGTGGAATAGGATTATCTTGAAATGCCCCCCAAAAGTGGTGTTATTAGCCATCAAAGCTCAAAAATACACTTTTCCCAAAAGGTTTCCACAATTTTGGTCACTACTGTACATTTAGAGGGATTTAGATCTGTCTGCTCCCTTCTATGGACTCTGTTAAAATAGACAAAGGCAACAGAAGGGGAAAAAATGATAGATAAGGGATGCACAGATCCTAGAACACTTCTGAAAGCTCATGAGGAAAAGATAGTACTATTATTCTTAATAAGATTATTTTTCAATATGTGTTTAAATGCACATTTGAACACTGGGGATTTTGTAGTATTTTTTTTTTTTAATATGAAGCGCACAACTGAATCTGGATCCATATTTTCAGGTACATTTCATTAAAAATATTACACACACACACCCAGTTGGTTTACACAAGAATTTCCACCCTGGTTTTTTTTTTTCTTTTATGGTTCATCGTGCAGTCAGCCAGATGTTCAGACTGGATTTGACATTTTAGTCCACCTATCGAGTCCTTCTCAAGGACCTGGGATAGGCAAATGTGGAAGTTTGACAGTGTTAGAGGTATCATTGTGGATGTAAGCTGTCGAGTAAAGCTACCTTCTGCTATTGACGAATGGTGAATTTGTTAATGCTGATAGTGTTCAGCTGATGCTTCAGATATTTTGGGATTGCACCCAAAGGCACCTATGAGTATTATTACTATTATTTTCTTTTTGTTTCCAAGATATATTCAAATCAGTGGTGAAATCCAAATTCTTTTACTACTGGTTCTGTGGGCGTGGCTTGGTGTGCGTGGTGTGGCTTGATAGACATGGCTTGGTGGGTGTGGCAGGGGAAGAATACTGCAAAATCTCCATTCCCTCCCCACTCTGGGGCCAGCCAGAGGTGGTATTTGCCGGTTCTCCAGCAAGTACCAGAGGCAAATATCAGGTCCACCTGATTCGCCAGTTGCATCCCTTTCTGGATCGGGACTCGTTACGTATGGTCACTCATGCCCTTGTCACCTCACACCTGGACTACTATAATGCTCTCTACATGGGGCTCCCTTTGAGGAGTACCCGGAGACTCCAACTGGTCCAGAATGCAGCCGCGCGGGTGGTTATGGGAGAGACGTGGCGCTCCCATATGACTCCCCTCCTGTGCGAGCTGCACTGGCTCCCGGTGGTCTTCCAGGTGCGCTTCAAGGTTTTAGAACGCTCCATAGCTTAGGACCAGGGTACTTACGACACCGCCTTCTGCCACCAGTAGCCTCTCACCGACCAGTACGCTCCCATAGAGAGGGGCTCCTCAGGGTGCCATTGGCCAAACAGTGTCGACTGGTGGCCCCCAGGGAGAGACCCTTCTCTGTGGGGGCACCTGCCATCTGGAATGATCTCCCCCCAGAGATACAGAGGATCCCAGATTTACACACGTTCCGCCGCGCCCTCAAAACATTTTTATTCCAGCAGGCTGGTCTGGCTTGACTCTCCCTTTTAATTTGCTTTTAAGTTTTATACAAATTGGGTGTTTTTAAATTCGTTTTTTGGGCCAAAATTATTTAATATACTTTTAAATGGTTTTTAACTTTTGTATGATGTACTTTTATCTTGTGGCTGTTCACTGCCCTGAGTCCTTCGGGAGTAGGGTGGTATATAAATAAAACAAAATAAAATAAATAAAATAAATTCCCACCCCACTCCAGGGGAAGGATCCTGCAAAATCCCCATTCCCTCCCCACTCCTGGGGGAAGGATATTGCAGAATCTCCATTCCCTCCCCACTCTGGGGCCAGCCAGAGGTGGTATTTGCCGGTTCTCCAAACTACTCAAAATTTCTGCTACCAGTTCTCCAGAACCTGTTAGAATCTGCTGGATTTCACCCATGATTCAAATGTACAATATCAAACATAGATAACTAGATCCCAGAAGTTATCAGTATCAAGATACTTAGGTCTGATATTATTAAAATTCTTGCTACAACATTTAAAATTAGGGTCTTGCTTTCAGCTATTCATTTCTACAAGCCCACATATTTAGAAACCTAATTGAAAAAAAATATATTTCTTCATTTCACTTTAGGCCATTTTTCTCCTCCTCTCCCAGCAACGATGCCAGAAAAGGTTTCTTTAAGTTCTAAACCAACGGTCCTTTTATAAAATGAATAGAGTCTAAATGAACTCAGGCTGGATTAAAAGAGATGAAGTGATGGGTACTATAATCGAAAGGCAATTAAGTCCAGAGCCTCAGATTACCTAAATAAATCAAAGAAAACCATCTTCTTCATCTTGCTGAATAGAAATGCCTTTTCTTCTTTAAAGAAAATTCATTTATCATTTATAAAGAAGATAGCCATCTCAGTTGCTGTATCTGAATTTTGGAATGGCCTTCTGAAAAGCACATCTAGTATCAATGATCTGCTCCTTATAATACCACGTTAAAACTCTGTCTGTCAAACAAGGGCTCTTTAAACATTAAAATGAGACTTGTGTATGTACGTGTGTGTGTGTGTGTGTGTGTGTGTGTGTGTGTGTGTATGCTGGTTATTATTAGATTTGGCCTTCATGTGGTGTTTTGGGTTGTTGTGTTATTCTTGTATTGCTGCATTGAATTTTAATTTTGTTGGCTGTACTCCATGTCTTTTGGGAAAGGAAAGACTGGCTTATACATTTCTAAAATAAAATTTAAAAATGGGAGTCAGAAGCCACCGTCTATTTGTTACTGAGACTGTTATAATAAGGAAATTAATTATTTCTAGGGTTTGTAGCCTGGGGGCCCCAATCGAGGAAGGGGTAATTGTCAGAAAGACAGATGGAGGCAGAAATAGGTTGAAACAAGCTGGACTTTCAATGAAATCTCAGATGTTGCATGCTTCTGTTCATTGTTCATAACATAATAAGCAAATAAGCATAAGCCACCTCTAATCTGGTGGAGTGCAGCTGTTGTTCCTACAGAAATTCCAGATACCATGGACTCGGAAAATTCTAAGAGCTGTAACCCAAAATATAGAGAGAAAACCAAATTGGAAGAGGCTGTCATCCAAATTACAAATAAAACCATGATGAAATTCTGCATCTTCATGAAAAGGGGATATATGTCATTATGCATAGAAAAACGAAGAAGAACTGGGTAAGGCCACGTTGTTTTGTAGTGACAGCTGTGAAGTAAAATTTTCCCCTATGCATGTTTTATTAACTAGCCACCAAATCCTATTGACTCTTACAGTATAATTTGCTTTATGTATCTGAAAGTACAAACATTGAGTGAATCGAGCATTTTGAGTGTCGGCTATGACTTTTTAAAAGTCATAGCTGACTTTTAATAATTAAAATTATTAATTATTTAATTATTAGAATCATTCCAACACTATTTAAATTTGATTTCCCTGTTTCACTCTTGCTTCATTTCTTTAATTCCAGAAAATCATCAGCATCATGAAACATCTAACTTTCTAACCAGCTAAATTATAAGACCACCGTAGACATCACATTAAACTGGAAGAATCTATTAGCACAGTGCTGGTGAACATTTTCAGCACCGAGTGCCGAAACGGGAGCAGTGTGCATTGGGGGGAGGGGAGGAGTGCCGGAAACCGGAAGAGCAGCTCCCCGGCGTGCATGGACACCGATCACCTGGTCTTCTGGTTTCTGGCGTGCATGCACATATGAAAATCAGCTGGCTGGCTGGCATATGCATGCTAGAAACTGGAAGCTCAGCTTCTCGGCGTCCGCATGCGCGCCAGGGAGCTGCTCTTCCAGTTTCCAGCTCTCCCGGTTTCCGGTGCACGCAAAGACCAGCTGGCCGGCGCACATATGTGTGCCGGATCCCGAAAGAGCAATGGACGACGGCTGGCGTGCCCGGAGAGATGGCTCTGTATGCCACTTCTGGCACGCGTGCCATAGGTTCGCCATCACTGTATTAGTAGATAACATCATTCTTTGGTTCACTTTTGTAGTAATGGTGGAAATATCGGTCTAATCCAATCCCAATTCTTCTGAAAATGAAAAGGCCAAAAATGCTGGAACACGTTGCTAACTGTAATAAGCGGCCTATTTGCTGAAGAAATAAATAGCATGGTTAAGGGTCCATGATAGCCAAAATAATTGCTGTACAACCTTTTCCTTAGCTTAACATTAAAAGTGATTAGAATGTTACTAATTCAGAGCATTGGCGAGAATCACAAGAAAGCTGTTTTTTCCCCTGTTTATCTTGCTTTTACATGAATATTTTCGGCTTCTTTCTAATGCAATCTCATTAGCTACATCTTCATAACTAGCAATAAAGGGACAGATATTTTCATATGGTATTTAAAAACCCTCATTGTGCACTGCAATGGTTCAATAAATAAAGAAAACATTGTTATTGGGGGGGGAGGGGCGCAGTCTTTGCTTGAAATAAACTATTTTTTTTTTCTAATTGTGGATACATGCGCAGATCACCCATGATGACGTTGTGGCGAGTGAGCGGAGCCTCCCGCCAATT
Source organism: Pituophis catenifer annectens (assembly GCF_029215685.1). NCBI lineage: Eukaryota > Metazoa > Chordata > Lepidosauria > Squamata > Colubridae > Pituophis > Pituophis catenifer. The sequence continues at coordinate 11,516,330 of NW_027256893.1, read as the reverse complement.
TTACTACTGGTTCTATAGAACCGGACCGAACCGGGAACAACCCACCACTAGTGTGTTACCAACTTATCAAACATACAGTGATTCACTTAACCGCTGTGGCAGGAAAGGTCACAACATGGGGCAAATTTCACCACAATTGTCTCATTTAGCAACAGAAAAATTGGGGCTCAATTGTAGACATAATTGGTCATAAGTGGAGGACTTCCGGGAGATGGAAACACCAAGACCACATCGCCTGATCGTAAAAAAGATGTTTAGCTTCAAATAAATTTACCGCCTCTCATATCTACAGAATGCTACAATGATAAAGCTGAGTTTTAAAAGAAGTAATAATTCTGGTGGGAGGATTTTTCTTTTCCTCTTGAATCAATCTGCAGATGAAAATATTAGCTCATCTTCCTTTTTTTCTCTGCCTTTCCGAATTCTTTCTGCCTCAAATGGCTTTGGAATTAAAATACAATTCTACAGAGGAATTATTGAGTCTGTCATCTGCACCTCTATAACTGTCTGGTTTGGTTCTGCAACCCAACAAGACAGACACGGACTTCAACGGATAATTAGAACTGCAGAAAAAACAATGGCTACCAACCTGCCTTCCATTGAGGACCTGTATACTGCACGAGTCAAAAAGAGGGCTGTGAAAATATTTACAGACCCCTCACATCCTGGACATAAAGTGTTTCAACTTCTACCCTCAAAACAATGCTATAGAGCACTGCACACCAGAACAACTAGAGACAAGAACAGTTTTTCCCCAAACATCATCACTCTGCTAAACAAATAATTCCCTCAACACTGTCAAACTATTCACTAAGTCTGCATTACTATTAATCTTCTCATTGTTCCTGTTACCAATCTCCTCCCACTTATGACTGTATGACTGTAATTTGTTGCTGTATCCTTACGATTTATATGGATTGTTTCCTAGTATGATTCGATCGCTTATTTGTACCCTATGACTATCATTAAGTGTTGTACCTTATGATTCTTGATGAATGTATCTTTTCTTTTTATGTACACTGAGAGCATATGCACCAAGACAAATTCCTTGTGTGTCCAATCACACTTGGCCAATAAAGAATTCTATCTATATTCTATCTATCTATCTAAAAGAGAAGGGGGTAGAGAAGAAAAATTAGCTAGAACCTTTCCCCTCCCTTGAAGACAATCCCTGGAATTTCTTTTTTTCTTTTTTTCCCCTTCCCTCTAAAAGCTGAAACAGCCAATCTATAAGAAGCAAGGATTAATAGAAAATGGCATTTTAGATTCTATGGAGTAGAATGGTGAAGGATGCGTCTGTCTGTGGAAAAATTAGGTGTATGCAGAGGGACCTATTAAAACTGCCTCACTAGTCAAGCCTTTGTTCTGAGCATGTGTGACTTGAAATGTAATGCTGGACTGTCAGCATTTGTTTAGCTAATGATTCTAACTTGTTAATATTTTAACCATGGCTCCTTTTGTTGTGCTTCAAAGGGTTCATCATCACCACTCTTTTTTATTAATTTTTTCCCCTGCTCTCGGGGGGAAAATGGAGTGCATTCATCTGTATGTGTATTTACCTTACCGAGTTATTTGGAAGTGGTTTTTCACAGCATTGTGGCCAGTGTTCTTTTCTAGGTGTGAATATTTCCCACCTCCATCACACTTGGTAATTATTATTATTATTATTTTTGCGGGGAGGGGGTTAAGAGGGATTAATCACTGCTATCTCAACCAGCATCCTGCAGTCACATTGGGCTTTCAATGTAAGGAACAGAGAGATCCAGGGTCTCTCTTGCAGGCCAAATTTTGTTAGGAGAAATGGTGACTAACTTGGAAAGAACTTTGGATCTTGGTGCTCAGGGATTGGTTGTCTATTATGTCTTGTCTATTATTATAATTAGACTATTATGTCTAAGATATCTAGCCAGCATATTTTGTCCCTATACAGACGTAGCGGGTTCAGGAGACCATCTTAACAGGCCATATATTCAATTAGCAACATGAGTTTAACATTAACTCATTAACATTAACATTCCCCCATGTTATTTTGCATAATTGGCAAAAAGAGGAGGGGAATGCATACATAGTGAGCGAGGGAGAAGGAAGAGCCTCTTGGCTGGTGTTACAACAACGTAGAAAGAGATTATCTTTAGGCAGCTGAATAGAAACTTATAGGGCAGTGATGGTGAACCTTTTAGGCACACAGTGCCCAAACCAGAAAGCATGTGTGCGTGCATGTATGTGCGTGCATGCCAGAGCACCAAAACCCGATGACCACCTGACTGACGCACATGCGTGCCTCAGAAACCCAACGAACAGCTGGATGGCATGCATGCGCATGTCGGAAACCTGATGACCAGCTGGATGAGCTGGGGCGACGGTGCATGTGTCCACAGAGAGGGCTCTGCATGCCACCTCTGGCACACATGCCATAGGTTCGCCATCACGGTTCTAGGGACATATGTTATTTGTTTATTTATTTGAACATGCCTCCTTCCTCTCCCAGTTTCAGTGCTCAGAGATTTAGTTGTTCCAGTTGATTGATTTTTGTGCCTGGTCACCACATGGAAAGGAACTGGAGAAGTTTCTTTCTTCAGTTAATTACCCTATTGGGAGCCTTGTAGAGATCAGTCACTTGATTTCTCCCTGGCTGAAAATTATGTCAGAAGAGGAAATCTTTGGCCCAATGAAATCTTGTCAACAGTAATGGAGTGCAAAATTCAGAGCCCCCCTAATCTGTTTTATTGGTGAATCAATATTGATGGTAGGAATTTCTGCTAAATAGAAATAGTTGGGTTATGGGAATCCAGATAATTATTACAGCTATTTCAGAGTATTCTTGACCCGTTTCTAGATAGGTTTGTGGATTACTGCTCTGATTTTTTTGGGGGGGGATTTTTATTTTATTTTATACACAAACAAACATTTAATACATCAGTCATTTTTTTCCCTGTGACATCTCAGTGTTTTCTCCATGACATCATCTTTTTGCAGATTCTTCTGTCTTCATTATCACCCAATCTATTACAACTTATCTCCAAAAGTACAATATTCTAATCATACCATTTTTTTTACACAACTATTAATTTACTTATCTATATCTCTATTTTAACCAATGATAAAATTGATCCCATATCTTAAAATATTCTGAATCTTCTCTTTCTTTAATCATCAAAGTAAATCTATTCATTTCTGGACAATCTAATTTTTTGTTAATTACTTCTCCTTCTAAAGGTATTTTCTCTGCTTTCCAATGTTGTGCAAAAACAATCCTTACTGATTACTGCTCTGATTACATCAGAGAGTTTATATCAAAAAGCTTGGAAGATCCCTTCCAACTGATATTTTCATAAAGTTGATGTGTTGTTGGTCATGGCTAGCATACAGCCAAAATCATATTCACCACAATTAGACCATTAGACAAGGATTGTACATAGAAGGAATGACTTGTTACTATTATACAAAAGTAATATGTTAGATGAGGTTATCTTGCTTTCATTGATAAAAGCTAAAACTCTTGAAAAATGAAGTTGTCTGCCTTTGTAGGCTACCTACTGCAATCTATGAAATAATGCGGGGATTCTTAAATTTCAGATCATACTGAAAAATTTTATTCACTTGTGCATTCAGATCAGGATACAATATGTTCCTAACACTTATTTTTCACACTTAGGTAGTGTGTGTGTGTGAAGTTTTTAAGAAATTATCTCTTATCATGAGATATTAGAAAATGACCTGCCAAATGAAAGAGAGGATGGATGCTAATTTTGCAGCAAAGAGCATAGCCATAAGACAGTAGCTGCATTCTTTCTCAAGTTTTAAGCTAATTAAATTATTCTGTTTCTGAAGATCTTCTCCAACATTTTCAGTTTCAAGTGCTCTGAGAAGTATAATGTGTCTCATTATTCTGCCCTGAGCTTTTGCTAGATGACAGAAATAATGCTTCGCAGGCTTACAAAATCATTTCACCTAAGTAGGAATGTCTGCCATTTACAGAATTATCTGCTATTAGTATTCGTTATTCATCGGATAAGATGCTAAAGACATCTTAGGGGCAGCCTGACATTAAAAAAAAAAACCCATTCCTTAACATACACTTATCATAGCCTCTTTTCAATACAGGCCACATTTACTGGGTGCGATAGCAGGGCAGATTAAATGTAGAGAAAGAATTTTTTTCTAAAATGGAAGACAAATAGGGTACTTACTTTGAGTATGAATATTGAGTCTTGGACAGGGATGGGATTGGATGGGATTCTACCGGATCAGACCGATTCGGGAGAACCGGTAGCTCCGATGATCAGCTGGGAGAGAACCGGTGGGCCTGCCCACCACTCCTGTGCTTTACTGACCTATATCTTCTCAGCTGATTCGCGTGGCAGAGTGGAATGCCGCGCCTCAGCTGTGTTACTCCCCAGCAGTAACGCGAAAGATAAGTTTTTGTAGAACTGTGCGTGCGTGCAAAGCGCACAATCACCGAACCAGTATTTAACTGGCAGGATCCCACCACTGGTCTTGGGGTTCTGTTCTAGATCACAACTTCTGCTGGAGAATGCCTTGATAGATTACTTAAGCCATAACCAGACAATTGCACAGAACTGAGAGAAAGTTTGTTTAAACCAAGACAGTGATGAAGGAACTTGTTCTCTTCAACTACCAAGCCAAAGGTATCTGAAGAACACCATCTCATTCCAAACAGACTGATCAGAATCAAACTGAAGATGGTCCTTGCTTTGTGGAACTTGGAATTGTACCCAGAGAAATGCTGGAATCTAAACCAATTTATACCAATCATGTTTTTCTTTCTGGTTAGACCTGAGCAATAACAATTATCAGAAGTGTGAGGTTCTACTCTAGTACTGTTGATGTTACCTAGTTTGGAAATAAAACATCTGCCAGAAAACCAACAAGCTCAGACAGCACCAACGACTCATAGTTCAATCCTGAGCTACAAATATTCTCTTGTATCAATTATCTGAAGAGATATCCTTACTTCCATGTAATAAAAATATGATTGTTTTTTTCTTATTTCTTGCTTCCAAAAGCTAATAAGGCCTACAATATGGATGGTTTAGTGAGACATTTCCAGGGTGCCTAAAAATATTCTGTATTTTCATTTCTCATTAACAAAAAAGAAACTGCTTTGGTTTTCCAAGAAAACAAGAAATATCCTCATGGCAACAGCGAAAGACTATTGCATTTACTTACAAAAAAAGAATATTACAAAATAATACTCTTATATCTTCTCTGGTATTAAAATCATACTGCTTCCTTAGGTCTACAGCTTCTTTGGCTCCAAATATTTCTATTGCATCTCAAGTGAGAAGATATCATGAGGGAATGTCTCCAAAAGGTACTTTATCTAACAGAATGTAAGGATACTATATAGGAGGCAACAGAATCAGGACAAATAAGGAAACAGAAAACAAAGGTAGCTTGCTAGACAAACAGTAATAAAGTGAACCTCAAAAGACATCTAATAGCCATTCTGTGTGAGGTAAAAACAGGGAAGGGATTAAAAGTAGTTGGAAAGTATCTTTTGGCTCATTGACTTCTATGGAAACCTGGAGCTGCTTGTGTTGTGGCCCGCCAGGGGCCAGTGGATCTGGCAGCAAATTCAGACAGTAAGGAGGTTGGGGAGGAACATGGGCCAGTCATGGAGTCTTGGGCAGGCTCTGATGAGGGCTCTGTGTCAGAGGCAGAGAGTGGGCCAGGGCCGTATGCCAATTATCAGCTGCCTTTGGAGTCAGACATCAGTGAGGCAGATGAATAGTTGGAGCCTGTTCCCAGTGTGTGCATGCGCAGAGTTGCCAGATGAAGGGAACAGCTAAAGAACAAGGGTCAACTTGGGAGTACGGCCACAGGTGGACGATGAATGGCCCCTCCCAGAGGAAATAAAAGAGGAGCAAAAGGGGAGTGGAGTTTGCAGGAGACAATTAGTTCATTACGGTATTCTTGCCAAGTATTGTGGCGTCTCCAAGCCTGATAAAGGTCAGTAATTGTGAACTATCTTGAAAGACTGTGGGAGAGGAAAGACTTTGCTGAAGAGGAATTCACTGTAAATTAAATAAACGGGGTTTATCGGTATGAGGGGAAGCCTAGGTCATAATAGTTTGGAGGAATTTATTAATGAGAAAATCAGATAAGCTATTTGGAAAGATGTCTTGATCATCGTCATAATTTTTGTACAGGATGCATAGTCAGCAAGAGTAGACAAAAAAAGGAAAAGAGGGACATTACACGCCCTGTGAAGGAAATCTAACTTTTTAGAGTTTGTCTTTTAAGTGAAGCTATATTTGATTCTATCAAAACAGGCACGAAAGAAAGGGAATTTCTCTCTATTTAAATACAGAACGTGAGAGGAGGAAGAAAAGGAGAACTAAAATTATCCAGGGAGGAAAACTGTAGAAAATGTCCCTGTTCCATTTTTTTAAAGTAAATGAAATAAATATTTTCACCATATGATGGATGAAAAAAAAAATCAAGATATCACCTCAACCTATTTTATTGGTAATTAAAGTCATCAAATGAAGTCCGGAGATGTTGGACTTCAAGCAAGCAAAACCTTCACATAGTAGCAGCAGTTTACTAAACTGTGGAAGACTTTGCCACAAGATGATGGACATCTTAGATGTTTTGAAAAGCTGACTAATTGGATCTGACAAATTACTATCATTGAGGATAAAGCTGACAGAGGTTGCCAATCATGACAGCTAGCTGCCACTTTCTGGATTAAGTGTATCATCTTTTGAACATCAGCTGCAGGAAAAGAATTATATCAGAGCTATCCTCATTTCATGGTAGTGGGGTTTCTAAGGATGGTCAGGTTCACCACCTGGGAAATAAATACAGGCTACATAAGGAGTTCATTCCCCAAGTGGAATTTATCCATTGTATTTATGCTTGATAGTGGGCTGTGGCAGGGGTGGGCTTCAAAAATTTTAGCAAGGGGTTCTCTGCCCGGTTGCTGGGTGGGCATGGCCATGGTGGGTGTGGCCTAGTCAGCCTCCTGCACCATGGTGGAGGGGAGGCTTTCTTCGAGCCTCCAGGAGGGTGAAAATGGCCTCCCCAGGCTCCAGGGGCCCTCTGGAGGCTGAAAATGGGCCCGTTTCCAGCGTTCCCGAACTTCTGGTAGGCCCATTTTTCACCCTCCCCGAGCCTTCATGCACGCCCTGAACTTACCTGCATCCAAAACGGGGTGTGTGTGGATTCCTGGGAGGGGCGGGGTGGGGTGGGAGGGGCCAGCCAGGAGCGGGATTTGAGGGTTCTCTGAACTGCACAGGATCTTAGCTAGAGGTTCTCTCGAACCCCTGCAAACCCCCAGCAGCCCACCCCAGGCTTGCAATGTTATAAAGGATAAAACTACACCAAACATGCATACAATACAAATAAAATACAATGAAAATACAAATGATCAACTCTAAAATAACAGAATATCAGAGTTGGAAGGGACCTTGGACCCCTGCTTAAGCAAGAAACCCTGTACCCATTTCAGACAAACGTTTGTCCAATCTGTTCTTTAAAAATCTCCAATGTTGGAGCCTTCACAACTTCTGGAGCAGAGGCGGGTTTCAGCAGGTTCTGACCAGTTCTGGAGAACCGGTAGTGGAAATTTTGAGTAGTTCGGAGAACCGGTAAATACCACATCTGACTGGTCCCGCCCCCATCTATTCTCTGCCTCCCGAGTCCCAGCTGATTGGGAGGAAATGGGGATTTTGCAGTATCCTTCCTCTGCCACACGCACAAGCCATGCCCACCAAGTCATGCCACGCCCACCAAGCCACACCCACAGAACCGGTAGTAAAAAAAATTGAAACCCACCACTGCTCCCACCACTGCTGGAGGCAATTCATTCCATTGATTAATTGTCCTAACTATCAGGACATTTCTCCTTAATTTTAGATTGCCTCTCTCCTTGATTAGTTTCCATCCTTTGCTTCTTGTCTTGCTTTCAGGCACTTTGGAGAATAGATTGACCTCCCCCCCCTCTTCTTTGTGGCAGCCCCTCAAATATTGGAACACTGATGTCATGTCACCCCAGTCCTTTTTTTTTTTCATTAAACTGGACATACCCAATTCCTGCAATTCCTACAACCTTTCTTCATATCTTTTGACCTCCGGTATACAGTAACAGTTGGAAGGGACCTTGGAGGTCATCTAGCCCAACCCTCTGCTCACGCAGGAGACCTATACTAGGGATTCGAACCGCTGGACTGCTGACCTTTCTGATCGACAATTTCAGTGTCTTAGCCACTGAGCCACCTAGTCATCTTTGTTGCTTCTGATAAAAGATTAGGAGGGAGGGAGTAGGATGAGCCAGCGGAGAAGTGGAATCTGTTATTAATCAATCAGCAACCTCCAATTTAGCTTTAGTTTTATTATTTTCCCCTTAATATGTTATTGTTCTTGGAATACAGTATGTCTTAAGTTATTGTTTATCATATCCTAGCTGCCCATATTATGGGTGGAATACAAAACTTATAAATAAACCACCACCACTTTCAATGTTAATTCACAACTTTTTTTTTTTAAGGTTCCACTTATACCTCTAATTCATTTTATTTTACTAAGTGAACAGATTGTAGCTCAGGTAACACACATGTCGTCATCCTTGGTGCCCAATTTTATAAAAGTAAAAAGGACTTATAACCACAGCATACCTCCAGAATTGTCAGTAAAAGAGAGGGGGTAGGGATATATAAAGGAAAGAAATCTATTTACAGCTTTAAAGGTTGAAGAAAGCGGCAAATTTATAAATTCAGGCTTCATTGCACTTGTCTTTCATTCTACCAAAATGTGTCCTTTTAAGATATTATACCTTTTCACACCTGGCTGACTAAATAATTTAAGAAGATATCTCTTCCCACAGGTATCTTATCAACTTCTTATCACTTCTAAATGTTGAAATGTATACATTTCAATATCCATCAAACAATGCAGAAAACATTTATCCAAAACCATCACACCATTAAAAAGGGGGGGGGGGGAAAGGTGGAAAAAAAATGCTTTGTTATTGCATTTCTAGAGGAATAGGCGGCTTTGAGAGAAGGGTAGAGGGCACTTACTTGACGATTCACTCATTATGATCTGTCTAGGGCATGAACAGCCAGGCTAAATAATAATCAGCTCTGGAGCATATAAGGCCAATTACTTACAGCAGTGTCGGTCTAAGGTTCGTGAACAAGTTTCCCTCAGCGGATAACAAACTGTTACAGTGAAATTCTCAAGATTGTAAAAGCCATTCAGAAGTTAGGAGCCTTTAATAAACAGGAGCATCAATAGGTCAGATATCAAGATACTCTGTCCAGCACTGATGTTTAAGAATTGAGGGATAACTAAACTACAGCCACTTGGAGTCTACCCTACAGTTTTTCGATCCACTGTAGGAGAAGTTGCAGAACCTAAAGGTGGAGTCAAAAGAGGAATCATGTAGAGTCTCTAAAGGTAAAGGTAAAGGTAAAGGTTCCCCTTGGACATATGTGCTAGTCGTTCCTGACTCTAGGGGGTGGTGCTCATCTCTGTTTCAAAGCCGAAGAGCCAACACTGTCCGAAGACATCTCTGTGGTCATGTGCCCTGCATGGCTCAACGCCGAAGGCGCACAGAGCGCTGTTACCTTCCCACCAAAGTGGTACCTATTTTTCTACTTGCATTTTTTACGTGCTTTTGAACTGCTAGGTTGGCAGAAGCTGGGATAAGTAACGGGAGCTCATTCCATTATGTGGCGCTAGGGATTCGAACCGCTAAACTGCCAACCTTCTGATCGACAAGCTCAGAGTCTTAGCCACTAAGCCACCGCATCCCACAGATGAAATGATAGCACTCTTCAAATACCGTAGCTGAAAGATTGTTACCCAGACTTAAGAAAAGTCTGTTTTTCCAACATAGCAAGTGCAGGGGATGAAATCCATGAAATTCATGATGTAAGATGGCGGATTCTGATTGAATATTCAGAAGGGAGGGAGAGAAAAAATTATGAACAAAAGGAATAAAAAGTCTGCTGTGATCTAAAGAAGGGGCGAGATTTCCTTCGAACCCTATGCTCCAATGGAAGCTAGGCAGCCATCTGTTAAGGTCCCTTCAACTTGGATTCTTGAACTCGATAAACCTAAATAACCTCTTCCACGACTTGAAACCCTTAGTCCACAACATATTGTTGCATTTGTCATTTTCGCTAGTTTTTAATGGAGGAGATCTCCAGAAAACTAAAGGACAGATTGCAGCACAGCTTTGCTTTATTATTTATTTGTCTAAGTGTCTATTTATAGTCATTATAAGTGCTATGAACTTTCTGACCCCAGTCTCTTTAATAGATTAATAGCCATCCTTGCCAAAGGATTGGCAAGGAATTTATAAGTGCAGCTGGGAACCTGAATAAATGTGCGTAGACATCAATGTAATGATCTACACTACATTCAAATCAATAGTTTCTAGTGCAAAACCTGAGTTGGCTGTTTCCCACTTAACTTTGGAAATAGGTTTCTCCAGTTCAGTAACCTTTTTAAGAATAGGTCAGACTTCTACTGAGCTAGGGGACTTTAAGAGATGCCAGTGCAATTCCAAAACTCTTCTAATATCAACTTCATTCTTTCTCTTGGGGTGAATTTAACCTCTCACCTCAGCTTCAAGAGCCAATGAGTGAGCCTTAGTTGAAACAGACTTCTTGTGAGTTAAACACTCTGTATCTTTGCAATAAGAAGGCAAGAGAACAAACACTTGGAGAAAAGAAAGGATAGGGCTTAAATAATTACACACTCTCACTACTCTTATACTCCCAGTGGTAGCCTTTCCATTTTTTTTTATTTGAAATTAAAGGGGAAGTACAGGAAATTCTGCCTCATCTCCAGGTTTGATCAAACAAATCATTCACATTTTACCTGTGCTGATTTATATCAAAAACTTTCTGTTCAACTTTTCATGAGAAAAAGTTGATGTAAGAGTAGCTTGTTGGAGATAGCTACAGCAGTAGCACTTAGACTTATACACTACTTCATAGTGCTTTTACAGCCCTTCTAAGCGGTTTACAGAGTCAGCATATTGCCCCACAATCTGGGTCCTCATTTTACTCACCTCGGAAGGATGGAAGGCTGAGTCAACCTTGAGCCTGGTGAGATTTGAACTGCTGAACTGCAGCTAGCAGTCAGCTGAAGTAGCCTGCAGTACTGCAGTCTAACCACTAGGCCACCTCGGCTCTTATTGCATGTATTGCAATCCACATTTACCAAAACACAATAGCTGGTACTTATCTATAATATGGTTTCACTTTTTGTATTGGTGAATCCATCAACATTTCATCCCGTTGAATAAAACTTCTTATTCTTCATTAGTTCTAAATAGCGAGAACAATACCATATCATTGTCTGTTGGTTTTTCAGAGAAAGCATTACAGCATGGCAATGTTCATTTAATCATTTTGATAAGAACATTGGATCTTATAAATTATTTGATTGCTAAACCATATTTCTACTCCTGAGGCTAAATTCCTGCCCTGGCAAGAAATCAGATATTACATCATTTCAAAATTTGGAGATTAAGTCACTTATTGGATTCCATTTTGAATATTGGTGTGAATGGAATTTTTATCCATTTCAGTAGAGTTCATTTGAGGTAGATACATGTTTCTTAGCTGATAGGATACTATTTGTCATCCTGTCCTGTCCTGTCCTGTCCTGTCCTGTCCTGTCCTGTCCTGTCCTGTCCTTCCCTTCCCTTCCCTTCCCTTCCCTTCCCTTCCCTTCCCTTCCCTTCCCTTCCCTTCCCTTCATGTTGTTCAGTTTTTAACTCAGGAAAATGTTTTCCTTCTTTCTACGTTAAGAGAGAGTGATAACCCAAGGTCACTCAACTGGCTTCCATATGTAAGAAACCCATGAGCTAAAACTCATGGTCTCTCTGCTCTCAGTGTAACATCTTAACCTCCAGAAAAATATGTGTGTGTGTTAGTACTAATCGATAGTAAGTAATTATTACTTTTCTATAGCATAAGAATCCCTACATTTAGAGGAAGAAAAGAGACACACAAGGGAAAATATGGGAAAGAAAAATAGGAGAGAAATGAAAAAATATTTTACTTGAAGTTAAGAATTCTTCCTTCTGACTTATTCAATCAAGGATAATCAGAACATAGTTGATTTCACGTCCTGTTCGATATTTTTCTTACAAATACGTAATAAGAAAACTGCCTGATTCTCTCAAGTAGTTGTCCTCATAGAAGGACCTCAGAAAAGTCTATTTGTAATCAGGTATTTGAAGCAGAACAGTTTCTGACATGCTGCAGCATTCATGAATAGAGAGGAAAGACATATCTCTTAATAATTCAACATATCTCAGGCTTTTTTTAAAAAAAAGGTTGCAATCAAACAATGTTCTTCTCTGTTCCCTAGGACATATCTCCACCTTCCATCTTCTAAGTATTTTTTTTTTCAAATTCCTAGAAACTTTTTTGAATGTTACTTAGTTTTCTATGCCTGATTTAGTCTAGCAATGAATTGGAATGGGAAAGTTTCACACATATTATCAACTCCTCTAGAAGGAGTCATTGAGGCGGTACAGCATAAAGCATCATCTAACGATTGGTTTGATACTATATCACTAATGTGGACAGATTTTATATCACTAGTGTGAATATGTCTATGGAGATTCTCAATCATCCAGATCAGGGGTCACCAACCTTTTGGACCTCAGGGACCACTAAATTCATAATTTTAAATCCTGCGGACCACTAATACGATCTGCCTAATGACGGCTGGATGGGCGTGACTAAGTGATCATGTGACTGGATGGGCATGGCCAACTCGATGTCACTCACATCAAGGGGTACCTTGGCAGCCTCTACTCACCCCTCCCCTCCCAGCCACTCCTCACCTGCCCACTCAGGCTCCTTAGGAACCCAACAGGGAGTAGTTGTTGGAGCTAAGCAACCACCACGAGAAAGAGTTGGCAAAACAGCTGGCTCAGTTCAAATTGGATCTGACCAAGAAGAAGGCTTAGCAGAAGCACCTCACTCAGGACTAGGAGCATAGGCTTTCCAAGCAAAGGGAAGACCTGCGGGAGTGCAAGGCCAGGTACTGGCATCTGGAGGCTCAGAGGGATGAGATGGTCAGCCAGTTCCAGGCCATGAGGCAGACCCACTGGAACAAGGCCGTCCGGCTCTTCACCACCAGCAGTGCTTCCCTCCAGCCTTCACCCAAAGCCCCGCACCAGGAGGCTGACGCAGACCTCAAGTTGGAATTTTTTTCCCCCTCCAGACCCCAAAGGGGGAGACTCTCTGCAGCAACACAAATGTTCATTGCATGTATCTGGCCCAGGGGCTGTAGATTGAGGACCCCTGATTTAGTGCAATATAAAAAATGCAAATAATTATTCTGCGGACCACCAAAATTTTCTCGTGGACCACCAGTGGTCCACAGACCACCAGTTGGTGACCGCTGATCCAGATCATGGTTGTCCCAAAGGTTGTTTTTTTTTTTTTTCCAAAAGGCAACTGGGCTTTTTTTGGGGGAAAACATTTTGCTTCTCATTCAAGAAGCTTTTTCAGTTTCTGAAGAAACTGAAATGAAGAAGTAACCTGAAGAAGCTTCTTGGATGAGTTAGAGGAGGAAGCACACAGACAATGAGCAGGCGGCTCCAACACCCTGAGACGGATTGGTGTCTGAGCAGGTAGGCAAAGTCAGATAAGTCTGTAGTTAGCAGAGACAGTAGCTGTCACTCTCTGAAGTTGAGGGCACAGAATTACTGGTCCCCTCTCAACACAAGAGCTTGGCAGGTTGCAAAGAGAGTAGAGCAAAAGTAGTCTGTGAGACTGTTGTGCAGAAGGAGTCCAGTCCCACTAAATGAGCTACATTGGGGCTGCTTCTATTGAAATGGGGCAACAAGCACAAGATCTCCATCTCCACTTAAGGCCCTGGTGGCACAGTGGTTAGAATGCAGTATTGCAGGCTAACTCTGCCCACAATCTGGAGTTTGATCTTGACGGGGCTCAAAGTTGACTTTTCCATCTATGGTGTTGACATCAAAGAGCTTTGCAACTGCACATTTCATGTCATTTATATATCTCAAATGTTATATATTTAATTACTTGAAACGGTTGCTATAAATAAGGCATGTAATGTGACATGAAATGCTTATTTCTAATTGGCATTAATGGGAGCCAAACAAGCGCGTATAATCCAAAATTATATCCAAGAATTCTGATCCAGAAAAATGATTACAAACTTACCTGCAAATGATTCCTTGGGAAAAAAGTAAGAGTGGTGAAGATTGGCAGGAAATACCATTTCCCTGAAAATAAGACATCCCCTGATAATAAGCCCAATCAGGCTTTTGAGCACATGGGCTAAAATAAGCCTCCCCCCAAAAATAAGCCCTCCCCAAAAATATTTAAACACATGTGCAGCCAGTCCCTGTTATTTCCTCTGGTTAGGATTAGGGAGACTGAGCTGGAAATCAGGTAAAATGGCAAAAGGAGCCCCGTCTTGCTCCATGCACCCCAAAATAATAAGACCTCCCCGGAAATAAGGCCAAGGGTTTATTTTGGGGTTCAAAAAAAAATAAGACAGGGTCTTATTTTCGGGAAAACATGGTACTGTTTTTTTAATAAAATGATTAAAAAAAACCTGAAATGTGCACTATTACATTTCTTTTAAGTCAGCCTCTATTAAATCTTGAGAAAAAGTATTTAACTTATTCATGGCATGTAAGCTTCCAGAGCTTAGCATTATATAACATTTCTTGATATTTTGATTATAGTCCCCTGATAAGGTACTGGTTTCGCATGAAACACATACAAAGAATTGCATTCGATCAGATTATAGGATACAGGTTGTCACTTTCATCTGACAAATTCTTGTGCATCTGCTTACTGGAAATCTTTACAGTGATGCAGTCAATATGAAGCTCATTTGAATCCAACCAGCTCAAAGCATAAAAATGGCCAGTCCATGGAGGAAAGATTAAAGTGTCAAAATGACTTTTGAAGGGCTACATAAACTAAGGGATTACAAAGCAGCCAGAATAAACCCAGCTCAATGCAATGTTTAAGTATTGGATTCATGGATTGCCCCTTCTGAATTAATTTCCAGCAGCAGATCTCCAGCCAAATAGTTAGACTATTTGGATTTAAGAAACTTTCCTTTTTGTCCAACTTGCAAACTCATGCTTGCTCATCTCCCTGTTTTAATGTGCACAATTGAACAATATTGCATGAACACATATCCACATCCAAACACCAACTCCTACATATTACATACAGTACATAAGGGGACTCAGTGGCTAAGACGATCAAAAGGTCAGCAGTTCAGCGGTTCGAATCCCTAGTCCTGCATAATGGGGTGAGCTCCCATTACTTGTCCCAGCTTCTGTCAAACTAGCAGTTCGAAAGCACATAAAAAATGCAAGTAGAAAAATAGGGACCACCTTTGATGGGAAGGTAACAGCATTCCGTGCACCTTTGGCATTTAGTCATGCCGGCCACATGACCACAGAGACGTCTTCGGACAGCGCTGGCTCTTTAGCTTTGAAACGGAGCTAAGCACTGCCAGTGGTGGGTTGCCCCGGTTCGGACCAGTTTGCAAGAACCAGTAGTAAAACCGGCAGGAGGCTCCGTGCACTGACCCAGATGTCATCATAGGTAATCTGCGCATACGGCCACGATGCGAACCAATAGTAAAGGTAAGTAGAACCCACTCCTGAGCAGCACCCCCTAGAGTCAGGAACGACTAGCACATATGTGCGAAGGGAACCTTCACCTTTACCTTTCAAGGATCAAAAGAATTCAAGGGGGGGCATTGGACTTTGATCTTTTGTGGCAAAGCAAGGATTCTAAATGCATGATACATTTTATTTTGGCTCCCAGCTCTGCCTACTCTTCTCCTACAGAAAGAGTGACTATTCGGGAGTACTGGTTGTTAACTTTCTAAGCAGTTTGGAGAACCGGTTGTTGAAAGAAATCTTATTTTCTTTTTTTTTTCCATTTTACAGGGCTAATCCTGTAAGGAAAGCAGGAAGGAAATATTCTGGTGTTGTTTCTAGCCTAATCTTTATTGCCCTGCTTACAGAAACTGCCTCTCTGGTTAACCCTTATTACATTGTAACAGCTAAGGTGAAGCGCCCATCAACATGAGTGACGTTGAGTTGGCCACGCCTACCCAGTCACATGATCACTGAGTCACACCTACCCATCCGGTCATTAGGGCAGAGAACCGGTTGTTAAATTATTTGAATCCCACCACTGAGGTAGAAGAATTCAAAAAAATAGAGGCCATCCTTCACATACATGCCTACATTCTCCCAGGAATTTACAACCCAAAGTCAGAGGGAAAGCCATCTTTTGATCTCTGGAATAGATAAAAAAAAGAAGGTTTGGTTGAGGCTCTTGTACAGGGCCAATATAAAATTTGCAGGTGTTTTCTTGAAGCTAATCCAAGGGAGCATTTTTCCCCAACTCTAATAGTTCTTTCAGAGACCCTTTTCTCTACCACAAAGTTACTTGCTTAACAGCATGAGATGCAGAGCTTTTTAGAAACAGACCTCCCACTGCTTGAGTACAAAGAATCAATCCTGTGTCAATATAAACTGCAATAACCATTTGACTTCCAAAAAGAGCACAGTTCTAGATGTTTTTTTCCACCCCAAAGTGAGATGAATGGCCAAGAAACCTTGTAGTATTTTTTAAATGTGTTTAGTATTCCTTCTTCCTTAAGAGAATTATACAAGATATAGATAGATAGATAGATAGATAGATAGATAGATAGATAGATAGATAGATAGAGAGATAGCGAGATAGAGATATATAGACATAGACATAGACATAGACATAGACATAGACATAGATATAGATATAGATATAGATATAGATATAGATATAGAAATAGAGAATGGACTAATTTGGAATGCTAATTTTAAAAGGCTGTCTCTGGATGATGCTGATGCTTTTAAGAGCCCATATTTCTGTTTCTTAAACCAAACATTCATAATGAAAATTGAGGGAATTAGGTTTGCTGGACAATGTCTTTTGCCTTATTATTTATCATCTGTGTTTTTCCTTCACCTTTTCCAACTTCTGCAAAGATTTTCCTTTTTGATCAGGCCATTTTTTGTATTTTTATGATTACAAAAAAATTTGGATTTTTATAATTGCATTAAAAATTGGATTTTGATATTTGCAAAAAAATTGGATTTTTACAATTGTTTATAATTGCAGGTTCCATTTATATATTTCTAATTGGGCTTTAACTGGTTCTCTATAATGTTCCAATCTTTTACATCTCTGTTAAGCCACCTTTAGAACCCAATGGATTAAAAAAAAATTAGGATGAAAACTGAAATGCCAAAGCAAATGTGATGGTATAGTATACATTTTCATTGACTTCTCCCCCAAATGCACAAAAGCGCACACATAAATATATTCATACAGTTATTATTTTGGTGTACTTCATATTCTCAGGGACCATCACTTCTTTTTGAAATTATTTTGTCATGTAGCTGATTTTTTTAAAAAATGTTAGGATTCCATTTATATCACTAAAGTCTCTCTCTCTTTTTACATGTCTCTCAATAGGCAGGTAAGATTTTATGTTGGATAGCAGATAGCTTTATACAGCTGAATGAATGCATTCAGAGAGAAACACTAAAGATAGAAGTAAAACTTTCACCAGCAAGTATTCTTGATACTGGGGCTGGCGTGAAAGAAAACATCAGCTTCACTTAAGAAATAACATGGTAATAAATGGCTGAATTTCTTGAATGTTTCTCCAACTAAGATCTTATAGGCATGTTCCTCCATTATGGAGCCAGAGAAGTATCTGCATGCCATAGATCAGATTTAGAAGGTGAAATAAGATGAAACAGAGAGAAGAAAAAAGGAATGATGCCCTGAGAATATTAGTCTAACCAATTGGAGGCATGCGACCTATTGGCAGTCAATGTCAGGGTTCCAAGTAACACCCTCAATGAAAGAAAATTCAGTGGCTTGGATTTCCTCAAAGTTACTTTTTATTAGAGATGTCATATTGGCACATTTGGGAAAAACTGAATCTGAAAGTTTCCAGGTTTTCCCCACCTAAGTGAAAAGTCCAAGACCCTGCCCAGCACCCACATGTCTATCACATGGTCCAATCATCCATCATCCAAACTGGAGACACCTCCCAGTCATCCGACTCCATGTGCCAGGGCAATGTGTCCTTGACTCTCTGAGAAAGGAATGTTATTTTGACTACATATTACCCATTCTCTATGCAATCCCCCCTCTCATTTTCCCACAGAAGAATATGTGGCAGGCCTGAAGGCCCAACTGTAAAAGATGGCTTCCAGGTCTGACAGGCCGCCCCCCACATCAGAAAAGTGTGCCCTGGAACGAGAATAACACAGGGGGTTAAAATTATTTACTTAACCACCCCTCCCCCCCGGAGGACCCTGAAAATAAGTCTTTTCAACAAGGAAATAAGGGTGACACCTATTCTTCCATGTGTACATCCAGTTTATAGGAGTAGAAAATTGGCACATGCAAACTTGAAGTTCAGTATTTGAACTTCATATTTGGGAAAAGAAAAGATTCAATCACTTGAATGAAGAAAAATCAGCAAAAGAACTGCAGTGTAATGTGTCTTCTGATCTTAAAATATATGTATATTTTACATATATAAATACTACAAAAGCAGAAAAATCAGGATTTTCAGTAATATCTAGCATTAATGTTACAGCAATAAAGCAAGCAATATCTAATGCAGACTCTTATGCCACTGATAAAAGATGTCATTGGGCCACTTTTAAATATAATTATTAAGATCTAAGATAGTAAGTAACTTTTTGATGCACCTTATGAGAGAGTGAATGTATTATTTTCTGCCTTTGCAGGAAAAAAAAAGTGTGGGTTTCATATCAAGTCCGAATTTAAATAAATAGGATTCTCTATAAATAGTTTATTAGCAATTAGATCAACATTAAAATAAATTAGATTTGTGTTATTAAGACATCTGCTGAACAAACATTAATAAATTAGCATGCATTGCAACATCTAAGTGCTTTGTAATAATATATAACACTGTATACCAAGCAGCCAATTATTTCTGAACTTCTTTCTGGGATATTAAACTGTCACAATGTGAAATTACTATTATTTATGGTAATAACAGTAGTGCTATTTTGTCAGTTTTAATTAGGCCGCCTCCCAATTTTGTGCTGAAGATCAGGGGTCAGCAGGCACTGAATGTCTCAAAGTAGCAATAAGCAAATAAATAATGGCCAGAAATCATTGCATCTCACCCTTTGAGGCTTTGTGATTCTTTAGTCTTCAACTCTATCACCTGGAAGGCTTGTAAAATGTGGCAGTTCTACATTTTACCGACATGCTTCAAAACTTTACCCTTTTAAAAATTTATTTTTTAACCTTGGGATTCCAGATATACTCTGTAAGCAGCATTGATATTGCCAGGATGCACAAAAACATTGTGTTGCCAAATCCTTGTTGTTGTTGTTGCTGTTGTTGTTGTTAGTTGCGAAGTCATGTCCGACCCATCACAAGATCATGGACAACGTTCCTCCAGGCTTTCTATCCTCTACCATCCTCTGGAGTCCATTTAAGCTCACGCCAACTACTTCAGTGACTCCAGCCAGCCACCTTGTTCTCTGTCGTCCCTTTCTTCTTTCACCCTCCATCGTTCCCAGCATTCGGCTCTTCTCCCGTGAGTCCTTCCTTCTCATTAGGTGGCCAAAGTATTTGAGTTTCAACTTCAGGATCTGGCCTTCTAAAGAGCAGTCAGGGTTGATCTCCTCTAGGACTGACCCATTTGATCGCCTTGCAGTCCAAAGGACTCGCAGGAGTCTCCTCCAGCACCATAGTTCAAAGGCTTCAATTCCTTGGTGCTCAGCCTTCCTTACGGTCCAACTTTCACATCCATACATTGCAACTGGGAAAACCATAGCCTTGACTGTATGTACTTTTGTTGGCAGGGTGATGTCTCTGCTTTTTAGAATGCTTGTTCCTTGTTGTACTTTGTCTCTAATATGGATTTCAGCAGCAAAGGCCATAATTGTGCCCTTACTTGCCACAAATGAAATGTCTTTGTTTGAATAAATACAATTATTTATTCAATAATTTGTCTGGTCCCAGTATCCTAGGAGTTTTTTGAAAATGCAGAATGGTGGCAAAGCTGCTAAACTAGTTGGCTAAAACTTGAGAAGGGAAAAAAAATAAATTAAATTAAAAATAAAAACTAGAGATTGGATGGGGAGATGTACTATGTTATTTGTCATTGCTAAAAATTAAATGCCACCTGACAAAGTACAGATCATTTTGAATCCAGGTAGTCCACAGTAATAACCTTCATTTTGTCTCTCCAAATAGAAAATGATGAAGAAGTTCCTATCAAAAATTTAAATGCCTTCATTTATTCTTGGCAGTTTTATGACTTTATGTTGTGGCCTGCCAGCGGAGCTGGTGGCAGACTCAGACAGTGAGGAGGTTGGGGAGGAACATGGGACAGTCCTGGAGTCTGGGGAAGGCTCTGATGAGAGCTCTGCATCAGAGGCAGAGATGGGGCCAGGGCCATCTAACAGTTATCAGCTGCCTTCGGAGTCGGATGTCAGTGGGGCAGAAGAACAGCTGAAGCTTCCCAATGTGCACATGCACAGAGATGCCAGGAGAAGGGAACAGCTAAGGAACAAGGGCTGACTCAGGGGTAAAGGCACAGGTGGATGGTGAATGGCCCCTCCCATAGGGAATAAAGAGGAGCAAAGGGGAAGGGAGTTTGCAGGAGACAATTAGTTCAATTCATGAGGGTGAAGATCTGTTCCTGACTTTTTGCCAAGTAATTGCTGCTACAGCGTGGTGTTTGGAAGATATCAACTTGGCAACTCTCCAAGCCTGATAAAGGTCTGTAGTTGTGAAATCTCATGAAAGACTGTTTGCTGGGACTTTGCTGGAGAGGAATTCCCTTTAATCTAAATAAAAGAAGTTTTATCGGGATGAGGAGTCTGCTTCATGATCTTGGGAGGCCTAGGTCAGAACAATTTATTTGATTTATTAATTTCCCATCAGTGATTATGACTTGGAAACCTCTTCAAGATCCCACCATCATTTTGACATCATTAAATATCTAGGATGTGAACCGAGGGCTTAAAGATTCTGCCACCAATCTTCTTGTGGTGTAATTGAAGTATTTCAAGTTGGATTGAAAAATTGTCTCAGCATCAAAAAGGACTGAAATATGTTTATTTGTTAGGGGAAAGCATAAGGGGAAAACATTGAAAAATAACAATGGTTACATTAAAGGATTTTGTGTATCTATAACTGCCGCTATTAATTTAGACAGAAATTACACAGACGGCTGTCTGTATTAGTTATGTGAGGGAGAAAATTACTATTTACATAATCAGCTACCAGAGTAAGAAGTCAGATCACAGTCTATGTGATGAACAGGGGTTGAGAGAGAAATTCAGTCATTCATCTGTCAATTTATCTAATTCAGCTAGATCAACAGTTATTTTTTCTCCACTCTGGTGCTTCTCAGATATATTTGATTTTGACTCCAATGGATAATTGGCTGGGAATTTGAGAGTTGAAGTCAAATATATCAAGAAAGATGAAGAAAGTTTGTCACATAAAGGTTAAAGTAAGCTACCCAAATATTTGTGTGATTGTCTCTAACCACAGGCATAATATATGGTGTATTTGGAAAACTGGTAGAAACATGTAAACGTTAAGAAAAATAATTCATTTAAAATGATAAAGTTTATACAAAGTATATTTTCATATTGGGAAAATTAGGACAGGAGTATTTGAGAATGTCCATCCAACTTTGCCAAATGGTTGTGGGACCAATTCAAATCGGTGTTCCTCTTTATCTTTTAAATACCGTGATTTTAATTGCAAATAAGGCCACCAATCCATTTTTATTCCCTGTTTTTCTAGATCTTGCCTACTTTTTAAATTTCTTTGGCAATCTAAAATTTCGCTGTATTTGGCCATTTTATTTATATCCATAGTGTAGAAACATGTAAACATTAAGAAAAGTAATTCATTTAAAACGATAAAGTTTATACAAAGTATATTTTCATATTGGAAAATTAGGACAGAAGTATTTGAGAATGTCCATCCAACTTTATTGAATCCATCACTGAAATAATAACTAACAGAGATCCCATCCACACTGTTCAGAATCTGGGATCTATTATTATAGGTGGTAGTAGTAAATGCATTTCCTTAAGTTGTTAATATTACATTTGGTTTACGCTATGCTCATTAAGAAAGATATGTATGCTATTGAACAATACATTGCTCTCCATTTTTCAATCAATATATTAATATAGCAATAATTATCTCCTTAAAAAATGTACTGTCCTGCATAATCCCCCAAACTCAACACTAGATAGCTTGCATTATGTATATTTATTCTGTGCTAAGCAAGGCTTAAGAAAGGTAACTGTTCTTACCTCCAGAATTTTATATTCATGTTTATCCATGGTGGGTGCAAGCAGCATGCAAAATGAATGAA